>NC_053394.1:284004341-284604341 GCF_905171765.1 Bufo bufo
CGCAGCATGCTGCGCTTTTTGCTCCGGTCGAAAATCCTGAACACTTGCCGCAAGGCCGGATCCGGAATTAATGCCCATTGAAAGGCATTAATCCGGATCCGGCCTTAAGCTAAACGTCGTTTCGGCGCATTACCGGATCCGACGTTTAGCTTTTTCTGAATGGTTACCATGGCTGCCGGGACGCTAAAGTCCTGTTTGCCATGGTAAAGTGTAGTGGGGAGCGGGAGAGCAGTATACTTATCGTCCGTGCGGCTCCCGGGGCGCTTCAGAATGACGCCAGGGCGCCCCACGCGCATGGATGACGTGTCGCATGGGTCACGTCATCCATGCGCATGGAGTGCTCTGACGTCATTCTGAAGCGCCCCGGGAGCCGCACGGACTGTAAGTATACTGCTCCCCCGCTCCCCACTACTACTATGGCAGCCAGGACTTTAACAGCGTCCTGGGTGCCATAGTAACACTGAACGCATTTTGAAGACGGATCCGTCTTCAAATGCTTTCAGTTCACTTGCGGTGTTATGGATCCGGCGGGCACTTCCGGCAAATGGAGTGCACGACGGATCCGGACAACGCAAGTGTGAAAGAGGAAAACTCCTAAAGTAGCAAAGTCAAAGCCATACAATGTAATGAGGCATTCATGATAAATTGAGTTTAGCATCAAAAAGCGGTAAAGACCACTGAACAATGTGCTTCCTTCTTTCTAAATGATAACACGACCGCCTCAATCTAAAATGTAACCACTCCACACACCAGAGGTGTACCTCTGTATCCACCAACTAAAGCAGTCACAAATTTATCCCTAGTAAGGTCTCATGCACACAAACTTATTTTTTATCCGTGGCTGTTCCATTTATTTTGCGGACCGTATGCGGAACCATTCATTTGAACGGGTCCGCAAGAAAAACAGAAGTTACTCCCTGTGCATTCCGTTCCCGTATGTCCGTTCCTCAAAAAGATAGAACATGTCCTATTATTGTCCACATTACGGACAAGGATAGGACTGTTCTATTATGGGTCAGCTGCTCCATTCCGCAAAATATGGAATGCACACAGACGTCATCCGTATTTTTCGCGGATCTTTGTTTTGCAGACCGCAAAATACATATGGTTGTGTGTATGAGCCCTAAGATTTCCACCTCTAAAAAGGAAGCATTACAAAAATGGTCTCCTTGTTGTCCAGAGACAGGAACACTCCAGTCTAAAGGTGGATTTACATGGGGGGAGGAGAAGCCGATTGTCGGGAACTAAGCATTTCTTCTCGACAGTCGGCTCCTCTTTAAGTGGAGGTAAAGCACTGCATTTACATGCTGCGATCACCTCCACAGTATGAAGATGAGCGATGGTTGCTGCTATCACTCAACCCAATACAAATTCATTGCTGTTTAAACAGCAGGATCTGCTGCCCGGGTACGATGACTGAGGTGTCTGCACCTCCGATCATTCCACCTGATGAACAAGCGTTTCACTCATTCATTGGGTGATCTGCGGCACCTTATTGAATGATTATCGGGACGAGAGTTCATAGGAACATTTGTTTCCTATAATTGACCCAAAGATTGGGCCATATAAATCCACCTTAACAGTTGTGTCTGGTACAACAGCATTTTAGACTTGGGGTTGATCTACAATGCTACAAACATCCCCCTAAATGTTTCTGGAAAATCTTTTATGTACCTGAACAACTACTTTAAAAAGGCCCCTATATCATCATTTCAACAGAATATACCTCGTCAATCAGATTGGACTAAAGTTGGTCAATGAGTAAGATTGCTGTTGGGTAAGCCAGCTATATCACTCACCACCAGCTTGCCAACTCCCATTCAGCTGATTCCATACTGATTGTCCATGTTTTATCAATGAGAGATTAACCAGGACCATTAAAACCCAGGAAAGGGGATATGAAAAAATGTGTGGCCGCCTTGTTGGTCAGCAGATACTAGACCATTACATTATAGCAAATGGAGAAGTTAAAATATGAATTATTTTATTCTCAGGCACCATTCATGAGAACATATTCATGTTACCTGGATTTTCTGAAAATAAATATACAAAACAGTATACAGTGACGTAAGAGATGTTCTTTGAAACATGGTGCTCAGAGCGACGTTTTGTTTGCATTACAAATATTTATCTCATTTTAATGAAGGTAAAATGTTCTTATACATGGGGAGGACACGTGGTGACGCCAAAATAAATCTTAATTTGAATGTCTGATTCTTCCAGGAATAATCTTGTTCAGGTTGGTCCGAACAGCGTGTTAGGACTCTTTTACACATGCCAAGCATCAGTTCTTGCAAAGCACTAGTTCAGGAAGGAACATTCCTATGAAGACTTGTTCCCGATAATTAGCCAATGCGAAGGCGCCACATATCACCTGAGGGATGTGTGCAGTACCCCAGGGGGTATGTTTTGTAATGTAATGTACACCCAGTATGACCAGTATGGTTGGTAGAGACAGGGTTAAACATCCTGTTACACACTTCCCAGGAGGGTCAGGAATGGGCTGGTCCTACAGATCTCTGGCCAGATGTGCCTGTATCCTGCAGTGGACACTACAGCCATAACTGTCTCAGTTACCAGCCCAAGATTTTAGTGAAAGACTTTATCTGGATAGCATACCATGAGTGCCATTATTTGCCACTTTGCCAGCCTCCATACCTCGCAATCTGGGGAAATAATTTGTGGCCAGATTGTTGTTGGATGTACTATGACCCCTATTTTGGACTATAATAAAGAGAGACATTTATTCTTCTATCTCTGGCCTGGTTTTCTGACTCCTATATCATACGCTGGGCACCCCAACTACCATCAGGCAGGTACTGCTCACAAACAAGGAAATTATATGGGGATGAACAATTGTAGTAATGATCACTCATCTCCATGCATCAGCATGAATTACTGCATGTACATGCAACTAATGAGGGGGCAATGACCGGGAATGAATGTTCTCATTACTGTTCAGTGCCTGTTTGGTTTGTCCATGTCAAAGAGCCCTTAATTTAGTGAGTGTCCAACGTCCTACATAGGCATTAGATTCCTGGAGATCCTGATGCCTACTGCCTCAATATCAGATCAGTGGGGGTCTGACCCCCTGGACCCCGCTGATCAGCTGTTAGAAAAAGCACCACGGCCTCTTCCTAGACCATGTGATGTCACCGTACATTGGTCACATGACCTAGTTGCAGCTCAGTGTCATGGACGTACCGAGACATACAGACGTCCCGGCGACAGTGAGTGGCAGGAGAACTGTGAGACTGGCAACGCGTGGTTTTATCTGACAGGTTTTCCTTGTGGATCAATAGGCATCTGTGTTGTTTCTGGTAATGGCCACACCCCTTGCCTCCAGGTGTTGCTAATTTGGTAATTTAACCTTCCTTATTTATAGTGCGGTTTATAACTTCTGTTGGACCTGTGTATAGTTGGTGGTTGGATCTTGGCTGAGTTCTTGGTGCTTCCATAGCCCCTTTGAAGTTAAGCCTTTCCTTTCCCTTTTGTATTTTGTTTGGGTTCTGTGTGTTGCAATTCCCTATTGTTTGTATTAGGCCTGTGGGAGACTCCTGTTCGGCCTTCCTTTTGGAGGAACAGGTAGTCTGGTCCCTGCCATTAGTACCAGGGTCCTATAGGGCTAGATAGGACTTTATGTATTCCTGCATATGAACACACCTACCTCTGGGGTCTGTTCATACTGGTAGTCAGTCAGGATTTTGGTTAGGGTTTTACTAGGAAGTGTCCATCTTCCTTCCCTAGTTCTCAGGCCTGATTCCCTGTTCCCCTCTTCCCTTCCATGATCGGTGTGGTGTTTACCTCCCACACTGAAGCGTGACATTCAGCCCCATTCACGTTAATGGGAACGGGCTGCAATATCAAGCACGGCTGATATACTGTGTACGGCACTGTGCTTGAACAGCTGCCGGGAGCTGACTGTGCTAACCAGAGCTCCGGTGATCGTGGCAGCTCCCTGAAACAGCTGATCGGCAGGGATGCCGGGACTCAGACCTCCACTGATATGATAACCTATCCTGAGGATAGGTCATCACTATCCGTTCCTGGATAACCCCTTTAATGTTGGCAGACCCCAATGATTTCAGCAGGACTGGCTGATTTTCATATGCCTGATCGTTTTCATCTCTTGGGACAGAAACCGCCAGCAGAAATGTCTGGCAGTAGCTTACTCCCCTCTCCTCATGCACAACACATTTATCTCAGGTTATAGGAGAGGCGAGAGGAATAGCTGTCAGCCATGCAAGTGTTTCACTACAGCTAGATGCAACGTCTACAGGTTGCCCTATGTTGACATCTTCCCTCTATGACATTTAGGGCACTTATGGAAATGTTGTCCCATCAGGTTATCTCAACTCTTTAGATCAAACTTACGAGTCATATACTGTATATTCCGAAACCAAAAATGCATAATAACTTTTCCAATGATTAGTGAAAACAAAAAATAGTGAAAAAGTAAGTTATTGATTACTTTTTTCAGCAAATGGAACTACAAAAAAATCTTTAGTTCTGTGATGGTTAAAAAAAACTCCAACATGATAATGAATACAAGCAGAGATACAGAAAAATACAGGTTTAAAACACCAAGACTTTGGCCTATTAGAAGGCCAACTACCATGTACATAAGCTACAAAAATAACGTAATTAACTCTTCCTAAAGCATTTTTACACAGGGGAGGATCAGGGCAATTATCGGGAATAAGTGTTAACTCATTCTTGCTAATTGTCCTGTGTAAATGGTACCGCAGATCACCAGATGAATGAGCAAAAGCTTGGCCATCGACAAATCCCATCTTTTATGCAGCATATAAAATTATTGCTTGCCCTGCTCAATCAGGTATAAATTGCTGGTAAACAATGAATGTATGTGGGCGAGTGATCACAGTAGCAATTGTTCATCCCTGTACAGAGGGGAAGATTGCTGCATGTAAATGCAGCTCTTCCCCTCAGATCAGAGATCAGGCAATTATCGGGAATGGACAGTTTGCCCCATGTAAATGGGTCTTTAGTAACAGGAGCCTTTAGCCAACTCTATAAAACAGTGAACAGCCACACGAGAGCTGGGGCTTAGCTCAACTGGAGAGCCATGGCCTCCATGAAATCAAACACAGTGTTAGGGCTCATGCAAAAAGGAGAACTGTATGCATGGACCCAGGGGCAGATTTGGCAATTACGGGACCCCTGTCACACAGAGAAGCTTTGACCTGTTGCACTGCCAAGCTCTGCCCCATCACACTGCAAATATGGTGACCCTTCATATGTCCGTGATGCCCTGTATGTGTCCCTCACACAGTATAATGTCCCCTTATGCAATATGGTGGCCCTTATGTGACCCCAAACAATATGCCCCCCCCCCCCCCAACACAATATAGTGCTCTTTTAGTGTCTCTAAAATAAATACTTTCCTAGCCACATGATAGCTAGGCAAAGCAGGAGTGATGACATCACTTTATCGCATCTGCCACCACTACACCTGATCGCAGGGTGAAGGCTAGAGCAGGGAGCTAAAGGTTCACAGCTTCATCATTGTATTCAACTGTATCTGCATCCTGAGGACACGGAGGCAGCTGAAAGTGGTGCCTCTGCTGGGGGAACCAGGCTTCCGGGGGGCAGGTGATCTCTGGGGCCCCATGCAATTGCGTTGTCTGTGTAGAGCCACATCTACCTCTGCATACAGCTTGTACTGTGGTGCACAAATATCTTATGACTCCCTAGTGCAGGGATGGGCAAACTGCGGCTCTCCAGCTGTTGTAAAACTACAACTCCCAGTATGCCCAGTCTGCCTACAGCTATCAGCCTACAGCAGGGCATGATGGGATTTGTAGTTTTACAACAGCTGGAGAGCCGCAGTTTGCCCATCCCTGCCCTAGTGCAAAGCCTCACATTTCCATTGAGTGCTGTAAGTGCAAAGAAATGTGTCCTTAGGACTTCACACAAGGACGTATTGCAGTGTCATGCAAGGTCCAAGTTGTACAGGTCATAATACTTCACCCACACAGTATGTCTACGGACCATACTGTACCTCCTATGCATACTGAGTTTTTTTTTTCAATGTGTTCCTTTGCAGGCCAAGAATTCTTTTACACGGGCAGATAAATTGCCCAATCAATGATACAGCTCTTGTACATGACTGCACACATGGGTCAATACAAGTCACCTTCTGCCATTTCATGAAAGCTCCTTCATGAAAGTAACATATATATTAGATTTAGTGGTGAACTCCACATTCGTGGACTTTGGTTTATTTAGGGCTGTATTACACCAATAGATCATTGGTCACACAGCCTATTACACACACACATCATTTGGTCTGATTGGACAGATATTGGTCAGATAATCTGTTGGTGTAATACGGCCTTTACAGTGAATAAGACACTTTACTTTCTCAATCTCTATATTAAAAGACAAGACAATGGCACAGGAGGTGTCAGATTAAACAATGGCGGGAACAACCACCCAGAAGCTAAGACGTGTCAGCGATGGAATGAGTAACCGCGGACGGCTTTGTGTTGTTTATCTGGGCGTTTAGTATTTAAGGAAGATTAGACAACGCATACGTATCCCGACAGGTTCTTATATAAAGTTTTACAGGGTTTGCAAGTCACCAATTCCAGTGTTTGCTGGAGATAAATGAGGCAATAAACAGAACCTTTGGATCTCTTTGTAGGAGTTGAGCAAGTCTTTTGTGACAATAATGTAATAAAATTGTGGGAGAGAATTTCAAAAAGCCACTGAACAGTAAAGCTGGTTGATACTGTATGAGGGGACCATGACCCGAGTATAGGTAATACCGATATTTGGTCACATCACAGTTCACATTGTTGTTCAATGTAGCAAGATCTGGACAATCAGATACTCTGCAGTTGGTAAATCGAGGACAAATAGACCTCACCCCCAGGAATGACCCCAAACCATGCTGAACCACATGTTTATAGGTGGGGATAACACAAGCCACACTCATTTATGGCCCTGGAAAGCCCGAATTTTCAACGACTATGGCCTCTTTCATACGAGTGTGTCCCTTGCGGGAATCACGCTCCGTGTGAGAGAGAGTGATTGTGCGTTCTGGACTTAGGAAGCGCACAGCATTATCATGATTGATAATACTGTGTGCCTCTGCGTGATCTTTCTGTAACAGAATCATACTGACAGCTTTATGTCAGTATGATTCTGTTACAAAAGGTCATGCAGCGTGATTCCTGCAAGGGACACGCTCGTGTGAAAGAGACGAAATTAGGGACAGTCTTGCAAATTCAGGATTGATGGCAACTATACGAAATACTGACCTGCCCATCTGCTGTCCACCTTCAAACTTAGGCTTTCTACTTGACCACCATGAGAAGAACTCACTACCTGAACAGGTATTATACCATCACTTTATGATTAGTGGGGGTTACCTTTGGGACCCCCCAACAGTTCTGAGAATGAAGTGCTGATTTAGCACCTTGGTCGCTACAAAGCCTTAGGCCCCTTTCACAGGGGCGAGTATTCCGGTCGGATGCAATGCGTGAGTTGAACGCATTGCACCCGCACTGAATACCGACCCATTCATTTCTATGGGGCTGTTCACATGAGCAGTGATTTTCACGCATCACTTGTGCGTTGTGTGAAAATCGCAGCATGCTCTATATTCTGCGTTTTTCACGCAACGCAGGCCCCATAGAAGTGAATGGGGTTGCGTGAAAATCGCAAGCATCCGCAAGCAAATGCGGATGCGGTGCAATTTTCACGCACGGTTGCTAGGAGACGATCGGGATGGAGACCCGATCATTATTATTTTCCCTTATAACATGGTTATAAGGGAAAATAATAGCATTCTGAATACATAGTAAAATAGCGCTGGAGGGGTTAAATTTTTTTTTACAAATTATTTAACTCACCTTAGTCCACTTGATCGCGCAGGCCGGCATCTCCTTCTGTCTCCTTTGCTGAACATGACCTGTGGTGACGTCACTCCGGTCATCACATGATCTTTTACCATGGTGATGGATCATGTGATGGATCATGTGATGACCGGAGTGACGTCACCACAGGTCCTGTTCAGCAAAGGAGACAGAAGGAGATGCCGGCCTGCGCGATCAAGTGGACTAAGGCGAGTTAAAAAAAATTTTGAACCCCTCCAGCGCTGTTTTACTATGCATTCTGTATTCAGAATGCTATTATTTTCCCTTATAACCATGTTATAAGGGAAAATAATACAATCTACAGAACATCGATCCCAATTTTTCTCACGCGAGTGCAAGACGCATTACAATGTTTTGCACTCGCGCGGAAAAATGGCGGGTGTTCACATAACGCACCCGCACATTTTCCCGCAACGCCCGTCTGAAAGAGGCCTTAGGCTACTTTCACACTAGCATTTTTTGCGGATCCGTCATGGATCGGCGAAAACGCTTCCGTTACAATAATACAACCGCATGCATCCGTCAAAAAACGGATCCGGTTGTATTATGTCTTCTATAGCCATGACGAAAACGTCTTGAACACCATTGAAAGTCAATGGGGGACGGATCCATTTTCTATTGTGCCAGATTATGTCAGAGAAAACAGATCCCTCCCCATTGACTTACATTGTGTGCCAGGACGGATCCGTTTGGCTCCGCTTCGTCAGGCGGACAGCAAAACGCTGCAGGCAGCATTTTGGTGTCCGTCTCTAGAGCGGAATGGTGACTGAACGGAGGCAAACTGATGCATTCTGAGCGGATCCTTTTCCATTCAGAATGCATTAGGGCAAAACTGATCTGTTTTGGACAGCTTGTGAGAGCCCATGACGGATCTCACAAACGGAAAGCCAAAACGCTAGTGTGAAAGTAGCAGCACACCAGTCACCTGACTGCACAGGGCACTGCAACCAGCCCCGCTGACTCAAATGGAGCTGAGCTGCAGTTCTGCTGCGCAGCAGGTGGCTGGGGTGCCACTACGCAGGGAAAGACTGTGAAGCAACCAAAGCGCTGAATCAGCACTGCAGCCCCTTCGTTGTCAAGATCCACGGTGGTCCCAGAGGATGATGGCATATCTTGATAAAATGCCAGTTTATGAGAGGAAACACATTTATAGCCTATCCTCAGCACATTACTGTAGCATCGACCGCTTCCAATCAAGGCTTTTTGGGGTTAGCTACTTTGTGGGGTTATTCAGTGGATGCTAGAGTGCAACTAACACGGCTTTGAAACGGAAACGTATCCTGGTGAGAGAGGTTTTGTATGAGGGAGTCCAAAATTCAAGAGCGCCACTCTTGTTTATGGCTGTGTCTGGTATTACAGCTCAGCCCTATTCCGCTGAAGAAGACGATTTGCAATACCAGGCATAGCCTAGGGCCAAAGGTGGTGTTTGTGCCAAAAAAGACATGCTTTTTAGTCATCGTAGACAACTCCTTCATGCTTACACTGTCCAACACAATCACACAGGAAAGTGAATTGTGTCTTCAAGAAAAGCAACTCAATATTTCAAAAGTTCCAGATCACAAGTATCTAAAAAGTCCTTGCGAACAAAGGATCAGGCTAATGATTTCCAAATCCTACCTATAGATTTAACACTGCCCCCCTTGTGCTCTCTTCCCCCTGCATGAGTGTGTCGTTACTATTCATACACTTTGGACTCGAGAGGGAGGTCAATCAAACATGTCACTGACATTAGTCAACTCTGAAAAAAAGTTGCCCGCTCTTTACAAGCAAACATTACAGTTTCTATCGTTTAAAACAAAAAAAAAAAATGATTTCCGACGTCTCATGGAGGAGTCGCTTACCCTTTTAAACCAGAAAGAATAAACAAAAAGTTAAGGAAAAAGAAGTGAACATTTTGCAGTGACAATATAGGGATTGTGTTCTTGCATCGTCATTTCCTATCCGGTTCCTGAGCTCCCAGACGTTAAATCACAAGAAAATGCCACTTGGCGTACACCTATGACTCAGTGCCAAGAGAGAGCAGGGGCAGAATGGGGCGGACCGGCTGAATGAGGAGGAGGACTGAGTCCTGCACATCATTACTAAAAATAAGACCAAAACACGGAGAATATATTAGGGTTTGCTGTGGAGATTTCCAGGGACATGTGCTGAGGTTTACTCCGCTGTATTATAGGGAGGCTGGAAAGCAAACAGCTATACTAAATGACATTTGCATGAGGTATAAGGTGTGTTAATCTAATAAGTGGGCTGAAGAGAGGGAGAAAAATGCAGTCAGGGCACAATTCTGCAATGCGTCTGCAGGCCATCACATTCCCCACCCTACAGATCCTATACATTTCCTGTTTTACATAGTTGAACCCATTAGATGGTCACATCATCTGCGTTTACTTCAGTGCAAGTTACGCCGCCTCCTCACAGGGGTCTTTTTCAGATCCCCCGTGCAATCATACAGAGGAGCAAGGAAAATCTAGTACAGAAGTAGATGATGGCCAACTCTCTTCTTCTTCCTCCAATCCATTGCTGTCTGGATGGAACATGGACCAGTGCACCTGAGAATTGTCTCTTGCCAGCTTGTTCTGTTCACATAGTTTAGCATTCTGCATGTAGTCCTCCAGTGGTGAACTACTCTGCTGCCCATCACGTCTGACTACCAAGCAGCCTATGGACACATGACTACTGAAGGACAAGTGATTACAGGGCAGCCTATAATGTATGCTATTTCAATAGAGCAGGGTATATGTATGGCACCGCTCATTTTGTGAAAAAGTGGTATCATGATGCACCTGATGACCTATACGCTGGAAATCCCTTTTGTGACCAAATCTGCGACAAAAGTACGCCAAAAAGTGGCGTACTTCCCATAATTAATGACCCCCTAGGTGTCCATGTCGCCATGATACTCTGTTGGGCAGAACGTAACAGTTGAAGTATTTCTTCTCTGTTATGAATCATTTGAAGCTGAGCTACTTACCAATTATTTTATCCATGTTCTGCATTGGAAAAATGTCTTCTACATAATATCAACTGTAGAACATCTGTCACATCTGTAGAACAGACTGTCAGTAGGTGTCCATGTAAAGAGCAGCAAACCATATGTCCTTTTTACATTCTGATCTTGTAGTAAAATGGTAAATGTGCATTTATTCTACCGATTTTAAACTTAAAGGGGATCGCCGCACATTTGCCCTAACAATCACTTGTTACTAACCTGTTGTGGAGAGATATTTTACATAGTAATTACCCTCCCTCGCTCGCTCCACTGACTTCGTTGTCTCCCCTGCGCTCGCACACACTGCGGGATCTTCCACCAGGGTCTCCATCAGATGCAGCAGCTTCTTTTCCTGTTCAGCTGCGTTATAGTCAATGCAGTTGAACAGTAAAAAAAAGGTGGCAACATCCATCAGTGGAGCAAAGGAGGGTAATTGCTACAGTGCCTTGAAAAAGTATTCATACCCCTTGAACTTTTCCCAAATTTTTCATGTTACACCCACAAACAAATGAATTTTATTGGAATTTTATGTGACACACTAATACAAAGTAGCAAGTATGCGTGAAGTGAAAGGAAAATGATACATGGTTTCAAAATGTTTGATAAATAAAAATTTTAAAAGTGTGGTGTGCATTTGTATTCAGCACCCTGTACTCTGATACCCCTAAATAAAATCTAGTGTGACCAATTACTTCAAAAGTCACCTAATTAATAAATAGAGTCCACCTGTGTGTAATTTATTCTTAGTATAACTAGAGCTGTTCTGTGAAGGCCGCAGAGGTTTGTTAGTGAACACTGGTGATCAAACAGCATCATGAAAACCAAGGAACACACCAGACATGTCAGGGATAAAGTTGTGGAGAAGTATAAAGCAGGGTTAGGTTATAGAAAAGTATCCCAAGCTCTGAACATCTCATGAAGCACTGTTCAATCCATCATCCTTCCAAATTGGAAGGAGTGTGGCACAAATTAAAACCTACCAAGATAGCCGTCCACCTAAACTGTCAGTCCAGGCAAGGAGATCACTAATTAAAGAAGCAGCCAGGAGGCCCATGGTCACTCTGGAGGAGCTGCAGAGATCTGCAGCTCAGGTGGGAGAATCTGTCCACAGGATAACTATTAGTGGTGTACTCCACAAATCTGGCCTTTATGGAAGAGTGTCAAGAAGAAAGCCATTTTTCAAAGCAAGCCATATTTGCAGTTGCCACAAGCCATGTAGGGGACACAGCAAACACGTGGAAGAAGGTGCTCTGGTCAGATGAGACCAAAGTTGAACTTTTTGGCCTAAATGCAAAATGCTATTTAATGGCAGAAAACTAACACTGCGCATCACCCCGAGCACATCATCCCCACCGTGAAACATGGTGGTGGCAGCATCATGCTGTGGGGATGCTTTTCTTCAGCAGAGACAGGGATGCTAGTCAAAGTTGATGAAAAGATGGATAGAGCTAAATACAGGACAATCCTGAAGGAAAACATGGTAGAGGCTGCAAAAGACTTGAGACTGGGGCAGAGGTTCACCTTCCAGCAGGACAACGACCCTAAACATAGAGCCAGATACAATGGAATGGTTTAGATCAAAGCATATTCATGTGTTAGAATGTCCCAGTCAAAGTCCAGACCTATTGAAAATCTGTGGCAAAACTTCAAAATTGCTGTTCATAGACGCTCTCCATTCAATCTGACTGATCTTGAGCTATTTTGCAAAGAAGAATAGGCAAAAATTTCAGCCTCTATCTCTGCAAAGCTGGTAGACACGTACCCCAAAAGACTTGCAGCTGTAATTGCAGCGAATGGTGGTCCTTCAGGGGGGCTGAATACAAATGCCCACCACACATTCCAGATTTTTATTTATTAAAAATTTTGAAAACCATGTATCGTTTTCTTTTAACTTCGCACATACTTGCTACTTTGTGTTGGTCTATCACATAAAATCCCAATAAAATACATTCTTTGGTGGGTGTAACCTGAAAAAAAATGTGGAAAGGGGTCAAGGGGTATGAATACATCTTCCTGCCATAGGTTAGTAACAAGCTCCAATTTGGGAAAATGCCAGGCGATCCTCTTTAATTTGGGTGTTTTTACACTTGCCAAATCGCAGCATAGCCAAAAACCGCAGCAATGTTTTGGTAAAGCATGCTGGTTTTGCTGGACAGCCAATGACCAAAAAAGAGATTGGGCAATTTCAGATGAGCGTGTCCATTGGGGGAAACACACTCAGTGTGGATGCATGATTTTCCTGGACTAGACACTTTTCCTGTGACAGAGCCCCACAGCATTACAATGCTGTGTGTCTCTGCCTGACATCCACTGTAATGATTTGTATTCACATAATGCCATTAGTACAAATCATTACAGCCGATGTCAGGCAGAGACACATTATTATAATGCTGTGCAGTCCTGTCACAGACGCAGAGCTCACTACAGGAAATCACGCCCCCCACATGTAGCGTGTTTCACATAGTGAACACACTAATCTGAAATTAACTAATGTCATACAGCACATGTGAAAATGTCCTAAAGAACTTGAGGCAGCCATGCCCCTTTTCAGTAAACCATGCTCCTTGGTGGGCTGGAAATCCGAAACAGTTGGGCTGGGCACAGTGGGGTTTTCACACCGGTCTTTCTTTCCCCTCACACAGCCAGAGGATTAAACTAATATATGATGAGGTGTACGTTTCGGAAGAACTTTGCCTAATCTAAGGCAGCCATGTGTCCTTTTTTGCCAACATGTACGCCTGGTGTACATGTAAGTACATTTTTAGGGGGGCAGAGTCCTGGCCCCAGCATAGCCTTTCCCGACAATTCTGCCCCTGTCCAACTGTTGAAATCTTTTCGACACCAGCCAATGCGATTTAATATTGTTGCAAGCCCATTTAAAAAAAGGAACTTGCGATTTATTTTTATGAGTAAAATAGTCGTAAGACCCTTGATAAATGATCCCAAGTGGATGATTTATTTAGCTGAATTTGCTAAAACTTGATGCAACATTATGCGCCAGGAATGCATGTGTAACAAGTTCTAGATGCAATCACATTAGTAAATTTGCACCAAAGTCTTTTGTGGTGGGAGCCCCGTTCTACATGTGGTACTTTAATGCTTCTGAAATGGGGCTAGCACCACAAGATACTGTACTGTAGTGCAAAGGAAAAGTGGAGTAGCGGGATCAAAGCAACCAATTAGATTCCGGCTATCATTTTCCAAAGGCTCCACTTCGCACTACTTTTGACAAATCTCTTCCACTGGGAAGCACCAAAGTAAAAAATCTGAACTCATAATTATGTGATTCAATAGAATAAATAGAAATTTTATTACATGATCATGGCCGAAATGTGTGCCTAGCAGTGGCATAGAGAAGTAAGGGCTCCATAGCGAGGATCAAACCCCACATAGGACAGAAGGGTTTATGCCTAAACCCCTTTCAATTACGCTTGCGCCATTTTTTCCACTGCTGCATTTTCTAAAAGTTGTTCCTTTAGAGGGTAAAGTCCTGACAAAGTAGAAGAGGAGATGATCCCAACTAAGACTGGGCCCCCTCTTGCCCTGGGCCCCATAGCAGTCGCATGGTCTGCCGCTATGGTAGTTACGCCCCTGGTGCCTACATCTAAAGGTCCTGTGAAACCGATGTCCAAGTAAGACCCTTACAAGCAATGAACACATTGGGGCACATTTATTAAGACGTTAGTCTTAAAGGGTTTCTACCTTATCAGAATTACTGTTATGTAGCTGACTGACATAAGCGATGTGCTAATCTCAGCACTACATAACAGTGTGTTTTTTACATTTGTCCCTGCAGCCGTTCTGGTAAAATATCCACTTTTATAATATGCTAATGAGCCTCTAGGTGCTATGTGGGCGTAGATTCAGCACCTAGAGGCTCGAAAAACTAACCATGTATCCCACCCAGGTCCTCCGTTCTGCCCGCCCCGCTCCTCTTGATTGATGTCCAAGTTCCATGCATCATTGAGGAAATCCCGCGCCTGCGCCGTTCACTTCTGTATTCGCCGCAGGCGCAGTGAGTGAAGGCCGCGCTCCTGGTGCCGGCTTCCTCACTGTGACATAGTCGTCGCAGGCACAGTGAGGAAGCCGGCAGGATAACAGGCCGAACTGGATGGACAAATGTATTTTTTCGGCCTTATGTACTATGTTACTAGGAGCGCGGCCTTTACTCACTGCGCCTGCGCCGAATACAGAAGTGAACGATGCATGGAACTTGGACATCAATCAAGAGGAGCGGGGCGGGCAGAAAGGAGGACCTGGGCGGGATGCATGGTTAGTTTTCCGAGCCTCTAGGTGCTGAATCTACGCCCACATAGCGGCTCATTAGCATATTGTAAAAGTGTGTATTTTAGCAAAACGGCTGCAGGGACAAATGTAAAAAACACACTGTTATGTAGTGCTGACATTACCACATCACTAATGTCAGTCAGCTACATAACAGTAATTCTGATGGTAGAAACCCTTTAAAAAGTCCCTGAGCTGGCGGTGGATCCGCCGAAGTTATGTAGAGGCGTCGGCCCCTACATAACTTTGGCGGATCCACCGCGGCTTCTAAAATGCAAGACAGCTTCCTAGACCCTAAAACAGGTGTAGGAAATGGTAAATGAGACGGGCTTGTCGCCACGCCCACTTTTTTTTTTTTAACTGGAGTGAGCGAGGAAAAGTCGCAGATTGTGGTGCAAAGGACCTTTGTGTGCAATCTGCGGCAGAAATACCTGTAATAATCCTGGACTTACACCTGGAAAACAAATTTTGACTTGTCCTATTTTGCGCAATTTTTTTTAACTTCTCCTGCATTGCGCTTGGCATGAGTGGAATGGGGGAAACTACATGTTCCGACAGATTTAACATTATTTGCTTAAAGGGGTTGTCCATCTCTTTACAAATGATACCCTATTTCTAGAATAGGACATCACGATTTATCGGTAGAGGTCCGACACCCCACACCCGAGTGGATCAGCTATTCTACAGTAGCTCCGACACTCCATGCCAGTACTACACAGCTTTATTAATTGTGTATGGCCATTGACGCGTAGCTCCCGTTCACTTCAATGGGAGCGGCGCTGCAGTAACAAGCTTCGTCCACTGAACATCGAACGGAGCTGTGTAGTTCTGGCGCTGGAAACTACTGCAGAGCAGTAGGATTCCTGCCGGATCCCTCAAAACGTATGCAAACTGATGGCATTTGTCAGACGGCTCAGGATCCTGATCTGTATGACAAATGCATTTAAATACTGCATCCGTCTCTGATGTCATCTGGAAAAACGGATCTGGCATGCTCAGACCGCAAAAATGTATCCTTTTTGCCGGAATGCTCGGAGCCGGATCAATGCATTTTAATAGGAAAAAATGCCGGATCTGGCATTCCGGCAAGTGTTCCGGAATTTTGGACGGAGATAAAACCGCAGCATGCTGCAATATTATCTCAGTCCTAAAAAGGCAAAAAGACTGAACTGAAGACATCCTGAACGGAATTCTCTCCATTGAGAATGCATTAGGATAAAACTGATCAGTTCTTTTCCGGTATTGAGCCCCTAGGACGGAACTCAATGCCGGAAAAGAAAAACGCTAGTGTGAAAGTACCCTAACAAAACTGGAGTAAATTACAACAAAAATCTGAACCAGGTACTTGCTAGCATTGATTTACTACCGCACAGACCCCCAGAGAGCATGCGCCTCTTAATAACGTTGGTACATTTAAAACTGGTGTATGGAGTATAAAATAAATTCCTCCATGGTGTTTGTCATGCCATAGTAAACATTAGGGGAACAGTGGATTCATTTGGTGGAGAAATGCTGTAGGTGTGCCTAATAATGGCAAGTGTAAAATTCAGAATCTATGTATTACTGTATATCTTCAGTTTTTGTAGTGGAAACCATCAACCAGCTGCTGTTTACTGATGTACACAACCCCTGATATATACTGGATGGTCCTCCAGTGCCAGGATATAGAAAAGATGCAGTTTTCGGCTTTAGCTACAAGAGGGGAACCTGATTAGAATGCCCGGTCTATTAGGCCTCTTTCACACTACCGTTTTTTTTTTTCCGTTTTGCGGGCCGTTTTTTGCGTTCCGTATATAGAACCATTCATTTCAATGGGTCCACAAAAAAAACGGAATGTACTCCGTATGCATTCCGTTTCCGTGTTTCCGTATCTCCGTTCCATGCAAAGATAGAACATGTCCTATATTTGGCCATAAATCACGTTCCGTGGCTCCATTAAAGTCAATGGGTCCGCAAAAAAGAACAGAATGCATACGGAAATGCATCCGTATGTCTTCCATATCCGTCCCGTTTTTTTGCGGAACCATCTTTTGAAAATGTTATGCCCAGCTCAATTTTTTCTATGTAATTACTGTATACTGTATATATGGAAAAACGGAACCGAAACGGAAACACAACGGAAACAAAAAACGGACCGCAAAACACTGAAATAGCCATACGGTAGTGTGAAAGAGGCCTTAACTAAACATGACTTGTAAACATTTAATAGGGTGCTGTCAAACACGGATATATGGGTGGAGGAAAACATACAAATCAGGTGGAAATGGCAGAGCAGTTATGGCTTTAGTGGAAACACGGTGCGACCATTGGATGAAGTCACAGCTTGCAACATCCTTATCTGATGATGTCTCCTAAAACCTTTATCCCTCAAAGCCACCATAGATATTTTTACCATTGCTGGAGCTACTGAAGAGATGAATATGATGATGCACAAAGGATAAAAAAAATACTGTACATTCCATCAACTACTGAAAGGGACACATCCCACAATGTGAAATAAGGGCATAGGACGTTTCTGGAAGTAGGTGTACTTACCTGAGTTTCAGGTTATCCATGAATTCTGGTAACGTGACAGAGTCCATAAGAACAAAGTCTGCCTTGCCATACTGCAAGCCTTCTTGTACCGCCATGATGGGCTACCACCACCGATTCTGTCTGACACAATTGCAAGATTAAAAACGATATCCAAAAGCTCAGTGCACGACACAAATGTAGAAAATTACACAATATACGACACTGTTGCACCCTGCCTGCAGGAGCACAGACCGTCTCCGTCACACCCTGGCTGTATGCGATTCCTGGTCATCCCAGGTGTCTGATCTGCAAGTGCACAAAGCCTCTGATAGCTCTCTCAAGAGAAATAAAAGCTTCTTGGAAGTATGACGAAAGTTCCTCAAGTAAAAGGCTCTCAGAGGAATTTCTAGAGGATGGAAGTTTTTAGAGGATCACATGAGTAGTACAGATGAGATGTCTCCTTCATGAAAATAAAGGTCTCAGTGCAAGAAAGGATGGTAGAGCCGCAAGTTTCAGTGCAGGTAGAGTCCCTCAAGAGGGGCGCTGTCAGTTCAGGAAGGAGGAAGCAGTCTGTGTAAACTGCTGCTCAAACTTCTCTCCATCCATAAAGAGACCAGGAAGAGTGTGTGGGAGAGGTGAGAGGAGGGGAGAGGTGGAGAATAGGGAGGCTGAGAGGTAAGAGAAGCAGGGAGGGGAAAGGGAAGGAGAGGCCGGCTGAGTAAGTGGAAAGGTGAGGCATAGGGGAGGGAAGAGATGTGAGAGGAGGGGATGAGGGTGGGATGGATGACAGAGGCTACTGAGATAGAAGGGGGAGGTGAGGGGAGGAAGTGAGGGAGGGCTGGAAAGCTTGGAAGGTTGAGAAGGAAGGAAAAGAACAGGCAAAGTGTTCGGTGAAGGTTCTTGGAGATAAAAGTTAGGAGGACTAGCACGGTGCAGTAGGGCGTGTATGAGAACAACCTTTGTATAGATGTGAAGATAGTAACAGGTGAGCACAGGTCCTAAGGAGGGACTGCAGGAGGGGTCAGATCCAATGACGGGGGTGCTCTACGTCACGTTATATTACATAGACAGCTGTGGGTGTACTGGAAAAAAATGTTGGCGTTTTTAACACAGTCACACACATTTCACATAAGAGACACATTTATCTTACATGTTTCACAGCGACGCCAATAACCGCATCACAAAACCGTGACAGATCGCCATATGTCTGATGACAGCAGACGGTAAAACTATAAGCTTCTCTTCAGATAGAAAGTAGTGTTGAGCAAACTTCTGTTTTAAGTTCGGCGTCTAAAGTTCGGCTTCCGGAGAATCCCAATCTGGATTCCGAATTCCGTTGTGGTCCGTGGTAGCGGAATCAATAATCGGCCATTATTGATTCCGCTACCACGGACCACAACGGAATTCGGAATCCATATCGGGATTCTCCGCTAACCGGAAGCTGAACTTTAGACACCGAACTTAAAACAGAAGTTCGCTCAACACTAATAGAAAGATGTTACCATGTCTGTCACACCTAACAACGATTGCTCTAGCGTCACTCATGCACATCAAGAGGATGTTGCTGTAGGACTACAAGTCTCAGCATGGATGTATTATGCTTTCAGGAGAGCTGGAAGGTGATTGATTATTATTTTTATTTTTTTGATAAATCTTTCCCAATGGAAATGAATGATCAATAGGATGCATTTGGATCCACTGTGGGAGAGATTTATCACTGATGTTTCCTACACCCGTCTTGATCTCATGTGAACTGGAGTGAGATGCAGCAAATTTATTAAGAGGCACCTCGGGTACTCTACTAATTAAAATCTATGCCAGATAGGGGCTGGTGTAGGCTTGAGCTATAATTTACACCACTTATTGGTGCTAATTATAGTAAATCCGGGGGAACACAGAGGCATTGCCCCTTCCAAACCCTCCCCTTTTGTTACTACTTTAGGCTACTTTCACACTCGCGTTTGGTGCGGATCCGTCATGGATATGCACAAACGCATCCATTCAGATAATACAACCGCATGCATCCGTTCAGAACGGATCAGTTTGTATTATCTGTAACATAGCCAATACGGATGCGTCTTGAACACCATTGAAAGTCAATGGGGGACGGATCCGTTTTCTATTGTGCCATATTGTGTCAGTGAAAACGGATCCGTCCCCATTGACTTACATTGTGTGTCAGGTCGGATCCGTTTGGCTCAATTTCGTCAGACGGACACCAAAACGCTGCAAGCAGCGTTTTGGTGTCCGCTTCCAAAGCGGAATGGAGGCGGAACGGAGCCAAACTGATGCATTCTGAGCGGATCCTTTTCCATTTAGAATGCATTAGGGCAAAACTGATCCGTTTTGGACCGCTTGTGAGAGCCCTGAACGGATCTCACAAACGGAAAGCCAAAACGCCAGTGTGAAAGTAGCCTTAGAAATGTGGCAAGAAGCTCAAAAAGTTGCACATGCCAGCCAGCTCTCCGTACACTGCAGCCGGCAAACTGGCCCCCGTTCTTGAGATAGATGCAGATCCCAGAGGTGGGACCCACATCTATTGCACTTTTATGGCATATCTTGTGTGTAGCTGCACTTCCTTCAGGCTGATAAATGGGGGGGCTGACTTAACCCTTCCTCCACCACCTGTCCTGTAGTCATCTGTTGATGTAATATTAAGTTTCCGTAATTTCCGTAATCTTGTAACATCGTTTTTAAGTATGTGAATGAAGGCAATCAATGGCATGAATCTGCCAACATTCAAAAGCACGCAACGTAACAAGACGACAACAATGGAGGATCATGATATGCACTGTACAGGAATTTGCAAATACAATCCTCGTAAAGTAGGCTGGAAGGAAATTGTGCAATATCTGTATAGCTGTTATATGTCATTTATATCACATCTGTGCTCTTGTCCGGCCGCAATGCACGAGCACAGTCCGTGGGGCAGCCGCAGCGGATCGCGGACCCATTTACTTGAATGGGTCCGCGATCCGGCCGTTCCGCAAAAAGATAGGACATGTTTTATCTTTTTGCGGAACGGAAGTATGGGACGAAACCCCACGGAACCACTCCGTAGTGCTTCCGTAGGGTTCTGTTCCGCACCATTCCGCATATCCGGATTTGCGGACCCATTCAAGTGAATGGGTCCGCATCCGTGATGCGGAATGCCCACGGAACGGCACCCGTGTATTGCGGATCCGCAAATGCTGTCCACACGCCTGTGTGAAAGAGGCCTAAGTCTGCTATCACTCACCTGACTCAAAGAGGAACTGTCACCATTTTGAAGAATGTTGACTGTCTACACCAGCTAAATCCTGCTGGTCCCCTGAGTAAGGCAGCTTTTACGGCACCCAGAAATTGACAGTGCCTATATGCAAATATGAAATGCCATGACAAGGAGGTGGAACCACTTTGCTTCTCTAAAGCCTACAACCAGTGACCCCCCTGCTGCCTTTATACCGCCATGACCAACATCACCCGGCCGCACCTACTGTGTCCTTCTCCCATACCATGTAGATTGTAAGCCCTCATGGGCAGGGCCCTCTCTCCTTTTCTGTACCAGTTTGTAACTCTTCTCGTTTATGATTAGTGCAATTGTCTGTATTTTATATGTATACCTCTTCTCATATGTGCAGCGCTATGGAATGAATGGCGCTTTAATAATAATAATAATAATAATAATAATAATAAAGGCAGATCTATGCTCCCACTCTGAGGTTGTCCAACCATCGTGGATAGTGTCACAGTGGCCTTCTCTATTCCAGAACACAGAGGCTCATCACTAAGCCAATGCAGGCACTTACCTTCAAGATGTGCTGAAGTCTTCCTCCACTGGCTCTTCTGGCAGCTGTTACATAGTTAGGGCTCATGCACACGAACGTATTTTCTTTCTGTGTCCATTCAATAGTTTTTTTTTGTGGACCGTATGCGGAACCATTCATTTCAATGGGTACGCAAAAAAAAAACAAAGTTACTCCGTGTGCATTCCGTTTCCTTATGTCCGTATTTCCGTTCCACAAAAAAATAGAACATGTCCTATTATTGTCCGCATTACGGACAAGGATAGTACTGTTCTATTAGGGGACAGCTGTCATCCATATTTTTTGTGGACCGCAAAATACATACGGTTGTGTGCTTTAGGCTATAATACAGTTGAAAAAAGACATAAGTCCATCAAGTTCAACCAAGGGATAGGTGGGGACGCGAATCCCAGAAGGAAATGAAACTAAGATTTCTACACGTTTTCATAAGCATTAATGTTGTTTACTTTTAAGAATTCATCTAAACCCTTTTTGAAACTGTCCACTGTTCCTGCTGGGACCACGTCCTGAGGAAGTCTATTCCACAGATTCACAGTTCTTACAGTAAAGAAGCTTTGACGCTTCTGGAGACTGAACTTTTTCTTCTTCAGTCGGAGGCAGTGCCCTCTTATCTTTTGAGGGCATTTTACATGGAACAGTTTTTCACCGTATTTTTTTGTATGGCCCATTTATATATTTGTACAGGTTAATCATGTCCCCCCTTAGATGTCTCTTCTCAAGACTAAATACAGTGCTGCCCATAATTATTCATAACCCTGCAAAATTTTGACTTAAAGTTGCTTTTATTCAACCAGCAAGTAATTTTTTTATGGGAAATGACATACCGTAGGTGTCTCCCAAAAGATAATAAGACGATGTACAAGAGGCATTATTGTGGAAAAAAAACATCTCTCAGCTTTTATTTACATTTGAGCAAAAAGTGTCCAGTCCAAAATTATTCATACCCTTCTCAATAATCATTAGAAAAGCCTTTATTGGCTATTACAGCAATCAAACGCTTCCTATAATTGCAGACCAGCTTTTTGCATGTCTCCACAGGTATTTTTGCCCATTCATCTTTAGCAATGAGCTCCAAATCTTTCCTCCACAGATTCTCAATTGGATTCAAGTCTGGACTCCAAAACATTAATGTTGTTGTCTGATAACTATTTCTTCACCACTTTTGCTGTGTGTTTTGGGTCATTGTCATGCTGAAATGTCCACTGGTGCCCAAGGCCAAGTTTCTTTGCAGACTGCCTGATGTTGTCGTTGAGAATCCTCATGTATTGCTCTTTTTTCATGGTGCCGTTTACTGTGATTAGGTTCCCTGGTCCATTGGCTGAAAAACACCCCCAAAGCATTAGGTTCCCACCACCATGTTTGACAGTGGGGATGGTGTTCTTTGGGTTGAAGGCTTCTCCTTTTTTACGCCAAATGAAGGAAACATCATCAAACAATTCAATTTTTTTTTTCATCTGACCATAACACAGAAGACCAGAAGTCTTCTTCTTTGTCCAGGTGAGCTTTTGCCAAGGCCAAGCAAGCTTTTGTGTGCCTTATTACTTGCTGGTTGAATAAAAGTAACTTTAAGTCAAAATTTGCCTGGGGTATGAATAATTATAGGGCAGCACTGTAAATTCAATTTTTTTAATCTTTCTTCATAACTAAGACCATCCATTCCCCTTATCAGTTAAGTCGCTCTCCTCTGTACTTTTTCCAGCTGCAGTGCGACCTTTCTATGGACTGGTGCCCAGAACTGAACTGCATATTCCAGATGAGGCCGCACCAACGCTTTGTAAAGTGGTAGTATTATATCCCTGCCCCGCGAGTCCATGCCTCGTTTAATGCATGACAATATCCTGGTGGCCTTAGAAGCAACTGATTGACGTTGTATGCTGTAATTTAATCTACCATCTACAAGGAGACCCAAATCCTTCTCTATAAGTGACTCCCCCAGTGTTACATTGCCTAGGACATATGAAGCACGGAGATTATTACTACCAAGATGCATAATTATCCACATTGAACCTCATTTTTCAAGTTGATGCCCAATCACCCAGAGTGTTCAAGTCAGCTTGTATTTTGTGGACATCTTCCATAGACTGTACAGTACTACATAGCTTAGGGTCATCTGCAAAAATAGAAATGGTGCTATTAATCCCATCCTCAATATCATTAATAAATAAATAAAATAATAGAGGGCCCAGCAGTGAATCTTGGGGTACACCACTTATAAGCTGTGACTGAACATAATGTCCTGGGTGAACTCCGGATACAGCATGATCTTGTGAGATTGAGCACTATGTAGAGCTTTGGGCATTTATGTTGTATGGTTTGTTCTTGTGTGAGAAACCTGTGAGAAAGACATCAGAAAAAAAAAACACAATACTCAGGGCATGTTTTGCCAAAAAGACCACCAAAACGCTGCAAACAAAAACTCTGTGTATGTAAACTTTTCAAATATTTGCTACAGAGGAAAACTTGATATGTCGAGGTGAAAAAGAAAAACCCTTCAAAACGCTGTATGAGTCCAGCTTAAATGAGGATGTACAGTGGTGATTCACTTACAAAATGACACCGGTAATGTCAGCACCAGCATCAGCATGGCACACTAAGGCCCCTTGCAGACGAGCGTGTGCGGATTAGGTCCGGATGCGTTGCGAATGCGTTCAGTGAAAAATGCGCGATCTTGCAAACAAAGTCATTCAGTTTTATCTGCAATTGTGTTCAGTTGTTCAGTTTTTATTGCGCGGGTGCAATGCGATTTAATGCGTTTTGCACGCGCGTGATAAACGTTTAAAAACAACATCTCTTAGCAACCATCAGTGAAAAATGCATCACATCCGCACTTGTTTGCGGATGCAATGCGATTTTCACGCAGCTCCATTCACTTCTATGGGGCCAGCGTTGCGTGAAAATCGCAGAATATAGAACATGCTTCGATTTTCACGCAACGCACAAGTGATGCGTGAAAACCAATGCACAAGTGCACAGCCCCATTGAAATAAATGGGTCCGTATTCCATGCAGGCGCAATGCGGTTGCATCACGCATTGCACCAGCGCGGAATACTCGCTCATATGAATGGGGCCTAAGGGCGCTAGTATACTACTTTTAGGCTGGTTTCACATGGGCGTTGCGGGAAAAGGTGCGGGTGCGTTGCGGGAACATGCACGATTTTTACGCGCGAGTGCAAAACATTGTAATGCGGCTTCACAGAAGTTCGGGATCGGTGTTCTGTAGATTGTATTATTTTCCCTTATAACATGGTTATAAGGGAAAATAATAGCATTCTGAATACAGAATGTATAGTAAAATAGCGCTGGAGGGGTTAAAAAATAAATAAAAATTATTTAACTCACCTTAATGCACTTGCTCGCGCAGCCGGCATCTCTTCAGTCTTCATCTTAGCTGTGTGCAGGAAAAGGACCTGTGGTGACGTCACTCCGGTCATCACATGGTCCGTCACATGATCTTTTACCATGGTGATGGATCATGTGATGACCGGAGTGACATCACCAAAGGTCCTTTTCCTGCACACAGCTAAGAAGAAGACAGAAGAGAAGCCGGGCTGTGCGATCAAGTGGATTAAGGTGAGTTAAATAATAATTATTTTCTTTTTAACCCCTCCAGCGCTATTTTACTATGCATTCTGTATTCAGAATGCTATTATTTTCCCTTATAACCATGTTATAAGGGAAAATAATAATGATCGGGTCCCCATCCCGATCGTCTCCTAGCAACCGTGCGTGAAAATCGCACCGCATCCGCACTTGCTTGCGGATGCTTGTGATTTTCACGCAGCCCCATTCACTTCTATGGGGCCTGCGTTGCGTGAAAAACTATGTTCAGAATATAGAACATGCTGCGATTTTCACGCAACGCACAAGTGATGCGTGAAAATCACCGCTCATGTGAACAGCCCCATAGAAATGAATGGGTCGGGATTCAGTGCGGGTACAATGCGTTCAACTCACGCATCGCATCCGCGCGGAATACTCGCCCATGTGAAAGGGGCCTTAGAGTCCTCTAGAGCGGGGATCAGAAACCTTCGGCACTCCAGCTTTGGTGAAACTACGACTCCCAGCATGCATACTTGATTGACTGTTCTCAGAACTCCCATAGAAGTGAATGGAGCATGCTGGATGTTGTAGTTTCAGGACAGCTGGAGTGCCGGAGGTTGATGACCCCTGCTCTAGAGTCTGTGATTCGGCTACATTAAATTTTGGGAGACCTTTATGGGTAAATGAAGTTGTATAGAGCTGTAATAGTTTGTGAGTGTGTAAAAAAAAAAAAAAAAGTACATACAGATAGGGACTTATTTATTAATGACTGATGTTTTATATCCCAGTCTTAACAAAAACTCTGCCGGAGGTGTGCTCCTCTTAATAATTTAGTTTCATCTTTGTGTTGTCCATCCAGAAGCTTCAATCAACAGCGACAGTCAGTTGGTGTAAATTATTGTAAACAGTGGAGAGAGCAGCGGCAAAATGTGAAAAGTCGCAAATTTCGGTGCAAATTTATTAATTTTTTTCAAGAAATTCGTTTTTTTTGCTGTATTTTGTCCATTACAAAATCAGATGATTCCTCTTTGAATCACACAATTTGTAATGTGAAAAACAGCGCACACCAGAAAAACACATTGGATTTTTTAAATGCCTGATAAAAAAAGGCTTGAGGTTTATGGCAGCAAATCGCCACTAAGGGCTCATGCACACGAACGTATTTTTGGTCAGCATCCAATCAGCATTTTTTGTGGGTCGAATGCGGACCCATTCACTTCAATAGAGCATGCCCTATTTTTGTCCGTTTTACAGACAAGGATAGGACAGTTCTATAGAGGGCAGGAACACACACGGCCAGTATCCATGTTTTGTGGATCTGCAATTTGTAGACCGCAAAAACGCCAACGATTGTGTGCATGAGCCCTAAAAATGGCATACTGTACCTAGAGAGTACAACACTGTAAAATGCCATTGACCCTTACAGCTCCACAAACTAAAAAGCATTGCATGTAGTGTATCTTACATTCTAGACTTTACATAACATCTAGCTGCAAAAAAACCTTCAGAACAAAGATGCCATAAAAATTGTGTCTTTAAGAAAAAAGAACTCTTTGTACGAAACCAGCTTTAGGCATCCTTAACACAGTTTCATGTTTTTGCATCATTTTTATGTCATTTTTTTTTCAACAAATAGTGTATTTTAAGATGTGTTTTTTTTTTGTGGCACATTTTGCAAATCATGCTTTTTTTTTTTAAAAAAAGCAATGTACTGGAATTCTTTACAAGCATTGAAAACACCAGAAAAATGACAGTATAGCATTTTTTATGGAAAAAAGACCAAAACAAACTAGTAATAATGTGTGCCATTTTTTTTACCCGAAAATGTAAAAAAATTATGTGTGATGGAAGCCTTAGGGTTCAGTTCACATGGCTGATTTTTGCGCCTTTTTGACGTAGTTTACGAGCATAAAAGAAAACGCCTATAAACAGCCTCTCGTTAATTTGAATGGGAGTCTGCAGTTGTGTAAAAAGGAAGCAGCATGCCCTGTCTTGGGGCAGAACCAGCGCTGATTTTACCATTCAAATTAATACGAAACAGAAAAAAACACACCATTTGCACAACGCACAAATGTGCTTTTTTGCGTAAAAATGCATGTACTTTTGAGGCATAAAAATCTGATTGAATTCAGTGCAGATTTTTTACACGAGTATTTTGAAAATCAGCCTTGTGAAGTGCAGTTTTTTTTCCACAATGTTTTTGCAGCATTTTATTTAACTTTTTATGCGGCCAGATGTTACTTGTTAATTATAAAATGCGTTACAGACAAAGACCAGCATGAAATCCTCTGCGCCGCCAGAGGATGCTCTTAATTTAAGACGAGACGCACACCTCATGATAAATTAGGTGCATCTGCAATGCACCGGCCCGTAGGGGAGGTATGGGGTGGAGAGGAGGGAGGGGTGGCTGTGGCATTGAGGGTGGTTGTAGTCCTCACCGTCACTAATCCTGCTCCAGCACCCCACTAGGTAGGCCTGCAGTGATGGGGGAGGCGCATCCCTTCTCCTACTCAGGGCACACCCTGGCAATTGGGGTCTCCTGCCTGGTGGTGGTCTCGGGTGACCTTACAGTTAGATGAGCGGCAGGGTGCAAGGCAGAAGAACAAATAAAAAGGATCGGAAATGGAAGCAAATTACCACGCCGGCTTGATATTAGTAAAATCTCTCTTTTACTGAGTGGATAATGGGTAGCCCAACACAAATGTACAGCGATCAGATATATCACAAGGCAGGCTTTTCCCAAAGGCTGGGTATAGGGGTGGAAATAGTAATGGTCTCTATCCCTAGTCATACAATGCAATCTTCCCAATTGACCAAAGATGAGCAATTTCTTCCAATATTTCTGCAATGCCCAATTGTAGGGTGCGGTCCTAGAGTGGATGCCCAGTTCGTCTCAATAGTGTGGCGACTCTGGAAGCAATATACCCAGACCATGTGCAGTGAAGTCTACAGCCTTAGGCCCTTGTCACACGATTAGGTCCGGATGCAGTCAGGGTGCGTTCAGTGAAACTCGCACCATTTTGCAAGCAAGTTCAGTCAGTTTTGTCTGCAATTGCGTTTCAGTTGTTCAGTTTTTTCCGTGCGCACTCGCAACACACTCGCAATGTGTTTTGATGCGTTATTCACGCGCGTGATAAAAAACTGAAGGTTTACAAACAACATCTCTTAGCAACCATCAGTGAAAAACTGATTCTGGATGCAATGCGTTTTTCACTGAAGCCCCATTCACTTCTCTGGGGCCAGGGCTGCGTGAAAAACGCAGAATATAGAACATGCTGCGTTTTTCATGCAATGCAGAACTGATGCGTGAAAAAAACGCTCATGTATACAGACCCATTGAAATAAATGGGTCAGGATTCTGTGCGGGTGCTATGCGGAAAACTCGCTCGTGTGAAAGGGGTCTTAAACGTGCATTACCTTTCACTGACTTTCTTGTCCAAGCACTGTCCCTTTATTGGTCTTCATCCTTCTGTAAAAAGTCTGTTCTCTCCACCAGAGGTTGTTTTTTAACACAGTTGCTTTTCTGGCAGCTTTAAACTTACAGGGATGGTGTGTCCCTGGAGTAGAATTCTTTTCTCCTGCTTTAGCTTGTCTGGCTTACACACCAGCAACTACATACACTTCCTTTCTCTTGGCTTATTTGCCAGCAACAACTTAGCCATGGGAAGTGGGACCAGCCCACAACCCGGCAACTATCACTAAGGACTGCCAGTTTACTAATTCCCAGAATGCACAGTAAAGTTACATTAGCAATAGTTATTGGCTATCAATGTAAGTGCATCCACAGTGTACATTAACCCTAACAGCAGTGTGAACCATAGATGTAGAGGATTAAAGGGATTGTCTCACTTCAGCAAATAGCATTTATCATGTAGATAAAGTTAATACAAGGCACTTACGGTACTGATATATTGTTATTATCCATATTGCTTCCTTTGCTGGCTGGATTCATTTTATCATCACATTATACAGTGTTTGTTTCTATGGTTACAACCACCCTGCAATCCATCAGCGGTGATCGTGCTTGCACACTATAGGAAAAAGCTTCAGCCTATATGCACTCCCATGGTCACAGCCACCAAAGAGGCCGGCACTTTTTCCTATAGGGTGCAAGCACGACCACTGCTGCTGGATTGCAGGAACAACCCTTTAGCAGTGAACTATTTGCCAACTTTAGAAATCAAAAGGAACCTGTCACCGGGTTTTGTGTATAGAGCTGAGGACATGGGTTGCTAGATGGCCGCTAGCACATCCGCAATACCCAGTCCCCATAGCTCTGTGTGCTTTGTGTAAAAAAAAACGATTTGATACATATGCAAATTAACCTGAGATAAATCCTGTCCCTGACTCATCTCAAGTACAGGACTCATCTCAGGTTAATGTGCATATGTATCAAATCGTTTTTTTTTACACAAAGCACACAGAGCTATGGGGACTGGGTATTGCGGATGTGCTAGCGGCCATCTAGCAACCCATGTCCTCAGCTCTATACACAAAACCCGGTGACAGGTTCCCTTTAAAAATCACAGAAAAATATACAAAACATCCTGCATGATATGATAACTAAATATGCGGATTTACATGGCAAATTTGCCCTTTTTATCTGGGGAGTAGCATTTTTGTGCACTTTTTGTCCAGCCTATCCCACATCCGACTTTGATTAGGTGGTACATATAGCTGTGCGGGCTCTTCCTCTCATTGGTTGCTTGATGCACAAGGAGGTAACTAGGAGCAGCACACTATATGTGCAGGGTCTGCTCTCCTAAATATAGATCCCAACGGCATAGGTAGGTTTAGAGTAGGATCTGCCTGACTGAGACCACCTTGGCGAGGGTAGGCGGGCACAGATGTGTTTTGATCAAAATATATTGGCTGAGAGTCTCAGATTTTATCATTAGAGTGAGGGCTTAGTCCATATATAATGTTTGCATCCATTGTGTTAGTGCATTGTTTTCCGTGAACTTTAGAAATGAACCACATCACAACATTAGCAGTGATAGTGAACCATTTGACAACTTTAGCAGTGAGCAATGGGTCACTGCACATACTGTGACAGTTCATGCGTACTCATGGCTGGTGTAGATTTTAGTCATCATTTACACCAGAAAACTAGAGTAAATGATGATAAATGTGCCGGTCTTTTGTGAAAGTGGCAAGGGGGGGAGTAGAGATTTAGGGCTCATGCACACAACCGTTGGATGTTTTGTGGTCCGCCAATTGCGGATCCGCAAAACACAGATATGTGCCTTCCACATTTTGCAGAATGGAACAGCCAGCCCCTAATAGAACAGTCCGATCCTTGTCCTTAATGCGGGCAATAATAGGACCTGATCTTTCTTTTTTTTTTCCGCAGAAGAGCCATACGGACACGAAATACACATGGAGTAATTTCCGGTTTTTTTTTGCGGTCCCATTTAAGTAAATGGTGCCACCTACATGCCACAAAAAACAAAATACAAACAAAAGGGACACAGAAAAAATATACGTTTGTGTGCATGAGCCCTTAGGTGTAGATTTAGGCGCAATGGCATGTAAGAAGTCGCAAACATTGGGTTTGTGAATATTTTATGCCAGAAAGCTGGCATAGGGGCTAATAAATTCTAATCCCCCCCCCCCCCCCCCCCCCCACAGTGTTTTTGGTGTTTTCTCCCCAAAGCACAGCATATTCTAGGTAGGTCATTTTTTCCCTAGTATTTTTCCCATAGGCTCCTCTATAGATGTTAAAATCTTTATAGTGATTTTTGTGTCAGTGGTATGGTCTTTTTTTTGGCATTTTCCGATAAACTCAATAGAACATGAAAAACAACAGAAAAAAAAGCACAAAATGTTTAAAATAAAAAAGTATAAAAAAGAATTATTAAAAACTCCTGAAATTAATGAATGGACAGTGTTATATGTTGTTATATGCCATTTATCAAGTGTAGAGGGTGCAGTAGTTGCAGAGAGTACATTTGCATGTATTAAAGCTTTATTTTTCTCAGCAATGCTGGTGTTCTGCCAGAATGCTAAACCTTGGCAGAATGCTATACCCGGAAGTGACGTGGCCACACCGGAAGCGACGCGGCCGCATCGGAATCAGCTGGATAAGGGTGTGTGCGGCATGGGCAAGCGCACATCCACTGGTAAGTAAAAATTATAGCACCGCAGCGGGAGAAGCGCGCCCACTTTATGCGCATGCGCAAAACCGGCCGTGACACACTTCGCGCATTCTGCTAATGTATAGTATTCTGGCAGGCCATATTTCTGAAGGGCCCTTCAGAAATATAGCCTGCCAGAATACTATACCTTAGCAGAATGCGCGCAGTGTGTCCCGGCCGGTTTTGCGCATGCGCTGCACACACCCTCCTCAGCTGATTCTGATGCGGCTGCGTCACTTCCGGGTATAGCATTCTGCCAAGGTATAGCATTCTGGCAGAACACCGGCACATATGAACATAGAACCAACACAGATGCCTTCCGCTGTCAAGCGCACATGTAACAGGTCAGACAGTCTCATAGGTCCAAATCTGCTGACAGATGCCCTTTAAGCATTTTAAAAGACTGAATAATTATGTGAGAAGAAGGTCTTACTACGGTATATTTTTCTCTGTGTGTAATTCCACATACTAGAGCATGGTGGCAGCACAAGTATATGTATGATATCAGATTTGTACTGAACAAGCAGCTATGGTCAGCCATGTATGTTAAAGAAGAGCAGGAAGTGTGGGTGGATAAAATGTGGTCATATGATACAGAAGTATTTGCTGTCACACCCAGACTAACTCTATTGCATATTTAGAATTATTTTATTTTTATGCCCAGATCAAACTACTTGAAAATGAAACTATAGAGTAAACACTTTCATTGACAATTATTAAAAGCGCCCTGTGAATGTTTGGGACTTAGACTAGGTTCACACTGCGTCTAGCCAGGCTCGGACTGGCCCACAGGGGTACAGGTGAACCCCCCGGTGGGCCCCTAGTCTCCCACCCCCTGCACAAGTGGCACATAGCACAGTACACTTACTGCACTACATACATATATTCCATGTAGAGCACCACAACCAGCCGATGTTCATATAAAACACCTGATAGATTATTAAAGAAACTCCCCAGTTTATTATGATAGACACGATCAGAGCTGAGATGTCTTCTAGGTATAGAGCAGTCATGGCCAACCTGCGGCTCTCCAGCTGTTGCAAAACTACAACTCTCACCATGCCCTGCTGTAGGCTGATAGCTGTAGACTGTCAGGGCATGATGGGAGTTGTAGTTTTGCAACAGCTGGAGAGCCTCAGATTGGCCAGCCCTGAGCTACCAGTGTCCTTTTTTCCCCAGGACCTACCTTCTCAAACTTGCTGCAGGGACCCCCATATTCAATCATCTGGTAGCGTCTTGCTGCTGTGTAAGCAGGTAATATTTGAATGTATCCGTATGGTGAGCCCCCAAAATAAATTTACTGGTGGGCCCTAGGCACCCCAGTCCGACACTGCGTCTAGCCCCCTGCTGCTACAGAACTTCATAATACACACCATAGCTGCTGCATAACCTCATAATGTACACCTCAGCTGCTGCAGAACCTCCTAATACACACCTGAGCTGCTGCAGGACCTCATAATACTCACCTCAGCTGCTGCAGAACCTCATATTGCACATCTCAGCTGCTACAGAACCTCATAATGCACATCTCAGCTGCTGCTGAAGCTCATAATACACACCTCAGCTGCTGAATAACCTCCCATTACACACCTCAGCTGCTGCAGAACCTCCTAATACACACCTCAGCTGCTGCAGAACCTCATAATACACACCTCGGCTGTTGCAGAACTTAATAATACACACCTCTGCTACTGCAGAACATCATAATACACACCTCAGCTGCTGCTGCAGAACCTCCTATTACACACCTCAGCTGCTATAGAACCTCATAATACACACCTCAGCTGCTGCAGAACCTCATAATACACACCTCAGCTGCTGCAGAACCTCCTATTACACACCTCAGCTGCTATAGAACCTCATAATACACACCTCAGCTGCTGCAGAACCTCATAATACACACCTCAGCTGCTACAGAACCTCATAAAACACACCTCAGCTGCTGCAGAACTTCATAATACACACCTCAGCTGCTATAGAACATCATAAAACACACCTTAGCTGCTGCAGAACATCATAACCTGATGCTAGAGAACATATAAAGCTTTGATCACTTCTGTGTTGTGGTCTCATTCAAAGATCAGGTCATAAATGCTGGACACAATTTTATATCCTGGCAGATGAAAACCCGTCAGATCTCATCATGGTCAACGGGATCCGTCAGATGTTGACATCTATGAACTGCCAGATCCGGAATTGCAGTGATTTTCGTTGTTGTGTTCCTATGACGGCAGAACAGTGAACGTCATCAGCACAGATGTGAACAAAGCCTAAGGGTACTTTCACACTTGCGGCAGGACGGATCCGACAGGCTGTTCACCATGTCGGATCCATCCTGCGGCTATTTCGCCGTGCCACCGGACCGCCGCTCCGTCCCCATTGACTATAATGGGGACGGGGGCGGAGCTCCGGCGCAGCACGGCAGTGCACGGCGAAAGCCGCCAGACTAAAAAGCCTGACATGCAGTCATTTTAGTCCGGCGGCCTTTCGCCGTGCACCGCCGTGCTGCGCCGGAGCTCCGCCCCCATTATAGTCAATGGGGACGGTCCGGCGGCACGGCGAAATAGCCGCAGGACGGATCCGACATGGTGAACAGCCTGTCGGATCTGTCCCACCGCAAGTGTGAAAGTAGCCTAATGCACACCTCAGCTGTTGCAGGACATTATAATCGTGACAAGGGAACTACAAGTCTCATCATCACCAGATTGTTATTATTGGAAATTAGGGGCAACACAGGGAAAGGTACATAAAATGGAGAGAACTACAACTCCCATCATGTCCAGGCTGTTATTATTCGATACCAGTGGATATTACACAGAGAGAGTATAAGGCCGGGATCACATCACCGTTTAGTTTTCTGTACGTCTGATCCGTTAGAAGAACAGAAAAATAAAGAAAAAAACCGATCCTATACTTCAAGCCTCAGTTCTGCACATTCAGCATCCGTTTAAGCCATTTCTGCCTTAGATCCGTTATTTTAGATGGAAAAAAGTCCTCCACGCAAAACGGAAAACTAAACGGTGATGTGAACCAGCCTAAGAATAGAGAACTACAACTCTCAGCATGTCCAGATTATTATAAGGCATCATCCAGTTTTACTAGGTGAGAGCTTTAAAAGGAAATAACTATAACTCCCAATATGGCCAGACTTATTATGGGGCATCAATATACATTACAGAGAGGGGGTATAAGAGGAGAGAACTACAACTCTAAGCTTTACCAGACTGTACTAGGGCATACAATGAAATTATATGGAAAGGGATATAATAGGACAGAACTACAACACCCAGCTTTCCTAGGATATGTAGTTTATCCCAGGACACCACCAACCTCTACTCCAGGCACCACACAGAAGCTCCACCCCCTCACAGCGACATCCCATAGGTCTTTCACCAGTCCTTTGCACTGGTCATATGATGACGACATCACCAAAGGTCCTTTAGATTTCTGCTAGATTTCTGCTGCTCTGCTATTCCTTGGTTTCCTGCAGTGGTCACATGGTTGATGACATCACCAAAGGTCCTTCTCCACTTCTTACATTATCTTTTCACACAGGTAGCTGTAATTAGTGGGCGGGGCCTATCCTCCAATGCGGGCCCCCTTCCCTCAGGGGCCCCATAGCAGCTGCGTGGTCTGCTTCTATAGAAGGTACGCCACTGGTGTAAACTGTAAATTCTTTATAACAGGCTGTTGTAGATAAGAGTGTGATTACATCTATTCACCCCTAGGTGGTGCTGGCGCCACTTATTTATATCTGAGGGGGTGCTAATACAAGGAGAACAGAGAGGAAGTTAGCTAAGTAGAAGGAAGGAAGTTAATGGAGGAGGTGAACAGCACATATCCAGAATGTAGCTGCCACTTTAGCCCCTTGGCCCTGATCAAGCTGAGGGAGTGTGGGCAGATCTCTTACACAGGGGCGGGCTGGGCCGGGGGGCAGGGAGGCAATTGCTCCCCAGGCCGCCCTAAAAAAACGGCCGCTGGGCCGTCTTTAACAAATAATATATATATTTTTTTATTCCTCAGGGCCGCACCGCCGATCACCACAGGCGGCGCGGCCCTGGATGTAATTGCGGCGGGCAGCAGTGGCGGCGGGCAGTAGGAGATGAGCGCTTCCATTGTGGAAGCGCTCATCTCCATATTCATCTGTATCGCCGTCCTCAGGACAGCGATACAGATGGCTGTGCTGTGGGGCAGGGGAGGGAGAGGCATGTCCCTCCCCTGTTCTTCTGATAGGCCACAGGCACTAATGCCTGCAGCCTATCAGAGGCCGGCTGAGGCAGCGCAATGACGTCATTATCATCGCGCCGCCTGAGCCGGGCAGCACACAGCAGGGACACAGGCCGGAAGAGGCCTGCATCGCTGCTAATGGAGGTAAGTATTAGTGTTTTTTTTTTTTTTTCTTTGCGGGGGGGAGCTGTCACTATGGCTATTGGGGGGAGCTGTCACTATGGGGGGGCTTTCACTATGGGGGGACTGCCACAATAGGGGGGCTGGCACTATGGGGGAGCTGGCACTATGGGGGGGAGAACTGGCACTATGGGGGAGCTGGCACTATGAGGGAGCTGGCACTATGGGGGGGGGGGAACTGGCACTATGGGGGGCTGGCACTATGGGGGGAGCTGGCACTATGGCTATGGAGGGGAGCTGGCACTATGGGGGGCTTGCACTATGGGGGGACTGCCACATGCACTATGGGGGGGAGAACTGGCACTATGGGGGAGCTGACACTATGGGGGGAGAACTGGCACTATGGGGGGAGAACTGGCACTATGGGGGGGAGAACTGGCACTATGGGGGAGCTGGCACTATTGGGGGGCTGGCACTATGGGGGGGAGCTGGCACTATGGGGGGAGCTGGCACTATGGCTATGGGGGGGAGCTGGCACTATGGGGGGACTGCCACAATCGGGGGGGCTGACACTATGGGGGAGCTGGCACTATGGGGGGGAGAACTGGCACTATGGGGGAGCTGGCACTATTGGGGGGCTGGCACTATGGGGGGGAGCTGGCACTATGGGGGGAGAACTGGCACTATTGGGGAGCTGGCACTATTGGGGGGCTGGCACTATGGGGGGGGAGCTGGCACTATGGGGGGAGCTGGCACTATGGGGGGAGAACTGGCACTATGGGGGAGCTGGCACTATGGGGGGGGGAGCTGGCACTATGGGGGGGAGCTGGCACTATGGGGGAGGAGCTGGCACTATGGGGGAAGCTGGCACTATGGGGGTCTGGCACTATTGGGGAAGCTGACCCTATGGGGGGGTTGACACTATGGGAGGAGCTGGCACTATGGGGGGGCACCATGGGGGAGAGGAGCACTATGGGGGTATCTGGGGGCTCTAAAGGGGCTTTTTGTAATTATTGGCACATTATGGGGGGCACTATAGGGGAGAGTGGCACTATGGGGCATCTGGTGTTACTATAGGGCATTATTTGGGGGCACTATGGGGAAGTGGGGGCTCTAAAGGGGCCTTTTTTTTGGCACATTATGGGGGCACTATGGCATTTGGTGGCACTAAGGGGGAATTTTTTACTGGCACATTATGGGAGGCACTATAGGGGAGAGCGGCACTATGGGGCATTATTTGGGGGCACTATGGGGGAGTGGAGCACTATTGGGGGGGAGAACTGGCACTATGGGGGAGCTGGCACTATGAGGGAGCTGGCACTATGGGGGGGGGAACTGGCACTATGGGGGGGAGAACTGGCACTATGGGGGAGCTGGCACTATTGGGGGGCTGGCACTATGGGGGGGAGCTGGCACTATGGCTATGGGGGGGAGCTGGCACTATGGGGGGACTGCCACAATAGGGGGGGCTGGCACTATGGGGGAGCTGGCACTATGGGGGGGAGAACTGGCACTATGGGGGAGCTGACACTATGGGGGGAGAACTGGCACTATGGGGGGAGAACTGGCACTATGGGGGGGAGAACTGGCACTATGGGGGAGCTGGCACTATTGGGGGGCTGGCACTATGGGGGAGCTGGCACTATGGGGGGGAGAACTGGCACTATGGGGGAGCTGACACTATGGGGGGAGAACTGGCACTATGGGGGGAGAACTGGCACTATGGGGGGGAGAACTGGCACTATGGGGGAGCTGGCACTATTGGGGGGCTGGCACTATGGGGGGAGCTGGCACTATGGCTATGGGGGGAGCTGGCACTATGGGGGGACTGCCACAATCGGGGGGGCTGACACTATGGGGGAGCTGGCACTATGGGGGGGAGAACTGGCACTATGGGGGAGCTGGCACTATTGGGGGGCTGGCACTATGGGGGGGAGCTGGCACTATGGGGGAGAACTGGCACTATGGGGGAGAACTGGCACTATGGGGGAGCTGGCACTATTGGGGGAGCTAGCACTATGGGGGAGCTGGCACTATGGCTATGGGGGGGAGCTGGCACTATGGGGGGGCTTGCACTATGGGGGGACTGCCACAATCGGGGGGGCTTGCACTATGGGGGGACTGCCACAATCGGGGGGGGGGGGGGCTGGCACTATGGGGGGGAGAACTGGCACTATGGGGGAGCTAGCAATATGGGGGGGGGGGGGGAGAACTGGCACTATGGGGGAGCTGGCACTATGAGGGGGAGAACTGGCACTATGGGGGAGCTGGCACTATTGGGGGGCTGGCACTATGGGGGGAGCTGGCACTATGGGGGAGCTGGCACTATGGGGGGGGGAGCTGGCACTATGGGGGGGGAGCTGGCACTATGGGGGGAGCTGGCACTATGGGGGAGCTGGCACTATGGGGGGAGATGGCACTATGGGGGAGCTGGCACTATGGGGGAAGCTGGCACTATGGGGGGAGCTGGCACTATGGGGGTCTGGCACTATTGGGGAAGCTGACACTATGGGGGGGCTGACACTATGGGAGGAGCTGGCACTATGGGGGGGCACCATGGGGGAGAGGAGCACTATGGGGGTATCTGGGGGCTCTAAAGGGGCTTTTTGTAATTATTGGCACATTATGGGGGGCACTATAGGGGAGAGTGGCACTATGGGGCATCTGGTGTCACTATAGGGCATTATTTGGGGGCACTATGGGGAAGTGGGGGCTCTAAAGGGGCCTTTTTTATTGGCACATTATGGGGGCACTATGGCATTTGGTGGCACTAAGGGGGCATTTTTTACTGGCACATTATGGGAGGCACTATAGGGGAGAGCGGCACTATGGGGCATTATTTGGGGGCACTATGGGGGAGTGGAGCACTATTGGGGGGGAGAACTGGCACTATGGGGGAGCTGGCACTATGAGGGAGCTGGCACTATGGTGGGGGGGAACTGGCACTATGGGGGAGCTGGCACTATGGGGGGGAGAACTGGCACTATGGGGGAGCTGGCACTATTGGGGGGCTGGCACTATGGGGGGGAGCTGGCACTATGGCTATGGGGGGGAGCTGGCACTATGGGGGGCTTGCACTATGGGGGGACTGCCACAATAGGGGGGGCTGGCACTATGGGGGAGCTGGCACTATGGGGGGGAGAACTGGCACTATGGGGGAGCTGACACTATGGGGGGAGAACTGGCACTATGGGGGGAGAACTGGCACTATGGGGGGGGAGAACTGGCACTATGGGGGAGCTGGCACTATTGGGGGGCTGGCACTATGGGGGGAGCTGGCACTATGGGGGGAGCTGGCACTATGGCTATGGGGGGGAGCTGGCACTATGGGGGGACTGCCACAATCGGGGGAGCTGGCACTATGGGGGGAGCTGGCACTATGGCTATGGGGGGGAGCTGGCACTATGGGGGGACTGCCACAATCGGGGGGGCTGACACTATGGGGGAGCTGGCACTATGGGGGGGGGGGAGAACTGGCACTATGGGGGAGCTGGCACTATGGGGGGGAGAACTGGCATTATGGGGGAGCTGGCACTATTGGGGGGCTGGCACTATGGGGGGAGCTGGCACTATGGGGGAAGCTGGCACTATGGGGGGGGAGAACTGGCACTATGGGGGAGCTGGCACTATTGGGGGGCTGGCACTATGGGGGGGAGCTAGCACTATGGGGGAGCTGGCACTATGGCTATGGGGGGGGAGCTGGCACTATGGGGGGGCTTGCACTATGGGAGGACTGCCACAATCAGGGGGGCTTGCACTATGGGGGGACTGCCACAATCGGGGGGGGGGGCTGGCACTATGGGGGAGCTGGCACTATGGGGGGGGAGAACTGGCACTATGGGGGAGCTAGCAATATGGGGGGGGAGAACTGGCACTATGGGGGAGCTGGCACTATGAGGGGGAGAACTGGCACTATGGGGGAGCTGGCACTATTGGGGGGCTGGCACTATGGGGGGGGAGCTGGCACTATGGGGGGAGCTGGCACTATGGGGGAGAACTGGCACTATGGGGGAGCTGGCACTATGGGGGGGGGAGCTGGCACTATGGGGGGGGGAGCTGGCACTATGGGGGGGAGCTGGCACTATGGGGGGAGCTGGCACTATGGGGGGAGCTGGCACTATGGGGGGGCTGGCACTATGGGGGAAGCTGGCACTATGGGGGGAGCTGGCACTATGGGGGTCTGGCACTATTGGGGAAGCTGACACTATGGGGGGGCTGACACTATGGGAGGAGCTGGCACTATGGGGGGGCACCATGGGGGAGAGGAGCACTATGGGGGTATCTGGGGGCTCTAAAGGGGCTTTTTGTAATTATTGGCACATTATGGGGGGCACTATAGGGGAGAGTGGCACTATGGGGGATCTGGTGTCACTATAGGGCATTATTTGGGGGCACTATGGGGAAGTGGGGGCTCTAAAGGGGCCTTTTTTATTGGCACATTATGGGGGCACTATGGCATTTGGTGGCACTAAGGGGGCATTTTTTACTGGCACATTATGGGAGGCACTATAGGGGAGAGCGGCACTATGGGGCATTATTTGGGGGCACTATGGGGGAGTGGAGCACTATTGGGGCATATGGTGGCACAAAGAAGGGGCATTTTTTACTGGCACATTGTGGGGGAGAGGAGCACTATAGGGGCATCTGCTGGGGGCACTAAGAAGGGGCATTTTTTTACTGGCATATTATGGGGGACACTATGGGGAAGGGGGAGAGGAGCACTATGAGGGCATTTACTGGGGCACTATATAGGGGTATTTTATACTGGCATATATTATGGGGACATTAGCTTAACTGTGGGCACTGAGCGGGGGTATTTCATGTACTGTCATATTATAGGGAGAATTATTACTACTAGGGGGTATTATGGGGAGCTTTACTACTACTGGGGGCTATGAGGAACATGATTACTAGTAAGGGCACTATAGGGGCATTATTACTACTAAGTGTGCTCTGGCAGAGAATTATTTCTATTGGTGGGATTTTGGGGAGCACTGTTACTTTGGGGGCACCCTGGCATAGTATCAGCTTAGCACAATTATTTTTGGGGGACATTATCTTTATACTATTAGTGTCTGGGCGCAGTTATTTTTTAGAGCACTGCAATAATTGTTGAAGGGGGCACTATCTGTGTGGTAGTAGTATTTCCAGGGGGACTGTATCTGCAGTATAGTATTGGGGGCACAATCTGTGTTGTATTAGTATTTCCAGGGGGACTGTTTCTGCAGTATAGTATTGGGGGCACAGCGGCACAGTGTTCTGGGCACTATCTGTGTGGTATTAGTATTTCCACGGGGACTGTTTCTGCAGTATAGTATTGGGGGTGGCAGGAAAGGGTGTTCAGAAGATGTGAAGATGATGGAAATGTGGGAAACTAATGTCTGTTTCTGGCAGAAAAATCATCATGGTGGTCTGGTCTGAATGGAGAAGATAAAGAAAGAGAACATCTACAACAAAGGTGACATCACAGGATGTAAGAGGTATGTGGCGCTATGTAGGAGAGGAGATGCTCCGGCTCCTCCCCCTGCCATTTGCAGAAGGAGGATTCAGAGCTGGGTGAGGACGGTCAAGGGGGGCAGCAGGCCACGTGCGGGTGGCAGATGGTGGGGGGAACCACAGGCCTTGAGCAGGATCTGGGGAGGGAGGAGAGCGGAGGAGCTTCCTGGCTGTAGCCTGCTGTTTATTGTATAATGTGAAGCAGGCAGTGCAGCCAGGACAGGTCCCCCCTCTCCGTATGATGTGTAGAGACAGGCCTCAACTATAGAATGTCAGCAGTACAGTGTTTGTTGGGAGTGGCCTATTATATGTAGGAGGGGCTTTTAATAATGGGCGGGGCTAAAATGGGCCACTTTAGTGGATTTGCCCCCCAGGACTAAGGCTGCCAGCCCTCCCCTGCTCTTACAGCAATCTAGCACAGACCAGAGAGTCAATGTATGGATTTAGAGCAAGTCTAGTGGAGATAGAAGCATTATTAGCTTATAAACTCCACAGAACCAGTGACCGGGAAAAGCCAAAAAGCACCTGGACACAGGCCTCCGCCTAGCAGCCCTATGGAGAGCCCGGTTCGTCACCAACACTCCAGAAAATGCCTTTGCCCTGCGTGATTTAGCGCAGAGCAAAGGAGAGCATCGGAGCATGAACTGCTCTGATGCTCAAGTCAGGGGGACTGCCTGGGTGAAAATGGGGATATGTCCGGGTTCAGCTCTGAACCCGGACAACCCCTTTAAGTAAAGGTTCCATTGCTTTTAACCATTGACTCCTCATCCTTTCTACCACCTTCCTTTGCACCTAACTGTGCTGGCGTCACGAACACCAGGGACCCTGCCACCAAGGCACCTTAACAAAAACCTATTCCACTCAGGGCACCTTAAACATCATCTGGCAGGAATCCCTGGACAAACAGAGAAGGAACTGGTGCTGTCCTTCCCTTCACGGCACGCCAGCCCAGAGACCGCTGCTAACCATAAGTAAGACTACTACTACCTCTAACGGACCCACCGTAGCTCACGTGTTGCCCCTGTGGCCCAGTCGCTGCATAAAATTCGCCTCACCAACAGGATCAAAATCCTCTGTGCCTAGTGTGAATAGGACCCCAAATTACAGTGAACAAAAATATAAATGCAACACTTTTGGTTTTGCTCCCATTTTGCATGAGCTGAATTCAAAGATCTGAAACATTTTCTACATACACAAAAGACCCATTACTCTCAAATATTGTTCACAAATCTAAATCTGTGTTAGTGAGCACTTCTCCTTTGCCGAGATAATCCATCCCACCTCACAGGTGTGGCATATCAAGGTGCTGATTAGACAGCATGAATATTGCACAGGTGTGCCTTAGACTGCTCACAATTAAAGGCCACTCTGAAATGTGCACAGTTTTGCCTTACTGGGGGAAAGGGGGGGGGGGGGGTCAGAAAACCAGTCAGTATCTGGTGTGGCCACCATTTTCCTAACGCAGTGCAACACATCTCCGTCGCATAGAGTTGATCAGGTTGTTGATTGTGGCCTGTGGAATCTTGGTCCACTTCTTTTCAATAGCTGTGCGAAGTTGCAGAATATTGGCAGGAACTGGAACACGCTGTCGTATACGCCGATCCAGAGCATCCCAAACATGCTCAATGGGTGACATGTCCGGTGAGTATGCTGGCCATGCAAGAATTGGGATGTTTTCAGCTTCCAGGAATTGTGTACAGATCCTTGCAATATGAGGCCATGCATTATCATGCTGCAACATGAGGTGATGGTCGTGGATGAATGGCACAACAATGGGCCCTTCAGGATATCGTCACGGTATCTCTGTGCATTCGAAATGCCATCGATAAAATTCCCCTGTGTTCGTTGTCCATAATATACGCCTGCCCATACCATAACCCCACCGCCACCATGGGCCACTCAATCCACAACGTTGACGTCAGCAAACCGCTCACCCACACGACGCCACACACCTCTCCATCTGCCCTAAACAGTGAAAACCGGGACTCATCCATAAACAGAACGCCTCTCCAACGTGCCAGACGCCAACGAATGTGAGCATTTGCCCACTCAAGTCGGTTACGACGATGAACTGCAGTCAGGTCCAGACCCCGATGAGGACGACGAGCATGCAGATGAGCTTCCCTGAAACGGTTTCTGACAGTTTGTGCAGAAATTCTTTGGTTATGCAAACCGATTGTTGCTGCAGCTGTCCAGGTGGCTGGTCTCAGACGATCATGGAGGTGAACATGCTGGATGTGGAGGTCCTGGGCTGGTGTGGTTACACGTGGTCTGCGGTTGTGAGGCCGGTTGGATGTACTGCCAAATTCTCTGAAACGCCTTTGGAGACGGCTTATGGTAGAGAAATGAACATTCATTGCACAGTCAACAGCTCTGGTAGACATTCCTGCAGTCAGCATGCCAATTGCACGCTCCCTCAAACGTTGCGACATCTGTGGCATTGTGCTGTGTTATCAAACTGCAAATTTCAGAGTGGCCTTTAATTGTGGGCAGTCTAAGGCACACCTGTGCAATATTCATGCTGTCTAATCAGCACCTTGATATGCCACACCTGTGAGGTGGGATGGATTATCTCGGCAAAGGAGAAGTGATCACTAACACAGATTTAGACAGATTTGTGAACAATATTTGAGAGTAATGGGTCTTTTGTGTATGTAGAAAATGTTTCAGATCTTTGAGTTCAGCTCATGCAAAATGGGAGCAAAACCGAAAGTGTTGTGTTTATATTTTTGTTTAGCGTATATATTCTTTGAGAGAGACTTTAAATGTGCTTTAACTACTTACTGTCAGTGGAGAGACTTTAAATGTCTTTATTGAGCCGCAAAAGTGTTTCTGTGGATTAAAGATTGTACGATAAATTCAGACGCTAAGCTATTGGCTAAGGTGCTAGCTAGCAGAATGTCGTCAGTCATTTCATCGGTAGTAGGCATGGATCAATCCGGTTTCATGCCTGGGAAATCTACGGAGATAAACCTGAGACGCCTCTTTACAAACCTACAAATCACGCATGACAATGCAGGTAGCAGAGCGATTGCCTCGCTGGATAATGAGAAGGCATTTGACTCGGTAGAATGGGGGTTTATGTGGGAAGTTTTAAAGAAAATAGGGGTTCCCAAAAATTTCCTCCAGTGGCTACACCAGCTATACTTACAACCAACGGCTAGGGTAAGAGTCAATGGATACTTGTCCAAGTCATTTGCACTGAAAAGGGGCACCAGACAGGGGTGTCCTCTGTCACCCCTTCTGTTTGCCTTAGTAATGGAACCGTTATTGGTGTACATAGCGGGTAGTCATAGAATACAAGGTTGGGATATTGCAGGCATTTCCGAGAAGATCTCACTTTATGCAGACGACATGCTGATATATCTAGGGGATGTAGGCCCTTCTCTGGAAGCCTTGCTGGAGATAGTTGACCTGTATGGATCATTCTCGGGACTACGGGTCAATTGGGCCAAGTCGGCATTATATTTGGTTGATGAGTGTCCCCCCGGAGTGTTTCATCCAGATCATTGCTTCAGGTGGTGAATAACTTCACGTTATACATAAAGATGTCACCCAATTTGTTTCTTTGAATGTAAACCCGGTAGTAATTTATGTATTTAAAATGGTTCTTCTTCCTAAGCTACTATATTTATATAGAGAACCCCCCTGATTTTGCCGAAATCTCACTTTCAGATCTTAGATCGTATCTTAATGCCCATCTTATGGAATAAATCTGTTCCCCGCATAGCTAGAGATACTTTGAGGGCCTCATATGAAAGAGGTGGCCTGGCGCTTCCGGATATATATATTGCGACACAACTAAATTATGCAGCCTGGTGGATCAAGGCGTACCCATATAACCCGGCGGTGGTATTGGAGGCGGCCCTTATGGGATCATATGAAGCAATGACAAACTTAGTGTATAGAGCAGGGAAATACCCAGTGAAACATCTTACTACACTTATGGAGGGGGTGATCAATGCCTGGAATGCCTTTGAGGTGGGGAGGGAGGATGGAGAGGAAAGCAATATACTATCCCCAGTAATGCCCTTATGGGGGAATCCCAAATAGGTGGAAGTGAATTCTCTGCTTGACTTTGAGTTCTGGCCGCGAAGAGGCATCAAATATCTTACTCAAGTCTATGAGGAAGGCTTTTTTAAAACTTTCTCAGCCTTAAAGACAGAATACAATTTACCACAAGCATCCCTCTTTAGATTTTTTCAATTGAGACATGCTTGCGAAACCCAGTTTGGGTCTGGTCCTTTGAGGCTAGAATACAATCAGGTAGAGAAAATTGCCAGACAGGCCAATCATACTAAGATGGTGTCATCTTTCTACGGTTTCCTTCTATCCTCCCGGCCTTCGGCTTTTCTCAAGTGGAAAGCAGACATCCCTACACTGGAAGCCTATCATGAGAAAGAGCTGTCGACCTCCTGGAGGAAAACGGTGATTTGTGCACGAGATCAGCTGATTCAGGCTAAATGGTTACACAGAGTCTATTTCACCCCAGTAAGATTGGCACGCATGCATAAACTTACTTCAGATACATGTTCTAGATGTAATGATGACAAGGGGACTTTATTGCATATGGTATGGGAGTGTCCGGTTATTGCTGAATTCTGGATAGAGGTGCATAGGTTTCTTAATGCTCACATGGGGCTACCAGCAGTTCTAACACCTGAAGTTAGTTTATTTGGTCTTGTTAATGATATTATCCCAACTAAACATACCAAAATCCTTTATAGGCTGTTGATGTTCTATGCAAGGAAATCGATTTTGCTGAATTGGAAGCCCCCAAAAAAAACAATGCTGTCACATTGGATTCAGCTTATTAATGCTACATTATCACTATATAAGTTAACTTATGAAGCCAGGGGTATAACGGAGAAATTTGGGAAGATCTGGGATATTTTGCTGAATGCAAACTCGATCACAGTGTAATCAGGTCGAGAAGTTAAGGGAAGTCCAGGTCACTGCCAATATGAATGTGTGTGTGAATGGGGACAGGCCCTAATGAAATAATTCTGTTATGCGGCTGATGTGAATTATATTAGCAACTCTTACACTTGAAGATCCATCATTCCTATGTAATCCTATTATCTGGTCTGTCAACTTAAATGTAATGTTTGAGGTTCACACCTTGTTATGGGCATTGTTCTCCCCATTTAATGTGTTTCTCTTTTATTTTCAAAAATGGAAAATAAAGCCTTTTAAAAGATTGCATGGGAATAGTATACAAGAAATCCACTACAAAATTATTAAAAGTTGAAAAATCGAAGATTTTTGTGTCACTAAAACTGCTTGCTGTCACTGAATGGACTGATAAGTTGCACCTAAAATGGCCGCCTGAGGGCTTTCTTGTTATTTCTACTGCGCCACTACTGTGGAAAAAGTTAGTGACACCCCCTCAAGAGCTGGAAAATTGAGTGCCGCCACTTTATTTAGCAGGAAAAAGAATATCTGCTGCACCATCATATTCATTATATCTCCAAATGTCTGCGCCGCCCCCTTATGCAAGTGAACCTAGGGGCCAGGCTTGTGAGAAGGCGGAGTCTGTGTGATGGTTGGAGAGACGTGCTCAACGTCTATGTCATGGCACGGTGTGGGAGGTAAACTCCACACTGAACACAGGAGGGAAGGGAAGAGGCACTAGGCCTGGAAACTAGGGAAAGGGGAAAGGTCACGACCTAGTGAATCCCTAAACCGAGCCCTGACTACTATCAGTATGAACAGACCTCGATGGTAGGAATGTTCATACGCAGGAACCTAGAGCCCTATCCGACCATAAAGGGCCCTGGAAATAATGTCAGGACAAAAGATGACCTGTTCCTTCCCAGCTAAAGGAACAGGAGATACCCCCAGGCCTAATACCAAAAGATTGGGGAGTACAACAAACTAGAAATAGGAAAAGACACTAAATTCCGAAGTACGCGGACGAGCAGGAACTCAGAGGAGAACCAGACACCAGCACTTCCACAACCAGAAAGGAGCTATCAACTGCATAGCATGATGGGTGAGACCAGACTAAATAGAGGAGTTGGAATGACCACTTAAGCTACACCTGAGACAAGAGGTGTGGTCATAACCAGCAACAACACAGAAACAAGTGAAACTAAAAAGGCTGTCAGATCACATCACGTGCAGCCAGTCTCTTAGATCTTTTGACCCCTGTCACGGGAGAGACCGTGACAGTCTATTGCTGTGCTAGGCCTGAAAAATCCCCAGGAGATTCTATCTGGATTGAACCGCACTGTCGATCAAGTCGTGAACAGGGAATGTCCGCCACCCAGTGTTTCATCAGAAGATTCCCCAGAGGGCCAGGACTTATTTTTGCAGGGTCAGGGGCATGGTAGTGTCCGGAATCATTCTGGGCGGCATGGGAGTGCCCCAGCAGAATAAGATCCATACCAGTAGGGTAATAAAAAAAAAAGGGGAATTGACTTAAAGGATAACGGTCGTATATATATTTTTTGGAGTATTGGATTGTGGTGAATCACCTTGGTGGCCCTATTTGAACTTTTCACTGTGTATTCAATTACCCCTTAATTCCACATTTTTGTTCCCTGTACTGCCTATTTTTACCTGTGCTTAAAATAGGGTTGCTAGGCATGGTCCGTCTATCTGTTGATAAACGGAGCACGCTGTGTGCAGGGTCACATTACTGACAGCCAGGGACTGTAAGTAAATGATTAAAGCCAGGTCCTCCCCAGCAGCTGATAACAGTGCCTGGGCTGTGTGCACTTCTCCCTGTCCCTGTGCTTGGCAGACGCTCCCTCACTCAGCAGAGCGGGAGAATGCAGAGTTGGAGCAGTGCAGACCAGGGAAGGGAGATCTGCCATCTGCTCAGTGTATAAATGAAAGCAACATGTGGTAAGAGGACCCCTTTGTGCTGCAGGAGATTAACCCTTTAGGGGGGGAGTGCTCTGGTTACTGACACTTTTGGGGGGCTATTGTTACTGGCTAGTGCATGTGAGGAGCTCAATGCATTGTGGGTAGTGAGGGCAGGCGGGATTAGCCTCAGGGGGAGGGCAGTGGCGGCCATCTTAACTGAATAGTGAAATTGCAGTTTTATGCAGACTGGTTGCTAAGGGCTGAATCTTATTAAATATGGGGTAAGTCAGTCTAATAGTAACTGATTCTGGAATATCATGTTTTTAGTAACTACATATATGAAAATTGAAATTAGGATCTAAATGTGACAGTTATCCTTTAATATAGCCTGAGCCATTGTTTAGTGAGAGATTCCTTGTTGTCATTCAGTGGTAGTTCTCCATGCCACTTAGGAACCCACTACCCCTTTAAAGGACTCTACCATGGACACCAGTAATGTTTGCTGAAATGTCCCAAGTTAACTCTCAGTTTGCACCATTTTATCCCTTCTTAACCACCTCCGGACCGCCTAACGCAGGATCGCGTTCCGGAGGTGGCAGCCCTGCGCAGAGTCACGCATATATGCGTCATCTCGCGATGGCCGAGATTTCCTGTGAACGCGCGCACACAGGCGCGCGCGCTCACAGGAACAGAAGGTAAGAGAGTTGATCTCCAGCCTGCCAGCGGCGATCGTTCGCTGGCAGGCTGGAGATGTGTTTTTTTTAACCCCTAACAGGTATATTAGACGCTGTTTTGATAACAGCGTCTAATATACCTGCTACCTGGTCCTCTGGTGGTCCCATTTGTTTGGATCGACCACCAGAGGACACAGGTAGCTCAGTAAAGTCCCACCAAGCACCACTACACTACACTACACCCCCCCCCCCCGTCACTTATTAACCCCTTATTAGCCCCTGATCACCCCATATAGACTCCCTGATCACCCCCCTGTCATTGATCACCCCCCTGTCATTGATTACCCCCCTGTAAAGCTCCATTCAGATGTCCGCATGATTTTTACGGATCCACTGATAGATGGATCGGATCCGCAAAACGCATCCGGACGTCTGAATGAAGCCTTACAGGGGCGTGATCAATGACTGTGGTTATCACCCCATATAGACTCCCTGATCACCCCCCCTGTCATTGATTACACCACTGTCATTGATCAACCCCCTGTAAAGCTCCATTCAGACGTCCGCATGATTTTTACGGATCCACTGATAGATGGATCGGATCCGCAAAACGCATCCGGACGTCTGAATGAAGCCTTACAGGGGCGTGATCAATGACTGTGGTGATCACCCCATATAGACTCCCTGATCACCCCCCTGTAAAGCTCCATTCAGATGTCCGCATGATTTTTACGGATGCACTGATAGATGGATCCGATCCGCAAAACGCATCCGGACGTCTGAATGAAGCCTTACAGGGGCATGATCAATGACTGTGGTGATCACCCCATATAGACTCCCTGATCACCCCCCTGTAAAGCTCCATTCAGATGTCCGCATGATTTTTACGGATGCACTGATAGATGGATCCGATCCGCAAAACGCATCCGGACGTCTGAATGAAGCCTTACAGGGGCATGATCAATGACTGTGGTGATCACCCCATATAGACTCCCTGATCACCCCCCTGTAAAGCTCCATTCAGATGTCCGCATGATTTTTACGGATGCACTGATAGATGGATCCGATCCGCAAAACGCATCCGGACGTCTGAATGAAGCCTTACAGGGGCATGATCAATGACTGTGGTGATCACCCCATATAGACTCCCTGATCACCCCCCTGTAAAGCTCCATTCAGATGTCCGCATGATTTTTACGGATGCACTGATAGATGGATCGGATCCGCAAAACGCATCCGGACGTCTGAATGAAGCCTTACAGGGGCGTGATCAATGACTGTGGTGATCACCCCATATAGACTCCCTGATCACCCCCCTGTCATTGATTACCCCCTGTCATTGATTACCCCCCTGTAAAGCTCCATTCAGATGTCCGCATGATTTTTACGGATGCACTGATAGATGGATCGGATCCGCAAAACGCATCCGGACGTCTGAATGAAGCCTTACACGGGCGTGATCAATGACTGTGGTTATCACCCCATATAGACTCCCTGATCACCCCCCTGTCATTGATCAACCCCCCTGTCATTGATCAACCCCCCTGTCATTGATCACCCCCCTGTCATTGATCACCCCCCTGTCATTGATCACCCCTCTGTAAGGCTCCATTCAGATATTTTTTTGGCCCAAGTTAGCGGAATTTATTTTTTTTTTTCTTACAAAGTCTCATATTCCACTAACTTGTGTCAAAAAATAAAATCTCACATGAACTCACCATACCCCTCACGGAATCCAAATGCGTAAAATTTTTTAGACATTTATATTCCAGACTTCTTCTCACGCTTTAGGGCCCCTAGAATGCCAGGGCAGTATAAATACCCCACATGTGACCCCATTTCGGAAAGAAGACACCCCCAGGTATTCCGTGAGGGGCATATTGAGTCCATGAAAGATTGAAATTTTTGTCCCAAGTTAGCGGAACGGGAGACTTTGTGAGAAAAAAATTAAAAATATCAATTTCCGCTAACTTGTGCCAAAAAAAAAAAATTTCTATGAACTCGCCATGCCCCTCATTGAATACCTTGGGGTGTCTTCTTTCCAAAATGGGGTCACATGTGGGGTATTTATACTGCCCTGGCATTCTAGGGGCCCCAAAGCGTGAGAAGAAGTCTGGTATCCAAATGTCTAAAAATGCCCTCCTAAAAGGAATTTTGGCACCTTTGCGCATCTAGGCTGCAAAAAAGTGTCACACATCTGGTATCGCCGTACTCAGGAGAAGTTGGGGAATGTGTTTTGGGGTGTCATTTTACATATACCCATGCTGGGTGAGAGAAATATCTTGGTCAAATGCCAACTTTGTATAAAAAAATGGGAAAAGTTGTCTTTTGCCAAGATATTTCTCTCACCCAGCATGGGTATATGTAAAATGACACCCCAAAACACATTCCCCAACTTCTCCTGAATACGGCGATACCACATGTGTGACACTTTTTTGCAGCCTAGGTGGGCAAAGGGGCCCATATTCCAAAGAGCACTTTTAGGATTTCACAGGTCATTTACCTACTTACCACACATTAGGGCCCCTGGAAAATGCCAGGGCAGTATAACTACCCCACAAGTGACCCCATTTTGGAAAGAAGACACCCCAAGGTATACCGTGAGGGGCATGGCGAGTTCCTAGAATTTTTTATTTTTTGTCACAAGTTAGTGGAAAATGCTTATTTTTTTTTTTTTTTTTCATACAAAATCTCATATTCCACTAACTTGTGACAAAAAATAAAAAGTTCCATGAACTCACTATGCCCATCAGCGAATACCTTGGGGTCTCTTCTTTCCAAAATGGGGTCACTTGTGGGGTAGTTATACTGCCCTGGCATTCTAGGGGCCCAAATGTGTGGTAAGGAGTTTGAAATCAAATTCTGTAAAAAATGACCTGTGAAATCCGAAAGGTGCTCTTTTGAATATGGGCCCCTTTGCCCACCTAGGCTGCAAAAAAGTGTCACACATCTGGTATCTCCGTAATCGGGAGAAGTTGGGGAATGTGTTTTGGGGTGTCATTTTACATATACCCATGCTGGGTGAGAGAAATATCTTGGCAAAAGACAACTTTTCCCATTTTTTTATACAAAGTTGGCATTTGACCAAGATATTTATCTTACCCAGCATGGGTATATGTAAAAAGACACCCCAAAACACATTCCTCAACTTCTCCTGAATACAGAGATACCAGATGTGTGACACTTTTTTGCAGCCTAGGTGGGCAAAGGGGCCCACATTCCAAAGAGCACCTTTCGGATTTCACAGGTCATTTACCTACTTACCACACATTTGGGCCCCTAGAATGCCAGGGCAGTATAACTACCCCACAAGTGACCCCATTTTGGAAAGAAGAGACCCCAAGGTATTCGCTGATGGGCATAGTGAGTTCATGGAAGTTTTTATTTTTTGTCACAAGTTTGTGGAATATGAGACTTTGTATGAAAAAAAAAAAAAAAAAATCATCATTTTCCACTAACTTGTGACAAAAAATAAAAAATTCTAGGAACTCGCCATGCCCCTCACGGAATACCTTGGGGTGTCTTCTTTCCAAAATGGGGTCACTTGTGGGGTAGTTATACTGCCCTGGTATTCTAGGGGCCCAAATGTGTGGTAAGGAGTTTGAAATCAAATTCAGGAAAAAATGAGGAGTGAAATCCGAAAGGTGCTCTTTGGAATATGGGCCCCTTTGCCCACCTAGGCTGCAAAAAAGTGTCACACATCTGGTATCCCCGTACTCAGGAGAAGTTGAGGAATGTGTTTTGGGGTGTCTTTTTACATATACCCATGCTGGGTGAGATAAATATCTTGGTCAAATGACAACTTTGTATAAAAAAATGGGAAAAGTTGTCTTTTGCCAAGATATTTCTCTCACCCAGCATGGGTATATATAAAATGACACCCCAAAACACATTCCCCACCTTCTCCTGAGTACGGAGATACCAGATGTGTGACACTTTTTTGCAGCCTAGGTGGGCAAAGGGGCCCATATTCCAAAGAGCACCTTTCGGATTTCACAGGTAATTTTTTACAGAATTTGATTTCAAACTCCTTACCACACATTTGGGCCCCTAGAATGCCAGGGCAGTATAACTACCCCACAAGTGACCCCATTTTGGAAAGAAGAGACCCCAAGGTATTCGCTGATGGGCATAGTGAGTTCATAGAACTTTTTATTTTTTGTCACAAGTTAGTGGAATATGAGACTTTGTAAGAAAAAAATAAATAAATAAATAAATCATAATTTTCCGCTAACTTGTGACAAAAAATAAAAAGTTCTATGAACTCACTATGCCCATCAGCGAATACCTTAGGGTGTGTACTTTCAGAAATGGGGTCATTTGTGGGGTGTTTGTACTGTCTGGGCATTGTAGAACCTCAGGAAACATGACAGGTGCTCAGAAAGTCAGAGCTGCTTCAAAAAGCGGAAATTCACATTTTTGTACCATAGTTTGTAAACGCTATAACTTTTACCCAAACCATTTTTTTTTTACCCAAACATTTTTTTTTTATCAAAGACATGTAGAACTATAAATTTAGAGCAAAATTTCTATATGGATGTCGTTTTTTTTGCAAAATTTTACAACTGAAAGTGAAAAATGTCATTTTTTTGCAAAAAAATCGTTAAATTTCGATTAATAACAAAAAAAGTAAAAATGTCAGCAGCAATGAAATACCACCAAATGAAAGCTCTATTAGTGAGAAGAAAAGGAGGTAAAATTCATTTGGGTGGTAAGTTGCATGACCGAGCAATAAACGGTGAAAGTAGTGTAGGTCAGAAGTGTAAAAAGTGGCCTGGTCTTTCAGGGTGTTTAAGCACTGGGGGCTGAAGTGGTTAATGTCCTTCTGGGTACTTCACTAAAAAACGTTGCAGAAACTTAACTTTCTGAATTAAAGTCCCATTCTCAGTTTTCCTGCGACTTTAATTCAGAAAGTTTCTGCAACGTTTTAAGTGAAGTACCCAGAAGGACATTCTTCTGCGTCTTATCCTATATAACGCACATGCTTTTACAAATCAGAGACTTTGCACTTTAACTCCTTGGATTACAAATATATACCCCAAATCTGGGATGGAGTTTGTCTCAGAGGACTCTGCCATGGACTGTAGTGCCCCATTTTAAGATCAGCGCCTCTTTTGTCACCTTCAAGCACCGAAATAAAATATTTCAATAAATGTGTATTGTTATGCATAACCCTTTGCTTATATGAGGTTATTGAAGTACATAATAGTACTTTGCAACAGTGATTATATGCATATTTGTGTTTGTGGCGCATGTTTTATATTTTGCAGGTGACGGCGTAGAGAGACACAGCGTCCAGCAAGTCAAACTCCGAGGATGGCTTATCTTAAACCGGCCAGAGCCCTCGGAGCACCTGTTAGTCACACCCCTACAGCTTTAGTCCCTGCCCCTTCTCCTGGATTCTAATTCAGGAGAAGGGTATGATGGTAGATAGTGTTGCAGAAATCTCTGCAGATGAAAATCAGTTCATTTATGTGAATGGGATTGTTTTAATAGCAAGCACATGGATTTCTGCGAGCCTCATTCAGGTGAATGAAATTGATTATCAGTCGCAGAAATTTTCTGCAACAAAATCTGCCGCATGTGTAGGCTTCCTAATATGGTTGGATTCTACATTGCCCTGAATTTTGTAGGCCAAATTTTGTAGGTTCTGTCTGTTAGAAGCCATCTTGTCACTGGTAGATGGGCCAGGCACAATTTTAATAAAAAATTGGGGTAAAGAGTTTTTTTTTTTTTTCTAACTCTCTTTATTAACATTCCAATATTAACAAACACTTTTATAAACAGATATAAATATTAACATAATTTTTCAACCCAGATAACCCCCCCATCTCCCCCCTCCCATCCTATGATGCGTCCTTCTTCACCACCAGCCCTCCGTAACACGACCGAGGAAAGATGGAGAAGGAAGGAGAACAGAGGAAGCTCTATAGATTCCAATCTCCCCAAATTCTACACCATTTTATCTCAGTGTCTCTTTGCTTATACAAAATATATTCATATCTCTTGTTGGTATTTACCAAATTCAGCCATGTATTAATACTAGGAACATCTCGGGCAAACCAAGAACGTGCTATTTGGAGTCTTGCCAGGAACATTATCTTAAACAAAAGTTTTTTTTTATATTGCTGACAACCCACCTTGGCGAGATCACCCAATACCCAACATTCAGCAGTAAAAGGAATCCGCACATTCAGTTTTCCCTCTATGTAATCATGAATAGTCCCCCAATATTGTTTCAACTCTGGACAAAACCAGAACATATGTAAATAATCCACATCAGGAGCATCGCACCTAGGGCAATTTGAATGATTCCTAATACCACATCTATTAAGCCAGAGAGGAGTAACATAGAGTCTATGTAGGATATTAAACTGCACCAAAACGTGATTAAAATTATGTAAAACCAATTTTAGATCCTGAGCTACCTTCTCCTGATCCTCCAAGTGAGTCATTAAGCATTAATTTTGCCAAGCCCTCTGTCCAGGGGAGCAAATATCTCCAAATCGTGCTATAAGTAAAATTTTATAAAATTGAGAAATCTTCATCCTTTGCCCCAAATTCCCTATCAATTCATTAAATTGTGTAGAAGTGTGAATTCCAAGCCTATTTTTTTCTTTAATACCTAAAAGTGCCGATCTTAGCTGTAGATACCGAAACCATAATCATTTCTGTGATTTTTGTCTTTGTGATAATACCGTGAATGAAACAATATCCCCATTACATACTACCTGTGTCACATACAGAATATTACCTTTTTGCCAGTACGCGTCTCTACTCAATTCACCTAAAGTTTGCAAGTGCTTATTATACCACAACGGAGTACATCCAATGGAACCTTTAACTCCACACCAAAGTCTAATCGAATACCATGATTTCATAAAAAGATTCCTGGCAGATTTATATTCTCTGTCGGAGTCGGTCAATTGATCAGACTCCAATAGCATAAAAAAATTATAGTATAGAGATCTATTCACTAAATACTTACAGAGTAGACTATCATTCCACTCACGGAAAAAACAAAACTGTGCGGCTAAGGCTACTTTCACACTTGCGTTGTTCTTTTCCGGCATAGAGTTCCGTCACAGGGGCTCTATACCGGAAAAGAACTGATCAGGTATGTCCCCATGCATTCTGAATGGAGAGTAATCCGTTCAGTTTGCATCAGTATGTCTTCAGTTCAGTCGTTTTGACTGATCAGGCAAAAGAGAAAACCGTAGCATGCTACGGTTTTATCTCCGGCTAAAAAAACTGAAGACTTGCCTGAATGCCGGAATGCCGGATCCGTCCTTCCGGTATGCGCATGCGCAGACTGAAAAAAAGGTGAAAAAATAAATGCCGGATCCGTTTTTGCCGGATGACATCGGAAAGACGGATCCGGCATTTCAATGCATTTTTTCGACTGATCAGGCATTTTTAAGACTGATCAGGATCCTGATCAGTCTTAGGCTAGTTTCACACTTGCGGCAGGACGGATCCGACATGCTGTTTAGCATGTCGGATCCGTCCTGTGGCTGTTCGCCGTGCCCCCGCTCCGTCCCCATTGACTATAATGGGGATGGGGGCGGAGCTCCGGCGCAGCACGGCGGTGCACGGAGAAAGCCGCCGGACTAAAAAACCTGACATGCAGTAATTTTAGTCCGGCGGCCTTAAGCCGTGCACCGCCGTGCTGCGCCGGAGCTCCGCCCCCATCCCCATTATAGTCAATGGGGACGGAGCGGCGGCCCGGGGGCACGGCGAAACAGCCGCAGGACGGATCCGACATGGTGAACAGCCTGTCGGATCCGTCCTGCCGCAAGTGTGAAAATACCCTTACTAATGCCATCAGTTAGCATACATTTTGCCTGATCCGGCAGGCAGTTCCGGCGACGGAACTGCTTGCCGGATCTCTCTGCCGCAAGTGTGAAAGTAGCCTAAGAAATAACCCCTGAAGCAGGGGAGATTAACTCCTCCTCTCTCCAAGGGCTTATACCAATGCTCTAGTTTAAGTCTTACACGTTTCCGCCCCCAATGTAAGTCCTTAATAATTCTTTCTATTAATTTAAAAAACCTATCCCCAATCCAAACTGGAGAATTCCTAAAGACATACAATACCTGGGGGAGAATCACCATCTTAATTAGGGATACTCTATCAGCCTTCGATAGAGATAAGCGAAGCCATGTTGTTATTTTTGACCTTAGCTTATTTATCAGTGGAATCAGGTTAAGCGGGATAAAATCTTCCGCTGTAAGAGAGATTATACCTAAATACTCAAAATACTCAGAGATTTTCAAAGTGTTCAAAGGGGCCTCATTAGGGAGTGAAAGATTATCTAAAGACGTGGTCATATTATCCAAAGGCATGAGGGTAGTTTTTTCCCAGTTTACATCCAGTCCTGAAACCTTTCAAAATGATTAATCGTTTGAATTATGTTCAACAGAGTAAGTTGTGTCTGTTGAACAAAAAATAAAATATCATCTGCATAGAGAGAAACTCGGTCTTTAATTCCTAATATCCCAAACCCCAGAATCTTAGGGTCCTGTCTGACTCTAGCGGCCAGAGGCTCAATATATATATCAAATAGAAGAGGAGAAAGTGGACATCCCTGGCGAGTGCCTCTGGTCATAGGAAAGCTTCTTGTAAGATAACCATTTATATTCAATCTTGCGGTGGGAGATCTATACAGAAGTTTTATCATATTAGTAAACTTAGGGCCAAAGCCCATCTTGTAAAGCACTCTCCACAGGAACCCCCATTCAACTCTATCGAAAGCCTTAAAGGCATCTATGGACAAAATAGATCGTGAATCCCCTCCAGACATCTGTAAATTAGCGAAAAGACGATGTAAATTATAATGGGTCCCTTTATTAGGCATAAAACCTGTTTGGTCTGGGTGTATAATTGATGTCATAACACTAGTTAACCTCATAGCTAGAATCTTAGACAGAAGTTTAACGTCTGTATTAAGAAGAGATATAGATATATATGACCCCATATCATTAGGGTCTTTACCCTTCTTTAATATCAGTGTAATGACAGCCTCTGTCATTGTTTCTGGAAGGGATCCCTCCTTAATTGAATCAGAGAGTGTTCTCCATAGATAAGGAAGAATAGTCTTCCTATATTTACGATAAAATTCATATGGGAATCCATCCAATCCAGGAGAGGAATTGCCTGAACAGGCTTTAATTACATCGTCTATCTCTTGCCGACATAAGTCCATCTCCAGACGTTCTTTTTGAGTGTCTGTAAGGACTGGAAGAGAAATAGAATCCAAGTACGAATCAATCGCATCGTCTGAGAGAACACTCTCTGATTCATATAATTCACAAAAATAATTTGTAAATGTTTCCATTATTCAATGCCTGATCTTCAATAATGGTCCCATCCGAGGCACGAATGCTACGAATCTCTTTCTTTAGATCCTGGCTAGCTATTACCCTAGCCAGCATCTTCCCGGGACGCCCCGCTTCAGAGAAATATTTTTGTCCTCTAAAGAACAACCTCTGTTGAGCTTTAGCCAAAAGAAAATCAGAGAAAGCCTGACCTGTCCTCTGCATAATCTCTCTACCTTGCTCTGATTTTAACTTGGTGTATCCATTCATTCCAGCTGCAGCTGCTTCCTCTAGTTCTTTCTCCTTCATAGCATAACGTTTACTCAAATTCGCAATTATACTGATAAAAATACCTCTCATAAACGCTTTGAACGCATCCCAAACAAGTTGAGGTTTAGCTGAAGTGATATTTTTATCCCAAAAGGAAGTAATCTCATTTTCTATCTGGTTATGATTATCAATTATTAATAGCCAGTGGGGATTCAGTCTAAATGGGGGTTTCTGTCTAAAGTTATTCCTGACCATACATAGCTCTATTAAAAAAGGGACATGATCTGAAACGGATCTGGTCTCGTATTTCATCCTTTTAATACAATTTAAATATCCCTTATTTATTAGGGCCAGGTCAATTCTAGACATAGATCTGCCAGATTTACTTACACAGGAATAAGCTCTTTTTCCTTTGAATAGGTATTCCCAAACATCCACAAGGCCAACCTCCTGGCAAAACCGAGCCAAGGGGGACCCCCGGGCCGGGGAATAAATATTCCCTCCCATAGTAATCCTATCCGTCTCTGGATTAATCACACAATTAAAATCCCCCTTGACTATAACCAGACATTCAGGCCATTGAGCCACAAACGCCATCAGACAGGTCAATATTTGCATAGAAAAAGGAGGAGGAATATAAATAAAGGCCAAAATACATAACTTCCCATCCAGCCTACCATGGAGAAAGACGTATCTCACCTGTCTATCTCCCCTGTCTATCAAACTCCCCACACTTCGCTCCGTTCCCCACCTCAAAAAAAGACACATCATAGGCCACCCCTCCCCCCACCCCCGAACCCCGTGTCCCCCTTGCTCCATCACTGAAAGTACCAGACCTATTAACTAGGACCATCCCTCCCCCACTCCCTCAGCCGAACCTCCATCATTTAATAAAGAAAAAAAAGAAAAAAACATTTTTTAAGCATTATTTCGGTCTAACCATTCAGTGGCCGCATCTGGAGTGTCAAAAAAGAGCACAATATCATTACACACAATCCTTAACTTTGCCGGATACAGAAAGGAGTACTTAATGTCCTTGCTCTGAAGGTGTTTTTTAACATCCAAAAAAGTACGCCTCTTATCTTGAACTTCTTTTGAGAAATCCGGGAAAAAGGAAAGTTTAAACCCATTATACATAATCGGAGGGGAATCTCGTGCTCGCCTCAAAATCATATCTCTATCAGAGAATCTTGATTATTACCGTCCTTGGCTACCGCCCCGGAATAGGTTTACCACCAGGAATTCGATGGGCCCTTTCAATTAGGAACAATGATGAAAAATGTTCCTTCCCAAAATTATCAAAAATAATAGATTGTATCATTCCTGCTAGATTTTTATCATCCGGAGTTTCTATTAAGCCAATAATTCGTACATTACATCTTCTTGACCGATCTTCTAGATCCCCATTTTTTTTTAGATAGTTATAATCTATTTTTACTGTAGTGTTCTCCGCTTTTAATGGTTTCACTTCTTGCTCCAAGTTAATCACTGTGTTTTCTAATTCTTTAATTCTATCACGAATCTTTGTCAAATCATCTTTTATAATAAGGACATCTGTCTGTACTGACTTAAATTGAACAGTAATATTTTGTATCGCTTTTCCATTGTTTTTAGCGATGGATAGAATTTCCTCTAATGGAGAGGAGTTGTCCATAGGCATCTCCCCGTCTCCAATATGGGGGTCCCCCTCAAATGCCTCCTCCGATCTAAATTCAGAGGTATTTTTTCTTATATTAATGTCCAGCCTCCCTTTTGGTCCCGACCTGGTACTCAAATTTGGAGATCTCAGAAATTGATCAATTCGAGAAGACTCTATTTGTTTCTGTCCTGCCTTAGCCGAAGTCAAGTCGGTTGAGCATCTATTCTGTTTAGGGGCCATTTTTTTTTTTGTATATTTATTTACTTATTTTTTCTCCCCACAGTTAATTGTTCTTCTTATTTCTTTTTTTTTTTTCTTTTTCTTGTCTTTCCCCCCCCTCCTTTTCTTCTTCTTTTTTTTTCTTCTTCTCTTCCTCTGACCCCCCCTTTTTTTTTTTTTTTGTATATATTTTTCCTCTCCTCTTAAATTCTTCTTTTTATTCTCTCTTCAGTCTGTTTCTTTATTCTCTCTTCCGTCTCTCTCCTCCCTGCGTTTTTTTTTCCTCTCCCCTTTCCTTTCCCCCCCATCCCAGTATACATTTTTTATCTCCCCCCCCCCCACAAACTTCAATAAAGGAAGTTAATAATTAGTTGACAAAACTGGGGGATAAGGGTTAACGACTAAGACTAATGTCAAGGGGGGTTAGATGAAATCAGGTGAGGTTAGGTACGGCCAAGAGGTAAACATGAAACACAAAGAGCACAGAGAGAACACGGAGTCCAAGCCAGGGGGAACAACCAGGATAGATCTCGCCAGTCCAGGGTCTTCTCAGGATCTTCCGGTCTGGTTCAGCCCCCCAGCACGAGTCCAGGAGAGCTCTGCAAGACAGCCCCAGAAGGAGGGCGAGGATATCAGAGGGTCCGAGGAGAAGGAAAACGATCCGCCGATACAGTGATCGGAGGAGCTGAGGGAAAAAACAAATCCAGGCGGGACCAACGCCACTGCAGAGAAACAGCACAAGGAGTCCAGAAAACTTCCGGGTCTCTGCAGGGAGGCAGCAGGGCACTCGCAGCAATCACCACCTACGCATGCATAGACTGAGTAGGGGCGCAGCAGCCAGACCAGCCACACTTTCACCCCATAAGCAAAGGGGCCAACAAACAGTCCTCCAGTCCCGATACGGTCACACGCCAGGAAGCACAGCAAGAAAATCTGCGTCTTCACCAGGACATCCCGGAGTCAACCACACGCTATGGAGGTAAGCCGTCGTTGAAGGAGGAGGGAGAGCGCAACGCTACAATCACGTCATCACGTCCTCCTCGAGGTTATCGAAGTGACATAATAGTACTTTGCAACAGTGATTATATGCATATTTATGTTTGTGGCGCATGTTTTATATTTTGCAGGTGACGGTGTAGAGATCCACAGCGTCCAGCAAGTCAAACACAGAGGTCGGCGTATCTTAAACCGGCCAGAGCCCTCGGAGCACCTGTTAGTCACACCCCTACAGCTTTAGTCCCTGAGCCTTCTCCTGGATTCTAATTCAGAGTAGGGTATGATGGTAGATAGTGTTGCAGAAATCTCTGCAGCTGAAAATCAGTTCATTTATGTGAATGGGATTGTTTTAATAGCAAGCACATGGATTTCTGCGAGCCTCATTCAGGTGAATGGAATTGATTATCAGTCGCTGAAATTTTCTGCAACAAAATCTGCCGCATGTGTAGGCTTCCTAATATGGTTGGATTCTACATTGCCCTGAATTTTGTAGGCCAAAAGCCCAGGAGCTACAAGTCGTTAGTGTAGATCCCGTCTGTTAGAAGCCATCTTGTCACTGGTAGATGGGCCCAGGGCCGTCTTTAATATTGATTGGACCCTGGGCAAGAGGGAGAACACAAGTGCCGCTGCCGCATTCATAAGTCCATACTTTATTAACTAAGTAGCAGGACATGTAGGGCATACACGGGGGATGTCCCTGCACTTAGTATTATTTCTGGGTGCACCTCCGTTGCGCCGCTGTGGACCCCGTTACATTATCCCGCGCTGTATGCTAAGTAACAGCATCGGAACACCAGGGAGGAGACATCAGCTTTTCTCCCTGGGCGTTCCTTCTCCCTGGTTGTAGCGCTGTCCAATTGCAGTGCAGAACATCACAGCCAGGGATGAGTTTTTTTTTCTCCCTGGCTGTGATGTTCTACTCTGCGATTGGACAGCGAGAAGGAACGCCCACAGAGAAAAGCTGATGTCTCCTCCCTGGTGTTCCGATGCTGTTACTTAGCATACAGCGCGGGAGAATGTAACGGGGGCCACAGCGGCGCAACAGAGCGGCACCCAGAAATAATAGTAAGTGCAGGGACATCCCCCATGTATGCCCTACATGTCCTGCTACTTAGTTAATAAAGTATGGACCCATGAAAGCTTCTCCAGTGGCCAGCGGGGCTCAAGAGGCAGTTGCCTTGGGCCCCCAGGAGCAACTGGGCCTGGGGCAGCTGCCCCTTTTGCCCTGCGTTAAATACGGCCCTGGATGGACCAGGCACAATTTTAATAAAAAATTTGGGTAAAGAGCTTCTAATTGTCATATAGTTAGTGTAGCAGTAATGCAATTTATATTTCATGTTTCCAGTGTTTGCATGTGCAGTGTCCCACTATGTGCTACATGTGGGCACGTTAAACTTTTGAGTATTGCTGTGTAAACTGTAAATTCCTTATAACAGGCTGTTGTAGATAAGAGTGTGATTACATATATTCACCCCTAGGTGGTTCTGGCACCACTTATTTATATCCGAGGGGGTGCTAATACAAGGAGAACATAGAGGAAGTTAGCTAAGTAGAAGGAAGGAAGTTAATGGAGGAGGTGAACAGCACAAGTCCAGAATGTAGCTGCCACTTTAGCCCCTTGGCCCTGAGGGAGCGTGGGCAGATCTCTTACAGCTACCTAGCACAGACCAGAGAGTCAATGTATGGCTATAGAGCAAGTCTTTCAAAACTTTCTTTATTATTAGCATATCATAAATGTACATTAATTTATACAAAGTAGAATATACATGAAACATGTATAACAGAGGATCACAAGGCATAATGAGTGAAATTGGTATAATCACATATTGCTTTAAGGTGAGACAATAGACTGCTGAGAGCATGCAGACAAGGTACCGGAGTAGGAGTCTGAAATGGGTTTTGGGGGCAGGGACCCTTATAGAGTCAGGTGTAATTAGGTGCCGTAGGGGGTACGCTACTAAGGGGTACCAGGCGCTCGGGAACTGCTCCTCGTAGCTTCACACCAGGAGAACCACGGGGTCCAAATTTTGAGATAGGTCTCATGGGACAGAGACTCCCAGCTAGAAATTTCCTCTAATCGGCTAAGTTCGTGCACTTTATCTAACCATTCCCCCCTTGAGGGGACGCGAGAAGAGAGCCAATAGCGAGGCACTAAGAGCTTGGCAGCTGCCAAGAGGTGCGACACCAGCGAGAATTTATTTAACGGGTGTCCCTGACTGGGTAAGTTTAGGAGTACTAGAGAGGGAGACAGAGAAGTGTCAACAGAGCAAATAACTCTGATATCTCTAGATATAGATTCCCAATAAGGGGTTATCATGGGGCAGGACCACCATATGTGGTAATTTGTACCGAGGGCGTCAAGACATCTCCAGCAGCTTGGTGATATGGCAGGGTCCATCTTATGCAGTACAGTCGGAGACGGGTACCACTGCGTGACCAGCTTGTACGCATTCTCCTGTATCCTAATACATCTTGAAGCGCCATGGGAGTTTCAGAGGATATTAGCAGTATCCTTGGGGTCAAAGGTGGTGGACATATCTTTTTCCCACATTAGAATAAAGGACGGTTTGTCATTAGCTCCTCTCTCAAGAAATTTGGTGTATAGAAAGGATAGCAATTTTTTCCTAGGGATGGTGGAATGCAGGAGGGCGTCGTACAAGGTGTGGACATAGTTATCTTGGGCCCCCTCTAGGTATTTTTTGCATATGGATCTAAAGTGAGCAACATGCAGGGACGACCATTTACTTGTCTGGAGCGATGCCCGGAGGTCTGCCAGCGAAAGGACTACTTTATTTTTGAGCATGTCACCCACTGTAACGTCGCCAAAGGCAGACCACAGGTTCAACACATCTTCATATTTGTTATCTGGTGCCCTCCGGTGTCCCCCATAGGCTAGCCATCTCAGGAGGAGAGAACACCAAGCGTGCGATCTGACAGCCTAGTTTGGAGTTGTTGGGGTGAAAAAGCTCAGAGTGCAATCGGAGGAGAGATGCCCAGTAATAAATCTTAAGGTCAGGAAGACCAATACCTCCTCTACCTTTCGGTTGCACTAAGGTGGCATGTGAAATTCTGGGTTTGGACTGTTTCCAGACAAAGGCCGAAAACCTTCTGCGAACCGCTAGGAAGGTCTGGTAACAGTATAGGTACTGTTTGAATTAGAAGTTTGGGAAGCAGGTATGTTTTGACTAAGTTTTTCCTTCCTAACCAGGTCATAAAGGGGACACGGAGCTCCTGAATCTGATTCCTGATATTGGCCAGCAAGGGCGAGAAGTTGAGACTAAATAACCTAGAGGGGTCACTGGGAATGTTCACCCCCAAATAATGTATATGGGAGGGGGCCCAATGGAAGGGATATCTAGCTGACAGATCAGAAATGGTAGTAGCTGGGACATTGATACCTAGGGCGTTACACTTAGTGAGGTTTATCTTGAAATTTGACAATTGACCAAAGGTGTCCAATAGGTTGAGGATAATTGGAAATGCCTTTGTTGGGTTGGTCAGGAACAGGAGCATGTCGTCGGCAAATGCCGCCACTTTGTGGGACACCAGCCCCACTTGTAGGCCTTTTATGTTAATCTCCTGCCTTATAGCTGGTATCCACGTCTCCAAGCATAATATAAATAGAGTAGGGGAGAGTGGGCACCCCTGGTGGGTCCCATTGGAGATATCAAATAGGGGGGACATTATGCCATTTACTCTAACCCTGGCGTGGGGGGAGGAGTACAGGGACATGATAGCTGTGATGAATTCAGGAGGGAATCTAAATTTGGAAAGAGTGGCTTGCATAAAGTTCCAGTCCACTCTGTCAAATGCTTTTTCAGCATCCGTACTGAGCAGAGTGAGTGGGGTATTGTTCTGTATGGCATAATCAATTGCTTGTATAACTCTAAATGTACTGTCCCTGCACTCTCTACACCCCACAAAACCCGTTTGTTCGGTGGAGACTAGTTTCGGGAGGAGAGGGGCTATCCTATGTGCAATAAGTTTTGCATCCGCGTTTAATAAGGAAATGGGTCTGTAGCTGGAGGGAATTTCGGGATTTTTATCAGGCTTGGGAATCACTACTATGTGTGCTTCTAGTGTTTGTCTCATAGGGGTGCCGCCGGACAGGAAGGAGTTGAAGTAATTGACCAATTGCGGGCCCAGAATAGGGAAGAACTTCTTGTAGTACACTATGGGCAGTCCATCTGGTCCGGGGCTTTTGCCTTTAGGGACGGTAGAGCGGATCCCACTAATCTCCTCCAGCATAATCGGAGCCAATAACTTTGCCCTCTCCTCCTCAGAGACAGCGGGTAGACTGAGCCTCCCAAGGAATACATTCATTTTCTCCGTCCTGAAGGGTAAGTCTCCCACTCCGAGGTTGTTCTGAGAATGGTAGTAGCGTGAGAAGATTCTCGCTATCTCTGAGGAGGAAGTCCTGGTCCCCCCGTCTCGGTCTCTCATCTGCCCAATATGAGAACGTCGGGCCTGCTTTTTAACTAATGCGGACATTATCTTATTACCTCTATCTCCGTGTGCGTAATGTTTATGTTTTATGAGGAGATATGAACGGGCTGCTTTGGCATTGAGGATTGATTTAAGGTCACTTCTCAAATCAGTGAGTGAGGTCAATACCCCCGGGTCAAGGTTTCTCTTATGGGTTTTCTCCAGTTTAGATATTTGTGTAAGGAGATTAGCGACTTGAGCAGAGTGTTTCTTTTTAATGTAGGAACCCAGTGATATCAATTCCCCACGAATGATGGACTTATGGGCCTCCCAAACTGAGGCCGGGGAGGCACCTGAGGGTGCATTTATCTTGAAGTAATTTTGAAGTATATCATTTAGAGAGGATATGTGTGTGGAGGACTCAAGGACGGTAGGGTTAAGTTGCCAGGACCACTCTCTATCACCCAAACCCGGGAGGTCTAATGAGAGGAAGATGGGAGCATGATGGTGCCGTAGGGGGTACGCTACTAAGGGGTACCAGGCGCTCGGGAACTGCTCCTCGTAGCTTCACACCAGGAGAACCACGGGGTCCAAATTTTGAGATAGGTCTCATGGGACAGAGACTCCCAGCTAGAAATTTCCTCTAATCGGCTAAGTTCGTGCACTTTATCTAACCATTCCCCCCTTGAGGGGACGCGAGAAGAGAGCCAATAGCGAGGCACTAAGAGCTTGGCAGCTGCCAAGAGGTGCGACACCAGCGAGAATTTATTTAACGGGTGTCCCTGACTGGGTAAGTTTAGGAGTACTAGAGAGGGAGACAGAGAAGTGTCAACAGAGCAAATAACTCTGATATCTCTAGATATAGATTCCCAATAAGGGGTTATCATGGGGCAGGACCACCATATGTGGTAATTTGTACCAAGGGCGTCAAGACATCTCCAGCAGCTTGGTGATATGGCAGGGTCCATCTTATGCAGTACAGTCGGAGACGGGTACCACTGCGTGACCAGCTTGTACGCATTCTCCTGTATCCTAATACATCTTGAAGCGCCATGGGAGTTTCAGAGGATATTAGCAGTATCCTTGGGGTCAAAGGTGGTGGACATATCTTTTCCCCACATTAGAATAAAGGACGGTTTGTCATTAGCTCCTCTCTCAAGAAATTTGGTGTATAGAAAGGATAGCAATTTTTTCCTAGGGATGGTGGAATGCAGGAGGGCGTCGTACAAGGTGTGGACATAGTTATCTTGGGCCCCCTCTAGGTATTTTTTGCATATGGATCTAAAGTGAGCAACATGCAGGGACGACCATTTACTTGTCTGGAGCGATGCCCGGAGGTCTGCCAGCGAAAGGACTACTTTATTTTTGAGCATGTCACCCACTGTAACGTCGCCAAAGGCAGACCACAGGTTCAACACATCTTCATATTTGTTATCTGGTGCCCTCCGGTGTCCCCCATAGGCTAGCCATCTCAGGAGGAGAGAACACCAAGCGTGCGATCTGACAGCCTAGTTTGGAGTTGTTGGGGTGAAAAAGCTCAGAGTGCAATCGGAGGAGAGATGCCCAGTAATAAATCTTAAGGTCAGGAAGACCAATACCTCCTCTACCTTTCGGTTGCACTAAGGTGGCATGTGAAATTCTGGGTTTGGACTGTTTCCAGACAAAGGCCGAAAACCTTCTGCGAACCGCTAGGAAGGTCTGGTAACAGTATAGGTACTGTTTGAATTAGAAGTTTGGGAAGCAGGTATGTTTTGACTAAGTTTTTCCTTCCTAACCAGGTCATAAAGGGGACACGGAGCTCCTGAATCTGATTCCTGATATTGGCCAGCAAGGGCGAGAAGTTGAGACTAAATAACCTAGAGGGGTCACTGGGAATGTTCACCCCCAAATAATGTATATGGGAGGGGGCCCAATGGAAGGGATATCTAGCTGACAGATCAGAAATGGTAGTAGCTGGGACATTGATACCTAGGGCGTTACACTTAGTGAGGTTTATCTTGAAATTTGACAATTGACCAAAGGTGTCCAATAGGTTGAGGATAATTGGAAATGCCTTTGTTGGGTTGGTCAGGAACAGGAGCATGTCGTCGGCAAATGCCGCCACTTTGTGGGACACCAGCCCCACTTGTAGGCCTTTTATGTTAATCTCCTGCCTTATAGCTGGTATCCACGTCTCCAAGCATAATATAAATAGAGTAGGGGAGAGTGGGCACCCCTGGTGGGTCCCATTGGAGATATCAAATAGGGGGGACATTATGCCATTTACTCTAACCCTGGCGTGGGGGGAGGAGTACAGGGACATGATAGCTGTGATGAATTCAGGAGGGAATCTAAATTTGGAAAGAGTGGCTTGCATAAAGTTCCAGTCCACTCTGTCAAATGCTTTTTCAGCATCCGTACTGAGCAGAGTGAGTGGGGTATTGTTCTGTATGGCATAATCAATTGCTTGTATAACTCTAAATGTACTGTCCCTGCACTCTCTACACCCCACAAAACCCGTTTGTTCGGTGGAGACTAGTTTCGGGAGGAGAGGGGCTATCCTATGTGCAATAAGTTTTGCATCCGCGTTTAATAAGGAAATGGGTCTGTAGCTGGAGGGAATTTCGGGATTTTTATCAGGCTTGGGAATCACTACTATGTGTGCTTCTAGTGTTTGTCTCATAGGGGTGCCGCCGGACAGGAAGGAGTTGAAGTAATTGACCAATTGCGGGCCCAGAATAGGGAAGAACTTCTTGTAGTACACTATGGGCAGTCCATCTGGTCCGGGGCTTTTGCCTTTAGGGACGGTAGAGCGGATCCCACTAATCTCCTCCAGCATAATCGGAGCCAATAACTTTGCCCTCTCCTCCTCAGAGACAGCGGGTAGACTGAGCCTCCCAAGGAATACATTCATTTTCTCCGTCCTGAAGGGTAAGTCTCCCACTCCGAGGTTGTTCTGAGAATGGTAGTAGCGTGAGAAGATTCTCGCTATCTCTGAGGAGGAAGTCCTGGTCCCCCCGTCTCGGTCTCTCATCTGCCCAATATGAGAACGTCGGGCCTGCTTTTTAACTAATGCGGACATTATCTTATTACCTCTATCTCCGTGTGCGTAATGTTTATGTTTTATGAGGAGATATGAACGGGCTGCTTTGGCATTGAGGATTGATTTAAGGTCACTTCTCAAATCAGTGAGTGAGGTCAATACCCCCGGGTCAAGGTTTCTCTTATGGGTTTTCTCCAGTTTAGATATTTGTGTAAGGAGATTAGCGACTTGAGCAGAGCGTTTCTTTTTAATGTAGGAACCCAGTGATATCAATTCCCCACGAATGATGGACTTATGGGCCTCCCAAACTGAGGCCGGGGAGGCACCTGAGGGTGCATTTATCTTGAAGTAATTTTGAAGTATATCATTTAGAGAGGATATGTGTGTGGAGGACTCAAGGACGGTAGGGTTAAGTTGCCAGGACCACTCTCTATCACCCAAACCCGGGAGGTCTAATGAGAGGAAGATGGGAGCATGATCTGAGACGGTTATCTCCAGTATGTCTGCTTTGCGTATGGTATTTATAAGTCTATCTTGTATGAAAAAGTAATCTAATCTTTGGTGTTGAATCTCTTTTTATTGCATAGAAAAACAAAGCAATTAAACAGAGCAGCAATGACAATGTAGGCAGTAGATATTACCAATTCCAGATCCGGATAAAACATCAAGTACCAGTGCAAAGACGGACATAGAGAACGACATATCTCCCTGGGCCGCACACAATGCGGCATAAAGGAATCAGGTACCACATAGTACATATATATCAAGTGGCTCAGCAATGGGGGAAACAAAAAGTGTAACTCATAGAGCCATGCATACTGGAAGGAAAGGAAATAAGAACTCAGGTCAAATTCCTAGATTATTCAATAATAGCAAGTTAAACAAAGGGCTACTAATATGTAGCTCACAGTGAAACAAACCAAAGCGGTGAACTAGCATAGACAGGGTAAGTAATCTAATCTTTGATACAATTTGTGGGGGATGGAATAAAAGGTGTAGTCTCTGTCCTCTCCGTGAAGGGACCTCCAGGCATCGCTCAGACCTAACTCACTTAGTTTGCCTCGCACGCTCCTAAGGGCTCTGAGGGAGATAGCAGCCTTTCCAGTGGAGGAGTCCAAAGAAGGATTCAGGGTCAAATTAATGTCCCCGCCCACTATCAACAGACCAGAGAAAAACTGGGAGATGGAGGTGAGCACCCCATGTAGCCATGGGACCGTGTTGGAGTTTGGAGCGTACAGGTTGCACAAAGTGACCTCCACATTACCCAACCTGCCTTCAAAGAGTATGAATCTGCCATTGGGGTCTACAAAATCAGATATGTGCACAAAAAGTGTGTTCTTATGTATCCCTATACTGACCCCCCTAGAGGATCTGTCATACCAGGCGTGGAACCAGGTGGTGTAGCTTGATTTAGCTAAGTTTGGGGTTCGCCCTTTTTTAAAATGGGTCTCTTGTAGCATGAGAACATCCGCTGATTCTATCCTGAGTATCTGCATTACTCGGCTTCTTTTAACAGGGTTGTTGTTGTCACATTGAAGGAAGCTAGCTTTAAGCTTACAGGGGCCATAGCAGATAGCCAGGGGAGAAGAGACTGAGTAACAATCTGTCCACCATTCTTATGATCCAAAATGAAGAACAAACATTAACATAATTTGGAACTTCGTAAACAGAATACAGAGCTCCTAATGGAGCAAGAGCGAGGGCGGGAAATAACAACGTAAAATTAGCCCAATCTGCCCAAGCTCTCAAACCTATAAGCCCGGTGTTACAAGAGCAGTATATGAACTAACCCCTATAATGGGTAGAGGAGAAGCTTACTGTAGCCTAAAGCCTTATAGGCCAAGCCAAGGATGGGAGGGAGGGAGGGGGGGGGGGGATAGGGGGCAAAGTAGTGAGCAATACTAGAGGCAGAGATAATAACACTACTACCAAAAACACCCCTCATGGCGTGTGAGCTGGGGTCCAGCACTGGTTCTATAGTGGATAAGCGGCTCACACGGCATCGAGGGGATAAGCCCTAACTCTAGTGCAAAGACACATGGCTGCATATATGTCAAGCATGCTGATACGGGGAAAAGCGGGGGGGTAAGGGGTGAAGGGGGCAAGATAACAAACATTCCTGACATATGACATTACATTGGATTAGAGTGCACAATCAAGAATGGGATATCAAATCTATTTTAAGTGCGTTCCCTGTGACGCGTGGGCCGAAACCCGAGGCAGGGTCCTCAATAGATAATCGGCACACGCGGCGACCAAGGAACACACACCTTAGTGCAAAAATACATGGCAATTTATATTTCAACCGCGTTGGTCACGCTGACATAACTTACAAACGGCCCTATACCATGCCCTGACTAGTCGTGTCAGGAGGGCCCAGGATAAAGGGAAGAGAACTCAAATATGATGACATGAGATCCCTCAGGCATCTCTCCCTCTAGAGTAGGATCAGTCAATGGCGTCGGGCCTGGAGCTTCTTTTGGTTCTGGCAGGCCTCTGATTGCGGGCGTTGGACCATCCAATCGGGGTCTTAACTGCAGGTAAACCTCCTTCTAGGGTAACGGGCATCCAAGAGGAAATCTTCATAGGTGAAAGACCTAGAGGCAGGGCCGGATTAAGAGCATCATGGGCCTGGTGCTGAGGATTTTGCTGGGCCTTTTTATGGAACTGCACTCAGTGTCTTAATTACATATATATTTTATCGATACCATTAAAGAATTTTGTTCCTGCAACTACCCCTTCATTTGGCGTCTATCTTGGCAACATGGAGGGGGACCACGGGAGGGGGACCCTGAGGGTGGGGCACCCTCAGGGCACTATAGTGTCAGGAAAACCGCTTTGTTTTCATGACACTATAGTGATCATTTAACATGACTATGAAGATTACTGTTTTCTAGCTGCTGTGGACTATGGACAATAGTGGTAATTTTCATTGAGCTGTGTTATGATTTATGGACACAGCACTCAGCATGCTTAGCCAGTCAGATAGAAGGCTGGCTAAGCATGCTGAGAGCTGTGTCTAAATAACATAACACATTAAAGGGATTCTGTCACCAGGTTTTACCCCTGTCAGCTAAACATATGCTGATGTTCAGGGCGTCTTCACGATTCCTAATGTGGGCTTATAAATGTCATCTGTGGGCTTATTTAGCTAAAAAACAGCTTTTACTAACCTGTCAGTCAAACAAATAAGGTGCCCAAGGGGATGTTAATGGATGCAAGGTGCCGGCCGCACCCGCCGCCGTTCGTGCCCACCGCCGCCTTTCCGGACTTCTGCGCCGCCTCCTAATCCTCTGTGCCGCCTCTCGCTCTCCCTCCCTCCCCCCTCCTCCTGCTGTAAGATCTCGCACATACAGGGGTTGAGCGAAGTGCCGGCGCATGCGCACTTCGCTGTAAGAAGCCAAATGGAGAAGTCTGCACGGGCGCATCAGGCAGAGCCCTGTGCGCAAGCGCGAGATCTTAAAGCAGAAGGAGGGGGGAGGGAGGGAGAGCGAGAGGCGGCACAGAGGATTAGGAGGCAGTGCAGAAGTCCGGAAAGGCGGCGCTGGGCACGAACGGCGGTGGGTGCGGTGGGCATCTTGCACCCATTAACATCCCCTTGGGCACCTTATTTGTTTGACTGACAGGTTAGTAATAGCTGTTTTTTTAGCTAAATAAGCCCACAGATGATATTTATAAGCCCACATTAGGAATCGTGAAGACGCCCTGAACATCAGCATATTTTTAGCTGACAGGGGTGAAACCTGGTGACAGAATCCCTTTAAAGAAATTACTGTTTCTAGCTGCTGTGGACTGTGGACTGTGGACTAGCAGCTAGAAACAGTAATTTCTTTAATGTGTTATGTTATTTAGACTGAGCTCTCAGCATGCTTAGCCAGTCAGTAATTTTCATAGTGCTGTTCTGATTTATGGACACAGCTCTCAGCATGCTTAGCCTTCTATCTGGCTGTGCTTCTTGAGAGTCACAGTCCACAGGCTCAGAAACAGCCAGATAGAAGGCTGGCTAAGCATGCTGAGAGCTGTGTCCATAAATCATAACAGCACTATGATTGCCCTCCCTTCCAACTGGATGAGTTTATCTGATACCTGCCCTGCTCCAGAAGCTCCTGCTGTCTCGCGGGCTGGTGTGGCTGAGCGCTGTGGGCCGTGTGCTGGTCGAAACTGCTGAGCAGGTTGTACACAGCGCAGCATGCAGGAGGGATAACTGCGGGGGCACTGAGGTCATATCCGGCGGGCCGCGGCATTACAGGAACAGCACCAGCTGCTCTGACGTCCTGCCGCCGGATATCCTGTGATGTATATCCGGCGGCAGGACGTCAGAGCAGCTGGTGCCGGATATGACCTCAGTAGTGATAGGAAGTTCGGATCTTTCAGATGAATCGGTTCATTTGAATCAGCTCATTCAAATGAACCGATTCATGAATCGGATCTTGGGTTCACGTGCTGAGTCACTGACTGCTGAGCTGACTCGCAAGTGAACCGAAGACTCTAGGTGCCGGTGCGCATGCGCAGATGCTATCCATTCGATTCACTTGCTGCTGCTGACTCAGTCGGCTCTTCAGCTCTCCAATGAGTGAGTCCGGATCAGGAAGAGTGATTGATTATAGTGATAGTGAAGGGAAGCTGAGGCTGACGCCGGACAGGAGGACTCAGGAGCTGTCACTGCGGTGTGCATTGTTGTCTGTTGTGCATTGTTACCCACAGTGACAACAGTCTGACACTGACAGTAGTACTACCAACCAAGTGAAGTGAAATGTGAATGCACAGGGGAAACTATGTGCTGAACTGATAACAGTATTACAGTAACACAGTCACTGGTTGATAATAAAACAGTCCCCACAGTCCCCACTTAACGGAATCCATAAAGGAGATGTGAACCCACCCTTAGTTATATAGCTACTGAATGAGATGCCTTTAACATATAGATCTCCTGAGAAGCCAATTTGATCCTAAAGGGTTAATTCAACCTGTAATCTAAACTCTGTGTCATCTGTCACTTCTCTTATCTCTCTGCTCCTGTCAAAGGCGTACATAGAAATCACTGGGCCCCATAGCAAGAATCTAAATTGGGCCCCCATTCCCCTTTTATAGCCCCTCCCACTACCCATTCCAGGCCTCTCTCTTTGTTCCATGAACTATGTTCGCTGCTGTTTTATAATTTATGCCATCAGGGCCGGATTGGGATTACAAAACAGGCATAATAGATACAGTGTGTACAGATGTATAGTGTATACAGCAGTGTACTGATATGTGAGGAACGTGGTATAATAGATGCAGTGTACAGATATATAGTATATACAGCAGTGTACTGATATGTGAGGTACGAGGTATAATAGATGCAGTGTGTACAGATATATAGTGTATACAGCAGTGTACTGATATGTGAGGTACGAGGTATAATAGATGCAGTGTACAGATATATAGTATATACAGCAGTGTACTGATATGTGAGGTAAGAGGTATAATAGATGGTGTGTACAGATATATAGTATATACAGCAGTGTACTGATATGTGAGGAACGTGGTATAATATATGCAGTGTGTTCAGGTATATAGTATATACAGCAGTGTACTGATATGTGAGGTACGAGGTATAATAGATGCAGTGTACAGATATACAGTATATACAGCAGTGTACTGATATGTGAGGTAAGAGGTATAATAGATGCAGTGTGTACAGATATATAGTATATACAGCAGTGTACTGATATGTGAGGAACGTAGTATAATATATGCAGTGTGTTCAGGTATATAGTATATACAGCAGTGTACTGATCTATGAGGTATAAATTACAGCTCGTACCTCACATATCAATCCAATACTGTATATACAATATACCTGTACACACTGCATGTATTATACCTTGTACCTCACATATCAGTACACTGCAATATATATTATATATCTGTACATATTGCATCTATAATACTGTTTAATATATGCAGTGTGTGTGTGTGTGTGTGTGTATATATATATATGTGAGGCATACAAGGTATAATACTGTAGATGCAGTGTTTATAGAAATATGTGGTCAGTTATGCATTATAGTCACTGTGTGTGTGAAGTACATGAGGTAGTGGTCACTGTACCTGTCTGAAGTATTATACATGAGTGAGCAATGAGTAAAAACAGGGCATGGAGGGGGGGTAAATGATGAAAAGTGGAGGACCTCCTCTTACCACTCCATTCCAGTCTGTATGGATCAATGCAGAGCTGCTTGTGAACTTCTAATACTTGCTGTTAGGGGTTGAAGGACCTGTGATGATGTCATCACAGGTCCTGGCAGATGTACCTTTCAAACCTAGGAACTACACCATTTTTGGTGCAGTTCCTTTGCTAGATTCTGCAGGACCTGTGATGCTGAAGATGATGTCATCACAGGTCCTGGCAGATGAACTGTTCTAACCTGGGAACTACACTTTACACTGTGCAGTTCCCTTACAGGACCTGTGATGACTCCCTGTACTACTCAGACTCAGAGCTGCTCGTGCTTGCCTTGCCTCAGCTCTGATTGGTTGGTGGGCGGGGAGGGGAGGGGCTGGCAGAAGCAGCTTCCACTCTAGGATCATATTACACTCCTCCCGAGTCCCGCCCTCCGGCTCCTGCTGCCAGCGTGAGGTGAGCGTCTCTGCATTGTCTGTGCTCTATGTGACGCTGCGCTGTGTACAACAGAGGACTTTTAACCCTCCGACGGCCTTTTGGCTGGCAGATGGGCCTATTTTATGGTAGGGGCCTGGAGCTGCAGCTCCATCAGCCCCTACGTTAATCCGGCCCTGCCTAGAGGCTCCCAGAGCTGTTGCAGATCTTCCGGGGAGCGTACAGTGAATCTCCGATTTCCCGCAGAGATGAGGAGACCAAAAGGGAACATCCAGCGATAATTAAGTCCCGCTTCTCAAAGGGCCTCGGTGAAGGGCCTCAACAGCTTCCTCTTCTGGAGTGTAGAGGGAGACTTGGACCGCGGAACCGGACACAGAGTTGTCGGATACACCCCGGGCTTTATATAGTAGGGCTTCAGTGTCCCTGTAGCTTAACAGGCCGCAGATAATGTCCCTAGGGTTCTCTGTGAGGGACGGTTTGGGCCTGAGAGCCCGGTGCACTCGTTCCACCACAATGGAGGAGGCACGTTCTGAACCCAGAAGAAATGTAAAGAGGTCCTGCATGACTTTGAACAGGTTTTCTTTATCAGAAGCTTCAGGAAAGCCACGTATCCTCAGGTTCTTCCTGCGGCTCCTGTTTTCCTGATCCTCAATCATCATAAGGGAGCTGTTTAGAGCGTTCTGGTACTGGTTCAGGGTGTCTTTAACTGCGGCATTAAAGGTGCATAGATCATCGCAAGTCTGCTCTAGCGTGTCCACCCTGTCTCCAATATGGCGGACGTCCGCTTTAATGGTGGAGAGGTCGGCGGCCAAGGGGGCTAAAGCCTTACTCAGGGCTCTGTCTAGATATTCGGTGGTAAGGGGGTGTATATCACTCACCCTGTGGCGGGGAGTAGGAATCTCCGCATCGGAGCCCTCTTGCGAATCGACAGCCGCCAGGTCCCGCGTGTCTGTGTCGGGAAGCGCCACGCTGGATGGGCCCATAGCCGCACGCGGCCTCGGTTTGCTGAGGAATTTCTCCATCTTTCTGGGCGGCTTTGGCGGTTTACTCGCTCCTAGCATCTCCTCTGGGCAAGTCTTAGGCTGGCTTTCCACCATATTCGGGGAAGTGCAGTGTTTCTCGGGCTTAAAGAGAGCTTGGTGGCGGGAGCGCTACTCACGAGCAGCCGCCATCTAGCGAGGTCAGGCTCCGCCCCCGGATATAGAGCAAGTCTAGTGGAGATAGAAGCATTATTAGCTTATGGACTCCACAGCACCAGTGACCGGGAGAAGCCAAAAAGCACCTGGACATAGCCGGACAACTAGGCGCAAAGTTGTCTATTACCATATGCCTCTATGGACATTGTGGATCAGAGTTTAGGAAAGCATCCTGTACAAATAATGGAGCAGAAGGTTTTTGCCTGCCGTTAGTGAGACTGCCCTGGGGATTTCTAATTAAGTTATTATATCCAGTTCCTGGCTGCTAGAGTGTGAACATAATGTAGACAGATATAAGAAGGGATCTCTCCCACCTGTTAGAGAGGAAAGCTACATTTGCCAAGCCTGTTACAAAGATTACAGCTGAGATAATATTGGGATTGTCATATTTACCATATAAATGAACTGTACTGATGACTCTGAGGCAAGTGATTAAGTAAAGGTTCCATTGCTTTCAACCATTGACTCCTCATCCTTTCTACCACCTTCCTTTGCACCTAACGGTGCTGGAGTCACGACCACCAGGGACCACCCTGCCACCAAGGCACCTTAACAAAAAACCATTCCACTCAGGGCACCTCAAACACCATCTGGCGGGAATCCCTGGACAAACAGAGAGTGCACAGAAGGAACTGGTGCTGTCCTTCCCTTCACTGCACGCCAGCCCAGGGAGCGCTGCTAACCATGAGTAAAATTACTACTACACCGCATCGGCCCACCGTAGCTCACATGTTGCCCCTGCGGCCAGGTCGCTGCACATGTGTCTTTGCGCATGGCAATGAGCTGCTACTTGTAGTCTTTGTGTAGTCAGAGTATAATATAGCTGGATTCTACATTGCCCTGAATTTTCTAGGACAAAATCCTAGGAGAGGAATATCTGCAGGGTCGGACTGGCCTACCAGAGAATCCTCGGACAGCCCAGACTGTGAAGCCATAGTGGGACCCAAAGTTCCAGGAGAAAAAAAATCACATTTAGAGAGATTCACTTGCCATTAAGGTCTATTTCTTTGATTCAAAACCTATTAGACTTTATTGATGATATGGATTGTGCCCAAGAATAATTTCCTCTGGTGGGCACAAGTAACCCCAATCTAACACTGCAAGTCTGACAGTGTAGGTCCCATCTCTTGGAAGCCAGATTGTCAGTGGGCCTGACCCAATTTTGATTAAAAATGGGCATAAAGAGTCTGGCCGTCTTCTTGCACCCGTGCCGTGCTTTCTAGTCTCTGCCCTCCCAGACGATCTACTGCTCCTCTCCAAGCAGCGCAGATTTCCACTGAGCTAGCGCTCTGCCCTGTCTTCTCATGCATTCACTGTCTCTCCCAGTCTCAGAGCTTTCTCAGTTTCAATGTGCTCTGCTTGGAGAACAGCAGTTAATTCACTGCGCAAGCGCCGAGACTGGGCAGCACGGAGCAAGAAAACAGGGCTAGACTTGATGTCTAGCTCTGTCAATCCAAGCGAAGAGGGGAAGGGACTAAACATGTACAGGTTTTGCCAATTGGTGCTCCGAGGGCTCTGGCCGGCCTTTGGGTGCTACAGCAAGCTCATTTACATATCAATAAAAATGTGGAACAGATCGTATGCCTAGTTTAATGGGGTTGACCATGCTGACAGATGCTCTTTAATGTAATTCAGCATAAAAAAACAAATTACTTTTGTAATTTACTTTCTGTAACAAAAATGCTCCAGCTGTGAGATGTTCCATTTAATTCATTATAATGGAGCCCTCCGGTGTTTAATTTATATAGAGATGTGCACGTCTACGTACTGACTAAATGAGCATGGTCACACATGCTAAGCTCCATCCTTTAATTGCCACCATTCGGATCTTCTTTTAGAAGGAGTCAGGGCCATATTTATAATTAGGCGCCCAAGGGCACATGCCTAGGTGGGAGTGGCAGCACCAGAGAGCATTTTGGGTGGAGTTAGAGGCATGCCCTGAGACAGAACAGCCTAGTACATATTGTCCCTCTTTCTGTTTTTCTAAAGTTGGGAGGTATGTACACTGCTCAAAAAAATAAAGGGAACACTTAAACAACACAATGTAACTCCAAGTCAATCACACTTCTGTGAAATCAAACTGTCCACTTAGGAAGCAACACTGAGTGACAATCAATTTCACATGCTGTTGTGCAAATGGGATAGACAACAGGTGGAAATTATAGGCATTTAGCAAGACACCCCCAATAAAGGAGTGGTTCGGCAGGTGGTAACCACAGACCACTTCTCAGTTCCTATGCTTCCTGGCTGATGTTTTGGTCACTTTTGAATGCTGGCGGTGCTTTCACTCTAGTGGTAGCATGAGACGGAGTCTAAAACCCACACAAGTGGCTCAGGTAGTGCAGCTTATCCAGGATGGCACATCAATGCGAGCTGTGGCAAGAAGGTTTGCTGTGTCTGTCAGCGTAGTGTCCAGAGCATGAAGGAGCTACCAGGAGACAGGCCAGTACATCAGGAGACGTGGAGGAGGCCGTAGGAGGGCAACAACCCAGCAGCAGGACCGCTACCTCCGCCTTTGTGCAAGGAGGAACAGGAGGAGCACTGCCAGAGCCCTGCAAAATGACCTCCAGCAGGCCACAAATGTGCATGTGTCTGCTCAAACGGTCAGAAACAGACTCCATGAGGGTGATATGAGGGCCTGACATCCACAGGTGGGGGTTGTGCTTACAGGCCAACACCGTGCAGGACATTTGGCATTTGCCAGAGAACACCAAGATTGACAAATTCGCCACTGGCGCCCTGTGCTCTTCACAGATGAAAGCAGGTTCACACTGAGCACATGTGACAGACGTGACAGAGTCTGGAGACGCCGTGGAGAACGTTCTGCTGCCTGAAACATCCTCCAGCATGACCGGTTTGGCATTGGGTCAGTAATGGTGTGGGGTGGCATTTCTTTGGAGGGCCGCACAGCCCTCCATGTGCTCGCCAGAGGTAGCCTGACTGCCATTAGGTACCGAGATGAGATCCTCAGACCCCTTGTGAGACCATATGCTGGTGCGGTTGGCCCTGGGTTCCTCCTAATGCAAGACAATGCTAGACCTCATGTGGCTGGAGTGTGTCAGCAGTTCCTGCAAGACGAAGGCATTGATGCTATGGACTGGTCCGCCTGTTCCCCAGACCTGAATCCAATTGAGCACATCTGGGACATCATGTCTCGCTCTATCCACCACAGACTGTCCAGGAGTTGGCAGATGCTTTAGTCCAGGTCTGGGAAGAGATCCCTCAGGAGACCGTCCGCTACCTCATCAGGAGCATGCACAGGCGTGGTAGAGAGGTCATACAGGCACGTGGAGGCCACACACACTACTGAGCCTCATTTTGACTTGTTTTAAGGACATTACATCAAAGTTGGATCAGCCTGTAGTGTGTTTTGCCACTTTAATTTTGAGTGTGACTCCAAATCCAGACCTCCATGGGTTAAAAAATTTGATTTCCATTTTTTAATTTTTGTGTGATTTTGTTGTCACCACATTCAACTATGTAAAGAACAAAGTATTTCAGAAGAATATTTAATTTAGTCAGATCTAGGATGTGTTATTTTTGTGTTCCCTTTATTTTTTTGAGCAGTGTATAATCTCATCTGCAGATTATACAGATTATACAGATCTGAGATTATACAGATGATGTGCAGATTACAAGAAATGTTTTCTGTTGACAGAACAAATAAAATTTGCAAATCCCACTTTTTAATATTATTAAATATTTAGTCACACAGGCGTTTTTACACCATCCTTGTCTCTCCCAAGTAACAAGAGAGTGTCGGGGCCGTTCTGGGGTTGAACTGTGCTTCCCAAGAGTCCACTGGAAAATACAGGGAACACTTGACTATGCCATACCACAACTTGCATACTTACAGTACATTAAATTAGCTCTACTTCCCAAAAACCATAGGGTGGGGTTTACATATTCTGGGGGAGATATATCAAACTGCCGTAAAGGAAAACTGGCTTAGTTGCCCACAGCAACCAATCAGATTCCACCTTTCATTTTCTAAAGGAGCTCTAAAAAATAAAAGGTGAAATCTGATTTGTTCCTATAGGCAACCCTTATGTCTACATCGCTGCCACAGTGCAGTGTTGCCACAGATTTCTTAAATTGTGGTAAAATACTGTGATTTTGTTGCAATTGCAGAAAACCAGAGCAAAAATCACCAAAAAATAAATGAAAAAATAAGAAACGTAATGAGGCCGCAATGTGCACAGCCTGACTTACACTAACCAATTATTATTACCATTGCTTAGAAATGAAGGAACCATGATGATTGGTGAGTGTAATGTACCGTATTTTTAACAGGGTGGTTGTGGGCGTTACCTGGGGCGCATGAGCTGTAAATACGGACCTGGTGCCAGGACCTGTAGTAGATGTCTGGTGTAATGTGCCACCCATGTCCCACCTCCTCCCGTACACTTTTTTTTGAAAGGTGGCCAAGATGTCAGAAAATGGTGCATGCCACAAAATAAATATGCAAGTTTTCTATGTCAGAAAATTGGAGTAAAGTTATAGTATATCACCACCATGGTATCACTCCCATCGTCTCACAGATTGACACATAATAGATTACTCTCATCATCCCTGACCCCAGGGGCTTATAATCTAATATTCTGTTCAGTTTTCCCTCGTAGCTCTTATCCTTCTCTGATTCGTTGGATACTTGCAAGGGGGCATGTTGCCCATAGCAACCAATCAGAGTGCAGCTTTCATTTTCTGTGAGCAGAATATAAAATGAAAGCAGCACTATGACTGGTTGGTATGGGAGTCTTTCTTTTAGGCCCATAATTCTTCCCCTGGGGTCACATATCCCCCCACTCACCCCAAAATCTCTGTGACCCTGACATGAAGAGAATTTTAGGCAGGAGACTATGGGCACATATGTGTAATGTCCCGGAGTGCCATTACCACTCCTTTTGACACCTTGCTACCATTTCCTATGTGATAACGTATAATATTTTATGTATTTTATGTCATAGCCTGATAATGTGCATATTTATTCCTGAAACTGTTATGTTCAAGTGTAATAACCTGGTCTACCAGCAGATGGTGGCAACATTGGCAGTATTAGTTTACTGGAGAGGAACCTCATAGTTCCCTTCCAGCCCTCTCTAGAGAGGGAGGAGTTTAATTAGTCAGGGAGTCAGTGTCTAGTCCACCCTCCTTAGGGAGAGGTTGTGTGCTGGCTAGCAGAGCACTGCCTGCTCTCCTAGGCCCAGAGGCCCTGCCTACATGGTTGCTTGTCCCCTCCTGGGCTTGTATTGCCTCCACCCAAGCTGAGCCGAAGCTTGAGGTACTCATTGCCAGGACAAGAATTCCTAGGATTATAAGTAAGAGACAGACTACAGCTAACTTAAGTTCCAGCAGAAGGGGAACAGATTCCTATTTATCCAGCCAAGTATAGCAGAGCTGAGAGAGCTACCATATAGCAGAGCTGAGATTGTTGCAGAGAAGTGTTTGCCTGCCAAAGTTAAGCCAATAACTGCTGTTGACCAAGATATTGTTTGGAAGCTGTTTGGATTACACAATTTATGCCAAGTAAAAGCAACTGTTCAATGTTACTACAAGTCTGGACTCCATTTATTCAACTTGTTCATCATCCAAGTTCAACTACCCTCTTTTGCACTGCTTTGGACCACTTCACATCTGTGATCCACGGATATCCAGGTAGGAACACCATGACACGTGTACATAACATCTACAGAGACTGTAGGCCACCCTGCACCACTCTGGCAATCCTACCTCTGGGTACCAGCATTACCATCTACAAAGGGACCTTTGAGCTTTCGCTGCTTAACCGCAGTTGGTGTCACATTTACTTGCTCTATAAGAGGGACATATTTTGTAGAAACCTCCTAAGGGGCAAGGGATACCCCAGACGTCGGGTAAACCGTGCGCTGCAAATCAAGTGGCGTCACAACAAAACCTTTACTTAAAGGGACCCCTGGCCGATGTCACCAGTGGTCCGCTGCAATCATTTGGCGTCACGTACAGGATTCTGACATCCCCATACTGTGTGCCGCATACCATTATACTAAAGAACAGGAATCAAACAACAAAACTGTGTGCCTACCAACTTTATTTATCTGTTGGATTTACAAATCTACCGTTGAAAGTGACTTTAATGACTTTGTTGCGGAGGGACCAGCGCAAATCGCTGCGTGCCGACGCCCAAAGAGTTAACTTGCCATCTTTAATACCTGTGGCGCAGCATCTTTTTCATGCCCAGAGGCGAGAAACTGAAGGAACGCCCCTCGCTGAAGCGTGAGAACTTAGCCCTGCCTACAGGGAGCAAGACTGTTACGTGACGAGGGAGAGGGGAAGTTCCGCCCCCAAAGCTCCTCCTTCATTTCCTGTCTGCACCAGCAGAGAAAAGATGGCACAGCCAACCGACAGGAAGATTGAATGCACCGTGCCACTTATGGAGCGCCTACAAGGGAAGGTTCTCTCCTTTTCTATGGAGAAAGGCTTTGGCTTCCTCTGCGAAAATAGGACGGGAAGGGACTACTTTGTCCACTGCCGATTCATGGCTGGGTTTGACCCGTCTGAGCCCCGGAGTTGCCTGCATCAAGGGGAGGTGGTGGAGTTCACCCCTGTGGAGGGACCCCGTGGGCCCTACGGCATTAACGTCGTGGGCGTCACGCGTAGAAGACCACGAAGTCTCGAGAGGAAAAAGACCCCCCTTCCCGAGCTTTAGCTGAGAGAAGAGGCACCCACAAGCCATCACCTCCTTCGTCCCAGGTGGGACACCAGTCTCTTGTTGTCGTCTGGCAGCCCACCACGGTCACTAGTGGGGCGCTACCTCAGGCTGGTACATGCCCTTGGATGAAGTGGCTGGCCCCGACACCAGAGTTCAAGGCCGGGGAGGCTGAAATTGAGAAACAGCGACGCATGGTGGTGCGACAACAAATGGAGACGCTGAAGGTCTCGGCTGGAGGAACGGAGCCTAATACCCAGGAACCAAAGAAGGCGGCATGTAGACCGGCTGGCCTGTCGGTGTCCTCGGAGGAGTGGGAGTCCAGAAGCCCCTTGGATACGGACGTCCCTTCGTCCCCCGTTCCGTACGACTAAAAGAACTAAGACTGACTTTGGGAGCCACGACATGGACTGATCCTATACGGTGAGAGCCTGTTGGCCATGTTCTCTTGTTGTTTTTATAAGTTGCCATTTTCTTGCCGCACTTGTCTGGACATGTGCATTAAGGACTCCCCCCAACCATAAATACCTCCAAGTTGCACTCAACAGCGCCACCTACCTTTATTTTCTTTTTTCTCCCTTTTCAGGTTATTTCGGAGCCTGTTGCTAACGGTTCTCATGACCTGTGCTGCTACACTATTACTCATGTGGATTACAAATGACCTTATTACCCATGTGGATTACAAATGACTATGTGCCTTGTGGATTACAACTAATGGCATTGTTCCCATGGATTACAAAAATAACCTTTTATTGCACTTAAAGGGACAATGTAATGCACTCTACATTCCAACTATCAAGAAGAGACTCTAAAGTGATTTATTTGCACTATTCCTTTATTGCACTATTTGCATTTTTTTAAATGTGCCTTTTATATTTGCACTAACCGTTTTACCTTTTCAGCAACGTTCAAGAAATATGCCTATTGTATGGATTCTTTTACAGGTGCCGCAATATGTTTTATTATGCACTTATTGTCCAACTTATGCATCTTACCATTGTTAGCCATATGGTCAGCAGCTTACTTCATTGCTCGCAATGGACTGCCTCTGAGTGTGGCTGGTACGTTCCAAGCACGTCCTATATGTTATTGCTCACAAATGTTTCCCTCTGAGTACAATTTGAACTAATGGTTCTAAACCAAGTGGTATTGTGCTAAATTAAGCTTTGTTCCAAGCAAACTTAACACCATTAAGGGGGATCTGCTGCTATTATCTCTGGAGTTGTAGGAGAAAATGTTCCTCCTCCTAAAGTACTGAATTATTGGAGAGATTAGTCCTCGTAGTCCTAAGGCTTGTGCACCAGGCATATGAAAAATATTTGCTACCTGTTTTAATCATCAAGGTGACATAGCGTAAAGCATAATTAGACCTTGTTGCTGGAAGGGACCCAGGATAATGCCACCCTTCTATCTGCGGGCGTTCTCATTGCATAGCGGTGGGTCGATGGAGTGAAGTCACCACCCCTGTGCTTTCTTTGGTATTAGAGGCCCAATACACAAAGTAAAGTCTGTAATGATCGCTCAATGCACACCTGTTTGGTTCTCTGGTCATACCTGAGAGGGAAACTATTGCCGGACACCCTACTCATTAGGGCAGAGAGACCTGTTGGTAGCTGTTACTATTTCCATGCAGCATGTTGTTTATAATTGATATCTTTAGAGCATATATATATCTACCTCTACCCGGAGCACAAGTTGAGGGCGACTGTGTCACGGAACCATGAACCAGACGTACAACAAGAGATAAGTGAAAATAAGAAGGCTTTATTGAACATAAAGCTGTAAAGCAAAAGTCCAAACGAATGGTGAAACCGAAGCAGAGTCTTTGAGAGGCCAGAGATCAGGAACCAGAAGGGTAGTCAGACGAAGCCAGGATCAGGAACCAGCAGGGTAGTCAGACGAAGCCAGGATCAGGAACCAGCAGGGTAGTCAGACGAAGCCAGGATCAGGAACCAGAAGCAGCAGCAGTCTTAGAAGCATGTGAACACAGGAGGACCAAGCAAGGAACTGAAGCCACAGACCTCCTATATATATGAGCTAGGCATCCAGCTCCTCCCAGTGGGAAGGAGGAGCCGCAGGGTGGAAGGCTACAAGAAACCCAGAAACCAAGATGGCCGCCAGCACATGTCAAACGAAGGAGAACAGCAAGAAGGTAAGACCATGACAGACTGGCCTCTTAAGTAAGGGGGAATGTAATGTCCCGGAATGCCATTACCACTCCTTTTGACACCATTTCCTATGTGCTAACGCATAATAGCTAATGTATTTTATGCCATCGCCTGATAATGTGCATATTTATTCCTGAAACTCTTATGTTCAAGTGTAATAACCTTGTCTACTAGCAGATGGCGGCAACATTGGCAGTATTACTTTCCTGGAGAGGAACTTCCTAGTTCCCTTCCAGCCCTCTCTAGAGAGGGAGGAGTTTAGTTAGTCAGGGAGTCAATGTCTAGTCTACCCTCCTTAGGGAGAGGTTGTGTGCTGGCTAGCAGAGCACTGCCTGCCTCTGAAGCCTACATGGTTGCTTGTCCCCTCCTGGGCTTGCATTGCCTCCACCCAAGCTGAGGCAAAGCTACAGCTAACTTAAGTTCCAGCAGAAGAGGAAGAGATTCCTATTTATCCAGCCAAGCATAGCAGAGCTGAGAGAGATACCGCATACCAGAGCTGAGATTGTTGCAGAGAAGTGTTTGCCTGCCAAAGTTAAGCCAATACCTGCTGTTGACCAAGATATCATTTGGAAGCTGTTTGGATTACTAATTTATGCCAAGTAAAAGAAATTGATCAGCGTTACTACAAGTCTGGACTCCATTTATTCAACTTGTTCATCATCCAAGTTCAACTACCTCCTTTTGCACCGCTTCGGACCACTTCACATCTGGGATCCATGGATATCCAGGTAGGAACACCATGACACGTGTACATAACATCTACAGAGACTGTAGGCCACCCTGCACCACTTTGGCAATTCTTCCTCTGGGTACCAACATTACCATCTACAAAGGGAGCCTTGAGCTTTGCTGCTTAACCGCAGCTGGCGTCACGTTTACTTGCTCTATAAGAGGGACATATTTTGTAGAAATCTCCTAAGGGGCAAGGGATACCCGAGACGTCAGTCCTAACCGTGCCCTGCAAATCAAGTGGCATCACGAGTCCGACAAAACCTTTACTTAAAGGGACACTGCATATGTAGATGATGTGTTTCATCATTTATTGGTGCTCATCAACATCGGGATTTCCCTGAGATAATTTTACAAAGAAATCAACCCAAGAACACCCCAAAAGTTGAGCCCCTTATATAAAGAATGGATGTCATTAGATTTGATATGGCTGCTCCCATCTCACTTTTGATGTCATCATTAGAATCCTGGCCTGTTCTTGCTTCTTGTGATTACATCATCCTGAGAATCTGAGAGAATCAGTGACGTGATCCAAAGGCAGAGCTATGGGTTCAGCCCAGCGAGGGGCAAAACATACCTCCATTGTCTGAGTGGGCCCCCAACCCAGGTAACTCCCCACCATAACCACAACCAATACCACTAAATACTGACTGAATATTACCCTCCATACTGTTAATTACCACCATATTACCGCCATATAGTGGTTGATATTAGTGTTACACCAGCCGGTGCTCTACAGAACATGTAAGTGATCCCAGAGCAGTTATATTCAATGGCTGACAGGTGACACCTGGAGTCATTCCCTTTCTCTGTCTTTTCCATCTGGTGAGGACGTCTTACAGCCATGACTTGTGTTTGTACAGTTTGTAACAGAGACATCTTTGGCTCCTCACTTTTCCAGATTCCAGCCTACCTTTCCCAAACCTACACAAACTCCCTACCCTGCTGATACCCCCAATTATGTGCCTGGTGTTATGCCATCTGCCCATATTACTGTACCTGCTGTGTGGCAGGTATTATTTTTTTTTCATAATTATCAAATTGCGCCATTTGTCCTTGACCGTTGTCTTCTATGGGTATCCTAAGGGTGGGTGCAGGGCTGGAGCCTGGCAGGGTTACCAATGTTTCAAAAGTGTAAAAGTCACATATTATTTTGCAAAACCTGCACACAAATAATACTTACCCCCAAACCCCACCTGGCAGCCTCCGTCGCTGCACCAAAAAAGAGTGCAACGCAAACTCCTTTGCCGGCAAACCCACCACCCCCAAAACACTTCCTAAAAACTGCCACAAACTGGTAGCGAGACAAGACCGTACCATCCTGATGCATTAACAAAGAGCCCGCCATGTCCGAACGAAGATTCAAGTATTCCTCCAAACAACGCACCGGACACAGCACAGACCCAGCTAAAGGACGTAATACTATACATACGCCTCTACCCTCTGGGTCAGTTTTCGACCTCCGTATCACACACCGCAAACCGTTCACACAAACGCATACATCCTCCCGCAGCAAACCCCCGCCTCACACCCAACTAATTGCAACCAGTTCCGAAACCTTGAAGGCTCCAAAAAATGCCAATGAAAACGCTGCTCTAAACAAACAAATTTCATATTTAGATGTACACACAAGCCCCACTTGTTCCCACAGTGTCTGCAACACAGAAAAAGAGACTGGGCAACGAGTATCCTTTTTGGTCGCACTACAAAACTCTTAGACACATCAACCAAACGGCGTAGCCGCAACCAAAAGGCCACAGCTGCCACCCTTTTAGATGCAACCAAAAAAGATACACCCGAACTGAAAGCCAACCCAACAAAATAAACCAGTAACAACCGAAAATCTTCCACAGAATCGCATCCACCTACGTCATCCACCCACCGTTCCCACTGAGACCACACAGAAGAGTACTGTTACTGACGGACCGCCTAATCAAATCTGAAGAGACCCCAAGGCGACGCTCCAGAGCCACTGAGGACAAGGAAGCCCCTAAACGTCCGCTCCCGGCAGTTGTGAAAATAGTCCCATTGGAATCGAGAAAGAGAATCAGCAACTGAATTATCGACACCTGGCACATGCACCGCCAAAAAACATGCATTTAACCTCAAACCCTGCAGAAGTAAATGACCAAGCAAGCGCAACACTGGTGGCAAATTTGCCGACTGTCCATTAATCACGTGAACTACACTCAAATTGTCATAATAAAAACGCACATGTTTATTCCGCAACCAATCCCCCCACAGTTCAGTAGCCAGAACAATCGGAAACAATTCCAACAAAGCTAAATTACTAAGGAAACCTGGCGAACGCCACTCCTCCGGCCAAGGGCCTGCGCTCCACTGTCCTTGACAAAAAATGCCATAACTGCAGGAACCTGAAACATCTGTATAAAGCTCCAAAATCGACATTAGAAATGGGCGTCTCCATCCACACCGATCGATCATTGAATTACCATAAAAAACTCCCAAATTTCCAAATCCGCCCGCACTTCAGCCGACAATCTAAAAAAATTGAATGGGGCCACCACCCTCGCTGTAGCCATGTCCAACCGACGACAAAAAACACTCCCCATTGGCAAAATGCGGCAGGAGAAATTTAACTTACCCAACATGGACTGCACTCTTCTGAGCTGCACCTTCTTAGCCTTGCGCAAAAAAGCCACCTCCGTATTCAAATCTGCCACTTTATCCTCCAGCAATCTACATTCCATGGCAACACTGTCTATCACTATCCCCAAAAACTTAACTGACGTTGCCCCTCAGTCTTCTCCGGGGCAAAAGGAACCCTGAACTTTGCCACCACCCGTTCCATTGCATGCAGCAAAACCGAACATACTCAAGACCCCGCTGGCCCCAGAAACAAAAAATCATCAAGGTAATGCCAACCGGCCTCCTGTTTCACAACCCATTCAAAGAGATAAGCATCTCAAACATAGAACACGAAATCGCACAACCCATCGGCAAACAACAATCTATGTAAAACTGATCTTCCCATTTAAAACCCAACAAATGGAAACTGTCTGGATAAATTGGCAATAAACGAAACGCCACCTCGATATCCGTTTTTGCCAACAGGGCACCGTGTCCCAAACGAAGAAACCACCTAACCTCCGCATCAAATGACATATACGAAACGGAACATAAATCATCATCTATGCCATCATTCACCAAACTCCCCACCGAAAACAAAAGGTGATGAATGAGCTGAAATTTATTCGGCTCCTTCTTTGGCACCAACCCCAATGGCGAAACCCTCAAACCTGGCAAAGGACATTCCTGAAACGGGCCCACAACCCGTCCTGCCTGTACTTCTTTAACAATCTTCTCCGAAACGAACTCCGGCTGTTGTAACACAGAAATCTAATTACGACCAACAACCCCAGAGCCTTCTGAATTACAAGGAATCTTAAAACCATCCCTAAAACCGACTAACAATAACTTTGCCGCCTACCTATTTGGATACCTCCTTAGAAATAGCTCCATCTTGTCGACCCTCACCGGAGTCACCCCTCTTCTGCGAAGCCTCGTGTCCCTTCCCTTTTCCCCGCTTAAAACAACGTGACAAGCTGTGGGCGCCACTGCAGCCGGAGCTCTCATGTTTGTATCGGCAGTCAGAAAGGGACTTACTGTACCGTTCTTTGTATTGCCAACAACAGCCCTTCCTGCTCCCACTGCCTGATTCCGTTGCCGAGGGACCCCCGGCCGCCCCACGAAAGGTCTGAGCCCCCCTCTTCGTGCCGCCATTATACGCATCCATAGAATAATGTCTTTGTGATCCCACCTAATACTAGGCCTAACCGCCTTTCTCTGCTGAAACTGTTAATCATACCTAGGCCAAGCAACCCCCCATACACACGATACACCTCCCCGATGGCATCCATATAACAAAATAAAGCCGAACAGTGCTCCAGCGCCTTCACCCCTACTACACTCACTAAAAGAGTGAACGCCTGCAACCAATTCATAAAAGTGCGCGGAATCAGCCGATACTGCCACTTCTCCTCTTCCTCCTTTTTGCTCTCATCCGGCTTAACCCTATCCAAATGGAACTTCTTTAACGGAAGCAACGAAAATATCTCAACATATTCGTCCTTCCAAATCTTCTCCCTAACCTCAGGCTTCAAGTGAACCTCTAAAGGGCCCTCAAAGCAAACATACACTTCTCCCCTTGCCGCATCAGCAAACCTAACATCTTCCCCAGCTGTCCCTTTTCCGCCACCACTAGCCGTCACCCGCAACCAATGAACCAGCTACCTCAATGACAGCCGCCTATGCGCTTCCCAAACTAGGTGAGTTAACCTGCTCCCCAGCCCCTACCGCTAGATTAGGGGCCCAAACAGCTGCTGGGGACCCTGATGAACAGTTCCTGCACCAGGCTCTCCGACCCATTAACGCCCGTCTGGCCGCATGAAACCCCCCCACCAAAACAACCGCCTGACCCAACGTCCTCTCACCTGGCTGTCCGTGGGAAGTACTCCCAGTAGTCGCAGACCGCTGCAAAGATCCTCTTGGAGACATCACAGCCGGTGTTCTTGTGGTTGAAGGACAGGCTCTGGTTGCATTCAAGTCTTCCACCCTGTCCGCTGTACTCCAAGACTCCATGGACCGGACCACCAGCGACCCACCCCTAGGCTCCAAGGGGGTGGGGTGAATCACTGTAGGTGAACTAGAAGCATGGCCACCACAAGATGGCCGCTGACCACTTGATCCTCCTCCATTTTCAGTCAGGCTTCTTACATGGCCCTCAAACTCCCTGACCACACGGCCAGGAGCTGTACTGTACAGTGGGCGGGACTGAACCTGTTTCCGGATCCTCACTGAAAAGCTGCCGACCTCCTAACAGAGGCTGCAGCGCTATATCTCAACTCCCGGCCATGCCGTGGTCTCAGGGGGGCTGCAGCATGTCCTGAGGATGCAGATACATTTTAATATAATGGTGAGGCAGGGAGCCACCTGCTCCCTGGTCCACCATTCTCTAGCCTGTGCTCTCCCCAGCAGTCGGGCATAATGCTGTGACGTCATTGCTCCTGCCAGGGAAAGATTTGCTCCATTCATGGAAGGGATGGGACTAGGTGAGTATTACTTTTTTTTTTCAGTTGCAGCACTATTGTAAGGGGCGCTAAGTAGGCAACACTATTGTGAGGAGAGCACTAAGGGGCCAACACTTTTGTAAGGGGGCATAAAGAGTCGTTCTACTGTGTGGGGACACTAATAGGGAATTCTACTGTTTGATGGCACTAAAGGAGCATAACTACTGTGTTGTGTCACTAAGGAAGCATAACTACTGTGTGGGGGCACTAAGGGAGCATTCTACTGTGAAGGGAACATCAAGGGGGAATAACTACTGTGCAGGGGTACTAAGCGGACTGGTCGGGATTGGGAATGTAAGCATAGGCATTGGGCAGAGTTAGAGGCTTAGTGTATAAAAATTTGCAAAAATAAAATAAAAATGTTTGGTACCATGTTCAGCCAGTAGTAGTAGGCTAGGCTTGAAGAAGGGACCTGAGTGTCTCGAAAGATTGCCTTATAACATCATGTATTTTAGTTACCTATTAAAAGGTATAAAAATACAATATTCTATATTGTTTCTCTTTTGGAGAGCATCAAATTTTGCTGCGACACGCTACGTGAACCAATCTTCTTTTCCCTCCTTAGGCTTTTCAAAAGTTGGGAGGTATGTTAGTTCATATAAATGTAACAGAAGGAAGTGCCTCTCCAAGAAGCCCATTATATTTGTCAGAGCAGCAACTACTAAATATTCACAGGCAGCAGAAGTGGTACAGGGTGTACTGTATTCACAGTAGTTTTCCTGCAATTTTGTTCCCTGTTTTAAAAACTCCTGGTAACCTTCCTTGATTGCAGGGGGTCCTTGCATAGGGACAGCATACATTTATGTAACATATACACGGCTTTGCGTTAGGCATAAATATCTTGTATACATTCCGCTGTAGGTTTTCTACAGTATGTTAGTGGTGTTGTATTTCAGCCTAGTTCCTGCAGTACTTCCTGCACAAACATCGGCCCACACAATGACCTTCACATAACTGTGGTGTGACACCATGTTGGTTCCATAGATATTTTGGTATCTAATCTGAAAATACTGATGATATGTGGGTTTCATGGTAGATTGCTGATATGTCTTGCTGTAGTTTTGCAGGATCCCCGCTGATAGGCTGATGACGGGGTGTTCTGCCGCTGGGTTCCTCAACAATTAATCAGTCCGGGAACCTGTCAGCAAGTGATTTATTCTCCTGTGAAGCTACCGGAGGTGAAATGAAGCATCTCACAACTAAATTTGAAGATTGGAAGCTCTCATGGGCAGGGAATCCTTCCTTCTGTACCAGTCAATTAGCTTGTATTTATTGTACTTGCTGTGTCTGTCTCGTTATGTACTTAAAGCGACCCTCCAGTTCAAGAAAAAAATAATAATCACATTAAGGCTCCATTCAGACGTCCGTAGAATGGGTACGCATCCGTTCCGCAATTATGCGGAACGGGTGAGGACCCATTCATTCTCTATGGGGCCGGAAGAGATGCGGACAGCACACAGTGTGCTGTCCGCATCCGCATTTCCGGATCTTCCGGTCCGCAGCTCCGGAAAAAAATAGAGCATGTCCTATTCTTGTCCACAATTGCGAAAAAGAATAGGCATTTCTATGGGGGTGCAGGCCGGGTGTATTGCGGATCCGCAATGCACTACAAACGTCTGAATGGAGCCTAACTGGGAAGAGAAAAGGATACTTACCTCATGCCCTCCTTTTCATCTTTTCAGCTGCAGATCCAACACTTCCCAGGCTCCCCTTCTGACATCCAAGATGGCCGCACCTCTTCACAGACTACCTGGTGTCCATTCGGTAGTCCAAGACACTTTCTGCTACCCAGAGATTGGCCAACCCAGGTCAATCCAAGAGCTGGGCTAGACAAGCAGAAAGTTGGACTATCAAATGTACAATGTGCACCAGGTAATCTGTGAAGAGGTGCGGCCATCTTGGATGGCAAAAAAACAAACCTAGGAATTGGTGGATCTGCATCTAAAAAGATGAAAGGAGGGCACCAGGTAAGAATTCTATTCTTTCCCTAGTTCAATGGAGTGTCCTTTTAACCCCTCAACGCATAATGCCGTACATGTATGGCATTATGCGCCTGCAATTGTATGGAGCGGGCTGTGGCAGGTGCTGGCTATATAATACAGCAGGCACCCGGCCGCAATGACAGGGAATGGCGATCACGCTGAACCCCTCTGATGCCGCAATAAACAACAATAGTGGCATCTGTGAGGTAAGGCAGAGCCATGTGGCTCCATCTGCCTTCCGATCGGAGCCCCCACAGTGAAATCGCGGGGCTCAGATCGGTTACCATGACAACCTAGGAACTGCTGAAGGTACGAGGAACAGCTGCTTTGCACACTCTTGGCATTCTCTTGATGAGCTTCAAGAGGTAGTCCCCTGAAATGGTTTTTACTTCACAGGTGTGCCCTGTCAGGTTTAATAAGTGGGATTTCTTGCCTCATAAATGGGGTTGGGACCATCAGTTGCGTTGAGGAGAAGTCAGGTGGATACACAGCTGATAGTCCTACTGAATAGACTGTTAGAATTTGTATTATGGCAAGAAAAAAGCAGCTAAGTAAAGAAAAACGAGTGGCCATCATTACTTTAAGAAATGAAGGTCAGTCAGTCAGCCGAAAAATTGGGAAAACTTTGAAAGTAAGGGCTATTTGACCATGAAGGAGAGTGATGGGGTGCTGCGCCAGATGACCTGGCCTCCACAGTCACCGGACCTGAACCCAATCGAGATGGTTTGGGGTGAGCTGGACCGCGGAGTAAAGGCAAAAGGGCCAACAAGTGCTAAGCATCTCTGGGAACTCCTTCAAGACTGTTGGAAGACCATTTCAGGGGACTACCTCTTGAAGCTCATCAAGAGGATGCCAAGAATGTGCAAAGCAGTAATCAAAGCAAAAGGTGGCTACTTTGAAGAACCTAGAATATGACATATTTTCAGTTATTTCACACTTGTTTGTTATGTATATAATTCCACATGTGTTAATTCATAGTTTTGATGCCTTCATAGTCATGAAAATAAAGAAAACTCTTTGAATGAGAAGGTGTGTCCAAACTTTTGGTCTGTACTGTATATTGATAATGTTTTATCACTACCAAAATAAATATAGTTTTTATCATATACACACTATCCCTTGTCTTCTGTTGATATCTGCTGGTGACCTCATATAGAGTGCCTGTCCTCCTTGTTCCTATACGCCTGCCTTTTCTGACTGGGTGAGTCAGCTTAGACACGTGCACCTTGCATATTGCCCACACAGGAGAGCCACCGTATTCCCTTCCAAAATGAAAATAGGCCTGGTCTTTAAAGGGTTTCTGTCACCCCACAAAACTCTTTTTTTTTTTTTGGGATAGTTAGATTCCTTATAGGGCGATATAGGAGAATATAATAGTCTTACTTACTTTCATGCGGCCGATTCTTTATAAAACGAAGTTTTATAATATGTAAATCAGGGCTCTACCAGCAAGTGCGTCTACTTGCTGGTAGCCGCAGCAGCAATCCGCCCCCTCGCCGTGTTGATTGACAGGGCCAGCCGTGATCTCCTCCTCCGGCCGGCCCTGTCAGTAATTCAAAAATCGCGCGCCTCTGGTCATTCGGCGCAGGTGCTCTGAGATGAGGAGGCTCGTCTCCTCAGCACTCCCTCAGTGCGCCTGCGCCGATGACGTCTTCTCTTTCGGTGATGTCATCGGCGCAGGCGCACTGAGAAGATGAGCCTCCTCATCTCAGAGCGCCTGCGCCGAATGACCAGAGGCGCGCGATTTTTGAATTACTGACAGGGCCGGCCGGAGGAGGAGATCCCGGCTGGCCCTGTCAATCAACGCGGCGAGGGGGCGGATTGCTGCTGCGGCTACCCGCAAGTAGACGCCCTACTTGCTGGTAGAGCCCTCATTTACATATTATAAAACTTCGTTTTATAAAGAATCGGCCGCATGAAAGTAAGTGATAAGATTATATTCTCCTATATCGCGCTATAAGGAATGTAACTATCCAAAAAAAAAAAAATGAGTTTTGTGGGGTGACAGACTAGCATGACGACCATTTTGCAAGCGAGTCCTGTCAGTTTTGTCTGCGTCTTCGCGCAGGTGCAATGCGTTTTGATGCGTTTTTCACGTGCGTGATAAAAAAACTGAAGATTTACAAACAACATCTCTTAGCAACCATCAGTGAAAAACGCATCGCATCCGCACTTGCTTGCAACGCAGAACTGATGCGTGAGAAAAAACGCTCATGTACACAGACCCATTGAAATGAATGGGTCAAGATTTAGTGCGGGTGCTATGTGTTCACGTCATGCATTGCACCCACGCGGAAAACTCGCTCGTGTGAAAGGGGCCTAAGGTGCTTTAAAGAATGTAATGATACTAAAAAATTCCACTTAAACAAATGATCACGATGAAGCTCTGTGTGATTTTGAACATACAAAAATACATAATTTGCTGTAAGAAGAGGATTATGATTAGAACAGTTCAGTAGAATAGACTACCAGGGCGACAAACAAAAAGACGGATGGATACAACTGTACAAATGATGATCATTGCATTCAACAGTAGAAGACTGGACATCCTGTTGAAGCCGCATCTAGGGCTACTGTAAGGCCTCATGCACACGGCTGTTGTATTGGTCTGCATCCGGCGGCTCGGATGTGGACCCATTCACTTTAATGGGGCCGCAAAAGATGCGGACAGCACTCAGTGTGCTGTCCGAATCCGTGGCCCTGCTAAAAAAAAATATAACATGTCCTATTCTTGCCCGCGCTTTGCGGACAAGAATAGGCATTTATATTGAAGGCTGTCCGTGCCGTTCCACAAATTTTGGAACGCGCACGGATGCCATCCGTGTTTTGAAGATCCGCGATTTGCGGACCGCAAAACACACCACGGTCGTGTGCATGTAGCCTAATTCACATACCTGTTCCATCTTCTTTCCATGTAGCAGGACTCAGGGGCGTAGATATAGATGCAACGTCCCCATTGCTCTTAGAGGCTCATTTGCATATTTAAAGGGGTTCTTCACTCATTCATCATGAATCGCGTAGGGCAAGGGCTGTTTTGTTTACATTCTCATGCTAGGCGGAGTCTTCCGCCTAGCAGTGAACCCGGTGACATCATCGGCACTAATGGGCAGTCTATAGCTCTGCCCTAGCCTGTTTTTACAGGCTAGGGCAGCACTAAAGACCGCCCATTAGTGACAGTGACATCACTGAGGTCACTGCTAGGCGGAAGTCTCCACCTAGCATACCTAGAGTAAGACCCGGTATGTCACCTGATCTAAAGAAAAAGCAATGCTGTATGAGGGAAGAAGGGGTTATATCCAAGTCCAGGTTCAACTCTGAACCCTCATAACCCCTTTAAAGCATTGTTTTTCTCAGCAATGCGGGCATATGAACATGGGACCAACAAAGATGTCTTCAGCTGCCAAGTGCACATGTAACAGGTCAGCCAGGTTCATACAAATCTACTGACAGATGCCCTTTAAGGGTACTTTCACACTTGCGACAGAGAAATTAGGTAGGCAGTTCCGTCGACGGAATTGCCTGCCGGATCCAGAAAAATGTATGCCAACTCAATGCATTTTAAGACTGATCAGGATCCTGATCCGTCTTACAAATGCATTGCAAGAACGGATATTTTTTTCCGGTCTGCGCATGCACAGACCGGAAGGACGGGTCCGGCATTCCGGTATTTTAAATATCGGATCTGGCGCTAATACATTCCTATGGGAAAAAATGCCGGATCCGGCATTCAGACAAGTGTTCAGTTTTTTTGGCCGGAGATAAAACCGTAGCATGCTGCGGTTTTATCCCCATCCTGATCAGTCAAAAAGACTGAACTGAAGACATCCTAAACGGAATGCTCTACATTCAGAATGCATGGGGATAAAACTGATCAGTTCTTTTCCGGTACAGAGCCCCTAGGACGGAACTCTATGCTGGAAAAGAAAAACACAAGTGTGAAAGTAGCCTAATTCTGTCTCTGTGAGATGGGGAAACAGCTCTCCTTGTCTGAACACTGTGTAGATTAAATTAAATGTTCTGGACTGACATTCTGCTGTTTGGCCACAAGATGCTGCTGTTTCCTAAACACAGCTACAGACTGCACATATATCTCCATATTCATGAGAGAGGTGGGGTTTACATAGGTCTTGAGAGAAGAGAAGGAATAAGCAGCCATCTTAGAGGGAGGTGAAACTAAGGAACTGTGTGAGCAGAGAATCTGACGGCATCCAGGTGTGAGAGCATCCTTCAGTGACCAAAGCTGCAGCTAAGTGAAGCTGATCGTGTCCAAGACCCTGATTCTGTCCAGAAGAAGGAGGATTGCTGCCATGAATGCTGATGAGAGAAGAGGAACAAAGCAACATACACTGTGGTACCGCTTGCTTGTTGGAGAGACATTTGTCCTGTTCAGAGTCACCAGCGGATGCAAAGCAGACCCGGGTCGGTAAGATCGTGCACGCACCTCATCACAGTGTTGCCTAGAGACAGAGACCAGGCCTTTAGTTAGTTAGTTAAGTTAGGGTTTCTTTTTGTGTCAGGCCACAAGTGGTACTGCTGTTCATTTCAAGCACTCCATAACTTAAAGTGACGTTTCACATTGGAGAGCTGATAAAATTCTCACAAACTCAAGCCAGCCTGGCGTTTTCTTGCTCAGGAGGAATACTCAGACAAGTGCTACAGGACCAGTTATGGGAGGGGGAATACTGTAGATCTGTGTAACATTGTAAGCTGTTGTGCTGCACCGCAGGATAGCCCTTAACACACACCCATACAGTGGTTCTTGTTTTTAGGGTAATAACAGGTAAGGTGTGGCAGTTTAGTTGTGCCCGCCAGTAGGTAAATTACTGCACTTTCCTTCTTCATCCATCGGAGGGCGCGTGCTGAGCAGCATAAAGGTCTCAGCCTTCGGGCTGGGTGTATGTAAATTGATTGTATGTTCCCAGCATTTGCGGTTGTGTTTATTGCCACATTTAAGTAAAATTCTGTTTTGGCAAAAGCTGGTGTTGGGGTTGCTTTCCTCGTTCGTGACTTCACTGTATCCTGGGGAGCCCACCCGGATACACGGCTTACATCTCACTACATTAGCAGGTAGGGGTTGCCTTGCCAGGGAGGTTTCTGCCTTTTCATCAGTAATCCCTCCACAACTAATCCCATTTCAACTTAACCATCGGGTCCCTTATGTCAGCATCAGTAAATTGATATGCCATTCCTGTGCTGTGCATCCCAGAGGTTGCGCATGAGCAGTGAGTTTGTACACATGTCCCATTCTCTGCCGCATCCATGCTAGACCAGTCAGTATGGACATCCTAAAACACCCCATCACTATCTTTTATTTGTAGTGACATTTTTAATACAGGTTCCTTGCTTTATTCACTCCATTTATTTAATTATTTTTACTCTTGGTGCATAAATATGATGACTATGATGATTCTACACATTATCAGTATGGGGACCAGAAAATTGGTGTCAAAATGATGCTCTGCTCCACTTAATTGTGGCACATCTGACACCAGGGGATGGATTAAAACGAGTGTGTAAAATGCCAGTGTTAATGAATGTCCCCTTATGTGTCTTCCTGGTAATCGTCAACCTCATGCCATGAGCTCCCTTCCTCTTAGTCCTCACAATGCTCAATGCCCTGCAGATACTTGCTGCCTGTGAGGTCTGCCCCAGTGAACACTTCTCAGCCTCCCTACCACACCAACCTCATAAAGTACAGAGTACAATGCAGGCAGACAGAACTGTCTATTTCATGGTGGAGAGGCTGGCAAATGAGGCGCAGGCGCAGCATGCTACAAGATATTTGAAACAGCCCACCCCAGACTATGGGACAGCAAGAAAGAGTTTACAGAACTGTCATGACTCTCTCTTGCCTCCAGGACTGGAGGAGGAAGCATCTGAGATGCAGGACAGAAGATAAGGATGCAGGGCAGGGCTGGTTTCAGCACCTGGCAAACCCGGGAAAGTGCTGGGGGGATGGCATGCCTCCAGCTTGGTGCAGTGCAGCACTGTCTTTACATTAAAGCTATGGTGGATCAGAGAGCCATCAGTTTACACTCGTAGGTCACTGACCTGTTTAGGCATGTGGCCTATGAGACACTGGTTGCATGCTGAGGAAAACAGCAGCCTGGCACAGGTGGCAAGATGCAGTGCAATGCCTGTGCCAGGCTGCTATCACTGACAAAGAAATCCCATCTAGTCACACATGTGTAGGGGCATAATGGGGGCTAAAAGGGAGCATTATTACTGAGAGGGGCATAAAAGGGGCATTAGTAATGAGAGGGGCATAAAGGGGCAATATTACTGAGTGGGGTATAAAGGGATTATTATTACTGAGAGGGGCATACAGGGGAGCCTATTAATGAGAGGGGGCATACAAGGCAGTATTTTTACTGATTGGGGTCATAACACTAAGGCATAGACACAAACGGAGGCATTATTATTGAGTGGAGCACAAAGGGGGTCAAAGGGGTTACTATTATAGGTTAGGGCACTGAGAGAACATTGGAGTGCTATTAATGTGTGGGGCCTAAAAAGAGAACTCTTACTGTTGAAATGGCACTTAAAGGGAACCTGTCACCAGTTTTATGGTGTCCTAACTAAGGGCAACATAAATAAGTGACTGATTCACTTAGCGAAATGCTGGGTCACTTTCTTTAATTGACCCAGTCAATCTGCCAACATCTTGTATTGAAAAGCTCCAGCTGATAATGATGAGTCATGAATATTCATGAGCTCCTGACTCTTCCCGCCTACCTGCTGCTGAATGACAGTTATTTTCCATATGAATCAGCAGCAGGTTGGCAGGGGAGTGGCTATAGCTCTGAATTAAATATACGCTGGACTCACTGACGTCACGCTGGACTCAAATCAGCTCATTAGCATGCGGCATCTTTGTGTGTATATTATGAGGTAACCGTCTGTCACACCAGTAAGTGAATACATCTAAGGTACTTTTTAGTAGTTCATGATTGTATATAATTAGTTAGATTATAATCAAATATCCACATGACAGGTTCCCTTTAAAGGGGTTGTGCCACCATTAAATGTTATTGTAATATAATTCAGCATGAAAAACTAGATATCGTTGTAATTTACTTTCTGTTACAAACAATGCTCCAGGTGTGAGATATTCTCTTCATTATAACTGTGCCCCCTAGTGCAGGTCCACCTACTGAGATGTCTGCACATGCTCAGTTCCATCCTTCAGCTGCCACCAGAAATTTCTACTGTTAGAAGTTGTGAAACTTACAGGGAGAGAGCTGCAGCAGAAAGTACTCACCCCTTGAGGAAAAACACGCCCCCCTGGGCTGTGATAGAAAAAAAGCTGCAGCAGAAAGGACACACCCTTTAAGCTGCCAGCCTGAAATGCATCTAGCAAAGCAATTGGAGAAATGAATGGGGAGATCTCTGGATCCATGTGAGGTACAGGGCTGGTTCTAGCTTTGTTAGAAAGAGATTGCCATGTACTATATGATGTCTGATTTTAATTTTTTACATCAATCATGACAAAACCCCTTTAAGGTGGGACCTATAAAGTGTAGCCTATTGATGGCACAAAATCAGGGAACCAAGGGTGGCATTATTACCATCTGGGCAACTGGGAATAGGGAGCTTTTGTAGCGGGTGGGGGAATTGGTTTATAGTTGCTGGAAAGCAAGGCACCAGAGATGTCTGTGTGTCAGATTCTGCAGAGACAAGTCATGGTTGGGAGAAGTCTTCATGGCGACCTTGGCCGGATGCAGAAGAAAACAGAAAGTGAATGAGTCTAATCAGAAAACATCACTTGTAAGTCGCAGGATATACCGATCCTGTACTCTGTCATACGCTCTGCAGAGTGCTATGCAGCACTACTATCTACTGCTATATGGTCACTGTATGCTAGTAATATTGCTCTTTGTATAGTGTGTTTTAGGCTACTTTCACACCTGCGTTCGGTGCAGATCCGTCTTGTATCTGCACAGACGGATCCGCACCGATAATGCAAACGCTTGTATCCGTTCAGAACGGATCCATCCTGACTTACATTGAAAGTCAATGGGGGACGGATCCGTTTTTAAATTGCACCATATTGTGTCAGTGTAAACGGATCCGTCCCCATTGACTTACATTGTAAGTCAGGACAGATCCGATTGGCTCTGCATCGCCAGGCGGACACCAAAACGCTGCAAGCTGCGTTTTGGTGTCCGCATCCAGAGGGGAATGGAGGCGGAACAGAGCCAAACTGATGCATTCTGAGCGGATCCTTATCCATTCAGAATGCATTGGGGCTGAACTGATCTGTTTTGGAGCGCTTGTGAGAGCCCTGAACGGATCTCACAAACGGAATTCAAAACGCCAGTGTGAAAGTAGCCTTATTCAGTAACTGTATGGTGGCATTCACTCACTATATGGTCGTAATAGGTGGTCATGGTCTGGCAGTATTATTTGGCCCTTGTATAGTGCAATGTTAGTCTTGGTATATTGGATTTTGGTCATTAATAGTGTTGAGCTTGAATTTTCGAATAGCGAATATTAATCGCGAATATCGCAACTTCGCAAATTCACGAATATTATGAATATAGTGCTATATATTCGTTATATCGAATATTTATCATTTTTTAACATCTGAACACATGATCCCTCCCTGCTTCTTTCTTGTGGGTCAATAAGTCATTGGCCCACAAGCAACTTAAGCAGAAAGGAATCATGTTTTCATATGGAAAATAAAATGACCAATATTCTAAAAAACAAATATATAGCAATATAGTGAATATATTCGTTATTTAGAATTTTCGCATTATTTTTTCCTATTTGTACAGTTGTTCACATACTCCTCCCCGACAAGCTTCCCCGTCACCATGGGAACGCCTGTGGGTTAGAAAATACCATCGGATCTGAGTTTTCCCTGAGATCGTGAAAACTCAGATCCGATTGTATATTCTAACCCACAGGCTTTTCCATGGTGACGGGGACGCTTTTCGGGGAGCAGTATGCCAGGGTGGAATACCAGTACACATTGGAAAAAAAAAAAGACGAATATTCTAAATAACAAATATATTTGCTATATTGCTATAACTTCGTCTTTTACAATATTACGAATATTCTAAAAAACAAAGTTATAGCAATATAGCGAATATTCGTAAAATACACATATAGACTGCAATTTAGCTAATATAGTGCAATGATATTTTTTTTTTATAGTGTACAGTCGTGGCCAAAAGTTTTGAGAATGACAAAAATATTAGTTTACACAACGTTTGCTGCTAAACTGCTTTTAGATCTTTGTTTCAGTTGTTTCTGTGATGTAGTGAAATATAATTACACGCACTTCATACGTTTCAAAGGCTTTTATCGACAATTACATGACATTTATGCAAAGAGTCAGTATTTGCAGTGTTGGCCCTTCTTTTTCAGGACCTCTGCAATTCGACTGGACATGCTCTCAATCAACTTCTGGGCCAATTCCTGACTGATAGCAACCCATTCTTTCATAATCACTTCTTGGAGTTTGTCAGAATTAGTGGGTTTTTGTTTGTCCACCCGCCTCTTGAGGATTGACCACAAGTTCTCAATGGGATTAAGATCTGGGGAGTTTCCAGGCCATGGACCCAAAATGTCAACGTTTTGGTCCCCGAGCCACTTAGTTATCACTTTTGCCTTATGGCACGGTGCTCCATCGTGCTGGAAAATGCATTGTTCTTCACCAAACTGTTGTTGGATTGTTGGAAGAAGTTGCTGTTGGAGGGTGTTTTGTTACCATTCTTTATTCATGGCTGTGTTTTTGGGCAAAATTGTGAGTGAGCCCACTCCCTTGGATGAGAAGCACCCCCACACATGAATGGTCTCAGGATGCTTTACTGTTGGCATGACACAGGACTGATGGTAGCGCTCACCTTTTCTTCTCCAGACAAGCCTTTTTCCAGATGCCCCAAACAATCGGAAAGAGGCTTCATCGGAGAATATGACTTTGCCCCAGTCCTCAGCAGTCCATTCACCATACTTTCTGCAGAAGATCAATCTGTCCCTGATGTTTTTTTTGGAGAGAAGTGGCTTCTTTGCTGCCCTTCTTGACACCAGGCCATCTTCCAAAAGTCTTTGCCTTACTGTGTGTGCAGATGCACTCACACCTGCCTGCTGCCATTCCTGAGCAAGCTCTGCACTGGTGGCACTCCGATCCCGCAGCTGAATCCTCTTTAAGAGACGATCCTGGCGCTTGCTGGACTTTCTTGGACGCCCTGAAGCCTTCTTAACAAGAATTGAACCTCTTTCCTTGAAGTTCTTGATGATCCTATAAATTGTTGATTGAGGTGCAATCTTAGTAGCCACAATATCCTTGCCTGTTTTTTTGGGATTAAGTTAATTTTCATGGCAAAGAAGGACTATGCAATTCATCTGATCACTCTTCATAACATTCTGGAGTATATGCAAATTGCTATTATAAAAACTTAAGCAGCAACTTTTCCAATTTCCAATATTTATGTAATTCTCAAAACTTTTGGCCACGACTGTACATTTTTTCCAAAACTAAAGTTTAGAAGAGGCAAAAAAAATTAGACAAAAAAATAAAGATTATAGCACTATATTAGCTAAAGTACAGTGTATATGTGTATTTTACAAATATTCACTATATTGCTATAACTTCGTCTTTTAGAATATTACGAATATTCTAAAAAACTAAGTTATAGCAATATAACGAATATATCCGTAAAATACACATATTAGCCTAGCCATAGGAAAGTTGCCTTATACAGTTAAAAGAACGTGAATAATACGCGAATAATTAAATCGCATATTATTCGCGATAAATAGAATAATGACGAATATTCGATTTCGACAAATATTCGATCGAAATATTGCGAAATCGAATATGGCACCTCCCGCTCATCACTAGTCATTAACACTATGATGGTGATATGTATGGTGAACTGGAGGCAGAAGAACACTGCAGGAGGCAGCAGGCATGCTTACAGGGAGTGCAGAAATATTAGGTTGTATTTTTGAGGATTAATTTTATTATTGAACAACAACCATGTTCTCAATGAACCCAAAAAACTCATTCATATCAAAGCTGAATATTTTTGAAAGTAGTTTTTAGTTTGTTTTTAGTTTTAGCTATTTTAGGGGGATATCTGTGTGTGCAGGTGACTATTACTGTGCATAATTATTAGGCAACTTAACAAAAAACTAATATATACCCATTTCAATTATTTATTTTTACCAGTGAAACCAATATAACATCTCAACATTAACAAATATACATTTCTGACATTCAAAAACAAAACAAAAACAAATCAGTGACCAATATAGCCACCTTTCTTTGCAAGGACACTCAAAAGCCTGCCATCCATGGATTCTGTCAGTGTTTTGATCTGTTCACCATCAACATTGCGTGCAGCAGCAACCACAGCCTCCCAGACACTGTTCAGAGAGGTGTACTGTTTTCCCTCCTTGTAAATCTCACATTTGATGATGGACCACAGGTTCTCAATGGGGTTCAGATCAGGTGAACAAGGAGGCCATGTCATTAGATTTTCTTCTTTTATACCCTTTCTTGCCAGCCACGCTGTGGAGTACTTGGACGCGTGTGATGGAGCATTGTCCTGCATGAAAATCATGTTTTTCTTGAAGGATGCAGACTTCTTCCTGTACCACTGCTTGAAGAAGGTGTCTTCCAGAAACTGGCAGTAGGACTGGGAGTTGAGCTTGACTCCATCCTCAACCCAAAAAGGCCCCACAAGCTCATCTTTGATTATACCAGCCCAAACCAGTACTCCACCTCCACCTTGCTGGCGTCTGAGTCGGACTGGAGCTCTCTGCCCTTTACCAATCCAGCCACGGGCCCATCCATCTGGCCCATCAAGACTCACTCTCATTTCATCAGTCCATAAAACCTTAGAAAAATCAGTCTTGAGATATTTCTTGGCCCAGTCTTGACGTTTCAGCTTGTGTGTCTTGTTCAGTGGTGGTCGTCTTTCAGCCTTTCTTACCTTGGCCATGTCTCTGAGTATTGCACACCTTGTGCTTTTGGGCACTCCAGTGATGTTGCAGCTCTGAAATATGGCCAAACTGGTGGCAAGTGGCATCTTGGCAGCTGCACGCTTGACTTTTCTCAGTTCATGGGCAGTTATTTTGCGCCTTGGTTTTTCCACACGCTTCTTGCGACCCTGTTGACTATTTTGAATGAAACGCGTGATTGTTCCATGATCACGCTTCAGAAGCTTTGCAATTTTAAGAGTGCTGCATCCCTCTGCAAGATATCTCACTATTTTTGACTTTTCTGAGCCTGTCAAGTCCTTCTTTTGACCCATTTTGCCAAAGGAAAGGAAGTTGCCTAATAATTATGCACACCTAATATAGGGTGTTGATGTCATTAGACCACACCCCTTCTCATTACAGAGATGCACATCACCTAATATGCTTAATTGGTAGTAGGCTTTCGAGCCTATACAGCTTGGAGTAAGACAACATGCATAAAGAGGATGATGTGGTCAAAATACTCATTTGCCTAATAATTCTGCACTCCCTGTATATTAAAATGGTGCCCCTGGGGCGCATGGTTCCCCCCCTGCTGACAGGCTCCTTTTAAAAAATGTCGGTACTAAAATCAGCACATTTGGATGTATACAATCTAATTTTCCTATCTCACACAAATGTTTACCAGGTCCAATTTTGTATTAAAGGGGTTTTCCGAAAGTTTATAACTACATAGTAACATAGTTTATAAGGCTGAAAAAAGACATCTGTCCATCTAGTTCAGCCTGTTATCCTGCAAGTTGATGTCCTATCCTCAGGATGGGGGGTCCGACGTCCGAGACCTCCGCTGATCAGCTGTTTAGGAAGGCACCGGTGCTCTTGTGGCTTTTTCTAGGCCATTGATGTCACGTTCATCGGTCACGTGGCCTAGGTGCAGCTCAGCCCCACAGAAGTGAATGGAGCTGAGCTGCGATACCAAACACAGCAGCCAGAGGCATAGCTAGAACTGACTGGGCCCAACAGCAAATTATTGTATGGGCCCCCTGGACACACTCACATACAACCTCACCACATACATGGACACACTCACATGCACACTCACCACATACATGGACACACTCACATACACCCTCACCACATACATGAACACTCTCACATACACACTCACCACATACATGAACACTCTCATATACACACTCACCACATACATGGACACACTCACATACACTCTCACCACATACATGGACACTCTCATATACACACTTACCACATACATGGACACACTCACATACACCCTCACCACATACATGAACACTCTCACATACACACTCACCACATACATGAACACTCTCACATACACACTCACCACATACATGAACATTCTCATATACACACTCACCACATACATGGACACACTCACATGCACACTCACCACATACATGGACACACTCACATGCACACTCACCACATACATGGACACACTCACATACACCCTCACCACATACATGAACACTCTCACATACACACTCACCACATACATGAACACTCTCACATACACCCTCACCACATACATGGACACTCTCATATACACACTTACCACATACATGGACACACTCACATACACCCTCACCACATACATGGACACACTCACATACACTCTCACCACATACATGGACACACTCACATACACTCTCACCACATACATGGACACACTCACATACACCCTCACCACATACATGGACACACTCACATACACTCTCACCACATACATGGACACTCTCATATACACACTTACCACATACATGGACACACTCACATACACACTCACCACATACATGAACACTCTCATATACACACTCACCACATACATGGACACACTCACATACACTCTCACCACATACATGGACACTCTCATATACACACTCACCACATACATGAACACTCTCATATACACACTCACCACATACATGGACACACTCATATACACACTAACCACATACATGGACACGCTCATATACACACTCACCACATACATGAACATGTTCATATACACACTCACCACATACATGGACACACTCATATACACACTAACCACATACATGGACACGCTCATATACACACTCACCACATACATGGACACGCTCATATACACACTCACCACATACATGAACACTCTCACATACGCACTCACCACATACCTGGACACACTCATACGCTCACTCACCACATACATGAACACACTGATACACACACTCACCACATACATGGCACACTCACATATGCACTCACCACATACATGGACACACTCACATATGCACTCACCACATACATGGACACACTCACATATGCACTCAACACATACATGGACACACTCACATACACACTCACCACATACCTGGACACACTCATATGCGCACACACTACATACATGGACACACTCATACACGCACTCACCACATACATGGACACACTCATACATGCACTCACCACATACATGGACATATATACATATACACACACATTAAACATACATGAACATAGTTATACACCTATTTATACACATAGACACTTACCTTTCCTGTAGACAGCTGATGTCTAGTCCTTGCAGGCAGCCTGGAGAGGTAGGTGCCATCACCCCCTTGTGCCATCCAGGGACAGCAGTGAAGGGGTTAATCAGTAACCTACTATTGGGGGTTCAGAGAACAGGGCACATAGATCCTTTGAAGTTCTGCTATTGGCCGGCAGCAGATTTCATAGAAAGCTGCCAGCCAATAGAAAACAAAAAGCAGTACTGGCAAGTGGTGTGCCAGTACTGCGGATCACAGTGTAAGAACAGCCATAGGAGGAGGAGACAGCATGGAGGAAGTGTACTGTGCCTGCTCCTCACTGAGCAAGGACCTTCCGTGGGAGGAGCTCCAGCGCTGCTGCTATAAGTAACATCTTTTTCTATAATGTACAGCAGCTGTGAGTAGGGGAAGCCTGTAGATGTAATGAGAACATTTAGTACTGCCTCTTGGCCCCTTCTGAGCTTGCTTCCCCTGATTGCCTGATAGCTACACCACTAACAAAAGCTATACAATGCACGGCGCTGTGCTTGATGAGAAGTCGCGCCTTCTCAGACAGCTGATCAGTAGTAGTCCTAGATGTCTCCCATCGATCAGATACTGAAGACCTATCCAGAGGATTAGTCATCAGTATTAGTCCATCAGTATTAAAGTCCCCCCCATAAAATTGTATAACAGTGATCAAAAAGTTGTGCATACCACAAAAATTATACTAATAAAAAACTACAGTTTGTTCCACAAAATACACGCTGTGTAGACCAAAATCTAAAAAAAGTTATGACTTGATTTTTTTAAAAGTAATTAAACAAAATAAAAGCGATACAAGTTTGGTATTAAACCGCAGAATAAGGACGGCATGTCATTTTTAGGGCACAGTGAACGCTGTGATGTCAAAACCCCCAAAACCTTGGTGGAATTGTGTGTTTTTGAGGAGGGGTGGAAACTGGAGTATCTATAGGAAACTAATACAAACACAGGGAGAACATACACATTGTAGTTGCAGGGCCGTCTTTACCGCGGGGCAAAAGGGGCAGCTGCCCCGGGCCCAGTTGCTCCTGGGGGGCCCAAGCAGCACTCAGTGACCAACAAGACTTTTTAGCCTTAGCTGCCGAATATTGCGACGGGGCATGGGAGCTGTGCGCTGCGCACAGGGCCGGCCTTTGGGGTGTGCGGGCTGTGCTTACTACTATATTTTGTTGCCGCCGCCGCCCGCCGGCCATCTAACAGCACGGAGTCACGGTCCGGAGTCCGGACTATAGAAAGACACTGAGTGAGCTGCCTGGCCTGCCTGTCTCTTTAACAGAGCAGACCAGTGGCTGCTGGAGCGTGACGCAGCTGCCGCACAGGCAGAGAGAAGGAGGCGGAGCGAGCCCGAGCGCCAGCCAGCAGCCACAACAGACACAGCCTGAGCCAGCCAAGCAACTAAGCAAGTTCCACCATACAGAACTTACAGGTATTTGGTAGTACAAAGTACAATTTTGTACAAAGATAACAACTGGATGGATCCCATCTGCCACTGGCCCATGATGGAGTGGGAGAAATGTGCCATGGGGGGGCTCATAGAGGACAGGGGGACAGTGTGTGCTTTCCTGCTACTACATCAACACCCCCCAGGGATTTTGGGGGCCATTAAGGGTTGGACTTTAACTCCTTGCTGCTGATGTTAAGTGTGCCAGTGCCACCAATCATATTCCCCTCCCCCCAGCACATCAGTTACCTTTAGAGGGGGGGGGGGGGGGGGGGGGGATATGATTGGTGGCTATGTGACATCACCACTCTCCACATATAAGTAATATATTACATCAGTGACATCACCGCTGTCCACATAAGTAATATATTACATCAGTGACATCACTGCTGTCCACATATACCGGTAAGTAATATATTACATCATTGACATCACCGCTCTCCACATATATGTGGAGAGCGGTGATGTCACTGATGTAATATATCGCCTATATGTGGACAGCGGTGATGTCACTGATGTAATATATCACTTATATGTGGAGAGCGGTGATGTCACTGATGTAAAATATCACTTATATGTGGAGAGCGGTGATGTCACTGATGTAAAATATCACTTATATGTGGAGAGCGGTGATGTCACTGATGTAATATAACATTATATGTGGAGAGCAGTGATGTCACTGATGTACTATATCATTATATGTGGAGAGTGTTCATGTCACTGATGCAATACAGCGCTCCAGATGGCGACCAAAATGGTCGCCAATGCACCTTAAAATTTGCAGATGGCGACAAGACTTGTCATAGGCTACAGGCCTGAGGTCTATTTGGTAGTAAAATCCCAGCACAGGCAGGCGTGATGATGTCATCACGCCGCCTGTGCCAGGACGCGGTGAGGTGTGCGCGTCTGCGTTGCACCATCCCTCGCCGTACCAGCAGCTAGTGAGCGCCAGTGAAAGGACACAGGTTAGTATAAGATTTTCGCTTTTTTTTTAGGGTGTGGGAAGGCGGGATCCAGGGGGCCCAAGTAAATTCTTGCCCAGGGTCCAATAAATATTAAAGACGGCCCTGTGTAGTTGCCCCCCCATGGTCAGATTCATACCCAGAAATTCAGTTCTACAGTGGTGCTAAACACTGGGCCCTTGTGTTATCTGATATGGCTACAGATAATTGAATACATTAAAACATATGCCACCAGCAACCTGCAAGGGAATGAAGTCACCCTTGAAGGAGAGTGAGCTGCATGGCTGACATCCCCTTAGCGACAGATGACTCACGATCCTGCTATGTAGACACCTGGTAAAGAAGAAGAAGAAACCTTGGCAGTGAAATATACAGTAACATCAGATCTATAAACTACAGTCACAGATGTGCCATGGTGTAACAGAGCGCCAACCTCCTGACTAGAGGACGCATTAGAAAACACTGACAGACTAAGAGCAGACAACAGTGATTCATAATGTGATATTCTCAAACTGACACACACTGCACTACATGGCAAACATAACAGTATAATATATAATACATCCAGGTTCATTACTTTATGTTAATATTTATTTTTAATGTAATATTAATTAAAGGGTTTCTACCACCAGAATTACTGTTATGTAGCTGACTGATATAGCGATGTGCTAATGTCAGCACTACATAACAGTGTGTTTATTACATTTGTCCCTGCAGCCGTTTTGCTAAAATACACACTTTTAAAATATGCTAATGAGCCTCTAGCTGCTATGTGGGCGTAGATTCAGCACCTAGAGGCTCGGTCTACTCACCCTTTATCCCGCCCAGGTCCTCTGTTCTGCCCGCCCCGCTCCTCTTGATTGATGTCCAAGTTTTACAGCAAGACACGGAGGCTCCTATTGCTATCTCTTCCTTTACTGTCCACCAATAGCAGCAAAGAAAATTTACATAATGAACAACGTAACCATAGTAACACAATGTCCCTCCCCAGACAGCCCCTATAACAGGCAGCTCCTCCTCTGGGTCTTCCTCTTTCTTTGCTGCTGCCACCAGATAAGTGCTGCATTTTGTTCTCTCATTACTATAGTCCCTTATACCTCATTGTTATACTCAGGTTTTAGGCCATCATTGTTGTGTTGCCTCCTATATATTTTACCCTATGGTTCCCCTTATTTTATGCTTTGGGGGTTTATTTTATCTTTTTGTTCCTCTTTGCGCCTGTTCAGGGGGGGTGTCCCCCCCCCATTATTTTCCCCCGTTATTTTCGGTTAGTCGGTTCCCTTATCTGCTTAGTTTCTGGGCGCCATCTCTATGACCCACGTTTGCCTCTTTTTCAACTACTTTAGTTTGTTTCCTCTTTTCCCCTTACCTGCGCTTGGCGCCCGATACTGTTTTCGGATTCCTGGGCGCCCGGCGCTTCTCCTGTGACGGCCGGATATTCTTTCTCTGGTCTTGCTGGGATTCGCGTGGTCTCGCGAGATCCCGGCGGCCATTTTGGATCGCTCTCTCACCAACTATAGCGGGATTTCGGCGGCCATCTTCAGTCCCTCATTGCTGTGCTCCGGATCGGCCGCCGAATCCCCTGCTCCTGCCGCTTCACTTTTGGGGTGATTAACCCCTTTCCTTACCTCTACCGCTCTCTTTGTGAGTACTGGGACAGCCCTATAGCCCCCCTTCAGGCCCTATAGTCGATTGCTTAGGGGATTCTATAGTTACATTATGTCGGCCTCTGACCAGCCTTCCACACAGGCCCACCCACATCCTCCTGCTGAGTTCGAGGCTGTGAGGGATGATCCTCATTCCCTAGCCTTGCAACAATCTGTTACCAGCGCTATAATGGCTGCTATGGACTCCATGTCCACTGTCTTATCTGCAACCATTTCCCAGGCCCTTGCTGCACATCCTCCTAGAGAGGCTTTGCAGACTGCTCAGTCTAGGGATCCGCCTTCCAACGCCATTGATGATCCTGTTTTACAGGATAATAGAACTGGTGTGCTTTCTGCCACCCATGACAGCGTGCTTGGTTCACGCAAGAGAGTCTTGCCGCACCAGGCAGAAAAGGCGCGTACATGGAAATGTGCTAAAGCACAACCGGCCATGGATTCTGACTCCGATAGAGGTTCAGATGTTGAGGCGTTGGCGGATTACAGCTATCCCTCTGATGAGGAAGCCACTGATCTGGGGCCGGACTCCAGGGGTCCCACTCCTTCTACTTCCCTAGTCAAGGGCTCGGCTTCTCCTGTGGTCGAGTTAGCATCTGCCTTGGTTGACCCCTCTGGCGAGCTAATGTTCGACCCAGATGCCCTTCACCACCCTAGGTTGGCGGAGTGGCTTCCGTCCAACCATGTGGGCAAATACCTGGAGTCCCGGGTTCGTCACCCGCTGAGTAAAGAGGCTCGGAATAAGCTACGTGCTGAGTGCCCGAGACCCCTGGTCCCTAACAAGGTCTGCGACACTCCGGTGGTCGACCCTAAAATGACCCAGTTTTTGGCCAAAACTGGTTGGAACCCCCGTAAAGGGTTGAACTCAGCCTTACGGAGCTGTCAGGACAAGCTCCTAGATGTTTTTGGCCCCCTGACTAAGCTGTTAGAAATGGCTGAGGCAGCCAGAGCGGATGGCTCACCAAAAGATCCCGAAGAGCTTCGCCGTTGGGCTCAAAGAGCGATTTGTATAGCTGGAAATGCCAATACATCTTTGGCCATTAAACGGCGTAAGGCCATTCTTTTTAAAATAGTCCCCAAGCTGGCCAACCTTGCCCTTACAGAGGTAGGTAAGGACGCTCAGGGGCTGCTATTCGGCGACTCCTTCATTAAAGATCTGAGCTGATTTGTTGGAGCATTTACGGCCTTAGATAAGGCCCAGTCCTCTATGCGTAGAGTGTTTCAGGGATGGGTCTCCACCAGGGCCGGCAGTAGTAGGGGCCGCCTGTCCGGCCGATCCGCATCTCAAGCCCGTGGCACGGGCAGAGGCTCCTTTCACCAGAGACCTCCTTTCCAGGATCAAAGAGGCTCCTCGCCTTTCTTCCCGGCCAGAGGCGGCCATTGGCGTTCCAGGTCCTTCCGTGGGAACCCCAACTCCAGAAGACCTTTCGGTAAGTCTTCCCCCTGTGGGGGATTTTTCGGATCATTGCATCGGGGGCAGACTCCGTAATTTTTTCTGTGCCTGGTTAGACATTACATCCGACCCGTGGGTCTTGTCCACAGTCAAGGGGTTCCATATCGAGCTCATAGACTCCCCTTACCAACTCCCCCCCCCCCTCCTTTTGCACTGTCAAGAACCAATTTCTCTCTGGTAGACCCAGAGCTTGTGTCACTTTCCCACAAACAGGCGATAGAACGGGCTCCTCCCTCTCCCGGGAGAGTCCTCAGCAATATCTTTTTGGTTCAGAAGAAGGGCGGTCAGATGCGCCCGGTTATAAACCTTCGGGCCCTGAATTCCATAGTGCGCTATCGCCACTTCAAAATGGAGGGGATTCACCTTCTCAGGGATTTACTCCTGCCAGGGGACTGGATGGTGAAATTGGACCTCAAGGATGCTTACCTGACAGTGCTGGTCTCTCCTCAGTCCAGGGACCTTCTTTGTTTTCTATGGAAGGGGGAGACTTGGCGGTTCACTTGCCTTCCTTTCGGTCTGTCATCAGCTTCTTGGTGTTTCACCAAATTGATGCGCCCAGCCATGTCTTGGCTTCGCAGTCGGGGCGTACGTTTGATTGTCTATCTAGACGACATTCTTATCATGCAACACTCCAGGTTGACCTTGCTGGAGCATCTAGGCTGGACTTCGAATCTACTTTCACGTCTCGGCTTTCTCATCAATCTGGAGAAATCGTGCCTGGTTCCCCTTCAGAGGATGGAATTTCTGGGAATTTCTGGGATCTGGCTGCTGGACGGTGGACGAGACGCGCCTTCACATCAACGCGCTGGAACTTCTGGCCGGATCCTTCGCCATTCGGAGCTTTACCAATGGGATGGCTCATGCTTGCATCCTCCTGCGTATGGACAACGTTTCCGCTGTCCGTTACGTCAACCGTTTGGATGGTACCCAGTCGGCGACTCTTGCTCGGCTTGCGAAGGAATTTTGGTCCTATTGCCTGCCCAGGGATATTGTGGGTCAGGCGGAATACCTTCCCGGCCTCCACAACACTCGGGCGGACTGGAGTTCCCGATGTTTTACGGACGGCAGCGATTGGAGACTAGCCCCGACGATATTCTCAGCGATATCAGATTTCTGGGGCCCTTTCACCGTGGACCTGTTTGCTTCGAGACTCAATGCACAACTTCCTCGCTTCCTCAGCTGGCGCCCGGAAGCGGAAGCGGTGGATGCGTTCCTGCAGGATTGGTCAAGGTCTCTTCTGTATGCGTTCCCTCCGTTTGCAATGATTCCGAGGATGCTGCTACAAGTTCGTCGCCAGAGGGTGGAATTGGTTGTGGTGGTTCCATTTTGGGGGACTCAGAGTTGGTTCCCGGCTCTGTTGGAGCTCCTTGTGGAAGTGCCCCTTCTTCTTCCAGATCACGTGGATCTTCTTCGCGACCCCCGGGGGTTGAGTCAACCGCTCCAGCTCGACGGATCCCTACGGCTGCTGGCGTGCCGAATCTCAGGATTCCTGGAGAGGTCGAGGGCATTTCGGATGCAACTAGACTCCTCCTGGACAATGCATGGGCTCCCGGCACCAGAAAATCTTATCGGGCAGCCTGGAGATCTTGGGCTAGTTGGTGCTTGGAACGGGACGTGGATCCCGCTTCGGCACCTGTAGGTCATTTATTACAATTTCTTACCTCCTTGTTTGAGGCCGGCAAGGCTTATAGAACTATTAACCTTTTTCGGTCGGCTATTTCATCCACTCATCAGGGCTTTGAGGGTACGCCTGCGGGGAAGCATCCTTTAGTATGCCGCTTACTGCGCGGCTCTCGCCTTGCTCGTCCTCCGCGTCCTCGGTTTTCGACCACTTGGGATGTCTCTTTGGTTTTGTCCTTTTTGGCTGCATGGCCCAGCAATCCGGATCTTTCGTTGAGACAATTATCTGCCAAGTTATTGGTTCTTTTCTGTCTTGTCTCCTGTAAACAGGTTTCTGATGTTCAGGCTCTGGATCATGACGCCAGATCCTTCACTCCAGAGGGTGTTTCCTTCAATATTTCTAGGCGCTCCAAGACTAACATCAGGGAAGTTTCATATCCCAGTTTCCCGTCTTCTCCGGCTCTTTGTCCGGTGGCCTGCTTGCGGGAATACGAGTCCCGGACTAGGACTTATCATTCTCTCTTGATCCCACAGCTTTTTCTTTCTATTCGCCATCCCTTTGGCCCGTTCTCTAGTCCGACTTTAGCTCGTTGGATGAAGTGGGTCATGTCACTTGCCGGAGTGGATACTTCTATTTTCACGGTGCAGCTGCCACCTCTTTGGCAATTTCAGGGGCGCGTTTAGAGGACATCTTACGTCTCGCTGACTGGTCTAGGGTCACGACGTTCAGGGAGTATTATTTCCGTCCTCCTCCTCATATATTTGCTTCCGTGATTGCCCAGCTTTAAACTAGCAATAGGAGCCTCCGTGTCTTGCTGTAAAACTTAATGATTTTCCTAGTCTGTGACGTAAAGTCATAGTTTTATTAAAGACACGGAGGCGAGTATTGCCCACCCTGCTTTACGGCCCGCCCATTTATTATTTATTCGGAGGAGGTTATATTTATGGTATTTATTTATTGTATTTATTATTGTTATTGTAATTTGATGGATGGTTTTACGGTTCTTTTCCGGTTTTCAACTATCTGACTTGATTTGCTTCAGAATGGTATTTACACCTGCCATGTTCTTTATTTTTATTTCAGGATGAGATTTCGCTGACTTCCAGGATCTACGTCCTTCTATTTTTCCTTCAAAGGTGTTAGCCACGTTGGCTTCGATTGCGTGGTTCGGTTGGAGCTGTGCTGTTTCGCTTCCAGTTTCCGGTTCTAGTTGACGGTTCCAGTTGGTTTCCAGTTATGGTGCCAGGTCCAAAGAAAGAGGAAGACCCAGAGGAGGAGATGCCTGTTATAGGGGCTGTCTGGGGAGGGACATTGTGTTACTATGGTTACGTTGTTCATTATGTAAATTTTCTTTGCTGCTATTGGTGGACAGTAAAGGAAGAGATAGCAATACTCGCCTCCGTGTCTTTAATAAAACTATGACTTTACGTCACAGACTAGGAAAATCATTAAGTTCCATGCATCATTGAGGAAATCCCGCTCCTGTGCCGTTCACTTCTGACATCAATCAAGAGGAGCGGGGCAGGCAGAACGGAGGACCTGGGCGGGATAAAGAGTGAGTAGACCGAACCTCTAGGTGCTGAATCTACGCCCACATAGCACCTAGAGGCTCATTAGCATATTATAAAAGTGGATATTTTACCAGAACGGCTGCAGGGACAAATGTAAAAAACACACTGTTATGTAGTGCTGAGATTAGCACATCGCTAATGTCAGTCAGCTACATAACACAAATTCTGATGGTCGAAACACTTTAAGTCCCAAATATATAGATGCAGCAGCATGTACAGTTATATGAAGTAACTCCTGAGTTCATATGGTGCCAGCAGTGCTAGGCCAGATACACCACATAAAGATAAGAATACTGCAGCACTCCATGTCTTCCTTTAAGGCCTCCTGCACACGACCGTATGGCTTTTTCAGTATTTTGCGGTCCGCTTTTCCGTTTTTTATTTTAGTACTGTTTCCGCTTCCATTCCGTTTTGCCGTTCCGTTTTTTTCTGTTTGGATTCTGTTTGTGATCCGTTTTTTTTGCAGATTGCAAATGGAAACAGAAGCATGCAATAATGTTCAAACAGTAAGTACATTCAAAAATTGGGCTGGACATAACATTTTCAGTAGATGGTTCCGCAAAAACAGAACGGATACGGAAGACATACGAATGTATTCCGTATGCATTCAGTTTTTTTTGCAGGCAATAATAGGACATGTTCTATGTTTGAACGGAACGGAAACGGAAGGCATACGGAGTACCTTCCTTTTTTTTTTGCGGATACATTGAAAGGAATGGTTCTGTATACGGTCCGTATATGGAACGCAAAAAACGGAACGTAAACGGAAAAAAAAAGTTTGTGTGTGTAAGAGATGTCAAAAATAGGCACCCCATAAGAATAAACTAATATCTATATAATTTCTAGCTTCAACAATCCACAAGTATAACTGTATTATATCAAATTCATGACATTGCTATTAACCACCAGTAGATGGCAGCAGAGCGAAAGCTTGAATAGCAGAGCTACAAACAGCAAAGGGGAACTGAATAACGCAGATCTTGGTTTATGGGAGGACAGGATTTACTGCTACATTTCCTGTATATACTGAAGGTCATGCATGTGTTTGTTCTTTCCAGGTAAGGGAACAGAAATTCAGAGCCATTAATAGGCTAAAATGATGTAAAACACATTCCAATAATCAGCTAAGGCTGCTGTGATGCAGTGTGAGTATATAAAAAATATGCACCAGTGCTAGTGAAGTACAATGAGGTTTCACATGGTACTAATATGTAGTGACTAGGATTACTATAGAAGCTGATGTCTCTCTATGATATTATACTGCACTATTGGTTTACTGTGATGCAGATTAAAGAATCCGAGAGCAACTCTCATGTTAATGGTTTAATATCTCTTATAGGAAAGTTATACCTGTTATTGAGAATGTATTATTGAAGATAGAGATGTGTATTAATGAAGGAGGACAGGATTTACTGCTACATTTCCTGTATCCCCATACTGAAGGTCATGTGTTTGTTCTTTCCAGAACATGTTTAATAAAATCACTTCTGTCTTCACCCAGCCCGCTCCCTTCGCACATTGGAATTATTGACCATACTTTCAGCATATGTGCAACAAAATTGGTAGCCCGTACGGGGAGTGGGTGAAGAAGACGCGGTCCCGGAAGTGAAAAAAAAAACGGTTACACGAAGCATAGAGGAGAAATTAACCCTTGCCGCATCGCCAGCGAACACAAATGGATCTAGAAAGTCTGCAGGATGAAATCAGTGGTCACCTAATCCACTTGCCAGTGGGTGATCTCATCGAGATTTGCCAATTCATCAAAGCCCCTGAAGCCAGCATGGTGAAAGGAAAAACCCGGCGCCATTTTATGCGGATCATTAATGAGGTAATAGATGAACTGGTCGAAGCTGAAAGTGAGGAGGCGGTGACACAATTTCTGCAAGCCACAAAGGGATTAATTAGCGAACTAGAGAAGAAGAGGGACAATGCGGAAGTCCCAAGCTTCAGTGAGAAAGACCTTCAATCAGAACAACAATTGGCCGACTTAAAGCGACAGTATCACACTATGCAGGAGAGGTTCCAGGAAACGTCCAGAATAATGGAGGAACAGATTAGAGAGCTGAGTACCAGAAGTAAAGACCCAAGATTACTCAGAGACTACACCATGGTAGCTTGCCAGAGGTGACAATCAGAAAAGACTTCAAGATCACAGGCCAGATTGGAGAAAAAGAGCAGAAGGATAAGCTGTCCTACACCAACTTAATGCACCAAATCGACCTGGGACTACAGAAAGGATATCCTGAGACTGAGATTATTGAAGCAGTGGTCAAAGCTATTAGCCCTGGCCTAAGCCTTAGAGGTATGCTGGAGATGAAAAATGGACTGACTCTAGTGCAAAGTCACTACAAGGAGGAGAATGCCTCAGAACTGTACCAGCAACTCCTTAATATTTCCCAGAAAAGCGACGAGACTCCACAGAATTTCCTGTTCAGAGCAATTGAATTGAAAGATCGGCTGCTATTCGTCTCCCAAGGTGAAGGCTCGGAAGAACATTTTGGGACTGAGCTGATCCAGAAGAAATTTCTAAGATCAGTAGGCACTGGACTAAGAAATGACCACATCAAATTCCAATTAAAGCAGTATTTAGATGACCCTTCCATTCCAGATGAGGTGCTCATAGAGAAAACAAATGAAGCCGCTAATATGGAGATTGAAAGGGAACAGAAGCAAAAGAAAGCTCAACATAGCAGTTCAACCAAAGGCAAAGAATGTCAGTCTAACACCTTACAGTGTCCTCAGGAACCAAGAGTCCTGACAACAACTGCCAACACCACACCTTGGTCTCCACCACAGGCAAGTAGCCCAACGATTCAACAGATATCGAAGAGCAACTCTGACCTGGAAAAGCTGATTCTGCAGATGCAAAAAGAGATGATAGAGATGAAGATACTCCTCCAAGATTCAAGGACCCAACGAGACCGTGAATTCCGAGGGCCTCAGGCAACAGTGGGTACTAGTAATGGATGTTGTCAATCCTGTAAAAGGACTGGTCGGACAAGTACCTGCGATCATTGCTTCAACTGTGGACGATCTGGACATAGAGCAAGATATTGCCAAACACCCAGACCAAACCATTTAAATGGGAGAGGGTTGCTGTCAAGGGACCGACAGTAACCTGCACTAGAACCAACCCTGTGTCCCAAAGTGCATCCCCTGTAAGTAGCAAGCCAGCAAGCTTCAAAACAACAGCTGGTAGGGGAAATCCAGACTCCGTTCAAAGAGTGCCCAACTGCTATAACCAAAGATGCCTTCAGAAGGCTGTGCAAGTACCAACTCACGTGGATGGCGTGGCCATAAGACAGAACCACAAGCTACTGAGTCTTGTTGGGAAAAGGTGCTTTGTGAACTGTGAAATAGACAATACTTCTGTCCAAGCCCTATGGGACACTGGCTCCCAGGTGAGCATCATCAATGAGAACTGGAGACAGCGGGTTCTGCCACATACAGTGCTCCGATCTTTGGAAGAAATGCTGGGGCCAGAAGTCCTCTGTGGGAAGGCTGCCAATGAGACTGAAATTCCTTTATCCGGCCGGATTGAGGTAGTTTTTCAACTAACAGGGGGATGCAATAACACCAAGCAGCTAGTAGTGCCATTTGTGGTATCATCAGATGAGAAAGTCGCAGAGATGCCAATCATTGGATATAATGTCATAGAAGAACTCTACAAGGAGACAGCTACCAAAGGAAGGAGAACCATTACAGGGTTTGTGGACCTACTAGGAGCCGCCCTGGAGTTGCCGACCCCCAAAGCAGAAGTCCTGGTGAGTCAACTACAAGCCAGCCTGAGAGAAACTGGTGGTACCATACTAAAGACGGGTACAAAGAACCAAAGGATTCTGGCAAACACTGTGACGTGTGTCAGATTTAGGGCTCACGCCAAACCAGCCTTGCAAGAGCAGACGGTCTTGTTTATACCTGATGAGATTCAGGATGTGCCAGAAGGAATGTATATCGGGGAAACATTAGTGTCACTTAATAAGGGACAGTTTTCCAAACTATCCATCCCGGTTTGGAACACCACCGAGCGAGACATTATCCTGCCAAGTCAGACCAGGATTGGGTGCCTCGAACCCATCAAGACAACATACCCAGCTCAGGTGAAACCAAAAGAATCAGTGCGTGTTGCCACTCACCCGGTGACTCATAGTCTACAGTCATCCAGATCAGGGCCAGAAGGTCGAATTGACAATTTAAACACAAGTCAGTCACTGGTAAGTTATGCTCATCAAGAACACTGGGATCCACCAGTACCTATTGGATACCTTTCCGAGGAAGATCAACAGATAGTCAAGGCAATGCTAAGGGAAGAATGCCACGCCTTTGCTAAAGATGATTCTGACATTGGATGCATCCCTTCCCTACAATTACAACTGCGCCTTAAAGACAATACACCAGTTAGAAGAACTTACATGTCAGTGCCAAGGCCACTACATCAGGAGGTGAAAGAATATCTGCAGGATCTTCTGAACCGTGGATGGATCGCAGAGTTAAAATCATCATACTCTTCACCCATTGTGTGCGTGAGAAAGAAGGATGGTAGTTTAAGACTGTGTTGCGATTACAGGGAATTGAACCAGAAGTCCATCCCTGGCCGCCATCCAATCCCTAGGATCCAAGACATGCTGGACAGCCTAGGAGGAAGTTCATGGTTTTCTGTGCTAGATCAAGGAAAAGCCTACCATCAAGGATTTTTGGAAGAATCCAGTTGACCACTGACTGCCTTCATCACACCTTGGGGTCTGTATGAGTGGATCAGAATACCCTTTGGCCTTAGTTCTGCGCCAGCTGAATTCCAACGCAGCATGGAAACTTGTCTAATGGGACTGAGAGATGAGGTCTCTCTGCCGTACCTAGATGACAACCTGGTTCACAGCAGATCATTCAAAGGACATGTGGAACATGTCCGGTTGGTACTGCAACGGTATCAGAAACATGGAGTAAAGTTAACAGCGAGGAAATGTGAATTTTTCAGAAACATAGTCAGATTCTTAGGTAAAATCGTGTCCAAAGATGGCCATTCCATGGATCCAGCAGACATTGCACCTGTGCTGGCCTTGAGGAACAACCAGCCAAAGACTGTTGGAGAACTCAGGAAGTTATTAGGATTAATTTCCTACTATTGTCCTTACATCCAAAGCTTTTCCAGGATTGCAAAGCCCCTGTATGATTGCAAACCCTTTGTTCTGCACTGTGATGCCTCTCAAGAAGGACTAGGCTGTGTTGTACCAAGAGCAGGAGGAAAAATTGAAAGTAATTGCTTATGGGTCTAGGACTCTAACACCTGCTGAGAAAAACTATCACATGCATTCAGGAAAGCTAGAATTCCTTGCGATGAAATGGGCCATATGTGAAAGGTTACGAGGATACCTATACTACTGTCCATGCTTTGTAGTGTATACTGACAACAATCCACTAACCTATGTCCTAACTACTGCCAAACTTAATGCAACAGGCCATCGATGGGTTGCAGAAATCGCTGACTTCAATTTCACTATCAAGTATCATCCAGGAAAAAGAAATGCAGATGTACTCTCTCGTATGCCACTAAGTCCTGAACAATACATGCAGCATTGTTCACAAGAAATCGACCCCAAAGTCATCAATTGCATAACCCAAGCACTTTGAGTGCAACAGAAAGAAGAAACGCCTTGGCTGTGTCCAATAACCATCGCGGGTACAACGCCAACAATAGATGGTACCCAGAAGAAGGTAGCTCAAATACCTAAAGAGACCATAAGGACAGCACAAAAGGAAGATCCAGTGATCGGTCCAGTGTGGAAGTACGAAACCAAAACAGGTTCCCATCAAAACAAGAACGACAAGGTGAGCAGCTTGATCTCTTTATACTAATGAAACAGTGGACCAAATTGTACCTTGACGAGGATGGAATTTTGAGATGGAAAACACCCTCAGGTTCTCAACTAGTGTTACCCAAGCTGTATCATTCCACTGGTGTTGAGAGAATTGCATGAAGAAATGGGTCACTTAGGAGTGGAAAGATCTGTAAACTTGATCAGAGAAAGGTTCTTTTGGCCGCATATGCAGAGAGACGCTGAGCAATACATTAACAATCAGTGCACCTGCCTGAAAGATAGACGCCCTAATAAGCCTACCAGAGCCCCATTGAACAATATTGTCACCACTTATCCCTTTGAGATGGTCTCCATCGATTTCCTCCATCTGGAAACATGCAAAGGAGGTTATGAGTACATACTAGTAGTAATAGACCACTTCACCAGGTTTGCTCAGGCCTATGCAACCAAAAACAAGTCAGCAAAGACTGTTGCCGATAAGATATTCAATGATTTTGTCTTGAAATTCGGATTTCCTACCAGAATTCACCATGACATGGGAAAAGAATTAGAAAATCAGTTATTCTTGGCATTAGGGAAACATTGCCACATTCAGAATTCTCATACAACTCCGTATCATCCGGAAGGAAACGGCCAATGCGAAAGATTCAACCGAACTCTGTTGTCGATGCTTCGGACCCTGTCACCAGATTCCAAGAAAGACTGGAAGAACTCACTTGCCCAGGTAATACATGCATACAACTGCACCAAAAGTGAAGCGACGGGGTACTCTCCATTTTTCAATTTTTCCTACTGTTCGGGAGATCTCCAAGACTACCAATAGACAGTATGTTTGACAGCCCAGTAACAGAAAAATATAAGAATCACTCTGAGTATGTAAAAACATGGACGAGGATGACTGAAGCCTATCAGGTTGCTTCAAAGGTAGCTACCCAAGCTGCACAAAGAGGGAAAGAGCACTATGACAGAAAAATTAATGGAGTAGAACTTTCACCTGGCAGTAGAGTCCTTGTAAGAAACCTTTCTGAAAGAGGAGGACCAGGAAAATTGAGATCGTTCTGGGAAGACACTGTACATGTTGTCCTGAGGAAAAAGTCTGAAGATAGCCCAGTGTATGAATTCAAGCCAGAAACTGGAAAGGGCCGAACAAGAATCCTGCACCGTAATTTGTTATTGCCTTGTGATTACTTACCCGTTGACCAAGGTCAGCAGATACCTAACAGACCAAGCACTAAAAGACGAGACCAAGTTTCAAAGACTTATCAACCAGCGACACAGATATCTGAAGAAATATCAGAAGAGGAATCAGATCTTGAACAAGAGCAATGGAGATCATTCATCCCTGTAACTCAGAGAAATCACACAAGGGGAGATATAGAACTGAATCCTGAAGCAGCAGAATTCCATCCTTACCAGTTGGAAACAAATGAGGGAAGTACAGAGGAAGCTACAATGGCAACTGCAGAGAATGAGCCGGTGATTCCGCCTGAACACATTACATGTCCAGTAGGAGACACAGAAGAAGAAAACGACAGTTGACAGCGATGAAGGCGAGTTCGAGGATGCTTCAGATGCCTTACCGCTACGCCAGATACAACCCAGCAGAACCAGGAGACAGCCAAAAGTCCTGACTTATGACACTTTGGGTCAACCCAGTAGTGTTGCCAGGAATGCAGCAGTAAAGGTTATAGACTGTGTTTATACCCCACAAGTTTACCCTAACTGGTATCTAAGTCCAGACCTTTTTGCTGAGGACTCTAAAAATTGGTAACCGATTCCATGTCTTCAATGCTATGGTTTATTATTATCTTCTTATGTTGAGAATGTTAAATGTTATGTTCTGTGGTTAACAAAAGGAACTTTCTTGCACTCTTACTGCAGACACTCCAAGTAGAATAATCTTCAAACAATGAAAACTAGGTAAAGAGGAAAAAAAAAGGGACAAAAGTAATAAGGTGTCCCCTTATATAAATTCTTATCTTCACAATAACATGCACTAATCTGTGTTAAAGAGGTTTGTACTAGTTAGCTAAAGGCAACAATATTCCCCCAGGCTTCATAGCGCTGTGGGCCGGGTGGGAAACTGTGACATAACCGGGAGTAGATGTCGCAAGGAGGACAGTTCCTCAAGTAAATCTGTTACTATTTAACCTTGGCTCGCTATGATTGTGGAAGATGAGCAAGAGAATTATGATTCTCATACTAAAGTCTGCGTATGTCGAGGACGACATAAAATTTTGTGGGGGAGAGTGTAAGAGATGTCAAAAATAGGCACCCAATAAGAATAAACTAATATCTATATAATTTCTAGCTTCAACAATCCACAAGTATAACTGTATTATATCAAATTCATGACATTGCTATTATCCACTAGTAGATGGCAGCAGAGCGAAAGCTTGAATAGCAGAGCTACAAACAGCAAAGGGGAACTGAATAACGCAGATCTTGGTTTATGGGAGGACAGGATTTACTGCTACATTTCCTGTATCCCCATATACTGAAGGTCATGCATGTGTTTGTTCTTTCCAGGTAAGGGAACACAAATTCAGAGCCATAAATAGGCTAAAATGATGTAAAACACATTCCTATAGGCCAGCTAAGGCTGCTGTGATGCAGTGTGAGTATATAAAATATGCACCAGTGCTAGTGAAGTACAATGAGGTTTCACATGGTACTAATATGTAGTGACTAGGATTACTATAGAAGCTGATGTCACTCTATGATATTATACTGCACTATTGGTTTACTGTGATGCAGATTAAAGAATCCGAGAGCAACTCTCATGTTAATGGTTTAATATCTCTTAGGCTACTTTCACACTAGCGTTCGGAGCGGATCCGTCTGATGTTTCATCAGACGGATCCGCTCCGATAATGCAGACGTTTGCATCCGTTCAGAACGGATCCGTCTGCATTATTACTTAGAAAATTTTCTAAGTCAGAAAGTAGCCTGAGCGGATCTGTTCAGACTTTACATTGAAAGTCAATGGGGAACGGATCCACTTGAAGATTGAGCCATATGGTGTCATCTTCAAGCGGATCCGTCCCCATTGACTTCCATTATAAGTCTGGACGGATCCGCTCGCCTCCGCACGGCCAGGCGGACACCCGAACGCTGCAAGCAGCGTTCAGGTGTCCGCTCACTGAGCGGAGCGGAGGCTGAGTGCTGGCAGGCGGATGCATTCTCAGTGAATCCGCATCCACTGAGAATGCATTAGGGCCAGACGGATGCGTTCGGGACCGCTCGTGAGCCCCTTCAAACGGAGCGCACGAGCGGACACCCGAACGCTAGTGTGAAAGTAGCCTTATAGGAAAGTTATTGAGAATGTATTATTGAATATAGAGATGTGTATTAATATAGGAGGACAGGATTTACTGCTACATTTCCTGTATCCCCATACTGAAGGTCATGTGTTTGTTCTTTCCAGAACATGTTCAATAAAATCACTTCTGTCTTCACCCAGCCCGCTCCCTTCGCACATTGGAATTATTGACCATACTTTCAGCATATGTGCAACATGTGCAGGAGGCCTAATAGTTATTCAGGTTTATTCACCAAGAAAGATGCAACATTTCTTTATCAAGCAATGTGGTTGTATACTCCTAGGTTCTTTGATCACCTATAGGATATGGGGACGGAGGATTGGAATTTCTTGATATCTGGGAAAGATTGGGACAAGATATGACCGTTACGTCTCAAGATCTGCGCTATTTGTCCACTATCAGTGTTTCCCAACCAGTGTGCCTCCAGCTGTTGCAAAACTACAACTCCCAGCATGCCCGCACAGCCAAAGGCTGTCCGGGCATGCTGGGAGTTGTAGTTTTGCAACAGCTGGAGGCACACTGGTTGGGAAACACTGCACTAGATGATGTAAAGATGGAGACAAATGGTATCCTTTTAGCCCTTGGTAATGCGTCTTGATAGTAACTCTGTGCGATCCTGCTGTTGGTGCCCTCGGGTACCCTCACTTTGGGACATTGCTCTCCTGCCCGAGATGCTAAGCCCTAGGACAGGAAATAGCAATTTAGCCTAACTAGATGCATATAGCACCATTAATCCCCAATAGTAGCATTTTTGGACATTTCCTGTACAGCCTCCCCCCGCTCCTTCATAAGACTACAGCAATGGATGCCACTCACATCTTGGGGCTCTGTGCCCAACACCTATCCTACTATCTGTATATCCATAGACAGTTTACATCAATAGCCATCCTTCCCACCATATTAATGCTTATGTGTGCCCATGGTCATTTTTCTGATATTCGGTGACCGCTATCCACCATCCTATGTATTCTCCTGGGAACATCAAATAAACTTGTTGATCAGATATCAAGTTTATCACATGGCCTCAGTTTTACATAGTCACCCAGATTGATTCTTACTTATGATGAGGCAGTCTGTACATATAACTAGAGATGAGCGAATCGAAGCTGACGAAGTGGAATTCGATCCAAATTTCAGGAAAAATTCGATTTGCATCTAAAATGGCGGCTACAATGGCGGCTACACGTGTGAGGACATGGGGTAAGGAACTCTGGAAAGGCGGGCTGACCCATAATGCCATGCATGCAGTCAATCAGCAGCCAGCCCTGTGATGTCATAGCCCTATAAATATGGCGACCATCTTAGAGTCAGACATTTTCAAGTGTTCTGAGTGCAGGAACAGACGTGAGAAGGCGCTAGGGACAGCAATTGGAAAACCTAATTGTGAAAAAAAACTGAAAAAAAGATTTATAAGTGCAGGGAAAGGATAGTGAGGAATCATTTCACAGCATCATAGTGCAGGGAGAGACATCAGAAGGCGCTAGAGACAGCGCTAGAAAAGAGATTTACAAGTGCAGGGAAAGATTATTTGGGATCCAAAAAGCCATTATACATCTCTGTCATTCCAGCTATTTGTTCTTGGGGTGAAAGTGCTATTTTGAAAAGCCTTTAGTGGCTTATATCTTTTCAAACAAGAAAAATATATACGCAGTTCACTTCTGCAGTTATAGGTGTTGAAAGCGTACAGAAAGAAAAAAATATACGCACTTCACTGGTACATTTATTTCTGCTAAAAGCGTTTGCTGGCCTATTTCAGAACAAAAAGAAAAATATATTCTCAGTTCATGTTGGCGGTTATATGTGTTGAAAGCAGGGGCGTTGCTAGGGTTTGAAAGGATCCAGGGCCGAAGCCCCAATGAATATGGCCCAATTCTCTAAGGCTACTTTCACACTTGCGGTAGCTTTCTCCTGCAGGCTGTTCCGGTGGGGTAACAGCCTGCTGGATGCGTGCTACCGCTAGTGCACCGTGCAGCCAAAAGTCCGCTCCGGCCCCGGAGGTCCGGCCGCAGCACGGAAAACATGCTGAAAGGTGGCTGGAATAAAACTGCAGCATGCTGTAGTTTTTTTCAGCCCACCTCTCGGCATGTTTGCCGTACTCCCCGGGAAGTCAACCCTCCCCGCGCACACCGCATTTTGCTGTGCTTGCTATACAGCAGCACATACAGTACCTCTCACATCCAGGGCCTCCCAGGTGACGTCTCCTCAGATGTAGATCTTCTCTGTCATCATCTTCTCCATTTGGTCTAGACAACTTCTCTCAGCCGCCTCTTCTTAGAGTGTGACACACAGACATCTTAGCTTCCTCACTTTTCTATTATCATACCCCAAATTGGAGTCCCCACAGTGTTCTGCTGCTTGCTGTACTCCCCAATACCCCCAAATACTATCCTGAAGAAAAATGAGTGTTGTAGATAGCCCCCCCCAGTAATACTGCTCCTCGTAGTCCCACCAATAGCAATTCCCTTCTAGAATGCCCTCCAGTTATAATGCTCCCCAAGAGTGACTCCATTAGTAGAAGAGCCCTCCAGTATTAATAATGCCCTCACAGACCCCTCAGTACTAATAAGACCCCCCATAGTGCTCTCTGTAGAAATAAGGCGGATCTATAAGACCCTCCTTTACAGCCCCCAGTAGTAATAGAACGCCTAATATCCCCTGGATTTAAAATGCCCCTACAGTGCCCCCAGTATTTATATTGCCCCCTCCTGTTATAATGGTCTCCCCTGAAGTGCCCCTTGTAGTTATATTCCTCCTTTTAGTGTCCTCACAAATTATAATTCCTCAGTCCCTCCACCATACAGTTCCATGTAAATAACACTATTTCCCTCCCTCCGCCATAGAGTCCCATGTGAATAACATCACACCATCTCTCCAGCCCCCTAAAATATACAGTCACATGTAAATATCATCCCTCTCTGTCTACAGCCCCCTCCTAAGGACGGCAATACAGTTGTATCTGCCTGGCAGGCAGTATATTCGGGGCCTGGGACAAAACATCAGGGTCCCAGGCCCCGAATGTTTTAGCCTAGCAACGCCCCTGGTTGAAAGCATGCAGAAAGAAAAAAATAATTTATTCAGCGTTCAGCGCTGCAGTTATATGCGGCAAAATCTTTATTGACGTATTTTGGTCGAAAAACTAATTTTATTCAGCGTTCGGCACTGCGATTGTATGCGGTAAAATCTTTATTGAAGTATTTTGGTTAAAAAACGAAATTTATTTAGTGGTCAGCGCTGCTGTTATATGCGATAAAATCTTTAGTGACAATGACACATCTTAATGAACTTCGCAACTCTAGATGCCGGATGACCGGGACGCTCCATGACCTTCCCAGGAGCTGCTGTCGGGAGCAGCGGTTCATTTCTGAGACGTCTGTATACTGCAGGGGGGATCCGAAGACCCTCTCCATCTCCTTGCTCCATTATATGTGGTAAAATCTTTATTGACGTATTTAGGTCAAAGTTATATGTGGTAAAACCTTTTGGGATGTATTCCAGTCGAAAAACTAATTTTATTCAGCGTTCAGCGCTGCAGTTGTATGCGGTAAAATCTTTATTGACGTATTTCGGTCGAAATTTTTTTTTTATTCAGCATTCAGCGCTGCAGTTGTATACGGTAAAATCTTTATTGAAGTATTTTGGTTGAAGAACTAAATGTATTCAGCGGTCAGCGCTGCAGTTATATGCGGTAAAATCTTTAGTGATGTATTCTTGATGAACTTTGCGCCACTTCTGGGCTCAAAACTATCTTGACGCTTCGTCTTCTCATTGTCTGTGGCTACTAGAGGCCTGTTTATGCCAGACAGGTTCCCCCAGAAGTATCTGGGTCGATGAGCAGCCGATACCTCACTTGCATCAATCTTGACAGGATTTGTCTCCAGGTGGAGAGAAATTGTTTTTTGAAATGCTTTCTCTATCGTAACCAGGGGCGTTGTTAGGTTAAAAAATTCGGGTCCTGGGCTCCTGATGTTTTGTCCCAGGCCCCGAATGTCCTGCCTGCCAGATAGATACAACTGTATTGCCGTCCTCAGGACAGCAATACAATTGAATATAATGCCCTGCAAGAGCTGAAGGACCTGTGGTGACATCACAGGTCATGTGATCAGTTGTAAATGCAGTAGCTGAAAAGGACCTGCGATGATGTCACCATCATGTGACCAGTGCAGGAGAGGACGGCTCAGCAGTAAAGAAAAGTCCTGGGAAGAAGCTGTGGTGAGGTCTGCTACATAAGGAAAGGTAAATGAAGGGAGAGGCAGAGCAATGCTGTGAGTTGTAGTTATTTAACTGGAACTGTATGTTAGGACTGAAGGGAGGGAAGTTATTTACATGGGACTGAAAATTGATGGGGTGATGTTATTTACATGGGAATGCATGTTGGAGGTTGCTAGGGCAGGGTGATGTTATTTAGATGGGACTATATGTTGAAGGCGGCTGTGGAAGGGAGTGATATTATTTACACGAGACTGAATGTTGAGGGGTAATGTTATTTACATGGGGCTGTATGTTGAAGGCAGCTGGGGAGGGGGTGATGTTCTTCACATGGGACTGTATGTTGAAGGCAGCTCAGAAGGGGGTGATGCTATTTATCTGGGACTGTATATTGGAGGGGGCAGGAGAGAAAGTGTAATGTTATTTACATGAAACTGTATTTTGGAGGGGGCTGTAGGTAGATAGGGATGTTATTTACATGGGACTGTATATTGGAGGGGGCTGGAGAGGTTGTGTGATGGATTTACATGGGACTCGATGACCGTATGTTTTTCTGCGGTCTGCAAATTGCGGATACGCAAAAAAAACAGATGACATCCATATGCTATCCGTTTTTATTTTTTTTGCGGATCCATTGTAACAATCCCTTAAACGGACAAGAATAGGACATGTTATATTTTTTTGGGCTACTGATGTGCTGGCCGCATTTTTGCAGACCCATTGAAATGAATGGGTCCGCATCCTATCCGCAAAAAAAACGGAATGGACATGGAAACAAACAACAATCGTGTGCATGTAGCCTTACATGGGACTGTATGGTGGAAGGGCTGAGGAATTATAATTTCTAAGGACACTAAACGGAGGAATATAACTACAGGGGGCACTGCAGGGGGCATTATAAATACTGAGGCGCTTCAGGGTGAGCATTATAACATTAGAGGGCACCTTAGGGGCATTATAACAGTAGGGAGCGATATAAATACTGGGGCACGTCAGGGTGAGCATTATAACAGTAGGGGGCGATATAAATACTGGGGCACTTCAGAGTGAGCATTATAACAGTAGGGGGTGATATATATGGGGGCACTGTTGGGTCATTTTAAATCCAGGAATCATTAGGCATTCTTATTACTACTGGGGGCTCTATAGGAGGGACTTATAGATCCGCATTATTTCTACTAAGAGCACTGTGGGGCCTTATTACTACTGAAGGTTCTGTAGATAGCTTTCTTACCACTGGGGGAACAACAGGGGGCCTTATTTCTACTGGGGTCTCTGTAAGGGTATTATTAATACTGGAAGGCTCTTCTACTAATGGAGACACTCTTGGGGAGCACTATTACTTTTGGGGGCATTGTAGGGAGCAGTATTACTAATGAGGGCATTCTAGAAGGGAATTACTATTGGTGGAACTATAAGGAGCACTATTACTATGGGGAAGATTATCTGTATGGCTCTCATTTTTCTTCAGAATAGTATTTGGGGGTACCAAAAAGTGAGGAACCTAAGATGTCCGTGTGTCACACTCTGCAGAGACGAGGCGGCTGAGAGAAGTTGTCCGGACAGAATGGAGAAGATGACAGAGAAGATCTACATGAGAGGAGACGTCACCTGGGAAGCACTGGATGTGAGAGGTATAGCTGCATGGCAAGTACAGTAAAATGTCTTCAGTGCTAGTGTTTGCCATGGTGAGTGGTTGGGGTCGATTGGTCAATATTAGAGTTGAGCGGACACCTGGATGTTCGGGTTCGACGGGTTCGGCCGAACTTCGGAAAAAGGTTCGAGTTCGGGACCTGAACTTGACCCCGAACCCCATTGAAGTGGGGACCCAAACTTTTGAGCACTAAAATGGCTGTAAAAATGTCATGGAAAGGGCCAGAGGGCTGAAAATGTCGTCAAAATGTGGTTAAGAGCATGGCAAGTGCTCTGCAAACAAATGTGGATAGGGAAATGACTTAAAATAACATAAAATAGGGAAAAGCTATTGAGCGCAAATGTTGGCCAAATGAGTTTAGCGGAAATGTGGGACAAATTATTCCCTCCACCCCTCAGACCCATAGTGGCTGGAATAGGCTCTTATTCTGAGCGCTTTTCTGAATGGGTGGACTCTCTCTTACAACCCCTGGTGCCACTAATTCCTGGCTTTTTAAAAGACACAAGATCCGTGTTACAGGTCTTTTCAGATTTTGATTGGAAGGAGGGACATTCGTGGATAACGGCCGACAATACGTCCCTTTATACTAACATCCCCCATAACCTGGCAATCACCTCACTGAGTTGGTTTTTTGACCACTATAGTGATTACACTGCGGTACTCAGAGAATATGCTATTCTGGTGGTGGATTTGGCACAATTATTTCTTATTTGATGATATTTTTTATCTGCAGGTGTCAAGGGTGTCGATGGGGGCCAAGTTCTCTCCCTCCATTGCAAATATATTCATGGCATGGTGGGAGGGTCGCTTTCTCCTCATCGACACCTCTCCCTTTGTGGATCGCTTGCTCTGGTATGGACGTTACATCGATGACCTGCTGATGGTATGGTCTGGTGATGTGGCGTCCATACCAGAGCTTATCAGATATTTCAACTCCTGTGTTGACTGCATACAATTTGTTTTTCAAACCAATGACACTGAAATTCAATTCTTGGATTTGTGCCTGAGGGGGAATACTTCCACCCACAGAGTCAGCACGTCCACTTATTGGAAACAGCTTGCTGGAAATACCATACTATTAGCCCATTCATGCCATCCCTCCCACACTATCCGTAATATCCCCAAAGGGGAATTGATCCGTGCCCGCCGCAATTGTTCTGATCAAGAGGGCTTTGAGAGGGAAGCATCCAATATTAGTGACAGACTCCTGCGCAGGAAACATTCACGCATCAATATAGAGCGGGCCACTAAAGTAGTTGCTGACATGAATAGACAATCCATAGTCTTCCCTGAATTTTCTCCAAAATCCAGACAGTCTGGAAATATTGGTAACAACAAACAGGCCACTTATTTCATTACACAGTTTAGCCAAGAATTTCCTGCCATTTGCAGGATCATGAATTTTTTTTTTCACATCCTTAATTTTTATGATAATTGGTCAGGAACTGTGTCTAATGGAATAAAGTGTGTTGCTAGGAGAGCACCTACCTTGGGCAATATTATCAGCCAAGTTTTTTCTCAGATGGGGGAAAATCACAAGCCACATGGCTCCACTACAAAGGCAGCTTCAAATGTGGACACAAAAAGTGTATTTGCTGTGAACATACTACCACTGAGAAAACTTTTCGATCCACCGCAAATGGAAAAGAATATAAAATACAATCCTACATCAATTGTAACACCAGACATGTGGTCTATCTTATCACGTGTACAATGTGCTCTTTGCAATATGTAGGCTGTACTGCTAATCCACTTAAAAACCGGATACGTAGACACATATCCGATGTGCCACATTACAGAGACCGCAATGTCTCAGCAGCCAGCCTACATTTTGCAATTACACATGCGGGTGATGTGTCTTGCTTAAAGGTCAATGGTATAGAAAGGGTTTATTTGCCACCTAGGGGCGGGGATCACAGAAGGAAACTCCTAAATAGAGAAGCCTTCTAGATCTTCCAGCTGGGATCCCGCCAGCCACAGGGACTAAATAAAACGTCATGACCTCATTCTGCAATACTGATTATATGCTATATTTGTTTCTTTAATTTATGTGTATTTCCATGTTGATCATTTATGAACACTGAATTCTATTCATTAATATTGTTTTAGTGCTAGGATTTGTACCTCAGCCTCTTTCCATTGTGTGTTTTTTTCATATTTTGGCTTGTAGGTTTTTTAACCCACTTAATTTGTATGGGACCGCCTCCTGATGTCTCCTCCTCCCAGGTGATATCTATTAACCTGGGGTTAGTTTCAGGATATATGTGGAGGTGCTCCCATTTCATATTCATGCTTGTCATGAGGAAGGACCCATATATTTGAGAGGTCTGAAACGCGTAGATATACACTTGCTGTACGGTTTTTAGACGCTGGAATAAAGACAACTATACTTCACCTAAACTGGGCTGGATATTTTCTTCACATATTTCTGGACCTTACCGCATCCAGGTGCGGCATCCGTGCACAGAGGGTGATTGCAATAACACAGGTGAGAGCTGCCTTATAACTATATTCACAAATTCTTGAAGTGCAAATGTGGTACAACTTGTTTAAGTCAAATAGGCTTAAATATGGATTATTCACATATAATCACTCACATGAATCTTTGAAATCGTATTTTAGTGATCTGGATAAGTTAAAACTTAGCTTTTAATATAGCTCTTGTAAGATAAATGAGATTTTGTTCCTCAAAATGAAAAATAAGAGGTAGGTAGTCGTAGATTGCTCGCAGTGTCCTATGATATAGCGGGACTTGTACTGAGGGCAATACTATAATGTCCACAAAGGCAAGAAGTGAAATAACTGATGTATTCCAAGCATGATGTTTCCAGGTCTAGACAATTAGAGTGGTGCACATCAGTAATCAAGCCACAGGTGGTCGGGTTTGGCACATATAAGCGCCAGTATCCGACACATCAGGTAGACATATGACAAATATTAAACAACAAAAAAACTATATACACAACGACAAACACAACACAAAAATGACATGGATGTTTGGATATCCGTGTTACATATTGTACACTAATACATCCACAGCAATTAGGTGCACGGCGGCACCGCTTGAGAGAAAGACACACCACCAGGTGTCCTACCGTACAGGTTTGAAGTACTCCAGGCACCTGTGTTCTTGAGTCTTTATCAGGCAGGGTGGTCCTTTTCCGGCAGTTGGAGGATATTTGGAGGGAATGGAAACAATATTTTTCCTTTTCTACCCCTAATTGGCCCTCACAGCCCTACAATGAACCTCCAAAAGCTAGCCACGGGGTGTCCCACTATTTGGGCCCCCGTCCGGAACCTAGCCCTGGAATTGTGGTCCCTAAAAAGGCCCTACAAGGATCCCTACATGCACGTTTCTGGGGTAGGGGGAAGAACCCCTCCCCTCATCAGGGGATATAATTTCTAAGGGCCGAAAAAAATACAACTTGTTTAAGTTTAAGCATAGAATCAAAGGAGGTGGTGCGCATCAATTAAAGTAGCATTTCAGAAATTTTATTCCCTGTTACCTATGCAGAGCAGGGGTTTATTCACGTCTAAAATTGTATAATGTCAACCCAAGAATGTAACAGAAAAATGACAGAAATTTATTAACCTGTCTACTTGGTAGAGCAGGGGTCTATGACAGAAAACAATTGTTTATTGTCACCCAAAAATGTAAAATAAAAATTATTGAAATTTATTAAGCTGTCAACTAGGTAGAAGAGGGGTATATTACACCCATAAATTAGTGAATTTGACCCTAAAGTGTAACTGAGAAATGTTTTTTTTTTTTTACCGGTCTAATAGGTATAGCAGTGGTACATCACACCCAAACATTTTTTAATTTCAGCTGAAAATGTAACTGACAATTTATTTTTATTTTTTAACCGGCCTACTAGGTATAGTAGTGGTACATCACACCCAAAAATTGGTGAATTTCACCATAAAATGTAACAGACACATTTTTTTTATTGTTTAACCTGTCTACTAGGTATAGCAGTGGTACTTCACACCCAAAAATTGTTGAATTTCAACTGAAAATGTAACTGACCAGTTTTTGTTAACCGGCCTACTAGGTATAGCAGTGGTATTATACACCCAAAAATTGGTTAATTTCACCCTAAAATGTAAATGACCATTTTTTTTTTATTACCGGCCTACTAGGTATATCAGTGGTACATCACACCCAAAAATTGGTGAATTTCACCCGAAAAAGTAAATGACAATTTTTTTTTTTGTAAACCTGTCTACTTAGTTTAGCAGTGGTACTATACACCCAAAAATTGCAGCATTTCACCAGAAAATGTAACTGACAAAGTAGTGAAATGATATAAAATAAAATACGTACAAATAAATTAAAAAAATTGGATTTATGAGGTGGAGTTCCATATGGAGTAGGAGTTTGAGGAGGCGGTGGACGTAGCGGTGTAGGTGGAAGCGGCGGTGGAGGAGGACGAGGTAGCCAACACAGGTTTTTGGTTTTAATTATTATTTTTTTAATTAGGGTACACTCTAAAAGAGTGTGAAATTTCCAAAATACAAGAATGAGCAATTGCGCTGCAGTATAACAATGGCTGGTTAGTTCCGGTATACATGTCTATTCTGCACAAGGTACGGACAAGTCCTGAGGGATCCATGCCTGGTTCATTTTAATGAACCTGAGCTTGTCCACATTGGCTGTGGACAGGCGGCTGCGCTTGTCTGTGATGACGCCCTCTGCCGTGCTAAACACACGTTCAGATAATACACTGGCTGCAGGGCAGGCCAGCACCTCCAAGGCGTAAAGGGCAAGCTCAGGCCATGTGCCCAATTTGGAGACCCAGAAGTTGAAGGGGGCAGACCTGTCATTCAGTACGTGTAGGCGTGTGCACACATACTGCTCCACCATGTTGGTGAAATGCTGCCTCCTGCTAAGACGTTCCATATCAGCTGGGTGTGCTGGTTGTTGTGGCGTGCTGACAAAGCTTTTCCACATTTCGGCCATGCTAACCCTGCCTTCTGAGGTGCTGGCAGTGCCCCAGCTGCGTTGGCGACCTCTTCCTCGTCCTCTGCCTTCGCCTTGTGCTTCCACTGTGCCCCCGCTGTCAGGTGGGAATGCCACCAGCAGCACGTCTACCAGCGTGCGCTTGTACTCGCGCATCTTACGATCACGCTCCAGTGACGGAATTAAGGACAGTACGTTGTCATTGTAACGGGGATCCAGCGGCGTGGCTACCCAGTAATCAGCACAAGTTAGAATGTAGGCAACTCGGCGGTCATTGCGGAGACACTGCAGCATGTAATTGCTCATGTGTGCCAGGCTGCCCAGAGGCAAAGAAAAGCTGTCCTCTGTGGGAGGTGTATTGTCTGTGTCCTCTGTATCCCCCAATCCACGCACCAGTGATGGCCATGAGCTGGTCTGGGTGCCACCCTGCTGTGAACATGGTTCCTCCTCCTCCATCTCCCCATCCTCCACCTCATCATCCTCCAGAACTGTGCCCTGGCTGGACAATTGTGTACCTTGGGTTTGTGGGTGCGGGAACCCACCCTCGGAGCCACTTGGGAATGACTGGCCGGAAACCCTACGAAATGATCCCTCTTCCTCCTCCTCCTCCTCCTGTGCCACATCTTCTTCCATCATCGCCAAGAGCGTTTTTTCAAGGAGGCATAGAAGTGGGATAGTAACGCTGAGAACAGCATTATCGGCACTGGCCATGTTGGTGGAGTACTCGAAACAGTGCAACAAGGAACACAGGTCTCACATGGAGGCCCAGTCATTGGTGGTGAAGTGGTGCTGTTCTGCCGAGCGACTCACCCGTGCGTGCTGCAGCTTAAACTGCACTATCGCCTGCTGCTGCTCGCACAGTCTGGCCAGCATGTGAAAGGTGGAGTTCCACCTTGTGGGCACGTCGCATATGAGGCGGTGAGCGGGAAGGCCAAAGTTACGCTGCAGCGCTGACAGGCGAGCAGCAGCAGGATGAGAACACCAAAAGCGCGCACAGACGGCCCGCACTTTATGCAGCAGCTCTGACATATCGGGGTAATTTTTAAGGAATTTCTGCACCACCAAAATCAGCACATGCGCCAGGCAAGGGATGTGCGTCAAACCGGCTAGTCCCAGAGCTGCTACGAGATTTCGCCCATTATCGCACACCACCAGGCCGGGCTTGAGGCTGACTGGCACAAACCACTCATCGGTCTGTTGTTCAAGGCCCGTCCACAGCTCCTGCGAGGTGTGGGGTTTGTCCCCCAAACAGATACGTTTTAAAACTGCCTGCTGTCGTTTACCCCTGGCTGTGCTGAAGTTGGTGGTGAAGGTGTTACGCTGACCAGATGAGGAGCTGGTAGAGGATGAGGAAGCAGAATAGGAGGAGGAAGCAACAGGAGGCAAACTGAAGCACCCTGCAATCCTCAGTGGTGGAAGGACATGCGCCAAACTGCTCTCCGCCTCAGGCCCAGCCGCCACTGCATTTACCCAGTGTGCTGTTATGGAGATATAACGTCCCTGACCATGCTTACTGGTCCACGTATCCGTAGTCAGGTGCACCTTGCCACAGATGGCGTTGCGCAGTGCACACCTGATTTTGTCCCCTACTTGGTTGTGCAGGGAAGGGATGGCTCGCCTGGAAAAGTAGTGGCGGCTGGGTACGACGTACTGTGGGACAGCCACCGCCATAAGGCCTTTAAAACTACCCGTCTCCACCAGACGAAATTACAGCATTTCAAAGGCCAGTAATTTAGAAATGCTGGCATTCAGGTCTAGGGATCGCGGGTGGGTAGGGGGGTACGTCCTCTTCCTCTCCAGCGTTTGGGAGATGGAGAGCTGAACGTTTCCGTGGGACATTGTGGAGATGCTTGGTGACCCAGGTGTTGGTGTTGCTGGCAGATCCTCTGTTTGCGGGGTGGCAGCTGGCACTGTCACTCCAGAGGTGGATGAAGAGGCCGAGAATGCAGCAGAAGAGGAAGCAGGAGGAGCCAGAGACCTTTCTTGGTTTTTGAGGTGTCTACTCCACTGCAGCTCGTGCTTTGCACTTAAATGCCCGGTCATGCAGGTTGTGCTCAGGTTGAGAACGTTTATGCCTCGCTTCAGGCTCTGATTGCACAGCGTGCAAACCACTCGTGTCTTGTCATCAGCAGATTGTTTGAAGAACTGCCACGCCAGGGAACTCCTTGGAGCTGGATTTGGTGTGCTCGGTCCCTTGGTGCGGTGGGCAGTAGCAGGCGTACTGTCTAGAGGACAGCCGCTCGGCTTTTGCACCCTGCTCCCTCTTCTGCTGTGCTGGTGGCTCTGTGCGACCACCGCCTCTTCCTCCGAACTACATAGGTCACTCGCATGACCTTGATTCCATGTGGGGTCGAGGACCTCATCGTCCTCCACATCATCTTCCACCCAGTCTTCACCCCTGCCTTCCTTGTCGGTCTGCACACTTTCGGAAGCCCCAGCAGTTGGCACCTGTGTTTCGTCATCATCCGAGACGTGCTGCGATGGTCCTCCCATGTACTCATCTTGAAAGATTAATGGTTGGGCATCGGTGCACTCAATCTCTTCCACTTCTGGGGCAGGGCTAGGTGGATGTCCCTGGGAAACCCTGCTAACAGTCATCAAAAAGCAGAAGAGACTGCTGCATGACTTAGGGCTCAGACTGCTTGGCTGATTTGCAAGGGGGTGAGGTGAAAGATTGATGGACATCGGCTGCAGGTGCCAACTGTGGTCTTTCAGCAGGAGACTGGGTGGGAGACACTGTAAAAGGAACTGAATCCACTGTCAGCAACCCAATCTACTATCGCCTGTACTTGCTCAGGCCTCACCATTCGTAGAGCAGCATTAGGCCCGACCAAATACCGCTGCAGGTTCTGTCTCCTACTCGCACCTGAGGAAGGGGTTTCACTTGTGCGTGTAGCTGGCACAGATCGACCACATCCTCTCCCTGCAACAGGAGCTCCACCAGCAGCACCACGACCTGGGCCACGTCCCTTATTTGACGCTCTCCTCATATTTTTCGAATTTAGGATCTTGCCCTAAATGGGTGTTTAATTAATAGTAGAATAGAAAGACAGTATGTAAAGGGTGTATCTCACACGGCCTGAACCAGACTAGGCCTCAATTAAAGATTTCTTTGCCCAAAATGGCTGTATTTCAAATGCCTGAATCAAACCCCTGTATGTAAAGGGTGTATCTCACACGGCCTGACCCACTGTAGGCCTCAATTAAAGATTTCTTTGCCCAAAATGGCTGTATTTCAAATGCCTGAATCAAACCCCTGTATGTAAAGGGTGTATCTCACACGGCCTGAACCACTGTAGGCCTGAATTAAAGATTTCTTTGCCCAAAATGGCTGTATTTCAAATGTCTGAATCAAACCCCTGTATGTAAAGGGTGTATCTCACACGGCCGGAACCACTGTAGGCCTGAATTAAATATTGGTGCACCAAATGGCGGTATTTCAAATCTCTGAATCTAACCCAAATGTATTAAGGGTGTATCTCACAATGACATATGCAGCAAAGGCTGCCAAATAAACTTTTTTTGCCCAAACGGGTGTTTGTTTAATAACTCAATATGGCAGCAGTATATAACCCAGGAATTTCAAACGTGCTTATGCTGCAAGGCCTGAAATATTGTGTATTTTGACCCAAAAAGGGTGTTTTATTAATGAAAGAATATAAGCCCTGTATATACACAGGGTGTATCTCACACAGCCTGACACACAGTAGGCCTGAATTAGAGATTGGTGCACCAAATGGCGGTATTTCAAATCTCTGAATCTAACCCAAATGTATTAAGGGTGTATCTCACAATGACATCTGCATCAAAGGCTGCCAACAATTTTTTTTTTGCCCAAACGAGTGTTTGTTTAACAACTGAATTTGACAGCAGTATATAAGCCTGTAATTTCACACTTGCTGATGCTGCAAGGCCTGAAAATAGTGGTTTTTGGCCCAAAAAAGTGTGTTTTTAAAACCACAGAAAATGATGGGTGTATTTCTAGCTTAAATTGCACACTGACTAATCCAGATGTTGTATATTGCCAAAAAAGTGTTTTTTTTTGTAATAGAATATGAAAGCTGTATATATTAAACTTGAATTTAACACTTGCAGATCAGGAAAATAGTGGTTTTTGGCAAAAAAAAGTGTGTTTTTAAAACCACAGAAAATGATGGCTGTATTTCTAGCTTAAATTGCACACTGACTAATCCAGATGTTGTATATTGCCCAAAAAATTTGGATTTTCAATGTCCCAAAAGCTCAGATGCAGTGCTGGTGCACTGAGCTTGCATAAAATGGCCGCCGCCGCCGCCCACCTAACTGACTTATTAAAGTTTTTTTTTTTTCGGTCACTGGGCTCAGTGCAGGATAAAAAAATTATGCCCTGCACCCACAAAACACAATGTATGTAGAGTTAGATTCAGATTTTGAGCAAAGAGTCTCTCCTATTCTCTCCCTAAAATCACCAGCAGCATCCTCTCCCTACACTAAGCACAGCAGAGTGACGTGCAGCGCTACGTGACTCCAGCTTATATAGAGGCTGGTTCACATGCTACACTGGTTAGTAGGCATGGCTGTGATGGCTTCTAAGGTTAGACAGTTAACCGCTTGTTGATTGGCTGCTCTGCAGCCTCTCAAAAAGCGGCAAGAAAGCGCCGAACACCGAACCCGAACTTTTACTGAAATGTTCGGGTTCGGGTCCATGGTCCAAAAATCCTAAAGTTCGGTACGAACCCGAACTTTACAGTTCGGGTTCGCTCAACCCTAGTCAATATGCATTGGAGCTTGGGCCCCGGATCTTTTGAGACCCTAGCAATGCCCCTGATCGTAACCATGACGTTGAATAAACAGAAGACTGGCGGATTCTCTCCTGTCTTAGGCAACACTTAATTTTTATCATAAAATTTATTAAATATTGAATATTAAACTGAACCCAAACTTGATTAAAATTAAGAAAGTAAACTTAAATTTGCCAATATATTATCCCAATCTTTGAGGGAAATTCACGGACAATCAATTTGCCAAGCCTTATGTGCCATAGAACGTGTATTATCAAATCGTGTTTTAAGCAACACTTAATAAAGTTGAGAAATTTTAACCTTCTGTTCTTTTCCATATTCCCTATAAATGAATGGCCGAAGCTGCTACCACCTCCACAATCTCTTGTCGTCGTGCCAATCTCTGGCCCCCTCATGCTGCTGCCACCTCCACAATCTCTTGTCGTCGTGCCACTCTGTGGCCTCCTAATGCTGTGGCCTCCTTATGCTGCTGCCACCTACACACTATGTCACCTTGCCACTCTGTGGTCTCCTGATGCTGCCGCAACCTCCACACTCGGTCATTGTGCCACTCTGTGGCCTCCTCATGCTGCTGCCACCTCCGCACTATGTCACCTTGCCACTCTGTGGCCTCCTGATGCTGCCACCACCTCCACACTAGGATTGTTTCGGGTATCAAACTTTAAATACCCAATCGATACTTTTAGCCCGGTATCACTACGATACCGGGATTTCTCTTTTATCAATACTAGGCTGTGTTACTGCACAGCCTAGTATCAGATAATATGGATCGCTCTGCTCTCACCAGCACAGGGAAGAAGGAAGCAGTCTCTCTCTCCCCATGTGCTGCTGCCGCTGCCTCCAGTGAGAGTGCAGAGGGGCGGAGGAGGGGAGGGACTGTGGCCACTGTGCCACCAATGATAACTGACGTTTAATATCCAACTACAGCCGGCGGCAGAAATATAATTGCCGCCACCCTGCCTCTGACAGGGCGCTGCGATCCTTGGCAATTAACCCCTCAGGTGCCGCACGGCTGTAGTTGTATATTAAATGTTAATTATCATTGGTGGCGCAGTGCGCCCTGCCTCCCCCCGTTATTAAAACATTGGTGGAACAGTGCACCCCCCTCAGTATTAAAATCATTGGTGGCAGTGGCCACAGAGTCCCCTCACCTCCTCTCATTGGTGGCAGTGGCAGCTTCTGATCGGAGCCCCAGCCCCATCAGTGTAATTGCGGGGCTCCGATCAGTTACCATGGCAGCCAGGACGCTACTGAAGCCCTGGCTGCCATGGTCAGCTCCCTGCTGCTGTGTGTACTATGCACAGTGCAGCAGGGAAAGTGTGAAGTCCTATTCACCCTAATACTGTAGATCTCTATTAGGGTGAATAGACAAGGGATTAAAAGATCCCAGGTTCTAGCCCCTAAGGGGGGAAATCGTTATGAAATAAACTGTAAAAACAAAATGTTAAAAAAAAATACACACCAAAATATTAAAGTATAAATCACCCCCTTTTCCAATTTTACATATAAAATAGAGAAACAATAAATAAATAAAATATTATATATCGCCACGTCTGAAAAGTCCAAACTATTAAAATATAAAAAAATATCTCCTATGCGGTGAATGCAGTAAAAGAAAAAAAAATGAAAAACTGCGCAATTCGCCATTTTTTTTTTAGTCACCTTGTCCCCCCAAAAAATAGGATAGGACTGTTCGATTATAGTCTGGATGTTCCATAAAATGCAGAATGCATGTGGATTTTTTGGGCATTTTATTTTTTTCGCATGGTATCGTGTATCCCAATACTTTTTTACGGTATCGAAACCAAATCTAAATTTTGGTATCGAAACAACCCTACTCCACAATATGTCACATTGCCATTCTGTGGTTTCCTGATGCTGCCGCCACCTCCAGACTCTGTCATTGTGCCACTCGGTGTCTTTTTCCTGATGCTGCTACTGCTGCTGCCGCCACCTCCAGACTCTGTCATTGTGCCACTCGGTGACACGGAAGGTAACTAATGAGCAGAACCTGTGAGGGGGTGGGATCCTGCCCAAAGCCACAACAAAGCAATCTGTCAGATAGATTCACATGCAGCAAGTCTGACAGATCTTCTCAGATCACTCACAGGGCAGGGCGTGACACTCGGTGGCTTCCTCATACTGCTGCCACCTCCAGACTCTGTCATTGTGCACTTGGTGGCCTTCTCCTGATGCTGCTACTGCTGCCAACTCTAGAATCTGTCATTGTGCCACTCGGTGGCCTCCTCATACTGCTGCTGCCTCCACACTCGGTCATTGTGCCACTCAGTGGCCTCCTCATACTGCTGCAAACTTCAGACTCTGTCATTGTGCCACTCGGTGGCCTTCTCCTGATTCTGCTACTGCCACCACCTCCAGACTCTTTCATTGTGCTACTATGTGGCCTCCTGATGCTGCCGCAACCTCCAGACCCTGTCATTGGGCCACTCTGTGGTCTCCTCATGCTGTTTCCACCCTGCCCACTTGATGACTGGGCCACTATTTTGCCTTTCGGCCTGACTAACATCATAATTTATTTGACACTTCTTCTGATCTGTCAGAAGGAAGGAAAAATGAGACGCACAACGGATCCTGTCTGTGTAGCAGCTGTAAGGCCTATGGTTTATGATTTGGTAGCCAAAAGCAGGAGTGGTTGATATTTAACCATTCACGTGTCATCTCTGTTTTACATCCACTCCTGTTTTTTTGGGGCATTAGCAATACTGATGGATTATTGAGCAAATGCTGACCGAGTGAAGGCATATGCTATTTTTTGTGGGTTATTGTTCTGATGGATCAGAGGAAGGGCAAAATAATCAGTGACGTCAACACAAACTTACTGCTGACACCCACTCCACTCTGTCGGGGGGGCTCTACTTGTATAAGCGTTTAATAGAACAGGTTCTGTAGACATCTATGTGGAATCAGGTGCCAACAGTGTAAATGGAGTGCGCTTCTTCTTGGCACTAACATTGACCTATAAGGCTGAGTTCACACTTGAGTTATGTCGTCAGTTTTGGACCCGTAACTGCCCAAATAAGTGAAGTGTGCAGTGATTCTAAGAGCGACGCCTGTCATCTGCATGTCATACAGACTCACAGTATTGTTTCACTACAACAGCAGACTCCCTATGCGTGTTACTGCAAGGCACAGTGTTCTACACCACTATAAAGGCTCTCTGCAGCCAGGAAATAGCCATTTTTTTTTACGTAATTTGCCGCGAATATATTCGGATCGAACCAAATTTTTCCCCAAAAATTTGGCGAATTGGCAAATCAATTTTTTTTAAAATTTGCTCATCTCTACATATAACGTTACACTTAGTGGACGCAACAGCAGGGAAAATGTGTCCCTGGTTACCAGACAACCAAGCATATATATTTCTGTCCTCACAGCCGAAGCACGCGGGGTGCAGTTGACAGAGTATAACTTCTACCCGATGCGTCAGCTGGATAAGCACGTCCACTGTTGCACAAAGTGATAGCACCCCTAGCTTCCGGTCTTCACCACTGATGTATACAATTTAGGAAGACATGCGCAGATAGACACAATAGCTTGCTCTGTGACAGGAGGTGATGTAGCTTGGATTAGGCGCCAACTATGAACTGAATTATATGGAAAAGGATCTTCCTCCTTGGTCCCTCCGTGTGGCCTGGGTAAAGGCTGTATTACATTCACTCATATGTTCTGCGTTGCGTGAGAATCGCAGCATGTTCTATATTCTGCATTTTTCATGCAGCCCTGGCCACATTGAAGTGAATGGGGCTTCAGTGAAAAACGCATTGCATCCGGATGTAATCTGGATGCAGTCCAGGTGCAATGCGTTTTTCACTGAAGGATGCTAGGAGATGTTATTTGTAAATCTTCATTTTTTTTCACGCACGTGAAAAACTCATGAAAGCTGATTGCTCCCGCGCAGAAAAAAACTCAAACACTGAACGCAATGGCTGACTGAACTTGCTTGCGAAATGGTGCAAGTTTCACTGAACGCATCCGTATCATTCGTGTGAAAGGGGCATAATACTGCCGCTGATTGATTGATGAACGAGCAAATGCTCGTACACCGGGCAATTAGAATTTTTAAGCTTGCTTAAAAATCAGCACTTGCCAGCGGCAGCTCATGCTGTCTAGTAGCGATCTGCCGCCGGCAAATGCCTAGACAATATGGGGACGAGCGATGGCATAGCAATCACTCCTCCCCATGCTGCGGAGGAAATTGCTGGCTAGCAAGCGATTTCCAGGAGGGATCTCTTCCCTCCCAACAGGAGAGAATGCTTTTCTCCCGACAATCGCTTGTTCATTTGGCCTGTGTAATACAGACATAAGTGTAGCACCTCTACAATATTCTTTTTGTGCTTGAATAGGGGTTGTCATATTCTAATTATTCATGTATATGTTGAATAGTAAATTTGAAAAAAAATGTTAAATAGCTAATTTGCATAATGAATGTCACATGATTGTGTAAGGCAGGTATATACAGTATTTGTGTACGGCGGTATAGAACCACATTGCTTCATAAAGACTGTAGGAAGTCGAAACGTTGCATCTTTCTTGGTGAGTAAATATTAAGAGAAGACACGGAGTGCTGCGGTACTCAGGGGACCTCCCTTTAAAAGTGAGGAGTCAAAAACAAAGCAGAAGGTGAACATATTTATGCAACAGACGACCACTTCTGCTTTATTATTAACAATAGAGATGAGCGAAGTTATCAAAAATTTGATGCGGCTGCTTTGCTGAAGTCCACAAAGAAATTAGATTTGTTACGAATTACTTTGTCACGAATCACATTCCATTGTAAGTAGTTGGCGCAATGATGGGGAACAACGATAGTGCTGACTAGGGTTCCCATATAAAAGGTGAATGCCTTTGTATTCTACCTTCCAGTACAATTGAAGGCTACGAAGCAAGAGTTTTTGGTAGCGATATTTGACTTGCACATACCATGCCAAGGATGATGCAGTTGCATTATTCCAACTTGCCCTTTGCAGCTAGACCAAGACTTCTTCAAAAGAAGGAACTTGCAAACTTTACATGCTTAGTTCCTAAAAACTTAAATGTTAGGCTACACTGAATGTCAACACTTTGATATGTTTAAGTGACCTTTCTGGAGACTATGTTTAGCAGAACAGAAAGAACAAACAGCGCAAAACTGACGTGACATGATATACAGTAGTATATATATTTTTTTAACTATTTAGTTTTATTTAATGATTTTTTTGAATTTTACATACACTACTCACAAAAAGTTAGGGATATTTGGCTTGTGTGTGAAATTTCAGAATGAACATAAAATGCACTCGAACCTTTACAGGTGAACCTAATGTGACCTTCTTTAAACTTAAACAAATAGGCGACATTTAACCACATATAACTTTAATATTTAACAGTTTTGGAGACATTTGGGGCATCTGTGGGGATGACACTGTTATGGGCATCGGTGGATGACTCTGTTATGGGGGGGGGGGAATGGGGGGAGGAAAGAGAAGAACTTGTGGAGGGGCCAGTGGTATCCTGGAGGCGCCAGGGGGTGTACTGGAGCCAGCCAGTCCCTCATTCACACAGTATTTATTAACCCCTTTCAGCAGTCCCCAAAGGGGTTAATTAATACTGCGAAGGGGGGACTGCTGAGAGGAGTTAATACCTATTGTGAAAGGCCCTTCACAGTAGTTATTAACCCCTTTCAGCAGTCCCCAGAGGGGTTAATAAATACTGTGAAGGGGGGGACTGCTGAAATGGGTTAATAACTACTGTGAAGGGCCTTTCACAATAGGTATTAACCCCTCTCAGCAGTCCCCCATTCACAGTATTTATTAACGCCTTTCAGCAATCCCCGGCAGCACAGACCAGTTAGTAGTACCTAATTTCCCCCCTACCCTTGTTATTACAGTCAGTCCCCCACTACTCCCCCCATGAACAAACTTCCCCCCGGCCATCTCAATTTCAGCAATCCCCATTTCCCGGCCACAGCAAAGTCTCAGACCAAGTTGACAGTGACACTACCTCAGCGCAGCTGCGCTCCTGATAGTCCTGAGACTAAGTCTGTTCCCCCTGCTCGGAGCTGCTCCTTCCTTCCACTTCCCGCCAGAATTGACTGGTCTGGCGCGAATCTGCAGGCAGCGCGTGACGTCAATGCGCTCTGCGCAGTGACTTGATTCGAATGATCGGATCATGTGAGTATATAGGCGATCGGAAGCCCTCTCTCACCCGTTGCGCCCCCCCCCCGGATCCGCCAGTGGCGTGGTCTGCGTGCTAGACAACCTGCAAGAGTACCTGACCATAGGCGTCATCATCTTGCATGGGCCAGGGAACATCTACACTGGACGAGGGACCAGTGAGCCTCAGTGCTGTTCACTGATGAAAGTCGATTCACACTGAGCAGAAATGATGGCCACCAACGATGTTAGAGATGTCAAGGAGAGCGCTATGCATCAGCCACTGTTGTCACCAGAAGAGCCTTTAGTAGTGGTGGTGGTGTTACAGTGTGGGCAGCTCATCAAGGTCGCATCATTAGGGAACGGCTGCTAGAGACTGGGGGACCTCGAATGGAGTTGCCTGCACTTTCTCCAGACCTGAATCCTATTGAAATCCTATGGGATCAGCTGAGTCGCTGTGTAGAGGCTCATAACTCTGTACCCCAGAACCTCAATGACCTGAGGGCCACCCTTTAAGAAGAGTGGAATGCCATGCCTCCGCACTGCATGTTTCTACTTAAATGCCCTAATTTCATGATATAATATCACTGTAGCGTGAACTTTTTCCATAAAGTTCACCCGAAAGCCAAATACCACAAACTTTTTGTGAGTAGTGTATATTACTAACTCACCACCAGTATTCTAGCAGTGTAATTTGTTACACCCTAAGTCAGTTACATCCATACATTTTGTTCATTATAGGAACACGGTCACATGATTTAAAGTCTGACCACCAGCACAGAGCTTGCTCTAATGTGTAAACAGAAACTCGGTCTCTCCCTGTGGCTGATTTCCTCTGAACTACCGGATGACATCACCAATTAAATCCCTCCTGGCATCTGTCAGTCCTCTCCCCTCTCCATGTTCCTCTGTATATCTCTGTATTCTGTTGAAAATATAATGTCTCTCTTATCTAAAGGATGAAGAGTGCAGATATATAGTAGGTAAGTGTATACAGTGATCAGCTGCAGATATATTAACCTCCTGACTCACACTGTCTATACTATCTGTGTGTGCTGACTCTCCAGTGTAGTTCCATGGGATGTATCTTCACACTGGTCTCCCTGCATCCTGCATGTAATATGCAAAAAAGAGTAAAATAAGTCGCTAGGTTTCAATGGTACTTGCGCTGCTGGTCTCCTTGAATAAAGTGGGTTCTTCACAATTATGCACCCGGGTCAGGCTGTGCGAAAGACCATTGTTGTAATGACATGCTGAAAAATTACTTTCTTTCTGTGAGTATAATAAAACGGAGGATTTTAACTGTGCTGGTGGTACTCTCACTATTGTGCGGTTTATGACATCTTGCAGATAGCCCACGACGGCTCAGCATAGCGGTGTGGGCGGTTCTGAACCATACAGAGATGACATGCTGAGCTTTCCAACCTGCGTGGAAGTATACTGCGATTTAATCTAGAGGTGTCGGTCTCGAGCCGGATTAAGTGAATACCTGCATTCGAGGAAAAAAGCTCTGTGTGAATGAGGAGCAGCGCGGTCCCACCAGATTGACACTGCATGTAATATGCACTGCACAGGTGGCCGAGCATACCAAAAATTCTTCTCATAGAAGTCAATAGGGTAAGCTCCAAACCATTGCGTCTATTGCCTACAGTGACTCCTGTAAAGCATATCTCTAAATGCTACTGACAACAACTGAGGCAAGATGGCTGCCCCCATAATCATGTTCAGAAAATAAAATAAAAAATCTAATGATATGTGTTACCACCTGGCAGAAAAAATATGGGTGATGCTGCATTTACACTATAGTCATTGGGTTTTCCTGCACACTTCCGTATCTGATGATGAACATGTACCCATCCAGTCCTGATAATTATACCACATTTCCCAAAAGGTAACGTCCCTTGCAGTTTGTCCACTGTCTATGTATTGTAGATGTATACAGTAGGCTGATTAGTATTAATGGCAATCTTCTAAATTTGTGCTTATGGGGCAGCATGATGCCAAACTTTTGTAAAGAACAAAAACAGCTTAAAAGAAAAGGAATTGCCACAAAAATGTTAGGTTAGAGTCTGAAAAATACTGTTCCAGGATTTTATAAGAATAAACTGGGAGTGTCAGACATCAGAGATTGTGTTTCCCGGGCATGTTTGGTGGCGGAGCAGCCTAGAATGAAGACAAAAGGCAGTATATTTTCTGAATGAAAAAATGCATTGGAGCTGACATTTTGGCTGGTCAGGCAACCACAGAAAGTACTAAGCTATAGGGAGTCCATAAAGGGTTAACATACAGCATAAAGAGGTTGTGCAGCCTGTTTATATTGATGATCTATCCTCATGCAAACGCTACTTCCTCTTCAGTTCACCTGAGGATAGGTCATCAATATAAAACCTGTTTAAAGCACCAATGCTGCATATTAGAAATGTGTTGTTTCTAAGGGTGGCTATACATAGTCAATATCTGTCAGCTGAATGGTCTCTCCTGACTCCCCTCATACACATTTGGTTCAGCCGAATGTGTAGGTGTATTCAATGGTGAGAGAGGATAGAGATGATGCCAGACACTTCTGGAGGCCATCATCTGTCAGGAGAGAATCCTGAGCTCCCCAAACACATTACACTGTCGGCTGAACCCGCTGTTCTCGCCACATTTGGCTGACAATACACCAATGTGCATGAGGTCCTTGACACTGCGTTTCGTTCCTCTGGAAATAAAAGAGGTGTAAATCCCTACAAACCTGGTTTGGAAGGTGATATATATGGACACTCTTTCACATAGCTCATCTACTATTTGTTTCAATGCGGATTTCAGGCTGCTGTTTTTATACAGCTTGAATCCGACAGAAAAACAAATTGCATCATGTTCCATTGTACATTTATTGGTGCCCTGGAGCAAGGGTGCTTTGTAGTATGGACGTCTGTGGACATTTGCTGCTATTATTGTTATAATCAAATGTAAGATAGATTGAGGGGCACTCAAACTTCTGGATATGTATGGACGACTAAAAGTTTTAAGACAGAATATTTCTTAAAAATAATAATCAAAGATTTATAAAAAAAAAAAAAAAATACAAAAAAATCCCTTCAACGTGATAGGTGGGTGTTGAATAACGTGGCCACGTAAGTCATTAATCCACCCTGCCTTATAAAAAATACATAGAGTATACAATAAAAAATTAATAAAAAACACATTATGCAATAATAAAAATGAGGAATGTCATCCAATAAATGACATAGGGAATATATAATCTTTTCTATATGGACCCTTTGGGTTAGCGATATACAGTCAGGTCCATAAATATTGGGACATCGACACAATTCTAACATTTTTGGCTCTATACACCACCACAATGGATTTGAAATGAAACGAACAAGATGGGCTTTAACTGCAGACTGTCAGCTTTAATTTGAGGGTATTTACATCCAAATCAGGTGAACGGTGTAGGAATTACAACAGTTTGCATATGTGCCTCCCACTTGTTAATGGACCAAATGTAATAGGACAATTGGCTTCTCAGCTGTTCCATGGCCAGGTGTGTGTTATTCCCTCATTATCCCAATTACAGTGAGCAGATAAAAGGTCCAGAGTTCATTTCAAGTGTCTATTTGCATTTGGAATCTGTTGCTGTCAACTCTCAAGATGAGATCCAAAGAGCTGTCACTATCAGTGAAGCAAGCCATCATTAGGCTGAAAAAACAAAACAAACCCATCAGAGAGATAGCAAAAACATTAGGCGTGGCCAAAACAACTGTTTGGAACATTCTTAAAAAGAAGGAACGCACCGGTGAGCTCAGCAATACCAAAAGACCCGGAAGACCACGGAAAACAACTGTGGTGGATGACCGAAGAATTCTTTCCCTGGTGAATAAAACACCCTTCACAACAGTTGGCCAGATCAAGAACACTCTTAATGAATACAGAGGGTTCACCACAAGATGTAAACCATTGGTGAGCCTCAAAAATAGGAAGGCCAGATTAGAGTTTGGCAAACAACATCTAAAAAAGCCTTCACAGTTCTGGAACAACATCCTATGGACAGATGAGACCAAGATCAACCTGTACCAGAGTGATGAGAACAGAAGAGTATGGAGAAGGAAAGGAACTGCTCATGATCCTAAGCATACCACCTCATCAGTGAAGCATGGTGGTGGTAGTGTCATGACGGGGGCATGTATGGCTGCCAATGGAACTGGTTCTCTTGTATTTAGTGATGATGTGACTGCTGACAAAAGCAGCAGGATGAATTCTGAAGTGTTTCGGGCAATATTATCTGCTCATATTCAGCCAAATGCTTCAGAACTCATTGGACGGTGCTTCACAGTGCAGATGGACAATGACCCAAAGCATACTGCAAAAGCAACCAAAGAGTGGAATGTTATGCAATGGCAAAGTCAATCACCTGACCTGAATCCGATTGAGCATGCAATTTCACTTGCTGCAGACAAAACTGAAGGGAAAATGCCCCAAGAACAAGCAGGAACTGAAGACAGTTGCAGTAGAGACCTGGCAGAGCATCACCAGGGATGAAACCCAGCGTCTGGTGATGTCTATGCGTTCCAGACTTCAGGCTGTAATTGACTGCAAAGGATTTGCGACCAAGTATTAAAAAGTGAACGTTTGATTTATGATTATTATTCTGTCCCATTACATTTGGCCCCTTAACAAGTGGGAGGCACATATGCAAACTGTTGTAATTCCTACACCGTTCACCTGATTTGGATGTAAATACCCTCAAATTAAAGCTGACAGTCTGCAGTTAAAGCACATCTTGTTCGTTTCATTTCAAATCCATTGTGGTGGTGTATAGAGCCAAAAATGTTAGAATTGTGTCGATGTCCCAATATTTATGGACCTGACTGTATAGTCTCTAGGTTCCGTTGATATTTATTAGCCTGAGATGGTGCTGCTTTTAAATTGTCAATTAGTTCAGTTTATAAGGGTAATGTGAAGTTCAAACAATGTATCTTAAAGTAGAGGCATGGTTGTAGTACATTTCCCTAGTTGACACACTTCTGTGAGAGCGCTCGATATCTCTATTCACGTTCATGCGGGGAGCCTTTCATTCAGTCTGTGTATATAGCACTTCCCTTTAGTCACTGAATCAACCTCTATATTTATGTATAACTACACTTATTCTTCAGTTCTAGCATAAAGGCGTAGGGGTACTTTACCAGTCCTGTAGTCCCAGTGCATCGCCGTATGCAGCAACCGTCTGTACCGCTTATAACCGTACCTGCTTATCTTTCTTTACAGGAACCAGCGTGGCGTCCCACGTGGTCTGAACCTCCAACGTGGCGTCCCACGTGATACGGGTAGGTTGGTTTCCGTTAGGTCCTGTTATCCGGGCTATGAGAAAGCGGTTCTTCTGTGAGGACGGTGCATCAAAGTGAAGAAAAAGCAGGGGAAATGTCCAACTGTATTTGCAATCTGTTTTTGAATGTTTTAAATAGCATATTTTTGAAAACATATTTTTTAAACAGAGAACACTTATCGTTAATAAGATCCACATATTTTTTACAAAAAAACGCATATTTTTAACAAAAAACGCTATTGCGGTTTCCATGCGTTTTTAAATAAAACACATATTTTGAGTTCAGATATATTGAGGGAGTCATCTAAACCTCCAAATTTTTGTATTCATTTATCCTTTATATAATTTTGTGATCTCTGGTATCCCTGCTAGCTACCCAAGTGTCAAACCTAACTTAAAGCGAGAGTCAACACAACCAATCTCAAAACGAGACGCAGCTCCTGTATATCAGGTGAGTATTTTTATTATTTTTCTAGATGTTTTTAAATTGTATCATATGTTTTTGACAAATTCATATTTAGATGGAGTTATTTGTTTAATGGATCACCCTATGGCCAAATAATTTACTTATGTCATAGTGGGGGCCTTTCATATACTCAAAATTGTGTGCAGATGTCTCCGTGCAGCTCGTCGGGCCCATCCCTAATGCTGCATGGAGACATCTACACACAATGACTTTCAATGGTGTTCAAGACGGATTCGTCATGGCTATAGAAGACATAATACAACCGGATCCGTTCATGATGGATGCATGCGGTTGTATTATTGTAAAATAAGCGTTTTTGCAGATCCATGACGGATACGCAAAAAACGCTAATGTGAAAGTAGCCTTATATTGAAACTCTGTACTTTGTAAGTCTATTGCATACTGAACTTGCAACATTGTTTCTGTTCAGGCTGTGCTTCTCCACACCACCCCTCCCACTAGGAGGTCTTAGTTCAGTTAGAAACTGTATATAAGAAGAGCAGTGAGAGTCCCTAGTTGTCTGCAGATAGGCATCATTGTTTAGTAGGAGAGACTGCATGAGCGACCAGAAAAAGATACTTCAATGGGGATATTGAGCTAAAGACCCTTTGTCACCAACCCTTTGACCAGGGAGCCAGCCAGACTACCAAGCCACAGACCCTGGGCCTCCAGCGCTTTGGCCAGGATACCAGTACTCTGGGAGAGCAAAGGACAGCTAGCTTCAGCTTCAGCACAGAACCCTGCCAGGGAGGAGACTAGAGAAGCAAACTCAGTGTTTTGCCTGTAATGATTTGCACTTTAGTTCCTCTAGTAAAGGAGCAGACTGATTTACTGCAGACTGGCTGCACTTATTTTCCATTGGGGAGAACCATATCTTACCATCTCTGGAGAACAGGAACACGTGGTGACACCTCAATGGTGCCCTGGGGACCCAGTGTACCGTTGGGACCACACCAACCCCGGCCACTGAATACATATAGCATGAAATAAAACACATACAGGGGTACAGTCGAGAGTTCTAGCTACAGTAGGAGGTGTATGAGTGCCCGATTATGGCTCTGTACAACTCGGAGTTCAAGAAACACATTTTTTATATACACCTCTTCTTATTGTATCATCTCTATTTGTCTATGGATCGCAGCTACTATATTCACTATATATATATATATATATATATATATATATATATATATATTGTAAGCATGCAGTGGGTGACATCATAGATGGTAGGTATGTGTCACTGAGGCTGCTACGCTCAGTGATGTAAATCCCGGAGGTAAGTAGTGACCAGTGGTGGTAGATCACTGAGTTGGTGGTAGCTGGAATTTGGGTCCGGGATTTAGGAGTGACTGAAGAGCTTGGGTGGGAAGGTCACTCCCATACTCCATCTCGGGTGTTACCGCCACACACACAGGTGCGAGGGTGATTTTTAAAAGACACTCTGCCAGAGAGCAGGGTGTGTGGTTGGTGGTCTGAGAGGAAGACTACTGAACCAAACCTCTTGGCAGTGAGGATTTGCTGGGAGAAAACTGCAGCTGGTGAGAAGCCTGTATCACTGTGTTTTGTTATTTCATTTGGACTGTTCTGTTATTTGAAGAAAGCAAGCCTGTACGGTACTGTGTGCCTAATAAACCCTGAAAAGAGACTGTTTGAGTGGTCCCGTCTCACATATGGTGGAGGATGCGAGCAATTGGTTGCTAGGAGCAACGACATGAAAACCTGTCAGTGGTGAATGTTGTGGGTTAAGGCAGCAGCAGGATTGCAACAAGAATCTGTTGAAATGGAGGAGCTCCTCAAGCAGATGGTGCAGAGCAATCTGCAGCAGCGGCAGGCCCTGGAGCAGCAGCAAAGAGCCCATACAGAGGCTTTACAGGCTCAACGGCAGGCTAATGCGCAGCAACACGAGACTAACCGTCTATTGACTGAGCAAATTGCGGCCCTCAGAGATGCTGTGACAGCACCACAAGTGGTGCATATGGCTGGGCAAGCTTCAGGTGGTGTGCGGAAAACTGTGCAGTCTGATTTACAGAGAATGACAAATGAGGACGACGTGGAGGCTTATTTAACTGTCTTTGAACGTATTGCAAAAAAGACAGAGAGAAACTGCCTGTAGATCAGTGGGCTGAGGTGCTGGCTCCATATTTGACTGGGGAGCCGCAGAAAGCATACTATGACCTGACCTTGCAGGATTCGAGAGACTACCGCAAATTAAAAGCGGAAATACTGGCTCGCATGGGAGTCAGTCCTGCACTCCAGGCCCAGCGGGTACAACAGTGGATCTTTTGCCAAGACAAACCACCGAGGTCACAGATGTTTGATCTGTTCCACTTGGTACGGAAGTGGTTGCAACCAGAGTCGTCGTCCCCAGAGCAGATGGTGGAAAAAGTGGTAATGGATCGTTACCTGCACTCTCTTCCCGGGCCAGTACAACGCTGGGTTGCCCAGGGAGATCCCCAGAATGCTGACCAGCTGATAAGCCTGGTTGAGAGGTACACTGCAGCGGAGAACCTCCTTGCAGGAGCTGAGAAAATAAAAATAACTCCCGGTAACCCCAAGGTTTATGCGGAACCCAGTAAGAGGGGGTTTAAACCCAGGGGAGAGCGGGGACAAGTGCCCGTGGAAACGAAAAAAGAATCACCAAAAACTGGTTCTAGACCTCCACCCCGCCGTCTTGTTTGTTGGAGGTGAACATATGGATTGTGATATGGCACGACGGTGCTCCCTGTTTGCCGGGCCTCATATGTGCCAGGTGACTGTCAATGCTAGCCCTGTGACTGCACTACTAGACTCAGGGAGCCTGGTTACACTTGTTAGAGAAAATCTTGTTCCCGTATTGCCGGCACCTGGTCAGGGCATGGGGGTGATGTGTGTGCATGGGGATGTTAAGAACTATCCAGTTGCTCAGGTCACCATAGCCACTGAATGTGGGACTGTATTGCATACGGTGGGCATGGTGAAGAACTTATTGCATGCCATGATAATAGGGCGGGATCTTCCATTGTTTTGGGAACTGTGGGGTAAAATGTCACCCAAAATAGTAAAATTTGCACCTGCTTATGATGTGTCTCATGTTGAGGAAATCACAAACCAGGCTATGCCTAGTGAACCAGCTGAGATAGTTGAGGGATTTCCGCTATCTGTCATGGTGGGAGACGAGAGTGAGACCGTAGAATCTGAGCAGACCATACCCGTTCTGGATATCCCGCAAGGGAATTTTGGGACGGCCCAGGCGCAAGACCCCACTCTAAAAGGGGCTTTAGCAAATGTGACTGTTCAATGGTGTTCCCCAAGAGCCGGGTGCTGACCACAGGTATCCGTATTTTGAAATGCACAATGACCTCTTATATCGGGTTACCAAAGCTCACAATGAGGTGATAGAACAGTTAGTGGTTCCCGGGCCCTATAGAAAAATGGTCCTAGAAATGGCCCATACTCATGTGTTAGGGGGTCACCTAGGTACAGATAAAACCCGCGAACGAATATTTCAGAGGTTCTACTGGCCGGGGTGTTATAAAGAAATAGATGAATACTGCAAATCCTGCCCTACATGCCAATTAAAGGCCCCACTGTCTCATTTTAAAAGTCCGTTGGTGCCACTTCCTATTATTGAGATACCATTTGAAAGGATCGCCATGGGACCATTAGACAAATCAGCTAGGGGACACCAGTATATTCTAGTAGTGCTGGATTATGCTACCCGGTATCCAGAGGCCGTGCCGTTACGAAACTCCTCCGCTAAAACTATTGCTCGGGAGTTGTTTCATATATGCATGAGAGTGGGACTCCCCAAAGAAATCTTGACTGACCAAGGGACCCCATTTATGTCCAGGGTCATGGCCGAGCTGTGTAAACTACTGAAAATTAAACAGTTAAAAACTTCAGTGTACCATCCCCAAACTGATGGCCTTGTAGAAAGGTTCAATAAAACCTTGAAAGCCATGTTGAAAAAGGCCATTGAGAAAGATGGCAAGGATTGGGATTGTTTGTTGCCATATCTGTTGTTTTCAATCCGGGAAGTTCCTCAAGCTTCTACAGGGTTCTCGCCTTTTGAGTTGCTTTATGGTAGACACCTCGGGGTTTGCTTTATATAGCTAAGGAGACATGGGAGACTGAAGTTACTCCATACAGAAGTGTCATTGATCATGTGGTACAAATGCAAGAGAGAATTGCCAAGGTGATGCCCATAGTGAAGGAACATCTCCAGAGGGCCCAAGAAGCTCAGAGAAGTGTGTACAACCGTTCTGCCAGAATCAGAGAGTTCAAGCCAGGGGATCGGGTATTAATTCTGGTACCTACGGTTGAGAGCAAGTTATTGGCTAAATGGCAGGGACCTTTTGAGGTGATGGAAAAAGTTGGGGAAGTAAATTATAGAGTCCATCAGCCAGGGAAAAGGAAACCAGTGCAGGTCTATCATGTAAACTTAATGAAACCTTGGAGAGAACGGGAGTCCTTGTCAGCTACGCTCTTATCTCCCACTGTTTCCGGTCCTGAGTTTGGAAAGGTGACAATTGCTAGTTCCTTATCACGTCCCCAAAGACAGGAAACTAAAGAGTTGTTGCAACGTAATACGGACATATTCTCTATCTTACCAGGTTGCATTAATGTGGTGGAACATGATGTCATCACTGAACCCCACATAAGGGTTAAAGTAAAACCGTATCGCATCCCAGAAGCCCGTAGACAAGCAGTCTCAGAAGAGGTTCAGAGGATGTTACAATTAGGGGTAATTGAAAGGTCCAAAAGTGAATGGTCCAGCCCAATTGTGTTGGTCCCAAAACCAAATGGAAGCTGGCGCTTTTGTAATGACTTTCGGAAACTTAATGAGGTTTCCAAGATGGATGCTTACCCTATGCCTAGGGTGGATGAACTGGTTGAAAGGTTGGGTCCCGCCAGGTATATAACCACATTAGACCTCACCAAAGGGTATTGGCAAATACCATTAGCAAAAGAGGCCCGAGAGAAAACAGCCTTTTCTACGTCAGAGGGATGTTTCCACTATGTGAGGATGCCATTTGGGTTGAAAGGGGCCCCTGCTACATTTCAAAGGGCAATGGATGACATTTTGCTTCCCCACAGGGAATATGCAGAAGCCTACTTAGATGACATTAATATCTACAGCCTGGATTGGAAAAGCCATTTAAGTAAAGTCCAGGCCGTTCTAGACTCACTCAGAGAAGCAGGGTTTACAGCCAACCCAGAGAAGTGTGCCATAGGTATGGAGCAGGCCAAATACTTGGGTTATGTTGTGGGAAGAGGCATGATTAAACCCTAGGCCAACAAGGTAGAAGCCATACAGAGTTGGCCCCGGCCTCTTAAAAAAAAAACAAGTGCAGGCTTTCTTAGGGATAGTCGGGTATTACCGGCGGTTTGTCCCCAACTTTGCCAGTATTGCTGCTCCTTTGTCTGACCTCACGAAAGGGAAAAAGTCAGTTATGGTTCAGTGGTCCCCGGAGGCAGAAAAGGCATTTGTAGAACTAAAGTCCGTTCTTTGTAGGCAACCAGTGCTAATAGCGCCAGATTTCTCCAAGGAATTTATAGACAGATGCATCAGAGGTGGGACTAGGGGCTGTTATGTCCCAGGAGGTTAACAGAGAAGAGCATCCTGTCATGTATCTAAGTAGGAAACTGAACCCCTGTGAGAGGAATTACTCGATTGTGGAACGGGAATGTCTGGCAATAAAATGGGCCCTAGAGTCCCTAAGGTATTACCTGCTAGGCAGAAAGTTCAGACTCGTCTCAGACCATGCCCCACTGAAGTGGATGAGTCAAAACAAGGGAAATAATGCTAGAGTAACAAGGTGGTTCCTGGCATTACAGGATTTTGACTATGTGGTGGAACACAGGCCAGGTAAATTGCACATCAATGCAGATGCCCTGTCAAGAGTCCATTGTTTGGTTATGGAAGGTGCCAAGCCCCCCGGCTTTAGGCAGAGGGGGGGGGGGATATGTAAGCATGCAGTGGGTGACATCATAGATGGTAGGTATGTGTCACTGAGGCTGCTACGCTCAGTGATGTAAATCCCGGAGGTAAGTAGTGACCAGTGGTGGTAGATCACTGAGTTGGTGGTAGCTGGAATTTGGGTCCGGGATTTAGGAGTGACTGAAGAGCTTGGGTGGGAAGGTCACTCCCATACTCCATCTCGGGTGTTACCGCCACACACACAGGTGCGAGGGTGATTTTTAAAAGACACTCTGCCAGAGAGCAGGGTGTGTGGTTGGTGGTCTGAGAGGAAGACTACTGAACCAAACCTCTTGGCAGTGAGGATTTGCTGGGAGAAAACTGCAGCTGGTGAGAAGCCTGTATCACTGCGTTTTGTTATTTCATTTGGACTGTTCTGTTATTTGAAGAAAGCAAGCCTGTACGGTACTGTGTGCCTAATAAACCCTGAAAAGAGACTGTTTGAGTGGTCCCATCTCACAATATATACATATATACATATATATATATATATATATATATATATATATAAACTAGCCATATGCACAGATCGGAAATGAAAGTTGTTGCATAATGAGACATAGGCATGTTAATCTAAGGTGTGTAGTAGGGTTACCACCTTTTACAACAAAAAATACTGGCCAAGTGTACATGGGCATAAAGGAGGTGTGGCCTTGGGGGCATGGCCTAGGTAATCAGGTTAGCAGCTAGGACACCAGGTCATGTGACTCATATACTGGCAAGGACTTAAAGAAACGTCACCTTCCAAGAGCTATAACTTTTTTATTTTTCCGTCTACTGTATGTAGCTGTATGATGGCTTGTTTTTTACGGGACAAGTTGTAGTTTTTAATGGTATAATTTTGGGGTACACATATGCAACGGGCCCACTATCAGGGGCGTCTGGGGTATTCCTTGCCCTTTAGGAGGTTTCTACGAAATATGTCCCTCTTATAGAGCAAGTAATTGTGACGCCAGTTGCAGTTAAGCAACAAGGACATGGAGTCCCCTTTGTAGATGGTAGTGTTGATACCCAGGGTAGGATTGCCAGAGTGGTGTAGAGTGGCCTACAATATCTCTGTAGTTGTTGTATACACATGTCACGGTGCTCCTACCGGGATATCCTTGGATCCCAGACGTGAAGTGGTCCGAAGAAGTGCAAAAAGGGTAGTTGAACTTGGATGATGAAGGAATAATTGAGTCCAGACTTGTAGTAACGTTGAACACAGCTTTACTTGGCATAAAACGGTAATCCACACAGTTCCCAAACTTTATCTTCATCAGCATGTATTGTCTTAAATGGCAGGCAAACACTTCTTCAAAAATCTCAGCTCTGCTATGCTAGCTGGAGTAAATACGAACTTCTCCTCTTCTGCTGGAACTTAGTTTAGCTGTCTGTAGTCTGTCTCTTACTTTAATCCTAGGAACTTCTTCCTAGCTTTGAGTACCTCAAGCTCTAGCTTCAGCTTGGATGAAGGCAATGCAAGCCCAGGAGGGGACAAGCAACCATGAAGACTTTAGAGGCAGGGCCTCTGGGCACAGTAGAGCAGGCAGAGCTCTGCTGGCCGACACACAACCTCTCCCTGAGGAGGGTAGGCTAGACTGCCCACTAACTAACTAACTAACTCCTCCCTCTCTAGAGAGGGGAATATAATGGAAGAAGGGTTCCATTCTATCTAACATAGCTCTGCACAGATTGCCACCACCTGCTGGTAAACCAGGTACACTACATAGAAACAGTAGTTTAAAAGGAAATATATAAGGTACTTTCACACTTGCGGCAGGACGGATCCGACAGGCTGTTCACCATGTCGGATCCGTCCTTCCGCTATTTCGCCGTGCCGCTGGACCGCCGCTCCGTCCCCATTGACTATAATGGGGACGGGGGTGGAGCTCCGGAGCAGCACGGCGGTGCACGGCGAAAGCCGCCGGACTAAAAAGTCGGACAAGCAGGACTTTTTAGTCCGGCGGCTTTCGCCGTGCACCGCCGTGCTGTGCCGGAGCTCCGCCCCTCTGTCCCCATTATAGTCAATGGGGACGGAGCGGCGGTCCAGCGGCACGGCGAAATAGCGGAAGGACGGATCCGACATGGTGAACAGCTTGTCGGATCCGTCCTGCCGCAAGTGTGAAAGTACCCTAATACACACATTGCAGGAAATGACATTAAATATCAAAAATGACGCATGATGCACCAACCAAGATAGTGGGGGTACAAAGGAGGTGGTAATGCCCACTCTGGGTCATTACACATAGCTTTATGTTTAACTTTTATTAACTCTTTCTGGGAGGGAGATGGGAAAAAACAGCAATGCTGCCACTGAATTTTTCATTATAAATTTTACGGCATTAATTTTTCGGTGTAAATAACATAATAACTTTATTCTCTGGGTCAATACAATTACAGCGATACCAGATACATATAGTTTTTTTTTTAGCGTTTTACTACTTTTGTGCAATAAAACCCCTATTTTTTTTAAAAAAAGGAAGAAAATCTTTTTGCAAGACCCATAACTTTTTTATTTTTCTTTCTATGGAGTTGTGTCAGGGCTTATTTTTTACTGGACGACATGTAGTTTTCATTGGTATCATTTTGGGGTAAATCACACTTTTTGATCGCTTTTTTTCAGGGGTGACTAAGAATAAATTAGTAATTCTCCCATTTTTTTAAGGTGTTCACTGTAAATATATTTGTGTAGTTCGAGTCGTTACGGACGTGACGATACCAAACATTTGGGGGAGTTATATTTTTGCTGTTTTTTTAATTGAAAAGCGTACTTTCAAGGGGACTATAACAGGCAATATTTAGATTGCTTTTAAAATACAAATGTGGTATATATGTTGCACTGCATTTTAATGTCAGTGCTATATTGACATTGACCAGCAGGCTGCGTCAGAGAGAGGCACAGCCTCCTGGACAACATTCAAGACAGGCTTGGGGCCTATACCAGGCCCCACCCAACTTTTACACACTTCGGCACTCTGCGATCGAATTTGCGCGGTGCCAATGGGAGATAGAAGGAGGACACTCCCTCTGTTACCGCTTACATGCGGCGGGCGCCATTGCCCCCAGCATGTAAGGAGTTAAACAGCCCGGATTGGCACTCCTGCTAGTCTGGGCTGTTACAGCAGGAGACCGGCTCTGTGAGAGCCGAGCCATTGCTGCACTTGGGACCTGCTGCATGGCCCAGCCTAAGGCCCCTTAGTGACCGCTGTAAAAAGGCACATTGGTGATCACTACAGAGTTAAAGCGGTTGTCCGAGTTCACAGCTAAACCCGGACATAACCCCTTCTTCACTCAGACAGCCCCTTTGAGTGGAGCATCAAAGCAATTCAGCGCAGGGCAAGGGCTTTTACAGCAGATCCGGTGACATACCGGGTCTCTGTATGTGAATGCTAGGTGGAGGCTTCCGCCTAGCAGTGAGCCTGGTGATGTCTCTGGCACCTATGGGAGGACTTTAGCGCTGCCCTAGCCTGTAAAACAGCCTAAGGCAGGGCTAAAGCCCACCCATTAGTGCCGATTACATCACCGGGAACACTGCTAGGCAGAAGCCTCCATCACTCCATTGAAGATGGTTGTATGCATCTTTCCCCTCCTACTATGCTTACTGGCATGATGCAAAGAAAGAAAGAGCATCAAAGAGGCTTGGTATGAATAATTAGGACGGGGTCATCGTGTCAGTCTTTCCATGTACGTAGCTTAGTGTGTGAGGGACAGAGTGATGATTCCGGTTATACCAGTGTATCAAACGGGCAGATGCTGAAAGATGACTTTTGACTATTTGCGCTGCCCCTCATGTTTTTGTGTTTTTCATGTCATTATGTGTCTGGCAAACACAGTGTTAAAGAAATGTACAGGCAATTCCTGTAAATAAAATAAAATACTGGATTTCTGGACAAAATATTGGCTAAGCCGATCATTTACGAGTACCAGCCAGGTGGCAACCCTAGGTGTGTGTCAGGCAGTGCCAGTAATAAATCATGTCCTACCCCATCATATGGAAATAAAGGTTTTATGTAAGCTCAGCTCCTGAAATTTAGGAAGTTCATATGTGAAAGTTGGTGAAATTCTTATGACTGGACTGGGATAATGTGCCCATCAGTCTATCTTGCTGAATTAATAACACCTAATAACACCTATCATTTTATTTACAGAAGAAGAAGCTTCTGTGAGTGCTAAGTAATACTTAACCACACAGAGGCTATTTACCAAATTTAATAAAAGGGTTGTCCCATCTCGCCATTTCCATGGCGAGATGGGACTAATTGCTGGCTGTATTGGCTGGAGTCACAGAAATGGCCAAGGGGCTTGCATTCCACTGTTCCAGTAACTCCAATAGCAGTGCATGAAAGCTAAGCAAACTGTGTAGCGCGGAAACCTATACTGTTTCCGTAACTCCCAAATTACAGAAGCTTGCTGTGCTATGTGTATACATTTTTGCTGTCCGTTTTTTTATATCCGGCACGGGATCTCAAAACCACAGCAAAACGCATCTGTTTGAATAATACAACTGGCTGCTGCATCTGTTCAGAATGGATCTGGTTGTATTATATCGAAACTGAACATGCTGATCCGGCACTAAAACCATTGCAAGTCAATGGGTGCCGGGACCATTGACTTACATAGTTTTTGATGCCGGATCTGGCATGTTCAGTTTCCCATGCCGCACACAAACATGCAGCGGTTTTGTGTCCGGCATGAGAACGCAACAAAATGGAATGGAATGCATTCTGGTGCACTCCATTCTGGTTTCTTCAGTTTTGTTCCCATTGACAATGATTGACGACAAAACTGAGGCATTTTTCTTTGGTTTCTGAGATCCTCTGCCAGATCTCTAAACCGAAATGAAAAACGCAGAAGTGAAAGTAGTCTAACTCCCCGCCACTGCGGTGGGAGTTATGGAAACAGCTGAGCGCCAGCTGTTTCTGTAACTCCACCTCCCACGGCCACGCTGGCAGATCCAGGGGGAGCAACGGGTCAATTGCCCCCCCCCTGAGAATATAGTGAGAGAGTGGGTGCCGCTCCATTCGCCTGCTGTGGCACCGTTACCTTCTCCCGCGATGTATGGTAATTGCTACTATCGGAACACCAGGGAGGAGTCTGCCCTGTTTCTCCCTGGGCGTTGCTTCTCCCCTGGCTGTAGCGCTGTCCAATCGCAGCGCAGAGCTCACAGCCAGGGAGAAAAAAAATCTCCCAGGCTGTGAGCTCTGCGCTGCAATTGGACAGCGCTACAGCCAGGGAGAAGGAATGGCCATGGAGAAACAGGGCAGACTCCTCCCTGGTGTTCCAATAGTAGAAATTACCATACAGCGCAGGAGAAGGTAACGGGGCCACAGTGGGCAAACGGAGCGGCGCCCAGGGATAAAAGTAAGTGTAGTGAGATCCCTGGGCGCTACATATACAGATAGGTATCTTACAATGTTTGGACCCATCAAAGGTCCTCTTTAATAAGTTTTTCAGGGCCCCTTCACATACACTGGCACGGCGGCATTGGTGGCCTGCCCTGTCCCTTCCGCCCCCCCCCCCATGCATCTTACTGCCAGCCAGCCAGAATCAAGCTGGTACAAGCCGGCGCCGTTCTAATTAGGCCTGCCTACCAAGTTCCAGGACCGGGAACTGGAAGTCCGGAACAGAGAAGCGCCACCAGGGAGTCGGGACAGGGATGGGACCTCCCCTCACGGGTTGCGGACAACTGCGGCGGTGCCAGTGACAGTCTGACAGACTGTGCCCCTCCCGGGACCAGGCTCTGGATCCGCCACTGCATGGCCAGCAGTTAGCCTCATCTTTGCTATTGAAACGGTGAGATGGGACAACCCCTATAACTGTTATAGACCCTTTTTTTGCTTCGACCAAAAGAATAAGAGACGGCCCTGTCCTAGGCAAATTCTTCCAGTATGGAAGTTTTTCTTGGCCAAAAAGCAAAGTAGGGTCAGGCTGAATGTGCCTTAACCCTGAAAAACAGCACCCCCACAGGCAAATCTTGCCTATTCCATTGCGCTTGAGGCGCGGATCCAAGATAGCTGTTAACCCCCTCTGGGATGGTGCACAGCCAATGGCGCGATTCCTGGCCTTGACAGCAAGCTGGAGTGCGTGTGAACAATCACAAGGAGTCCTGATAACACAATGTGGCTGTAGCTTTCACAAGGCAGTCACTGCAGTAGTGCAATAAAGTTTCTTTAGTGTCCAGACAACAATTAGGCCACTTCTTAGTAAGACATGGAGGCTCAATCCTGTTCGAGATGCCAAATTTATGTGCAGTGCGGCCATGAAGAGCCACAGTGGAGGATGACAGTGGTAGTGACTCTGGCTGTCCCAGACAATCATAACAGCTGTCCTCACACTGTTGCTCCCTAGGGCCATGCAGTGAAAAGGATGGGGAGTCACCCTATCTTCCCTTTGGGCACACCCTGATTCTGGGACTCCTACCTGATGTTAGCTGGGGTGCCCATGATGTTAAGTGTTTGCATGGTTGCAAGGCAGGGCGTGTAGAGTGCAATGGCCAATGTATGGTATAGCAGTCAGGAAACCAGACCAGAGGTAGAAGAATAAATATCTCTCTTTACTGTAGTGCAAAATGGGAGTTGTAGTACATCTTACTATAGCAGTCACAGTTCCAACTGTACACAATGCAATTCTCTACCAGATAGTTCTGTATGGATTTAGGCAAGGATGGGAGTTATAGTCTTTTTTGTACATTATCTTGCTAAAGTCTATCTCAGTATAATCTTTGGCGGTCAACAGTAACTTGGCAATAATGGCTGTAATGTCCACTGCGGGATATAGAGTTTTGAAGGCATGTCTGATCTATGGATGTAAGGGGTAGGAGGTACTATTATCTAATGTCATTACATTACTAATAGAAACATCAGGAGAGTCCTCAGAGTTTTTGTATGAGGATAGTAGGATACCTGTGGATGTACATAGTAGGTACTGTAATATTATGTTACATAATATTATTACAGTAATAATGGTAATAGTAGGAGAGCCCTCTGAGTTTATGTATAGGTACAGTAGGACACCTGTGGATGTAGGGGGTAGGTAATATTAAATGATATAATGTTATGAAAGTAATAATAGGAATATTAGGAGAGCCCTCTGAGTTTTTGCATAAGGATAGTAGGACACCTGTGGATGTACGGGGTAGGTAGTATTATATTATATTATATAATGTTATCACACTAATAATAAGAACATTAGGAGAGTCCTCAGAGTTTTTGTATGAGGATAGTAGGAGACCTGTGGATGTACATAGTAGGTAATATTATATTACATAAGGTTATAACAGTAATAATGGTAATATTAGGAGAGCCCTCTGAGTTTCTGTATAGGTACAGTAGGACACCTGTGGATGTAGGGGTAAGTAATATTATATTACATAATGTTATTACAGTAATAATGGTGATATTAGGAGAGCCCTCTGAGTTTTTGTATGGCGATAGTAGGACAGCTGTGGATGTAGGGGGTAGGTATGGCGATAGTAGGACACCTGTGGATGTAGGGGGTAGGTAATATTATATGTATTATTATTATTATTTATTTTTAAAGCGCCATTCATTCCATAGCGGCTGCACATATGAAAAGCAGTGTACATACATAATACAGACAATTGCACTAAGCATGAACAAGACGAGTTACAAACTGGTACAGAAAAGGAGAGAGGGCCCTGCCTGTGAGGGTTTACAATCTACATGGTTTGGGAGAAGGACACAGTTGGTGAGGGTAAAGTTGGTCGTGGCGGTGTAGAGGCAGCAGGGTCACTGGTTGTAGGCTTGTCTGAAGAGGTGGGTTTTTGGGTTTCTTTTGAAGGATTCCACTCTAGGTGAGAGTCTGATATGTTGGGGTAGCGAGTTCCAGAGTGTGGGGGATGCACGGGAGAAATCTTGGAGTCGATTGTGGGAAGAGGTGATGAGAGGAGAGGAGGAGGTCTTGTGAGGATCGGAGATTGTCTGTGGGGATGTATCGGGGAAAGTAGCTCAGAGATGTAGGGAGGGGACAGGTTATGGACGGCCTTGTATGTATTTGTTAGTATTTTGAACTGAATTCGCTGGGCAATGGGGACCCAGTGAAGGGATTGGCAGAGGGGAGAGGCAGAGGAGTAACAGGGTGAGAGGTGGATTAGTCGGGCAGAGGAGTTGAGGATGGATTGGAGGGGTGCGAGAGTGCTAGATGGAAGGCCACAGAGGAGGATGTTGCAGTAGTCTAGGCGGGAGATGATGAGGGCATGTACAAGCATTTTCGCAGATTCAAAGTTGAGGACAGCACGGATACGGGAGAGGTTTTTGAGTTGGAGGCGGCAGTAATATTATATTGTATAACGTTATGACAGTAATAATAGGAATATTAGGAGAGCCCTCAAAGTTTTTGTATAAGGATAGTAGGAGACCTGTGGATGTAGGGGGTAGGTAATATTATATTATATAATGTTATGACAGTAATATTAGGAATATTAGGGCTCTTTCACACTTGCGTTGTCCGGATCCGTCGTGTACTCCATTTGCCGGAAGTGCCCGCCGGATCCGTAACAACGCAAGTGAACTGAAAGCATTTGAAGACTGATCCGTCTTCAAAATGCGTTCAGTGTTACTATGGCAGCCAGGACGCTATTAAAGTCCTGGTTGCCATAGTAGTAGTGGGGAGCGGGGGAGCAGTATACTTACCGTCCGTGCGGCTACCGGGGCGCTCCAGAATGACGTCAGAGTGCCCCATGCACATGGATGACGTGATGCATGCGATCACGTCGTCCATGCGCGTGGGGCGCCCTGACGTCACTCTGAAGCGCCCCGGGAGCCACACGGACGGTAAGTATACTGCTCCCCTGCTCCCCACTACACTTTACAATGGCAAACAGGACTTTAGCGTCCTGGCAGCCATGGTAACCATTCAGAAAAAGCTAAACGTCGGATCCGGTAATGCGCCGAACGACGTTTAGCTTAAGGCCGGATCCGGATTAATGCCTTTCAATGGGCATTAATTCCGGATCCGGCCTTGCGGCAAGTGTTCAGGATTTTTGGCCGGAGCAAAAAGCGCAGCATGCTGCGGTATTTTCTCCGGCCAAAAAACGTTCCGGTCCGGAACTGAAGACATCCTGATGCATCCTGAACGGATTTCTCTCCATTCAGAATGCATTGGGATAATCCTGATCAGGATTTTTCCGGCATAGAGCCCCGACTACGGAACTCTATGCCGGAAAAGAACAACGCAAGTGTGAAAGAGCCCTTAGGAGAGCCCTCTGAGTTTCTGTATGAGGATAGTAGGAGACCCGTGGATGTACGGGGATAGGTCATATAATGTTATTACAGTAATAATTGGGAGACGTGGAGATAGTACTTTCTACTTAATAAGAGCCAGCAGTAGATATGCAGTCTTTCAACTGGTTAACAGGAAATGCTCTGAAATTAAATCTTTCTCCGGTATCTCTCTCAGAGTATGTTCCTCTTCTTGGTTTCTGTAGATCTCTGCTCCTCCCTCGGTCACTGCCTCTCCTTCAGCTGTCTTATTTCCTCTAACCTCTTGCCATCTCTTTTGTCTAGATGTCCAGAACCAACCACCCACATTACTTTTTGCCTCTACAGCCACTGTACGTAGTCCAGCACCCCTTCACTTTGTATTTGTCTCCGTCTCTAAAGCCTCCCCCCCCCCCCATTTCAAAGAGGAGGACAGACAGCTGTTGGTGGAAGTCCTTTTTATGGGCATGTCTGTAACTGTACGCCCACGGCCGCTGACAATCTGCCAAAGCAAATGAACTGTTCCAATGTACAGTCTTTGCCGGTCTTCTTAAAGAGACACTACCATCAAATCTTTTTTTCTCACTTCAGCAAATTACATTTATAATAGAGAAAGTTAATGCAAGGCACTTACTAATATACTGTTATTATACATATTGCTTCCTTTGCTGGCTGGATTCATTTTTCCATCACATTATACACTGCTCGTATCCAAAACATCAGTGGTGGCCGTGCTTGCACACTATAAGAAACACTTTCCTATAGTATGCAAGCAGGGCCAGCGCTGCTAGATTGCAGGGCTGTCGTAACCCCTGGATACGAGCAGTGAATAATGTGATGGAAAAATGAATCCAGCCAGCAAAGAAGGCAATACGGACAATCACAATACATTAGTAAGTGCCTTATGTTATCTTCCTCTGCATGATAAATGCCATTTGCTGAATGAGACAACCCCTTTAAAAGCCTATTTATGAGTATTCATTATAGTTTTTATTTTTTTTTACAAAAAACACATGTATAGTTTTTTGAATATAATTTTTTTAAGTCACTCCATGTATTCTGCTTCCTGTTCTAGTTGACTTTGGACTGTTGCACAGCAAATAACCTTGTTTGACTTTTTCCCTCAAACCATTCACTGAGACCAGAAGGGAAGGAAGAGGAAGGGGGGGGGGGGGGGGGGGGGGAGTGATTCAATTAGAGGATAACACATTACACTAAGTACAATGGGGGAGATTTATCAAAACTGGTGTAAAGAAAAACTGGCTTAGTTGCCCATAGCAACCAATCAGATTCCACCGTTCATTTTTCAGAGCTTCTTTGTAAAATGAACGGTGGAATCTGATTGGTTGCTATGGGCAACTAAGCCAGTTTGCCTTTACACCAGCTTTGATAAATCTCCCCCAGTGTTCATCTTTACCTAGGCCTATCAAGAGAACAATAGAGCTGTGATATTGTTATCCTTATTCTACTAATCTATTATACTAATCTACTTGATCCAGGGAGTTATTCTTTGATCCAGGGAGTTAGTCTGATTGCCTGATTGGAGTCGGGAAGGAATTTTTTATTCCCCTAAAGTGGGGAAAATTGGCTTCTACCTCACTTTTTTTTATTTTTTGCCTTCCTCTGGATCAACTTGCAGGATGACAGGCCGAACTGGATGGACAAATGTCTTTTTTCGGCTTTATGTACTATGTTACTATGTATGTTAATACCATACTAACGTGTGCGCCCCTGTGCTGTAGACCGCAAAAAGCGGTCCTCAATGTACAAGCACCATCCTTGTGTCCACCATTGGCGGATGCGGACCCATTCAACAAGATTCAGTCCGTGCCGCGGAAAAAATAGAACAAGTTCTAATTTTTGCGGTGCGGAGGTACGAACTGAAATCATCCCATGGAAGCGCATTCTGTTCTGTTCTCATGCCGGAGAGAAAACCGCAGCATGCTGCGGTTTGCTTTCCGTCCTGGGTTGCGGAGCAAGACGGATCCGTCATGACTCACAATGCAAGTCAATGGGGACGGATCCATTTTCTCTGACACAATAGAAAACGGATTCGTACCCCATTGACTTTCAATAGAGTTCATGATGGATCCATCTTAGGTATGTTAAAGATAATACAACCGGATCCGTTCATAGCGGATACAGATGGTTGTATTATCAGTAACGGAAGAGTTTTTGCTGAACCCTGCCGGATCCAGCAAAGACACTAGTGTGAAAGTAGCCTAACATCTGTCCAGTAAAGACTTATGCAAACAGTCAACTAGTGGGGCACTACAAATGGTTAATTATTGCCAAGTCAGTTAACCTACAGATTCTTAGTGCAATGTTGTGATTTACGTAAAATACAATGTTTGTTTTACCTATTTTATGCAAGCCCAATGGTAAGTGTACAGGCAACTAAGATGTTAAACACTTGTTTACCCATTAGGTTGCTAGGGCGTTGGACTCAGGTCCACCCTCTAGTTAGAGAGAGTGTCTAGAGCAGGGATGCCCAACCTGCGGCCCTCCAGCTGTTGTAAAACTACAGCTCCCACCATGCCTTGCTGTAGGCTGATAGCTATAGGCTGTCTGGGCATGCTGGGAGTTGTAATTTTGCAACAGTTGGAGGGCAGCAGGTTGGGCATCCCTGATCTAGAGTTTGCAGAGAAGGAGGAAGGACATCTGTGAGAAAGCTCTGCATGCAAGGCCTCAAGTTCTAGAGAACTGCTGTCTCAGAGACCGCTAAAGAATAACTTCTACCTTAAAGTCCTCCAGAGAGGACAATAAACATCTTGAAAAAGTGTAGAACCTTCAAGATAACGCCAGTGAGGTACAGACAGTTTATGGTATGCGACAAATCTAGCTCAGGCTTCTACCACACTGGGATATTGGTTAGCCATCCGAATCTTAATCTGCACCCCTCAGTTTAGGATCGGCAGGAGAGTTAGATAGTCCAGTATAGAACAACTCTGGTGCATGGAAAGACTGTAGATAGATAGAGAGAGAGAGAGAGAGAGAGAGAGAGAGACTGAAAGTACTACAACCTCCATCATTGTTGCCTAGCACGACCATTGAGTATACTGCTGTTCCATAAAATACCTCTAAACAGTGACTTTGCTACTACCTGTACTACTGGTTATTTATTATAACCAACGACCCTGATTATTGCCTCCATACTTTGCCAGCCCTGCACCTGCACTCTTGCCCCGCACCCAGCCAAACACCCACCGAACACCAAGGGAACCTCAGCTACCACCAAGCAGGAGACTCAATACCGGGGAGTACCCTGAGAGATGAACTAGTGCGCCCTCCATTCACTGCACGGCCCCAGGTAGCGCCAGAGAGAGGAATGCCACTGTGAACCTTGGGTACTATCATCACTCCCATTCTGTCATCCTTGCACCTCCCCAGCAGGATACTGCAGTTGTCCCAGTTTCGATCCGGTGCTTGGAGTGTGTGACCACATTACTTTCTTTTTCATTCCCTTTGTGCGGTAATATTCCCATAGCGGTTCCCAGTGTTTCCAGACCTTTTCCTTCAAAGGATTCCATTTTTCAACCATAAAGTAATACTGGAAGACATTGGAACTAATATTACCAGGGGCGGACATACCCTGTGCAGCCGGTTTGGCTGCACAACCGGCTGCACAGGGGCCCAGGGTGGGAGGGGGCCCCTGTGCAGCATCGGCTTTATTGTGAAAGCGCTCATCTCTATATTCATCTGTATCGCCGTCCTCAGGACAGCGATACAGATGAATGGTGCGGCGGGTCAGGGGAGAGGCGTCTCCCTTCCCTGTTCCTCTCACTAGGCCTGCAGCCTATCAGAGGCCAGTGCAGGCGGCGCAATGATGTCATCACGTCGCCAGGGCCGTACAGCGCGGGACACAGGCCGGAAGAGGCCTGCATCACATCACTGAAAGCGGCATGCAGGCAGTATGTGAGTTTATTTTTTTCATTTACGCTATGCTGGGGGCCCTATCTTATACACTGACACACATGGGGGCACTATGGAGGGAGAGGAGCACTATGGGGGCCATATCTTATATACTGGCACACATGGGGGGCACTATGGAGGGGGAGGAGCACTATGGGGGACCTAGCTTATATACTGGCACACATGGGGGGCACTATGGAAGGGGAGGAGCACTATGGGGGCCCTATCTTATATACTGGCACACATAAGGGGCACTATGGAGGGGGAGGAGCACTATGAAAGCCCTATCTTTTATACCTGCACACATGAGGGGAACTATGGAGAAAGGAGGGAGAAAAGCACTATGGGGGCATCTACTATGGCCCTATCTTATATACTGGCACACATTGGGGGCACTATGGAGAAGGGGGGAGAGGAGCATTATAGTGGCATTATATACTGGCATATTATGTCAGGCACCATGGGAACAAGGGGAGGACCACTATGGGGGCACTATATAGGAGTATTTTATACTGGCGAAAAATTATAGGACGCTATGGGGACCATAGCTGAACTGGGGTCACTAAGAGGGTTTTTTGGGCACACATTAGGGAGGCATTGGCACACATTATGAGTGCATTATGGGGACATTGGCTTTACTGGGCGCACTAAGAGGAGGTATTTTTTTATACTGCAGGGCATTTTTATGTACGGGCTCACATTAAAAGGGGGCATTTTTCACACATTATAAAGAGAATTATTACTACCCGAGGCATTATGGTGGGCTCTATTACAATTGAGGGACTATGACGAACATGAAATCTCTGACTGATAGAATGTTAAAGAAAAAATCTTTATTCATGAGATATCTATAAAACGGGGCACAATTACCCTGATAGATCTTAAACAGGCAAACAGGACACACCACGTGTACAGAGGGACTAAAATATATATGCCATCTACATGAAGTGTATCGTAATTGAAACACCCATGGAGCCCTATCATTGGATAGACTCATTTTTGTTTTAACAGTACGTATCCCACACGGGTGTAACCAACAAGCCACTGAGGACAGGTGAAGTGGCACTAACGATCTACTTGCAATAAATCACCTCAGTGTCCGTGTAGTTTCAGACCAACCCTTTTTACTGGTATAGGCTGAGGGAGCATAAACAGTCCAGTTCACTGAGGGCTGTGCATGGCCAAACACATGCCGGGCTGAAATAATCTTGGTCCCAAATAATCTTGGCCCCTCCCCCTGGAGGTGTGTGCCGTTACTGCCGACCAGTAGGGAGTACAGACGTGTCACTGACACGCCCCCCACCAGCGGAGTAACAAATGTAGAGTTACAGCCCGGGGGACTAAACGTAGCCGCGCTAGACAGGTAAGGGGGAACCTCAAAAGCGGCTATAGTTATCCCTGAGACAAAGTAACAATAAACTGTAAGTGACTATGAGGAACATGAACACTAGTAAGGTCACTATGGGAGCATTATTACTTCTGGGGCACAGTGGTGACATTATTAATGCTGGGGGCACTATTACTACTATGTGCACTCTGGTAGATAATTATTTCTATTGGTGGGACTTTGGGGAGCACTATTAGTAAGGGAGGGGGGCACCCTAGAACAGTATCAGCTTAGCACAATTATTTTTGGGGGACGTTATGTTTACATTATTAGTGTCAGGGACACCATTTCCTGGGTGCAGTTATTTTATTGTGTGCCAATAATTACTGAAGGCGGTACTATCTGTGTGGTTCTAGTATTTTCAGGGGGACTGTTTCTACAGTATAGTATTGGGGAGCACAGTATTAGGGGGTGGCAGGGTAGGGTGTTCAGAAGGTGGGAGGATGATGGAAAACTAGGAAACTAAGATGTCTGTCTGTCGAACTTTGCAGAGAGAAGAGATGGCAGGAAGAAATCATCATGGCGGTCTGGTCTGAAAGGAGAAGATGAGGACAGAGAACATCTAAATCTAAGAAGACATCACTGGATGTAAGAGGTATGTGGCGCTGTATTAGGCTACCTTCACATCTGCGTTAGTGATTCCAGCAGGCTGTGCCAGCAGAATTCTCCGGCACGGCTGGATGCAGACAGAATGCCCGCCGGCCCCATTAAATATAATGGGATCCGGCAGAGATCCGGCCACAATCTGGTAAAATGCAGAGAATCAGCGGGACAAAACCGCTCCATATGTAATGTTAGGATGGAATAAGTTAGGTTGAGAATTTGGCTTGGGAGGGCCCAGGCACATTCTTTGCACAGGGGCCCTCTGCTGTCTGTTTTCACCCCTGAATATTACTGCAGCCAAACTAAAGGAACAAAATGATTAAGTCGCAAAGGGAGACAGAAGACTGCCACAGAGTTGGAAGCATATGTTCAGAACTTGGTTTTGTGGTTCCTCCTGTAAAATATGTCATAATGTCTACTAGGAACTAGTTCTTATTGCATCACAAAAGTAGCACATTTATACTTTAGAGTGTGAAGAAAAAAAACAAAAAAAAAACAACGTGTTCCCTCCTATTATAAAGAAGCATAATCTAAGTATCAAAGTGTTAAGCACTACGGGTGCAGTAGGCCTGTAGACCCATTTGCTTTCTTCTTGGAAGCTTAGCCTTTGCCGGGAAATTCCATGAGCCTGCAAACCTATCAGCGAGCAGAATGTCACTGTCACAGTCTTGAGCGAGAGGGCAGGGGAGAGTGAGATCATCACACATGAGAGGAGGAGGGAACAGGAGTGTGAGGCTGTAGTTGTAACTAAGGGAGGAGAAGAAAGGGGGGGAAAAAAGTCTTAAACTCTGGCAGTATGCAGACCAGAAAGGGGGTGGGAGGGACAAGAGTATAGACTGGAAGCATGTATAGAGTGTGAAGAGTCTCAGAAACAGGCAAGTGTCAAATTCAAGGAGAGAAAAGACAAAGGATCAAAAACAGAAGCTGGTAAGTGTGGGTAGTGGTTGAGTTTAACTAAGGGGTGTGACTGCAGGTCTGCTGAGCGGGCCCGAGAGTCGGGGTATGCCAGGTACAAGAAGACTTTGTACAGTCCAGGTATGTGTGACGGAACGATCAACAGCAAGTGTGTTCTTGTACGCACTCACATTCGACTGTAAAAAGTGACCTAATGTATATGAGGTTTGTCATAGACCTGCTCTTATAGACCAGGTAAGCTATGGCCTCCATAACGTGAGGAGATATGAATATGCACCCTTTAAGGAGTGTCATACTACCTCTGCCTGTGCATGTCTATAACTTTCTGATTTATACATGATCATGTCATTCGTGTATGCATACAAGATTGATGACATACATGACTAATGACGTGTGACATCTTCTTTGTTTTATTCGATTTTCCGGATTGTACCCGTCAAACATGTATTTTTCTACGTGCATACTTACAACAGCACACAGTTAAAGATCTGTTGGTATCAGCAACTTTTGTCGGGGCAGAACGTATGATTACAGGAGATTGCTCTTTCAGGATGTATTGTAATAGACTTTATTTGATCATTGCAATGGATCTATAGGCTCTTAAGATACTTTCAATCCTTAAAAATCTCTGCCCTCTTCTACTTAGCCATTCATTAATGATATCTTGTTAAAAATCTCTGTCCTCTTCTACTTAGCCATTCATTAATGATATCTTGTTGTGGAAAGGTGAGTGGTAACCAATAACGCTCCCAGGGGGCTTGTCACTTGGCTCTTCAAGAGACATCAATCAAAAAATTGTTTGGATGTGTAGTGATTTGGAGGACAATGAATGAGTTTCTACATTATTTGGTAGATTCAGGCCATTTGTAGGTCTGGGAAAGCTGAATGATGGCCTAGGTGGAGCAGTAATGCTGATCTTATTGGTGGCCACTCAGTTTCCGCAGTCAAAGAAGTAATTAATAGTCTCTAAATTGGTCTTGGCAAAAGAGTACAACTCAAATAAATCTCCAACTGTATGCAAACCTTACCATAATGACCAGTAAAACTGCAAGGGCCCTGTTTTAGTGCAGATCCAGTATAAAGAGGTCTATCCTGTAGCCAACCAACTGCTATAACATGTCTACACCACTGAACTGGTTATAGGAGACATCATCAGTCCAATGAGCTTTTGTACTTTTACTAACATTTTTTTTACAACTTTTTCTTATGTTTTTGATTTGTTCTTAGGGTGCTGACCCACATTCAGGTTTTTATGCAGTTTTTGGAGCCAAAATCATAAAATGATAATAAAAGGCGAGGAGCTATTAAAGGCAGATACTGCTTGTAAAAAAAAAATCTTTGGTTTTGGCTTCAAGAACTGCACCAAAAAACCTGTACATTTGGTAGCACCCTTCAAGTGGTAGGCCCATCTCACACCTTGGAGGTATATTGCTAGGATATGCCATCAATGTCAGATAGGTACGGGTTCCACCTCTGGAACCTGCGCCTGTCTCTCAAATGAGGCATGGCGTGTTCTCCATTTACTTCTATGGGAGTTCCGAAAAGAGCCATGCGAGTGTGCTTGGCTATTTCCAGAACTCCTATAGAAGTTAACTGCGAGCACACCACGCAAGCATGGTCATCTTTCCATTCACCTCTATGGGAATTCCGGAATTTTTTTGGCACCCCCATAAAAGTGAATGAAGGGTTGCCACACTTGTGCAGTTTTCCCTCGTTCATTTTGGGGGTCCCGTTCTAGAGATAGGTGTGGGGACCTGAACTTATCTGACATTGGTGGCATATCCTACCGTTATGCCACCAATGTGTCAGATGGGCCATCCCTTTAAGACTTTGTTCAAATGCAGTCCATTTGTTGCCGATATTCCGTACATCCTAATGGGGTTTGTAAAAATTCAAGCACATTCTGCAGAAATAGCATGGTTCTGATCTATGGGACTGATTCTTGTGGAAATCTTTTAGTCTATATTCACACCTGAGGTGCAGTTTAAACTGCAATGCAAAGTGCACTGGAAAAACAACATGTGCTTTTGCTGTGGTTTTTTTATGCAGTTGTATTCTTTCCCGGTGAGACATTGAAATCAGTGTATTTCATCTGTAAAAAAAAAAAAAAAAACAGCTATTAAAATCATAGCAAAAATGCTTTTTTTTTTTTGCAATGCAGGCTTAACCACATTTTATGTGGCAATGTACCCCTACAAATCTGCTGAATGTGAATTCGGCAGAGCATTGCTATACATTAGTCAGTGTGGCAGGGGCAAGCATTTCTCCTGTAAAGTAACTGCGCCTGTTGTTACCGACTGTTATGATGCTTCCGTGTTTGCATATTGCAGCCAGACAGTCCACCAACAAGCATGACTACCGCACAATATAATTCTCATATCAAACCATACTAACCAAAACCAAACAAAAACTATCCCTTCCAGCATGTCCCAACACGTAGAGTGATCTCCAGTGTTTCTAGGTATGTGTAGTGAACGTACAACTGACAGAACATGCTGGGAGTTGCAGTTTTAAATCAGTTAGAGGTGTGTCTGTCACATATACACTGAAGGCTACTGCTTAAAAAAACTGACCTATTCATCAGTTTAGGGGGCCATTTAAACAGGCTCGTTCCAGATCATTGGTGCACGCAAAATGCCTACTGATCAGCATTTAATTGGCCGCTGATCAGATATTTTATGCTCAGATATTTTATACATTGGAGGTGCTGCCAGCAAACTGAGGGATGAACAATCGTAATAGCGATCATTTGTTCCCTATTAATTGGGCTGTGTGAAAATGTATGTCAAATGACTTGCATATTGTCCCATGTAAAAGGACCTTTAGGGTGGCTGCACACAGTGTGAATTACTCACGGTTTTTCCTCCCGTATTTAGTGCAGGGAGAAACGCAGTGTAATACAGTACCAGCAAAGTGAATGAGATTAAACAAATTTCATGTACACCTTACTTACATAAACAGAAAATCTGCAACAAAGGCCTCATGCACACGACCGTTTTTTTTTGCGGTCCGCAAAAACTGGGTCCGTAGGTCCGTGATCCGTGTCCGTTTTTTCTTCCGTTGGTCTTCCTTGATTTTTGGAGGATCCACGGACATGAAGTAAAAAGTCGTTTTGGTGTCCGCCTGGCCGTGCGGAGCCAAACGGATCCGTCCTGATTTACAATGCAAGTCAATGGGGACGGATCCATTTGGCGTTGACACAATATGGTGCAATTGCAAACGGATCCGTCCCCCATTGACTTTCAATGTAAAGTCAGGAGTCCCTATTATACCATCGGATCGGAGTGTTCTCCAATCCGATGGTATATTTTAACTTGAAGCGTCCCCATCACCATGGGAACGCCTCTATGTTAGAATATACCATCGGATTTGAGTTAGATCGTGAAAACTCATATCCGACAGTATATTCTAACACAGAGGCGTTCCCATAGTGATGGGGACGCTTCAAGTTAGAATATACTACGAACTGTGTACATGACTTCCCCCTGCTGCCTGGCAGCACCCGATCTCTTATAGGGGGCTGTGATCCGCACAATTAACCCCTCAGGTGCCGCACCTGAGGGGTTAATTGTGCGTATCATAGCCCCCTGTAAGAGATCAGGTGCTGCCAGGCAGGAGGGGGCACCCCCCCTCCCTCCCAAGTTTTAAATTCATTGGTGGCCAGTGCGCCCCCCCTCCCTCCCCTGTAGTACTGTACATTCATTGGTGGCCAGTGGGCCCCCCCTCCCTCATCTGTATTACTGTACATTCATTGGTGGCCAGTGCGGCCCCCCTCCCTCCCCTGTATTACTGTACATTCATTGGTGGCCAGTGGGCCGCCCCTCCCTCCCCTGTATTACTGTACATTCATTGTACAGTAAATGCTTGTGTGACCTATGTTTTATATTCTTCATAGACCTTTAGCTAAGAGAGGGTTTGCATCACCGTTTCATTTTCTGTTCTTCCGATAGGTTAGCAGAACAAAAAAAAAAAAAAACAGGATCCTATAAAAAAGGATCCTATGTATCAGTTATGCACATTTGGCATCCATTTGAGCTATTTTCGTCTGAGATACGTTTTTCTAGACAGAGAAAAAAGTACTGCTGCAGAAAATGTTGGCGCACTAATGTTAGTGCACTTATGATTGTCCTGCCCGGGATCCAGCTGGGGGTACCAGCATTTAGAAGCTTGGATGGCAGTGGGGAAAGATCCTCCTGGGAGGCCGGCTGTGCTGTAGGGTTAATGAAGCATCTGAGCTTTCTCTTCTCACACTGGAAACACAGGAGCTGTCAGGGCTGTGCTGTAGGGTTAATGCAGCAGATGAGCTTCCTCTTCTCATACACGAAACACAGGAGCTGCCTGGGCTGTGCTGTAGGGTTAATGCAGCAGATGAGCTTCCTCTTCTCATACAGGAAACACAGGAGCTGCCTGGGCTGTGCTGTAGGGTTAATGCAGCAGATGAGCTTCCTCTTCTCATACAGGAAACACAGGAGCTGCCTGTGCTATGCTGTAGGGTTAATACAGCAGCTGAGCTTCCTCTTCTCATACAGGAAACACAGGAGCGGTCATGGTTGTGCTGTAGAGTTAATACAGCAGCTGAGCTTTCTCTTCTCACACTGGAAACACAGGAGCTGTCTGGGCTGTGCTGTAGGGTTAATGCAGCAGCTGAGCTTTCTTTTCTCATATAGGAAACACAGGAGCTGTCAGGACTGCTGTAGGGTTAATGCAGCAGCTGAGCTTTCTCTTCTCATACAGGAAACACAGGAGTTTTCTGGGCTGTGCTGAAGGATTAAAGGGGTTATCCAAGACTATAAAATGCTCTCCCCCAAATGTCAGGCCCCTCACAATGAATATACTTAACTGGCTCCCCGCGCCGCTCCTGGTCCCTGCTGCTTCTCCCCGTGTGTGGATGAAAACATCCGGCGTCTGGGGGGCGAGCAACCAATGGCAGGCGGGGACGGGGATGAGCCTCCCTAGCGTCACCTGCAATGTTTTCATCGAGGCACATGGAGAAGCAGCAGCGGTGGCGCGGGGACCAGGAGCAAGCGCAGGGAGCGGGGGAGCCAAGTAAGTATATTCATTGTGAGGGGCCCGGGATATGGGGGAGCATTTTATAGTCTTGGATAACCCCTTTAATGCAGCAGATGAGCTTTCTCTTCTCATACAGGAGCTGTCAGGACTGTGCTGTAATGTCTGCACAGAAGCAGGGCACACTTCTGTGGAGATCTCTCAGTCTCTCTATCTGCTGGCCATGCTGCTGTCTCTAAGGATACTTTCACACTAGCGTTTTTAGTTTCCGGTATTGAGTTCCGTCATAGGGTCTCAAAACCGGGAAAAAAAACGCTTCAGTTTTGTCCCCATTCATTGTCAATGGGGACAAAACATAACTGAACAGAACGGAATGCTCCAAAATACATTCTGTTTCGTTTGGTTGCGTTCCCATAACGGGAGAGCAAACCGTATCATGGGATATGGAGCTAGACTTTCAATGGAGTTCATGACGGATCCGCCTTGGCAATATTAAAGATAATATTCCGTTCATAACGGATGCAGATGGTTGTATTATCAGTAACGGAAGCGTTTTTGCTGAACCCTGCCGGATCCCTCAGCTATTGGTTGCAGGGAGGAGCAAGTGCTCATGGGATTTGTAGTCCACTTCACCTCAGAAGAATCAGCACTAATACCTGCTGCTGTGATTGACAGGCACGGCATCCACTAGACCCACTGCTTTCTCTGCAGGGGTTACAAAGACAATTGCTTAAAAGAACATTTCTGTTACAGACAATTGTGTAAGCTAGTATCCCAGTCACAGTTAATTGCTTAAAGGAGTATTCCTGTTGCAGAGCCTTCTATTTGAGGAATCACTGCTGGTCTGTTGTACTGTACTCACATCATTAGTACAACAGATGTCATAGGACAACTTTGCATGCATCGTAGTCACCCACTTCATCCCATATGGCACTCAACAGGGCCCAAAATCAAATCCTCATGACAAGGACCTTGAGGATGGCAATGACTAATGTTCTGGAGATGGTGAAAGATATGTAAAGCATCACAATGTGATGAAGGGAATGAAAGCGAGCAAGTTCTTTCATCCATAATTACATCTCCTATACACCTACACATTTGTCACCCACTTTCTGCTTCATTTGCATGGGCATGTTAGAGTTAACTATTGTATGCAATCCAAATTTTATGCTCAAATCTGGGAGTTATCACTGCAATCTTACAAGGTGTATTATTACCACATAATCAGCATATGGAACAAAATGTAATAGTTACCGTACCAGTGGATGCTATATATTGCTGCAAAAGGACATAGTATGGCAGGTTTAATAATACTGTCATAGGCATGGGGTTGGGCACTGTCTCACTATATTAAAACTGAGCCCGCCATTTATGAAATGAAACCAGCCTGGTGACTGGCTTCTGAATTAAGCCCAGGCAATCATCTGTTATCTTAGGGGTAACATGTGGCCATACATACAGGGGAAATAAAGGGGCTGTTTCATCACAAACAACGGGGGCATATCACTAGGATATGCCCCCATTGTGTTATGGTGCGCTAGGACCCGCACCTATGTTGAGACCAGAGCCCAGAAAGTGGTGGAGAGTGCACTGCGCATGCGCAGCTGCCCTTCATTCATTTTCTATGGGGCTGCCCATAGAAGTGAATTGGAGTGGTGGCCAGCCATGCCCAGTGCGCTCCCATTCACTTCTATCTGATTGGCAGGGTAAGACACACAACTCTCCCACCGATCTGCTGTTTTGCAGCAGCTCCAGTGCCTACAATAATAAGCTTTGTCCACTGCACACAATGAACAGAACTGTAATTCTGGTGCTGACTTCCAGCACCAGACCTACTGCAGAACAGTAGATTGGTGGGGGTGGCGGGTGTCATACCCACGCTGATCGGACATTCGTGGCCTATCCTGAGGATAGTCCATAAATATAAAAGGATCAGAAACCACCTACAGGGGGCACAAACAAGTCATATGTTGGGTCTGACCTGTTGGGCATTTTGTCTTAAGAACTTACATTCTGTTGTCAGTCATTAAAAAATGGGTCTTGCTGGCCACGTTCTCTCTCTTCCTCCTAAATGATCATTTGGTTTCCAGTTCTATTCCCTAAATCCCCCAATGTTACTTCTTTGGAAGGTGGACTTTAAGTGACCATGAGACTACTGGATTTGCTTACCTCAGGGAAAATGGAGACAAATGCAACCCAAAATTCAATGACTGGTCCCTTTTCACTGCTGTGCTTTTGGCAACGCTGGGGTTGCAGTTGTGGCAACTTGCAAGTTGCCTGGCAACCCCATTCTCTTCTTTCATGTTGGGAACCCCCTTGTTGAGTCCGAAGTTGCGGTGTTGCCCCAGCCTAAGAACCTTTAAAGGGGTTGTCTTATCTCAGACATTGATGGAATATTACTACAATAATGTTAGATAGGAACAAGTCTCGGAGGTGAGACCCGAACCTATTTACAGAACGGCTTTCCCGAACTGAATAGAGCAGAGCCACGCATGCACAGCCACCCCCCATTCATTTCCAAAGGACTTCTGAGAATAACTGACCTCGCTTGCTCACCTATTTTCGGAACTCCCATAGAAGTGAATGAAGAGCATGCTATGCATGCAAGGTGCACTCTCATTCACTTTAGGAGCCCCAGTCTAGAGACAAGTACTGCTCCCAGAGGTTGATCCCACACACTTCTGACATTGGTGGATTATCCTAGCAGTAGTCCATCAACGTCTGAGGTAAGAGAACCCAATGCAAGCATTTTCCAAAGAGTTTCAGCTATTTGTTAAATATGGTGTTAATTACCTTAGACAGCTTCTAGGACAATTGGAAAAGCTGCAATGCGCTGATCAATCGTAGTTGATCATTTCAATATCCTGCTATAACGCATATTTAATACTTGTGTGCCACTTCAAAGGGCCATCCGGATAAACTGTGAGAAAGCTGGGATCTGTATCTCATTATTATGTCTGAATGCAGAAACCAAGACGGGTCAGTCAGAGGCCCAGGCATTCTGAATCACTTACTCATAAGAAGCATATCCTGCTGTGCTCGCTGACTAATCTCCAAACCACTGAGCCTAGCAATAAGAAGTGGAGGAGGGTCCTGGATACTGTTACATGAGTATACATACAGGGAAAACTAAACGAAAACTTGTGGAAAGTGTAAAAAGATGCATTAACACCATAAGTTCCCCAAAAACATATGTGTTCCATAATGCAAAGCAACAAAGGGCGGCATTCTACACTTAAAAGGGTCATCCTTTAATTAAATACTGATTAATTCTGTTAGATCAGGGAAACCATATTTTTTTCAATTGGAATTATAAAAAACAATGCTCCTGTGACTAGAGATAGCTGTTGCATGCTTGTTAAAGCGCCCTCCTGGTCCACCTAATGTGTCCAGTGCTGGTGAGAAGAAGCTGCCTCTGATGCATTGATTCTTAGTGGCTGTTCTGCACAATCACTCTGCTGCCTGTGTGCAAGGAGATACAAGGGCTCGGACTGAGCTACTGAGCATGTGTGACCATTGCTCCTGGACACATTAGGTGGAGAGCCTGAGTGACAATAAAAAGATATGCAAGATAGAAGGACTTCACTACTACTGCACGAAATCCTCATGCCACTACTCCATGTGACAGACGGACAAGGGCTGTATATCAGTACATGGTGGTGCGATTACGGACAGTAGATCATCAACAATATAAAACAGCAAAGAAGAATCAGTGGCACTCACCATCCAAGAATAAAAAGAACAGCAATGGGCGGAATAATAAGTATGTAACTGTAATATCTAGACACAGGAGCACAAATGTAAATGATTTCAATTGAAATAATTAAATTTTACATGATGTGACAGAAACATGTAACCCACATCTTGATTTAAAGAAGACCTATCACCACAAGAAGCAGTGAAATCTGCAGTCAGTATGTTATCAAATAAAGGTTATTCACACTAGCGTCGGGGCTCCGCTTGTGAGCTCCATTTGAAGGGGCTCACAAGCGGCCCCGAACGCATCCGTCCAGCTACCAATGCATTCTGAGTGGACGCGGATCCACTCAGAATGCATCAGTCTGGCAGCGTTCAGCCTCCGCTCCGCTCAGCGAGCGGACACCTGAACGCTGCTTGCAGCGTTCGGGTGTCCGCCTGGCCGTGCGGAGGCAAACGGATCCGTCCAGACTTACAATGTAAGTCAATGGGGACGGATCCGTTTGAAGTTGACACAATATGGCTCAATTTTCAAACGGATCCGTCCCCCATTGACTTTCAATGTAAAGTCTGGACGGATCCGTCTGAACTACTTTCAGACTTAGAATTTTTTTCTAAACTATAATGCAGACGGATCCGTTCTGAACGGATCCAAACGTCTGCATTATAGGAGAGGATCCGTCTGTGCAGACACCAGACGGATCCTCTCTGAACGCTAGTGTGAAAGTAGCCTTACTGCAGCACTCAATGACTTCCATTCAATGTGCAGATTTATTCACCAAGAAATGCATTTCTTGGTGAATAAATCTGCATGTTGAATGGAAGACACTGAGTGCTGCGGTAACCTTTATTTTATACTATCTACTGGGGATCTAAAAGCTAAAACCTAACCATGCGGGCCCCTCCACCTAATGGACTGTACAATGCTTTACATACAACTGTAAGTGCTGCTCCACCTTTTTCATTTTTTGCAGGCAATATGTTATAAGGCAGGAGGAGTTGAGCAGATTAATATATAGTTTTAAAGGAAGAGAGTCAGTTATAAACTTATAATTTATACATTTATATCTCTGCTTTTTCTGACTTCAGTTGTACACGGAGGGAGTTATCAGTGATTGAAAGCATTCACTGTGTAAGTGTGTATACAGAGATTGCTGTCAGTCACTGATAGCTGTGCAGAGGGGCCGTCTTATTATTGATTGATAGCATTCCCTGTGTAAGCCTGTATACAGAGACTGCTGTCAGTTACTGATAGCTGTACACAGGGGCAGTCTTAAATGCAGAGATATAAATGTATACATTACAAGTTTTACTTAATAATTTCCCATAAAACTATATATCAATCTGCTCAGCTCCTCCTGCTCTATAACATGCTGCCTGCAGATTGCACTGCATTTTGTGGAGACAGGTCCTCTTTTAGATGGTTAACTTGTTGTACACCCCCACTTTCCACCCACAGAGGTCAGCTGATTGGAGAAGTAAGGCTGCTGGGGAAGCTGACAGCGCCTGTACCATTTATTAAATGGTGCCCATTTTATAGCATACCGTAAGTGCCTACATAATACTTGTTTGCACCCGGTTCACCACAGATGCACACAAGCTCTCTCTTAAGGCTGTATCATGTAATGACTTCTTAGAGTAACAAGCTATAGCTGTCCTTGTGCCCAGTGGTTGAATGATCACCTGATTGCTATAGCTTGTTACTCTAAGAAGCCATTACATGATAAAAAAATATAGCAGTTTCGTGAATGTGCCTTTTGGGTTGAGAATATCTGATTAAGGTAGTGTCACTGTACTTAGTGCTTCTCTGCCTTCAACTTCCTGTTTATTACATAGATACACTTTCCCGAATCACGAAAAAACATTTCTCAAGAACTGCAGATCTAGCCTACAAGTCAAAGAGAGAGGGGGAAGGAGAGAGGGCGGTATTACAAGGCGTTGTTTAAAGGGACACGCACGGTTAACTTTTTCATGCCACACTAGATGCAAAACTGAAGCTTTAGCTATCTATATCCATTACTACACATTTATTACCCTTCCTGATATGGGCCTCCTGAAGGTGAAACTTTACTTTCAAAAGCACTTTAAAAAATATGTTACACAAAAGCTGCAAAAACGTTATACCCTGTGGACAGAGGGTTCCCTTAAATATAAATATGGATGTGCCCTTCCTGGTGGGTGTCCTCAGTTGTAACCTATAGCATCCCCTAATCCCGCCGTGAACATATGAACAAACCATCCTTTACTGCCAAACCCATCCAACATGCTGTGTAGAGCCCTAACAGTGCCGCCGGCGAGAGACCGGTGCTGCAATGGCCTGCCTCCATGGATGGTAGGACACCAGTAATAATCTTTCAGAATTGCACCTTCAGTCAAAGTAGCTCTCTAATGACTTGCCTAATTTCTACCTTATAAACCTGTCAGCAGAACACATGGAACTGGAGACACAGACTGTCCTAAAACAGCCAATAGCTGCTGTCATGTTTGTACGAGAACAGGCAAAAATAAGGGCTAAAATGATACAAATCAATAACGATAGGCGAAAGCCGCAGAAACAATGCAGCTTAGGATAGAAGTAAACAGGATGAAGGGGCGTGGGCAAAAAAAATAACAGAAATAAAAAGAATGGCGGCCAGGAGAGTAACAGGAAAAGAAGAGGGGAGCAGGAAAGTGGGGCTGGAGAGGAGGAGACAGGCGAGCATGGAAGAGGGAGGCCCTGTTACTGGCAGGCTTCAGTGACCTTCCGACAGAAACTGAAAGTAGTCGATATACTTTCGAGCACATGGAGTAACCAGCCAGCTGCCTGAGTAAGTTTACATGTACTGTGAGCGGGTCTCCACTGAAAGCATGTCCGATTCAGAAAGTAATGTCATTTTAATGGTTTATACTGTAAAGTGACATTGATGTCTTATGGCGGATAAACAGTTTTTAGTCCCATAGTTGAGGGAACATATTTTAATGCAGTACCATCTTTATGGCACTGTTATGGGGCATCATGCCTAAAACTCCTTGGAACACTATGGTTGGCACTCTTATGGGGTAAATGCGGATGACTGTATGCGGACACTTGGAGGGTACATTTTGGCACCAAGTCCTAAGTATTGTATGCATTACCCTGTGACCATGTCTCCTGCATGTCACTATGCTGCTGGGGTTTAGGGTACTAAGGGCACTGCTGGGGTACTAATGGTTTAGGGTACTACGCATGTCATGGTCCTTTTCTCCTTTATAGAAGGAGAAGTTCACATACAGCACATGTAAATTGCTGGTGAAGAGTCATGAGAAGAGTCCAGCAGTAGTGATGAGCGGCAGGGGCAATATTCAAATTTGTGATATTTCGCGAATATTCGCCATATATTCGCGAATTCGTTATCTTCAGTCATTATTTTCTTGATTGCGGAAATCGGCATTTGAAAAATTCACTATCAACACTACTCCTAAAGTCAAAGATATTGCAGCCTTCTCATTGGCTCACAAGCTAGAAGCAGGGAGGGATCATGTGTACTGATTAAAGGGAGTCTTTCACGCAGATTCACCCTATTAACCTAATAACAGTGTTATGTCCACGGCATCCCCCCTATTAAAACGGTGCTTACCGTTAGTTCCTTGCTAGCATCGTTGTGCAGAAAAACACTTTTAATCCGCATGCAAATGCGTCTGTGAAGGTGCCCAGGGGCGGCGTTACAACGGCCGGTGCCCAGGCCCCTGGGTCATTTTCATACGAAGGCACTCCCCCTCCGCCGCGTCTGCCCGCCCTTAGTCTCTGTTCTAACTTCCCTCCTCCCGTCCATAATCCCGCGCAGGATTAGAGGTTAGAACAGAGACTAAGGGCGGGCAGACGCGGCGGAGGGGGAGTGCCTTCGTATGAAAATGACCCAGGGGCCTGGGCACCGGCCGTCGTAACGCCGCCCCTGGGCACCTTCACAGACGCATTTGCATGCGGATTAAAAGTGTTTTTCTGCACAACGATGCTAGCAAGGAACTAACGGTAAGCACCGTTTTAATAGGGGGGATGCCGTGGACATAACACTGTTATTAGGTAAATAGGGTGAATCTGCGTGAAAGACTCCCTTTAAAAAAAAATCTTGAATATTTGAAATTACGAATATATATATCACTATATTCTAAATATTCGCTAATTCTCGAAGTGCCGATATTCGCGATAAAAATTCGCAATTCGAATATTTTGTGATCAACACTATCCAGCAGCATCCAGAGCTCTGTGAGATGCAACTATGATCGTTCACCCCCATACAGTTTGCATCTCGTCAGCAGCCCATCCCCGTTTACATGGGGAGATGTGCTGCCGTCACGTGCAAGATGTGAATGCAAATAAAAATGAGCAATTGCCTATTCATAGAGGGGATCAGCGGACATACTTACAAGGGGCAATGATCTGAACATGAATTTGTAGGAACATTTGTAAAAAGGGCCTTAATGAATGACATTTCACATTGGTTGTCATTCACTTGGCTCCCTGATAGTTATCTTTGTGGGTGCATTTGCGGGTACACTGCTTTGTACTAGCTTTGGCATGGATCATGTAGCGTGAATTCAATATCATTGGGGAATTGCTATTTAACCGTGATCACTCATGATAGATAAGATACCGGTGAGTCAGTAAAAATATAGTAATACAAGAGACGTAAACTGTTACTAATAAATCCATCTCTGTAGGAAAAATAGGTAAATGAAATGGATTTGTGTTTCTTCACATGTAAAAAAATTATAATTAAATATCACATTGTACTAACCTTAGAAAAGCAGTATTTAGTGGCAAAATATAATCCAGTATTTCAGCCATTGCCTTCAAAGGAGTGTGCGCAGCATAACTGATGCAATGAAGTATATTATTTTTGCCATTAGCTTCCACTAAAATGTGTACCGTACTGTTAAAGGGCATCCATCAGCAGATTTGTATCTATGAACCTGGCTGACCTGTTACATGTGCACTTGGCAGCTGAAGGCATCTGTGTTGGTCCCATGTTCATATGTGTCTGCATTGCTGAGAAAAATGCAGTTTTAATAAATGCAAATGGAGCAATGTAGGCGTGGCCATTACACCTAGAGGCTCAGCTCTCTCTGCACTTCATTGACAGGGCCTGGCAACGTGATCATGCTGACAGATGTCCTTTAAGTTCATTCCATTCAGAATACTGATTTGACAATAGAATGAACAAGTCAAGCCAAAATTAGCAAATAATTTAATGGGTTCCTTTCAGGTCCACCTATTATAATATTGAACAGGAGGGCTTCGTCTTTTGTCTATCTCCTCTTCATGATGTCTGGGCTTCTGATACCCCACCCCCATTAAAACAAGAGATGCGGTCAATCTAGTTTTGGCCCGATCTCCAGGGACCCTGTCATGCTCATGGTCAAAAGACAATATTATTTTTCGTATAAATTGAAGCCATTTTGGAGCAGAAGGAGCATTCTTGGCTCTACAAACAGAACTGACCATCATCCATGTCTTGTTGGGAATAACTAAAAAGTGTCTAGAGTATCATATAAAGATTATACCAATAAAGCTTGGCCTAACACCGCAACAAAATCAATATATATATCGCGTTTCGGCGAACCTTTGTCTGGGGGTTCGAAGTTTAGCCGAAACGTGCATCAGGGTTGGTGCCATCTCGGAGGAGGCACAGCATGGGTAATACATTCTGCCTTGATGATTGATTGTATTGATATAATTGCACTTGCAGTTTATATTTTTTCTTACTACTATGTGGAGCAGTATGAATTGTTGCCAGTGTGTCCTCCTCTGGTGATGTCGCCTTGTCCCTGCACTTGTTTTACCATATAAAGATGTAGCCTTTAAATGAGCTTTATATCCCACCCAGCACAAGCAATATCTGACTTTTCTCCAGATTGTACATGTTTGAGTATTTTAGGACTAAGACATATGTAAAGTACTGGAAAAATTACATGTTGAGTCCTCCTTGTGGAGAAGTGAATGCATTCGACCATATGCTCCTTAGCATGTTGCAGCAATGACATAAGGAACCAAAAATCTATGTTGTCAAACCCGTCCAGCCAGTGCATAAATCAACAATATGTGCACTTGTCAATAGGAAATGAATTGAAAGGACCTGTTCTCAATAGGAATACAACATGTCTCATACTATCATTTGTCTTCAGGTTATAGAAAACAAACATGGCCATAGACTGCCATGACGGTCAAACGACAGTCTCCTCCAAGACCCCTGTGCACTCTCTCAAGCTCATTAAGCCTCTTGAGTCGGTAGATAAGAAAGCAGTTGAAGCAGGAATACCCAAAGCTCTTCTCCAGAATAAGGATGGACACTGGGCCAAACTACTGCTGAAGGGAACAGCCACCGAGACTAAAGACAGCTCTGCCCTGGGAATCTCCATCATAGCACAACCTGAATGTAAGATCTTGTCGTGTTATATTGAATTTCTTTGACCCAAATTTCCTTCAAGTTTTACATAACTTGCTACTTGTAATGTTTCAGCTTTACAGATCTAGCCGAGCTCAAATTGACTCTGATAACATGTCACAGTGTTATCTCGGTTATCTTGTGACAAAAGCCATTGAAATCCATTGAAAAGTCAGTTAACATTTTCTTACCATTTTTTACTGAACACGGTAACCATCAAGTTTTGCTCGGCTGCATTTGTATGTTTCAGCTACTATACCATAACTGTTACTACTATACCTATTGCTCTATAACCTCTCCCATATACCTCTTATTACCCCCTGTAACCTCTCCCATATCTTCTCCTATTACTCCATGCAACATCTCCCTATATCTCCTATTACTCCATATCACCTCTCCCTATAGCGCCTATTACTCCATATAACCTCTCCCTATATCTCCTCCTATTACTCCATATAACCTATCCCATATTAGGGCTGTCGAATATAATCGATGCATCGATGCATCGCGATTCGACCCCCGGCGATTCTGCATCGATGCGGTTGCTTTAAATAATCGATGCATGTTGATGACGTCAGCGTCGCGTCCGCCGTGCAGCCGAGTCGGAAAAAAGTTTTTGGGCGCCTTCTTTCCCGCCTCCCGCCTCCCGCTGACGTGTCAGAGGGGGTGGCCACAACATTGAGTGAGCCAGGTCTGATTGAGTGAGGAGGAGCCGGAGGCGTGGTTTCCGCGCATCTCCGGCTCCCAGTCAGACACTCAGAAGCAGGCGGCAGTGCGGACGTGCGGTGGCTGGCGGCGAGGTAAGTTCTGTCACCTATGAGTATGTAATATCTACCTCCAAAGCGCCTGCCACCTACACAGCATATACACCCACCTACCGCCTGCCACCTACACAGCTCATATTGCCGCTTCTCATACCTTTGCCGCCCGCGCCATGTTTCTTCTTTATTTTTTTCGGTTGTGTCTCTTCGTATTCTTCCCCTCCGTCTACTACAGTGGACGGAACTTTAGGTTCCGGGTCTATGAAAGGCGGTCAAACAGCGGCCCCTAGTGGCCAGTCTGGGAATGTCTACATTTATCTCACACTATTGGAGATTGCTCCCAGCAGGAGGTGATCCACACTGACAACTCTCAGCTAAGGGCAGGGATCTGAAACTGCTGGGGTGTCAGATTTACTGACAGTTACTGATCCTGCACCATCAGAGCCCCTTCACACGTGTATCAGTCCCTACTGAGAGGATGGTTATTGTGGATACAATGTAGCATACACAGGATCTATCAACCTGAAACCTCCAGGACTAACATACTGATGGTCTCTCAGGTTCTTTCACACTTGCGTTTTTCTTTTCCGGCATAGAGTTCCGTCCTAGGAGCTCAATACCGGAAAAGAACTGACCAGTTTTATCCTAATGCATTCTGAATGGAGAGCAATCCGTTCAGGAGGCATCAGTTCAGTCCCTCTTACGTTTTTTGACCGGAGAGAATACCGCAGCATGCTACAGTTTTCTCTCCTGCCAAAAATCCTGAACACTTGCCGGATCCAGCTTTAAACTTATATTGAAATGTATTAGTGCCAGATCCGGCATTAAAATTGCTGCATTGACGGATCCGTTCTTCCGATCTGCGCAGACCTTTAAATCTGTGAAAAAAATAAACACCGGATCCGTTTTTCCAGATGACACCGGAGAGACAGATCCGGTATTTCAATGCATTTGTCAGACGGATCCGCCTGACAAATGCATCCGTTTGCGTCCAGATTGCCGGAATCCTCTGAAAAACAAGGGGACTTGGGTAATAATCTTGATGCATCGTGATGCATCGCCGAATCGAATCGAATCGTGGACTTGATAATCGTAATCGCATCGAATCGTGAGACGAGTGAAGATGCGCAGCCCTATCCCATATCTCCTCCTATTGCTCCATATAACCTCTCCCTATATCTTCTCCTATTACTCCATATAACCTCTCAACATATCTCCTCCTATTGCTCCATATAACCTCTCCCTATATCTTCTCCTACGGTATTACTCCATATAACCTCTCCCTATATCTTCTCCTATTACTCCATATAACCTCTCCACATATCTCCTCCTATTGCTCCATATAACCTCTCCCTATATCTCCTCCTATTGCTCCATATAACCTCTCCCTATATCTCCTCCTATTGCTCCATATAACCTATCCCTATATCTCCCCCTATTACTCCATATAACATCTCCCTATATCTCCCCCTATTACTCCATATAACATCTCCCTATATCTCTTCCTATTACTCCATATAACCTCTCCCTAGATCTCCTCCTATTACTCCATATAACCTCTCCCTAGATCTCCTCCTATTACTCCATATAACTTCTCCCTAAATCTCCTCCTATTACTCCATATAACCTCTCCCTATATCATCTCCTACGGTATTACTCCATATAACATCTCCCTATATCTCTTCCTATTACTCCATATAACCTCTCCCTAGATCTCCTCCTATTACTCCATATAACCTCTCCCTAGATCTCCTCCTATTACTCCATATAACCTCTCCCTAAATCTCCTCCTATTACTCCATATAACCTCTCCCTATATCTCCTCCTATTGCTCCATATAACCTCTCCTATATCTCCTCCTATTACTCCATATAACCTCTCCCTATATCTCCTCCCATTACTCCATATAACCTCTCTCTATATCTCCTCCTATTACTCCATATCACCTCTCCCTATATCTCCTCCTATTACTCCATATCACCTCTCCCTATATCTCCTCTTATTACTCCATATAACCTCTCCTTATATCTCCTATTACTCCATACAACCTCTCTCTATATCTCCTCCTATTACTCCATATAACCTCCCTTAGATCTACATACAGCTTATAAAAACAAATATTTTGTATCACTTTTCAGGTGAGAATAATCAAGAAATTTGCCCAACTTCCCAGGAAGGTCCTCTGTACATCACAGACTCCAAGCAGTACAGGTAATTCAACACATCCATCCTACTAATAAAGACCTGGGGGCTATTATGGCATTTGCAATCAATTATGAATTCATCTCTTCACAGTTTAACCGAATGCAATGAGCATATTCCAAATAATGTGGTAAATGCAACAGAAGGCAAATTGGCACAGCCACCACGATTTCCAAAGAGCAAGAAAAAGAGGCGGAAAAGAAGTGTTAAGAATAACAATGCCACCACAGCTATAAGAAGCCAGACCACCCCAGAGCAGGAGACACGCACACCGATACCTGTACAGGTAATGTGAGCTATGGCAAAATACATCTGTTACTGGGGGCACCAGGGCTGATAGCTGTCTACATCTGTTACTGGGGGCACCAGGGCTGATAGCTGTCTGCAATCTACTATGTTTTGAAACAGAGAATTTAGTCTGAAACCAGGGCACCATCACAAGGTGATTAGGTGTAGTTACCTATATTCTGCCTGTGCATACTATACGTTTTCTATGAACCCTTCATATGCATTAATTGTGTCTCCCAACAATCGACCTTTACATAGAAAATTTAACATTTGGTAATTAATGTAAAAAGTGGATCAGATTTAGCGGCCATTATCTTGTGTGGAAAAGTTCCTCTACTTGACGTTATCATGGAAATTGTATGATGCTAGTACAGGTGCCTTCATATAAGGCAGATTTTGTTGCCGGAGTTTCTGTTCGGTTCCATTCATCTGAATGAGCCTTGCAGAAATCCATCTGCTTTCTGCCAAAACATCCCCATTCAGATGAATCATGGTCAACCTCTTTTAAATTGGGAGCCACCTTGGTTCACTGGGATTTCAGAAAACTTTTCATATGTCATAGAGGCATCTCAAAAGTTTGGATCGGTGAGAGTCTGAGTGCTGAGACCCCCACTGGTCACTAGAATATCACACTCTTTCTCCTAGCTGCAGGGGACGAAATCAAGATGGTCCCATAGACTTTCTTTTGAGGCTATCTCTCTTCCTCTCCTACAGTGAGGAGAGACAGCACAATACGCGAGAGCTTCTCTCTCCTTTTTATAACATTCAGTGGGGATCTCAGCTCTCAGAGCCCCACAGATCTAAAAGCTTGATATGTCTCGAGTCTATAACATATCAAAAGTTTTATCAAAACAGTGGATTTTGAACAGGGGACATTTCCATCTAAAATGTAATACTACATGTCCCCCATTAAATGAATGGCTCAAGCTACAGCAAGAACCCCTGTTTGTTAAGGCTCCATTCACACGTCCGCAATTTCGTTCTGCATTTTGCGGAACGGAATTGCGGACCCATTCATTCCTATGGGGCAGCATGATGTGCTGCCCGGACACGGAATTGCAGATCCGCACTTCCGGGTCCGCACTTCCGTTCCGCAAAAAAATAGAACATGTCCTATTCTTGTCCGCAATTGCGGACAAGAACAGGCATATTCTATAAGTGCCGGCAATGTTCGATCCGCAAAATGTGGAACGCACATTGCCGCTTTCCGTGTTTTGCGGATCCGCGGCTCCGTGTATCCGCAAAACACGTTGCGGACGTGTGAATGGAGCCTAACAGCTCTGCCCTCTCTTTCATACCGGGGACTCCCCAACAGGAGACTCCTCTCTGTGAAGTCCATATGCCCTAATAGTGTGTATGCAAAGGGTTGCCTTTTTGAGACAAATTTCCTGGACCACTACTCTGAGCCGAACTCACAGGATCTGTTACATTGGGCGTGTTTCCCAGACCAAACACATTTGTGTGAAATTAGTCCTATTTTCATTGATTTAAAAAAAGCACTATTTCTACAGTTTGGTTAAAAAAAAGTCCATCATCTCCTTGATTTGGCTAGCTATTTTGGCCTCAGCCAGATGGGGATAGCAATTGTCAATCAGAATGCAATTGTGATTACTATAGTGGCAGCAGTGCAAATAAAGCAATGTACCACTTCATCTCCTGATGGCTCTGCAACGTCTTACCAAGTGATGGTATGGACACTAATTGACTAGTAGAGTAGAGCAGACTTAATTAAATATTGTTTTTCTGGTTTTCTGTAGGATGAAGAATCTCAGTCAAAACAATGGCATACAAGTAGCATCAAACCAACTAATGAAAACATTCAGTACCCGCCTCCAAACTCACAACCCTATGCTTATGACAACCTAAAAGTGCTCCACAAGCTTATCAGTCCATGTCAATGCATCTACCATGTGGGTGCTGGAAAGCTTCAGCCTCCATCAAATCTATTACTTGATCAATCATCTAAAATTATTACTGCTTTGGGGACTGATGATTATGAAAAATTTAACCTACAGAGGGGTTCCTTCAAGTTCTCCAACTCCTTTACAGACTCAAAAACCCAATCTGTGGAAGAGGGGGTATTGTTTGCTCTTAAGGATAGTGTAAGCTTTGGAGAACCCTACAACTTGTGCACATTAGCCAAATCCTGGAAGAAAGATGATTATGATCATGAACAGTTGGTCAACGAAGGGATCCTACTGAACAAGGTATAACAATATACTGAACTAATTAAGACATAATTTTGGACCTAGAGAACTGACTAAGCAACCCATTTAAAGGGCATCTGTCAGCAGATTTGTACGTAGGAAACTGGCTGACCTGTTGCATGTGCTCTTGGCACATGTTTCTAAATTGCTGAGAAAAATGAAGTTTTAATATATGCAAATGATCCTCTAGGAACACTGGGGCCTTACCATTACACCTAGAGGCTCAGCTCTCTCTGCTTCTGGTGCACCCTCTGCACTTTGATTGACAGGGCCAGGCAGTGAAAATGTCATCACACCTGGCCCTGACTTGTCCTAAAGTCAATCAAAGTGGAGAGAGCGCGGCAGTTGCAGAGAGAGCTGAGCCTCTAGGTGTAATGGTGATGTCCCTGTCGCTCCTACAGGCTGATTAGATTAAAGAATGTCGTATTGTAAAGAGACTGTGGGAAAATTTATCATCATGGACCTGCAAGTACTAAACCCAATAGCAGAGTCTTTACAGGAAACATAGTTATTTTTAGGGATAAAAACAGCATCTGTGTCAAGATACCACAGCTGATATGATTTTCCTTTTCTGATAGGACTTTATTAGATAAGACACATTTTCTCATTTTCTTTAGGGTCTCAAGACGCAAGATTATGAATACAAAACAAATATCCATTGGACAAAAAGTGAAGAGGTGCTGGGCAGTGGAGCATTTGGAGATGTGTTCTTAGGAAAGGACAAAGAAACTGGTTTTAAATTTGCAGCTAAAACAGTAAGTATAACTTCTTCATAAATGTCCATATAGGCTTTATTATTTAAAAGCATCAAGGACAAACAGGTTGTCCCAGCTGGACAACACCGGACCACATTCCCTATTGGCTATATGCGCTTTATAAAGGGGGGTCCTTTTTTTGTATGACCAGAGAAAATAGCCTCTGCAAAGGGTATTTCCCACTTTGGCAGACTTGGCTGCTGTGCCCCGCTGTTCCCCTGCTTACCGCCGCGGTCCCGGGCGCCATGTTCTGGGCTCCGTCAGTGTGGGTGCTGTTGTTCTGGATCCGCTCCACAGTCTGCTCTCAGCCCTGGCCACAGCATGCTTGCTGTTTGTTTCCTGCAGCACTTTCTTAAAGGGAACCTGTCACATGGATTTTGGGTATAGAGCTGAGGACATGGGTTGCTAGATCGCCTCTAGCACATCCACAATACCCAGTCCCCATAGCTCTGTGTACTTTTATTGTGTAAAAAAAACTGATTCGATACATATGCAAATTAACCTGAGATGAGTCAGAGCTTGAAAATATGACTCTTCTCTGGTCACACAAGTAAGATATGACTCTTTTATGTTAATTTGCATAAAAGGCGGGAAGTACAAAAATGCATAATACTTATTGAATTCGTCTGCAAATGAAATTAAAAGTGTAATTTATATGTTTAGGGTAACACAATGAACATTTAGAAACGCTCAGTGAGGGTAGCATAGTAGAGGTGACAGGTTCCCTTTAAGGGCCGGCGCGTGTCACTTCCTGGGCTTTATGGGTTAGGCCGTGACAGTACACTGAGGCCATGGACCCCGCTGGTCACCCCAAGCCTGTCGTTCAGGAATTGTTACATGAAGTGAGGCGTCAGAGCGAACGTCAGGATGTCATGATGCAGTTCATGCAAAATGTTGCTCCTCGTATGGATGCCATTTCTTCTCCAGCTACTGCAGGAAGCCTCCACCTAAGCAGTGAGCCCGTTGACGTCACGGCACTAATGGGTGGGCTTTAGCCCTGCTCTAGCCTGTAAAACGGGTAGGGCAACTCTAAAGCTCGCCCATCAGAGCCAGTGACGTCACCAGGAACACTGCTAGGTAGAAGCCTCAGCATAGCAATGTAATAATAATATAAACAAAAAAGCTATGAAATGCTCCGATGCTCATGTCAGGAGTAAAAATGGGGAACCCAGACAACCACTTTAGGCCTCAACATAAGTGTAGGTAGCTCATAAAGAGATGTTACATTTTTAAAGATGTTTCACATCGGAGGCATAAGCATGTGGCGTAAACACAATGTAAAAGAGCAGGTCGAAGTTAATCCATTCACTTTCACTTCCTCCAGGTCTAATTTTATTTCTCCTCTTCCTCTTTTCAGATTAATGTCGACAGATTTCGATCTGAGGAGCTGACCTGCTGCCTAGCTGTCAATTCTGAAAAAATAATCCCAGTGTACGGGGCTGTCCGAGAAGGATCCTGGATCACTGTGTTTATAAAGCACATGGAGGGTAAGGTTCAGGACTCCTGACTTATTACAAATGACAAGTAATAAGAAATGGTTGTAAATCTAGCACTAACACCCAAAATCTCACCAGATATGGGTGAATGTGTGAAGTAAAATTAAAGCTGCTTCTACACACAAGATAACTGATGAAGTGAGCTGCAGGGGTGGTGGGAAGGTTGGGAGTAGTTGTACCCAAAGTTCGGATGCTCCCTGGGCTGTGCAGTTATAGGGGCACACCCTGATGTTGGAGCTCCTGCCTGATGTTAGGAGGGGTGCCCTCAGTCGTGTTATGTTTTAGGTGCAAGGCAGGGTTTCCTGAATTGCTGTGATAGCAATGAAAATGTTGGTGCACACAATGACGAGGCCAGATTTTAGTGTATCAAGTCCACTGTACTTTACTGAGGCTATTTTGCAGATGATTCACACAAGCATGAAGTGCAGTTTTTACAGTTGGCATATGTCATTTCTAAGGCTGTGTATGGGAGGCTGGTCTCTCTCTATCAATCATGCTATACAATCTCTCCTTTCCCAGCCTAAGGGGTGCACTTTCTCTGTCTTCAGATATATAGATATATCTCTAGTATCTTCAGTGGAACACAGTCTGTGAACCTGAAGCTTGCCCCCACCACATGCAGAGATGTCTGTAGCCTCAATGTAGGTGCGCTACCTTTCTCTAACAAATGGTCTGCACATCTCCTTTGTGGACATTCAACTTTCTGTAGAATCCAATAGCTCTTTCCCTCAAGAGATGACATAAATACTGTGACTTTTACTGCTTATAATCCAGAGTAAGATGGTTTCCGTGTTAGCACTGCTCCTTAGCGGTGTACTCGTCTGCAACTCTCTTCCTCCTAGAAAAGAAAGGGTGGAGCCAGCCCTTCCTAGCAACTAGGGAACCTCCCACTCCATACACAGCCCATGGGACATATAATACATGAAATACAGCGACAGTAACACTTTAACCACCTGCAGTGGGGACAGTGCACTGACAACAACTATCCCCCCCATAAAACTGCATGACCGGCCAGCAGACGTTGTCCGTTGTAGGTGGGAGAGGGGAGAAAAGTGTCTGCCAGACTCCTTTGGCAGGTGGCTTATCTTACTGAGAGAAAAGAATTGGGCATGCTGAAATCTAACATACTCAACTTTTTTCTCCCCTGATATCTGGAGTACACATGGGTTTGGTCAGTAGTCATGTGTATGGCTGATTTAAGTATTCTACAATTAGCTGTTACAGCTAGAGTTACATATCTTGTTACTAACTGCTGAACTGAGATTCCCTTGCTCAAGGATAAGTAGTCTGATAAGTAGTTTGGTTTTGTATTTGTAAACCAGACATCCATAGATATTCAGAATAGGATTTATCAAGTTCTGCACTGCGGAAGTATGGCTTATTGGCGCAAAAAAAAATATTGATATTTTGTAGTTTTACACCACTTACTTCAGTTTGTGGGCATGGTTAGCCTGTTGAGCTTATTTAAAGGGTTTTCAGGGAGTACAGTATTGATGACCTATCCTCAGGATTGATCATCAATATGTGATGGGTGGCAGTTCAACTGCTGGCACCACCACTAATCAAGTGTTTGATGAGGCCACAGCACTCGGGTGTGTGCTGCGGCCTCCTCCTAGGCTAGTGACGTCATATAGTCTATAGGCACCTCAGTCCCATTCAAGTTAATGGGCTTGGGCTACAAAACCAAGCAAAACTACTATGCAGTGTAAATTGCTGTGGCTCTCTGCCTCTTCAAACAGGTGATCGGCGAGGTTGCCAGGAGTCGGACCCCCACTTATCAGATATGGTTGAGGATAGATCATCAATATTGTACTCCTAGAAAATCTCTTTAAGCCAAATTGATCAACTGCATCTAATGAGGATGAGGTCCCCAGGATGAACAACCCCTTTAAGGCTATCCGGCTTATTAGTATATTAGTGCCAAATTCAGGATCCACTAAGGGTTCGTCCACACAGGGATCTTGGTCCCATGAAGACTGATGCATCCAAGGATCTAGCAGTATTGGATTTTTTGCAATTCTGGGTTGTGCTGTATTTTTGGTTGACTTATTTTGTGCCTTGTATGCCACTATGCTTCATTGTGAATTTTGTGTATTTTTTTTATATTTTGCATAATTTTGCAAAACTATATACCACGCATCTTTTTATTCTGTTTTACACTGTTTGTTTTCAGCCTACATTGTTAATGGCCAGGGCCGGCGTCATAACCCGGCATCCCCGGGCAAGTGCCGGGGCCCAATGCTCCTGGGGGGGCCCACTGAGCTGCTATGAGCACTTCCATCAATACAGATGGGAGCTCTCACTGCTGTCATTTCACATACGCAGTACCCCTCTGGTGGGCCCTCTGAGCTGCAGAGACTCAGGACACGCCCCCTCTACACAGGACACGCCCCCTCTACACAGGACACGCCCCCTCTACACAGGACACACGCTGCCTGAGGAGACTGGAGAGAGACCGCACGGCTGGAGCTGGAGCAGAGAAGTGTGGAGACAGTCTGTGAGTGAGTCTGCACTGTGACTGTCTCTTCTCTGTGGGACAGAAGGAAAGGGGGGGACACTGCTGCTTCATTCTATTTAGTTGTGTTACTGTTTTATTAAGCTGATTGTCTCCATGACACCTGCCCCCCCCCCCCCCCCATATCCTGTCCTATATCACCCTTATGGAGCCCCTGCTGTCTCCTTTCCTCCCTCATGTATCCAGGGCTCCTGTCCCACCCTCCTATCTCCTATTGCTGCCCTGCACAGACCTCCTGCCACTACTTGTATGAATCCCCCTCAGAGCCTCTTCAACCTACTTGCTGTGTCCACCCCTCCTGTCCATCCAGGGCTCGGGCCCCTGTCTCACTCCTCTGCCTCTCATTATGGTGGCATCTGAACCGCATTCACCATAAGGACCTTCTAACATCACAGGGTCATGTGACTGTGCCCCCCACCCCGTACTGTGCCCCTTTATACCCTGCATTGTGCCCTCTTACCACACTCTGTGCAGTGCCCATAGTCATTCCCTGTACTATGCCCTCTTATACCCTTTTATCCGGTCACTGTATGGTGGTTTTATCCTTGTATGGCGGTGTTATCACTATATGGCGGTGTTATCACTATATGGCGGTGTTATCACTATATGGCGGTGGTATCCAATAACTGGATGGCCATAACTGTATCCCTTTCTGCCCACACCACTTATTTTAGACCTGGCATGAGCGGGAAAAGATACAGATTGCGGTGTTAAGGACCTTTGCGCCACATCTGTGTCAGAAATACGCCTAATATAGACGTATTTCTATATAATAAATGACCCCCTAATCGTATGATTATTCGGGGGGTGGGGCTAATATCGTTATATTATATAGATTCTAGTGTATTATACTGTTCCCTGTATTTCCCAGTAGAAAATGATCCTTGGGAAGCACAGTCCTCATCCCTGACCACCAGGACCAGGTAGCGCTCTGTCAGTACATGGCGGCCTCCCCTCTCCTCCACGCTGCTCCGCTGTGTACTGGTGCTTATTCTGACACTAGGGCTGGGTTCACATCCTATTTTTGCCATCGATTTAATGCATACTGAAAATGTATGCATTGACAGATGCCTCAGACTGATGCCGTACAGTGGCGTCCGTTCACCATACAGTTCCATGGTAAAAAAACATATACGTTAACGTATGCATTTTTTACTTGACTCTGCAGGATACAAAAACGTGGAGTGCTGCACATGTGTATACATCAAACCGATAGGAAAAACGTAATGTGAACACACATTGGGGGGGAGGGGGGCGTACTAAATTTTGCTGTGGGGCCCAGTCAGTTCTAGCTCCATCACTGCACATCTCCTTCTCTCCTCCAGGCCTGGCTCACTGCTGCAGCGGGCCGGAGGAGAGAAGGAGCGCAGGGAGCTGCAGTTAGTGAATGACAGGACCACCAGCTCCCCTGCAATGATAGGTATGTGAGGGGGCCACTGGGGGGTCATTCATCACACTGTGAGGGTCCCTTACACAGTATAATGACTCCCAGTGCCCCCCATTTAGTATAATGATCCCCATTGACCCTCCATTTAGCATAATGACCACCAGAGCCCCCATTAAATATAATAACCCCTCGTGCCCCCTCTATACAGTATAACCCCCAGTGTGGGGGCGACTGGGGGTCATTATTCTGAATGGAGGGTCACTGTGGGGTCATTATACTGTGAGGGCCCTTTACATAGTATAATGACCCCCAGTGTCCCCCATTTAGTATAATGATCACCAATGACCCTCCATTCAGTATAATGACCCCCAGAGCCCCCTCCATACAGTATTCCCCCCGTGTGGGGGCTACTGGTGGTCATTCAGGGCCGGCTCCAGGTTCATGTGGGGAGCTGGGAGCTGCGGTTAGTGAATGACAGGACCACCAGCTCCCCTGCAATGATAGGTATGTGAGGGGGCCACTGGGGGGTCATTCATCACACTGTGAGGGTCCCTTACACAGTATAATGACTCCCAGTGCCCCCCATTTAGTATAATGATCCCCATTGACCCTCCATTTAGCATAATGACCACCAGAGCCCCCATTAAATATAATAACCCCTCGTGCCCCCTCTATACAGTATAACCCCCAGTGTGGGGGCGACTGGGGGTCATTATTCTGAATGGAGGGCCACTGTGGGGTCATTATACTGTGAGGGCCCTTTACATAGTATAATGACCCCCAGTGTCCCCCATTTAGTAATGATCACCAATGACCCTCCATTCAGTATAAATACCCCCAGAGCCCCCTCCATACAGTATTCCCCCAGTGTGGGGGCTACTGGGGGTCATTATTCTAAATGGGGGCGACTGGGGGTTATTATTCTGAATGCAGGGCCACAGGTGGTCATTATACAGTGGGGGGGGGAATTGGGGGTTCATTATACTGTGTGAAGGGCCACTAGTAGTCATTATACTGTATAGGGGCCACTGGGGGTCATTATACCGTGTAGGAGCCACAGGGGGACATGTCAATGTAAAAAAATGCCTCATGGGGGCCCACTGGGATTTATCGCCCAAGGGCCCACATGAACCTGGAGCCGGCCCTGTTAATGGCAATGGGGTAACCCACAAAACCGCCCAATTATTATTGCTGAATTCAAACATCTGTGTTAAAAGAATACTGTCGTGGCTTGCATGGCCATGCGGTTCTCACTGCACGGTGGCCATGTCCAGGTGATGGTGCACTAATTCTGTACTGCGGTTACAGCAGTGCTTTTTAGAGATGATTTTTCAGCCCTGGTAACATACTTGTCACATGTATTTTGATTCTGGTCATCAGTCTCAATAGCGGGGAGAGGGGTAATGACATGGCCAGTGCATTGTACTGCCTGACCAAGATAAGCAGCTTTCTTTCGGATACATTATACAGAGATACCTTACCAAGTACATTTTCAGTATGTTGTGGACTATAGTTCTTTTACATGGCAAGTTATAATTCACTAATGTGAACAATGAAGCTAATTGGTGTCTATGATATTTTTCAGGTGGATCTCTGGGCCAGCTAATCAAAAGAAGTGGCTTCTTAGCAGAGGACTGGGCCCTATATTACACAGGGCAAGTACTGCAAGGGCTAAAACACCTTCACGCTGCCAATATAGTGCATGGAGACATAAAAGGTCAGTACCACAAAATCTTTGTCCTGGTCCCTTGAAATTTTGCAAGCTCACCTATACCAGAGATGGGCAACCTGCAACACTCCAGCTGTGAAACTACAACTCCCAGCATGCATACTTGCTCTTCTCAGAACTCTCATAGAAATAAGTGGAGCATGCTGGGAATTATAGTTTCACAACAGCTGGGGTGCCGCAGGTTGCCCACCCCTGACCTATACTTTAAATCTATTATTATTGACAGCCTATGAGCTGGGCTCAGTTGGTAGCATTCTTCAAAGTGATGCTCCTTTTCAGCTTTTAGCTCGGAGATCTCGTGATCTCCTGCAACTCTCCATTCAAATGAATAGAACTATAATGCACATGACACATTGTGCAGAAGGAGCTGAGCTGATTGAAATATAGTTTTGTAGGAAAGATTGAATAATTTCATAATTTATAGTTATAAATCTCTGCTCTTTCTGAGCTCAAGACAATGCATTTGGTTATTGTCAATGATTGATAGTATTCCCTAAATAAAGGTCCCCATATAATTAGTGTATTGTCGTCCAAACCCTCCAAGAACCCCAACACCCACACCCCCAGCGATCATCTGTTCCCTGCAGCCTCCAGTGCCAGAAAAAGCTCTTAATTGGCGCAGGAAGAGTAGTTGCCGTGCTGGGTTACTGCAGTTCACCCACTGATGTGGATGGGAGATGAGCCGCAGTAACCCATTATGGTCACTACACTTTGAACGTAGCTGTGCTTCCTGTCCATTAAAAGTGCTAGTTCCGGTGCTAGAGGCTGCAGAAAGCAGCTGCTTGGCTGGGGAGTAGTATGTTGGACCCCCACTGATTAGATATCGATGAGCTATCCTGAGGATAGGGCATCAGTATCAGGAGCCTGGAACCCTCTTTAAAGTGAACTTGCTCTTTAAGCTACATTAAACTAAGGTATTTGTGTCTTCCTGTTATTCTTGGGTTTTGTATTCTCCTGTTCCTGTATAATGTCTTCAATCTAAGCTTTTTTCCTTTTTTTTTTTTTTCAGCTGACAATGTACTTCTGTCAGATCATGGCAAAACTGCATACTTGTGTGATTTCGGGCATGCAGCACATCTCCCTTCTGGTGGTTGTAAGATACGGCTACTGACAGGTAGGTGACAGTGTTAGATAATGAAAAGTTCCCAAGTACAGACACATGAACGAAAAATAGCCTAGAACAACCTTGTCCTTGAGGGTACGGTACTAGTTTAAGCTAAGACCCCCATAAGGCTGCATTCACACGTCCGTGGTGTGTTGCGGACCCGCAAATTGTGGGTCCGCAACACACCAGCCCAGCACCCCCATAGAAATGCCTATTCTTGTCCGCAAGCTGCGGACAAGAATAGGACATGCTCTATCTTTTTGCGGAGCTGCGGACCCAAAATCGGGGCCGCGCTCCGCAATTGCGGCTGCAGACAGCACACTGTGTGCTGTCCGCATCCATTCCGTCCCCATAGAGAATGAATGGGTCTGCACCCATTCCGCAAAATTGCGGAAAGGATGCGGACCTATTTTGCGGACGTGTGAATGGAGCCTAAAATGCACGCTCAGTGTGTACATTTATATAAATTGGGAAAGAGACAAGCCGCTGTCAGATACTTTTGATAACAACTCATCCAACATGTCTGATCTTCATTTCCTTTGCCTGTTGCCTCAAAAACTGTACTGCTCAGCATGCACCCTGTGCCTTCCCACTCCCGTTGTCACACTGGGTGGGGAATTTGAATAGGAGGGACACCTTAAGATCTGTAACGGTCACGTACACACACACACACACACACACACACACAGGGGGGAGGATAGTGACGACTGCGCTCCACCCTCACCCCTGGCCCTGCCTACTTGCCTCACGAGTCCTGATGACAGGGGACAACTGGACGGCAGTCCCTAACTTAGGATACATGCGGGAAGGACAGACAAGACAAATAACGGATAGTGAACGGACCGGGTCAAAACCAAGAGGACAACGCAGTACAGAGGGATAAGCAAAGAATGGTCAGGAGAAGCCGGGGTCATAAATACCAGGAGAGTCGAGAAGTACCAAAGGAGTCCGCAAAGAATAGTCAGGTGGAAGCCGACGTCAAAATACCAGGAGGGATGCGCAGTACAGGAGGAGCAGGCAAAGGATCGTCAGGGAACAGGATCAGGTAAGTGTACAGGTATCCAACAAACGCCAAGAACCTAAATTAACAGGCAACCTGTGGCCAGCAGGCTGCCTGTATTTATAGTGGGGAGTGAGAGTCATGTGACGTGGCCAGCGTCACATGACCGACAGACCGACCAATCGAGCACCGAGTGATCAGCTCGGCGCTCAAGGCAGACCTAGGAGCAGGGAGCCTCCCAGCTAGCAAAGCCGCCCTGGGAACGAGGTCAAACACAGATCCTCGCTCCCGAAGCTTTTTACAGATTAAAAATGATAAAAGCATACTTTTTACCTCCACAAACGAGCAGGAAGTTTTTGGGAAGGAACAGTTTCTTCCATCAGTGGAGGTAAAGAGGTACGTTTACATGCAGCAATCACACCACTGTATGGGGACGAGTGTTTACACAGCATGATCTGCTGCCCACATACGATAATTTAGGTGTCTACATCAACAATGGTTTCCCCCGATGAACAGGTGTTTTGCTTGGTTATCAGTTGATCTACGGCACCTTTATACGGGCTGATTATTGGGAACGAGTGTTCATACTAATGCTTGTTCCTGATAATCGGCCTGAAATTTGCACCATGTAAAAACTGATAAAAGTGAAAAATATTTTACAGCTTCTAATTACTATAGTAATTGTACTTATTGTCTCCTATAGGTGACTATGTCCCAGGTACTGAAACACACATGGCCCCCGAAATCGTGCGTGGGGAGCCTTGTGACACAAAATTAGATGTGTGGAGTGCATGTTGCATGTTTCTTCACATGCTAAATGGCTGGCATCCGTGGAGCCGCACACACAAAGCACCCTTATGTCTGAAGGTAAGTATATTAATATTGTCAAATTAAATAAAATAAGTCAAAACTATAAAGAGTACTTCCACCTTCTGTATGTACACATTAAAAAGCAGCCTTTGGCCTCATGCACACGACCATGCCGTTTTTTGCAGTCCGCCCGTGTGCCTTCTGCAATTTGCGGAACGGGCGGCCCATTGTAGACATGCCTATTCTCCGCAAAATGGACAAGAATAGGACATGCAATATTTTTTTGCGGGGCCTCGGAATGGAGCAACGGATGCAGACAGCATTGAAGTGAATGGGTCTGCACCCAAGCCGCAAAAACTGCGGCTCAGATGCGGACTATAACTACGGTCTTGTGCATGAGGCCTTAGAATTATGGACATTTTAAGCCAATTAGTCCACAAACAAGATTTATATTTTTGTGCAACATATTCTATTCTTCTTCTATCCTTAGATTGCAACAGAACCACCACCTTTGCAAGAAATCCCCCCTAACTGTCAACATCTAACCCAAAATCTTATAGTAGATGGACTACGGAAGGATCCTAGTAACAGAGCAGATGCAGTGGATCTCATTCACAAAGTAGACATTGCACTTCAAAAAAGTAAGCTCAGTATTACCACCCAGTACCTTCTGATATTAAAATTGGAAAACTATATTACAGACAGTACATGCTGAGAATAAGCCTATCCTACTCTGTTTAAAGAGTAGGACCTGCATGCCAAGAAACTAGCATATAAACTAGTATGAAGATGTAATAATTACATGTATTCTCTTTCTTTTAGTTGGAGGTCTGAAATCACCATATAATTCAGAATACAGAGAACCTCGAATATTCCCCCCTATATACACAGATGTCCCAGTTGTCCCAGGTTCTCAGCTAAAGGCTTATCATGAAGAAGCCGTGGCTGTTCAGAGCCGTGGTATGCAGCAGATAACAGAAGATGCTTCTTTGACGAGTCAGAAAAGTGTTGGACAAGCGAGGAGATCATGTGAAGTGGAGATTGAACGTCTAGAACGAGGTAGTGTGTGCTGATATGGTCTTATAGGCAATCCTAAAGGGGTTATCCAGTTCTTTAAACATGATGGCCAATCCTTGGTATACACTTATCAATACTATATTGGTGTGGGGTCGTGGTGCTCTACCAAATGTAATATCCCCTCCATGATTTACCGGGAGCATCTACACTAAATAGTACCTGTGCCTGGAATTGCTGGTCAGTCCCATTCACCTCAATGGGATGAAACTGCAGCAAATTGCTTTACCCAACAATGTAATATTGATGGCCTATCCTAAGGAAAGATCATCAGTACTAAATATCTAAATAACCTCTTTAAGATTGTATATAAGACTGCATGTTGCATGAAGTTGTTGAATATACCCTTATAACCAGCAAAATTGCTTTGACGCCTAACACTTGACTGCTCTGTCTATAGATCTTTACATGGACAACCTATCTCAACCCTACTTTCTTGAGGAACATGAACAAATGTTTCTGAGTGAGCAAAGTTTGGAGCCTCTGCACAGCCGCAAGGTACTGGTATAGTCAGACTGATTAAACATAATTTCAATGTGTTGTTTTTTATCTATTTTTCTTAGGACATACAGGATATACCTGGTGTATAGGCGCTAGATGGCTACGTAGGGCTGCTCATTCAGTCATAGAACAGAATTCTTAGCTTCCCACGCAAAGCGATAACTAACCACTGCCAGATGTTATACTATAAAGATACCTAACTTTATAGGGATTTTACTATAAAGAAAATTCTGGCATTGGCCAGAAGAAAACTAAAATACCACCAAGAGTTATATCTTCTCTTTTAAGGAGCATTCCCTTACCCTTAGAATTTTAAGATTTGGAGCATCAAAAACAATTGGTTTCGGTCCCGTGTTCAGGGATCACAACGAAATTCTACCATTCTGCTACACCCTAAATACAGTATATAGCAGTTATTGTTCTTTCATCACTTGCCACTAGCTTGAGATACATTCACAAACCATCATTATATGACAATCTCCCTTGTTTTCTATACAGGATTCCATTACAACTTTGGACACTAAAAGTTCTGGGATTCATTCCTGGGACAGCCAGATGGAGCCCTGGAGCTTACAAAGTGATTCATTCTTCAGTGGAGGAAACACGGCTACACCCAGTTGGTTCAATGGTAAGTTGAGATATTTATTTTCTTTAAAGGGAATGATGACACAAAGAATTCTATGAAACACCAAAGAGGGAATCCATGGGCCATGTACTGTCTCAAGCTCAAGTCTGACTGCTGTGCTTGTCATCAATTAGGGCATAACTACTGTTAAGGGGCACTAACTGGACATTCCACAGTAAAGGGATACTAAGGGGGCATAACTATTGTGTGGGGGCAAAAAGGGGGCATATCTGCTGTGTGGGGGCAAAAGGGGCATAACTGCTGTGAAGGAGGCATTAAGGAGCATTCTATTGTGGAGGGGCACTAAGGGGGAATAACTACTGTGTGGGGCACAAAGGGGGCATACAGTGTCCAAGTGACATACTGTAAAACTCTTGACACCTCCTCCTTCTGTCCAGCGATAGTAAGCATTTTATTTTCATATGTTTACATGAGTGGGTGGAGGGTTGTATAGCGAGTGTGGGCAGTCTTGGCTAGAGGAAAAGTTGTAAGGAAGTCTCCAGGGGGTGGGCTGTTCAAAAAATTTCCATGGGGCCCAGTCTTTTCTAGTTAAGCCAATGACTCTGATAATTGGGCGATGAAAAAAATGGTACATTAGGAATAAAACAATGTTGTACACTTATAGTTTTTTGGTAGAGCCAAACTTAGCCTCATTTCATGTGTTTCAGGGGTAAAAGTTCATCTTCAATCCTTCAGTGGGGAGATCCTGTATATCTGGGAGTCTGGCAGGACTAAACTAGGAGACCTGGCGGTTGGAATAAGCAGTCAGGTAAGAACCTTGATCAAACCAGAACTGTGATATAAGGCAGCTTATATATTGCATCTTATGTGTCAAAACCTTTTAAGAGGGGTGAGACTTTCTCAGCCTTGAAAACAGATCAAATTTAACTCTTTTCCTGTAAACTGCACAAAAAACCTTAAAAGTGAACTGTTATTGGCTGCCTCTTCAAAACCAAATACTGCATGCATTACAACATACTGCCCCAGCGGACCCAGACAGCACAATGCAGCATATTATACTGCCTCTGCAAAACCAAATACCACAGTGCAGCACAAAATATGCCACCTACACCACAGCGTAAAACTGTATCATCAATGTGAGGATGGTGATACCGTTAAATTCAGGAGGGACCTGCACCGCTGGTGCATAAGTACTTGATGCTCCTACATTAATTAATGCTGAGAGCATGAGATCTTTAATCCCTCAGCCTGTTTTTGGCCTTCGTCGCGTTTCAAGAGCTATAACTTTTTTATTTTTCCGTCTATATAGCTTTATGAGGGCTTGTTTTTTTGCGGGACAAGTTGTAGTTTTTAATGGCGCTATTTTGGGGCACATATAACTTTCTGATTAACTTTTATTAACTCTTTCTAGGAGGGATAGGAAAAACAGCAATACTGCCACTGCGTTTTTACGTTATAAATATCTTCATTCTCTGGGTCACTACAATTACAGTGATACCAAATACATATAGTTTTGTTTTCCGTTTTACTACTTTTTTTCAAATAAAACCCCTTTTTTTTTTTAAGAAAAAAATGTTTTTGCATTGCCCCTTTCCAAGACCAGTAACTTTTTTTATTTTTCTTTCTATGGAGTTATGTGAGGGCTTGATTTTTGCGGGACGACTTGTATTTTTCATTGGTATCATTTTGGCGTAAAAAGGCGGCGGCCCAGCCTAAGGCCCCTTAGTGACCGCTGTAAAAAGGCATATGGGTGGTCACTAAGGAGTTAAGTGCCGGGCTGGCAGCCAAGAGGAAGGCTTAGATGGCCCTCTGGACATCAGCGCACCAGGAAATCTCCAAAAATTGCATTTTGCTTGTACATACAGTAATCCACTATATAGAAATACTGAAATTCTTCTGAAGGAAATATATTACTTTAGCGTGACGAATATAAATGAAATTTATTTTACTTGGATAATGAAGTATGCTACTTCTGCTATAATTCCTTCTACTAACATGTCTATATATTTGTATCTACAGATTCCTATAGAATCCTTCACCATAGTGAACTCAAAAGGAACCCCCATCCCTCATAACACAGACATCTCAGACTGTGGAACTGAGCTACAGGTCTCCCTAGCCCTTGATCGTGAAAGGTGGCTCTGGAGAGTGAAAAAAGGGAAAATAGAAGAAGGGAAAACAGGGGAGGTATACACAGGTGGAGGGACAGATGCCCCAACTTTTGTGGACCCCAGAGTGCTCTCTTTGACTTAGAGGTTTCTAAACTCCTACAAATGTGCCTTATTGATTGTCAAGTCTGGAGTTCTATCTGATCTCATAAGAAGGACACAAAAGGGATCATGTTGTAGTAATAATATTTTCAAGAAGAAAATATATTTTTTCACAATTATAATTGTGTGTGAAATTGTCAGAAAATTATATAGGTTTCATTATAGCCTTAACCTATTTTTTGGCTTCCAAAAGGCTATCCAACCAACCAGTCAACCAATAAACCAAACAATCAATAGACCAACCACAATTGTCCAGATAATACAGTGGTTTGAGATACAGTGTTGATTTGGTTCTTCATGATGGTAAAATATTGGGTTTTCATGTGGTAGGCAGCCGATGGATAGCATTTTTGTGGGGCTTACACAAGCATTAAAAGCACAACCCAATCAGCCAGTGCATTAAGGCAAATTTTAGATGGATGTTCCTCAGATGTGATAGCTTTTCCTGCACAAGACACTTTTTCTATATGTTAAAAAGGTTATGTTCCAGAGTTTTTCAGGAACTTGGAGGGGGGTCTTGACAGGTGAAGAAAGGGATAATATGTACTGTAGCCTTAGACCACCAGACCCCTTAATGCTACATACACACAAATTACTTGTGTGTTAAAAGATGTTGGTCATTTTCTTCATTGTGCTTGTGCACAGACACTGTAGTGATGTACATAGAAGAAAAGGGGCTATAGCGAAGATAAAAATGGGTTTTCAAGTATGGTGTGCCAAGATTACCATCCAAGACAGTAGGGCTCCTTCCCCTTGGGGAAAATTCCCCACCCAACAATACAGTTCTGCTGGAGAGACTTGTTCTGCACAGCTTCTCTCCACTCATTACAAAAGAGAATGGAACCACCCAAGAGCCCCAAAGAAGCTGCATGGTCTGCTTCTATGGATGGTATATACCCGCTTGGCCGCAACAAACATTATTCACCTCATTTGCTTATACTAACAGTACAGGTTAGAAAAAGTTCTGCACATTAATAAATATGCATACAAACCAACCAACAGTGGATTCGCCAAATCATTGAAACAGACCAGATACCCACACAATGGGAGGGGTTTGTAAGATCAATAAATAGTAATAATACTTTAGCCTACTTCAGTAAGGAAGAGAGAAATCTCTACCTACAACATGGCTGCCTTTGATATGTGCAAGTAAAAAGTTCCCTACGAGGGCCACAACCTGTTAGGCCCCTTTCACACGGGCGAGAATTCCGTGCGGGTGCAATGTGTGAAGTGAACGCATTGCACCCTCACTGAATCCGGACCCATTCACTTCAATGAGCTGTGATTTTCACGCATCACTTGTAAAATCGTAGCATGTTCTATATTCTGCGTTTTTCACGCAACGCAGGCCCCATAGAAGTGAATGGGGCTGCATGAAAATGGCAAGTGTGATTTTCACGCATGGTTGCTAGGAGATGATGGGGATGAAAGCAACTCCGGACCCCATTAAAGTGTATTCACTGTATTATTTTCCCTTATACCATGGTTATAAGGGAAAATAATAACATTCTTAATACAGGATGCTTACTAAAATGTGGGTTGAGGGATTGAAAAATAAATAAAATAACTCACCTTATCCAATTGATCGCACAGTCGGCATAGTCTTCTTTCTTCTTCTTTTAGGACCTTTGATTACGTAATCGCGCTCACCACGTGGGCGATTACGTCATCAAAGGTCCTTTTGCAGGTCCTGAAAGAAGAAGCAAGAAGACTGTGCCAGCTGTGCGATCAATTGGATAAGGTGAGTTATTTTTTTATATTTTTTAACCCCTCAACCCACATTTTACTAGGCATTCTGTATTAAGAATGCTATTCTTTTCCCTTATAACCACGCGGGAAACCAAAATGCATTGCACTCGCGCTGAAAAAACTGACTGCAATTGCGTGCCTACTCTCACAGGTTTCCCGCAATGCACACGCGATGCATCCGAAGCAAATCCGGAATGCTCGTGTGAAAGAGGCCTTAGAAGTGGTACCCAACCCAATTGCATACGGACGCAGCTGCATTACAGTGTTTACACTGCACATCTCCTCTCTTTAAAATCTGTTCAAATGTAATGGTTTAATAAGAACATCATGTGTTAGCATCTGATGTTATGTCATGTTATAGTAATTGCCATCAGGTCAGGAAATATCTGTAAGATATATGAAGAGGGAATGAAATAGCAATAATTGAAAGAATTTATGTAATTGTACAACTGTAACCCTTATGCTAAATAAAAATCTAATTGAATTCTACTTTCCTTTGTGCCGTCTCGGTTATAAATTCTGGAAATTGCATATTTTTGTTTTAGATATGTCATAGATGAGAATTGAAATGATGCATGGAGGATGATGCATTTTAATGTTCTGTTTGCACATTGTAGTATTGAAGGTGTTTAACTGTTCATGGTCAGCCAAAACCAGAAATGATTCGATGTTATTTGAAATCCATAAAATAAAGACATTTTCTGTATTCAGGATATTGATGGCCTATCCTCAGAATAGGTCTTCAGTATCAGTGCTGCCAACCAACAATGGTTTTACGTGCTGCATAAACGCTTTGCTTGTTTGTTGGGTGATCAGCAGCACAATTACACAGGGCAATTATCAGGAATGAGTGTTAAACAAACATTTGTTCCCGAAAATGGGTCCGTGCAGCCTGTTTGTATTGATGCATCCTCAAGATAAGTCATCAATATCTGATCTGCAGGGGTCCAACACCAAGCTATTTGAAGAAGAGGTGGCGCTCCATGCAAGCGCTGCTTCCTCTTGATTTCACTATGTGCCATCTCTCTTGCAGCTGTGGCGCAGAGTAATTACAAATATTCGCTCCATTCAAGTGAATGGTGCAAGTACTCATCATTACACTGCACTTCTCAAGTACTCATCATTACACTGCACTTCTCAAGTACTCATCATTACACTGCACGGACGGTGTAATGAAGAGGAAACGGCACTCGCATGGAGCGCCGCCTCCTCTTCAAAAAGCTGATCGGCAGGGGTGCTGGGTGTCAGACCCCTGCCGATCAGATATGGATGACCTATCCTGACAATCAATATAAACAGGTTGCACAACCCCTTTAAGAAAAGATAAATGTAATGAATATGATAGTAACAAAGATCAAATGTGAAAAAGACACTGCAGGGAGTTGTCAAGCAGATAAGAGAGATTTAAATGTCATAGACATGAACTGACACAAAAGTAGGAGAAGGCCTTGCAAAAGTATTCACCCCCTTGACTTTTTTCATATTTTGGTGCCTCACAACCTGGAATTAACATGGATTGTTTAAGGATTTGCATCATTTAATTTACAGAACATGCCCACAACTTTGAAGATTTTTATTTCTTTTTTTATTGTGAAGCAAACAACAAATAGGACAAAATAACAGAAAAAGAAAGTCATTGTGCATAACTATTCACCCCCTAAAGTCAATACTTTGTAGAGCCACCTTTTGCGGCAATCACAGCTCCAAGTCGCTTTGGAGAAGTCTCTATGAGCTTGCCACATCTTACCACTGGGATTTTTGCCCATTCCTCCTTGCAAAACGGCTCCAGCTCCTTCAAGTTGGATGGTTTGCGCTTGTGAACAGCAATCTTTAAGTCTGACCACAGATTTTCTATTGGATTGAGATCTGGGCTTTGACTAGGCCATTCCAACACATTTACATGTTTCCCCTTAAACCACTCAAGTGTTGCTTTAGCAGTGTGTTTGGGGTCATTGTCCTGCTGGAAGGTGAACCTCCGTCCTAGCCTCACATCACGCACAGAGTGGTATAGGTTTTGCTCAAGAATATCCCTGTATTTAGCACCATCCATCTTTCCCTCAACTCTGACCAGTTTCCCAGTCCCATCCCCACAGCATGATGCTGCCACCACCATGTTTCACTGTGGGGATGGTGTTCTTTGGGTGATGTGATGTGTTGGGTTTGCGCCAGACATAGCGTTTTCTTTGATGGCCGAAAAGTTCAATTTTAGTCTCGTCAGACCAGAGCCCCTTCCTCCATACATTTTGGGAGTCTCCCAAATGCCTTTTCGCCAACTCACAACGTGCCTTTTTGTTTTTAGCTGAAAGTAATGGCTTTCTTCTGGCCACTGCCATAAAACTCAATTCTATGGAGCCTACGGCTTATTGTCTTCCTATGTACAGATACTCCAGTCTCTGCTGTGGAACTCTGCAGCTCCTCCAGGGTTACCTTAGGTCTCTGTGCTGCCTCTCTGATTAATGCCCTCCTTGCCTGGTCCGTGAGTTTTGGTGGGTGGCCGTCTCTTGGCAGGTTTGCCGTTGTGCCATGTTCTTTCCATTTGGTTATGATAGATTTGATGGTGCTCCTGGGGATCATCAAAGATTTGGATATTTTTTTATAACTCAACCCTGACTTGTACTTCTCAACAACATTGTTCCTTACTTGTTTGGAGAGTTCCTTGGTCTTCATGGCAGTGTTTGGTTAGTGATGCCTCTTGCTTAGGTGTTGCAGCCTCTGGAGCCTTTCAAAAAAGGTGTGTATATGTAATGACAGATCATGTGACACTTAGATTGCACACAGGTGGACATCATTTCACTAATTATGTGACTTCTGAAGGTAATTGGTTGCACCAGAGCTTTTTATGGGCTTTCTAACAAAGGGGGTGAATACATATGCACGTGCCAATTTTCTGTTTTCTATTTGTAAACAATAGTTTTATTTCTATATTTTTCTCATTTCACTTCACCAATTTAGACTATTGTGTTCTGATCCATCACATACAATTCAGATTAACAAAACATTGAACTTAAGGCTGTAATGTAACATAATACGAAAAAAGTCAAGGGGGTGAATACTTTTGCAAGGCATTGTATAACTTATTATCCAAACACACAATTTTAGTTCTCAGAATGAAGACTAACTCCAGTACCTATTGAACAGAGGATGAAGGTGTTGGGATCAGCGGACAGCGCAACCAAGGCAATGCTGGCTCCACATGAGATTATTAATAACTTTTATTGTTATTAATCAACTCATCTGGAGCCCGCTTTGCCCTGGTTGCGCTGTCTGCCGATCCCTGACTAGCACATCCATGCTTAGAGGGAGACGCCTGGCAGCACCAAACAATCTTTATTGTATATGATTCAAGGGAATTAGATTGCACATCTACATGCTTAGCTTTGATCTATAACTGCTTCTCAGCAAAATTAACATCACTTCTCAGCGCAATAATTAGTGTACGGCCCCCTATACTGCATTCTATATAAGAGGCATTAGTGTACTTTTTGATCAAAAGGCATAAGCCCACTCACCACGTCAAGGTTGCCTCTTGGAGTGGGACCTACTCTAAATATGGCGCGGCACTGCCTGGCGACCGCCGGCACCACAGCTCCGCACCAGCAGGTGGCGGGACCCAGCCGCCAGACAGCACCCCTGCTGCCTGGCAATGCCACCCTGGCACCGGGTCCCACCAACCCACCAGCGCAGAGCCACAGCAACAACAGCCGCCACCCAGCACCGCCCCGTGTGAACAGTTGTCAAAGCTCACATTATTACCTGCTCTCAGAGACTCAGACTGAGGGCTGGTAGGTCACTTCACATTTATATTCAGGCTACTGCTAATTATAAGCACCTGTACCGAATGGGAGGAGTGCAGATCCTGGACAGAATGATCATACATGATTCAAAAAAAGAGAATTAGATCGCACATCCATAAGCTTAGCTTTGATCTATAACTGCTTCTCAGCGCAATAATTAGTGTACAGCCCCCTATACTGCATAAGAGGCATTAGTGTACTTTTTGATCAAAAGGCATAAGCCTTTATTGTATGCCGTCTTGGGTGTCGCACTCCCAGCGTGACACTGCAGGGTGAGCCCTGCCAACCTCGCGTGCCCATCGGCTTTACAAGCGCTGCTCTCCTTCTCTTCCAATACCTATTGGAAACACTGGGGGAAATTTATCAAACTGGTGTAAAGTAGAACTGGCTTAGTTGCCCATAGCAACCAATCAGATTCCACTTTTAATTTTCCAAAAGAAGCTGTGAAAAATGAAAGGTGGAATCTGATTGGTTGCTATGGGAAACTAAGCCAGTTCTACTTTACACCAGTTTGATAAATCTCCCCCACTGTTACTAATCTTGTAAACTTTTTATGTTTTAGGCTGCTTGTGCCACTTGTTATAGAAATAAGCAGGTGGCCACGGTCCGACACATTAATTTACACCAGAAAACTGGAGTAAATTACAACTAAAATCTATCTCCTGGCTATAGTAGGTTTCAGTTTCTGACAAAAAGACCTCATAGATGAGACTATGTATTAGGAGGCATTTGCCTCTTAATAAATTGATTGCATCTTTCACCAGAAGATTTTTTTTTACTAAGACTGGCACGTGAAAACGTGCTGTGTCTGCATGTAGCCAACACTAGGGAGAGCTTATGTACTTATCACATACTGTTTCTTATAGAGTTCAGTATATTAAATGGGTAGTCTGTGCCAAAAAATAGCAAATTTAATAAAATCGAAAAAAAAAACAGAACCTCTTAAATCCCCCATTGCTTTTGCGCTAATACGTCAGTGTCTGTTTTCCAGTCTTTGTTTACATCCTGGGAACGATGGCGCGCCATAAAGAAATATGTGAATACTTCAACCAATCACTGGCCACGGCTTGTCACAAGCCACACCTACTGGGGCTCAGCAGTGATGCAGTATGTATAGCCAATGACTGTTAAGGCCAGTACTTGGCTGTACCGGTCAAGTGCCTGCACATCATTGCCCTCATGATGTAAAGAAAAACCAGTGGGGGGTTTAAGAGGCGAGCCCCATTTTCTCTTTATTTTATTACATTTGCTGTTACCTTGTATATGCAGTAGGTCTCTACTGCAATTGATCTTACCTATACAGATTCTACTGCCCACAAATGATCATTTTAGATGCCACCTCAATGATGCATTCACCTATTAAAAGAGTGTTTGCTCATTCATCAGGTCAGCATCTTTACACAGGGTAATTATTGGGAACAAGTGTTCTTACAAATGTTCGCTCCCGATAATTAGTCCATTTAAAGGGGCCTTAAAGGGGTTGTCTGAGTTATGAAAAAAAATAATATAGCACTGAAAATCTGATATATAACTGAGCTAAGCAAGTTTTATGCAAAAAAAAATAATATATATTTCCTCATTTCCCTGGTTCTTTTCTGGCCCCTTGTTTACATGCAATAAAAACAACCTCTGCCCCTCCCCTGAACTGCTAAGGGAGTGAATACAAGAGCTGCCCTGAGTGACATGTCTGCCCCTCCCCCTGCTCTGCTAAGGGAGTGAATACAAGAGCTGCCCTGAGTGACATGTCTGCCCCTCCCCCTGCTCTGCTAAGGGAGTGAATACAAGAGCTGCCCTGAGTGACATGTCTGCCCCTCCCCCTGCTCTGCTAAGGGAGTGGATACAAGAGCTGCCCTGAGTGACATGTCTGCCTGCTGGGAGACTCTGCAGCATGTTGTATGTGTAGGACTACAAGTCCCAGCTGTATAATGACACTGCTAAGGGAGTGGATACAAGAGCTGCCCTGAGTGACATTTCTGCCTGCTGGGAGACTCAGCACCATGTTGTATGTGTAGAACTACAAGTCCCAGCTGTATAACGACACTGCTAAGGGAGTGGATACAAGAGCTGCCCTGAGTGACATATTTGCCTGCTGGGAGACTCTGCAGCATGTTGTATGTGTAGGAATACAAGTCCCAGCTGTATAATGACACTGCTAAGGGAGTGGATGCAAGAGCTGTACTGAGTGCTGGGAGAATCAACAGCAACTTGTAAGTGTAGGACTACAAGTCCCAGCTGTATAATGACACTGCTAAGGGAGTGGATACAAGAGCTGCCCTGAGTGCTGGGAGAATCAACAGCAACTTGTAAGTGTAGGACTACAAGTCCCAGCTGTATAATGACACTGCTAAGGGAGTGGATACAAGAGCTGCCCTGAGTGCTGGGAGAATCAACAGCAACTTGTAAGTGTAGGACTACAAGTCCCAGCTGTATAATGACACTGCTAAGGGAGTGGATACAAGAGCTGCCCTGAGTGCTGGGAGACTCAGCAGCATGTTGTATGTGTAGGACTACAAGTCCCAGCTGTATAATGACACTGCTAAGGGAGTGGATACAAGAGCTGCCCTGAGTGCTGGGAGACTCAGCAGCATGTTGTATGTGTAGGACTACAAGTCCCAGCTGTATAATGACACTGCTAATACACACAGGATCTTCCCCCTACCTTCTTGTGCAATGCTCTCTCTAGTCTGTCAGATCCTGTGCCCAGAATTGTCTCCTCACTGCCTGCAGAGCTGTGCAGCTGAAGGGGTTAAGAATCCTAGCAGAGAGTAGATGGCAGTGAAGGGGGCATGGCCAGCACAGTGACGTCTCGTTTACAGGCTTGTAAATGACCTTTATCAGAGCAGGGAGAGAAGCTGACATCACAGGTCATGTGACCCTCAGTGAAATCTCAGAAACCAGCCACTGGAGATAAAGTGAGTTAATTGGAAAGCTGTTACATTTGCTTAGTTAGGAACATAGAAAGAACAAAAAAATAACTCGGACAACTCCTTTAAATTAGTAGTCACTACTCACTATTTGACTACTATTTGACCTATTGTTTCTCGTTACACAGGGACATATTGTAATGACCGACGACACGCACAGGGAGGAAAACAGGGAAAGCCCTGCCCAAGGGAGAGGGAAAGGTGGTGACCCCTAACTCACCTTGCGGCTGGCACCTGACTGCTCTGACGTCCCTAGACGGGTTCCTCACCCGTGCGGCGATCGCGTGCCTAAACCCTGGCTTTCCCTAATATGAGCCCTGGATAGTGAACAGGCCGGTGGGATCGCTAGTCCACACCACTATCACTAAGAGGGAAACACCAGGGAGAGGACAGACAAAACATACAAACACATACACCCAGGTGGGCGACCACAATAAACCAAAAAGGTCCAACAGGGATCTGGAGGGTAGCGTACTGGACCAACTACCAGCGAACGCAGCAACACAGCTCCAGAAGGTCAGAATAGATGTCCAGGCAGGAAGCTCTATCTCTGGCAACCAGAGAAGTGTGAGAGAGAAATATAAGGAGGTCTGGGAGTGCTGGACAAGGAACAGCTGAGGAGAAGGAGCTACGGATCCCTGAGTGAGCCAAAAGGGTTTGCTAAGCAAACCCAGAAAGCTACCATAAGGAAAACAGCCCTATCTTAAATAGAGCGTGCAGCCAACCGCTGCGACTTCCTGACCCCGGGTATAACGGAGTCAGGCGTGGTCCTCGACACCCTCGTGACAGTACCCCCCTCTCTACGAGGGGCCTCCGGACACTCAGGACCAGGTCTCCCAGGATGAGAGGCATGAAAAACCCGAACTAACCTGTCGGCGTTTACCTCAGACGCAGGAACCCACATTCTTTCCTCGGTACCGTAACCTCTCCAATGCACCAGATATTGAAGAGAGCGGCGGACCCGACGAGAATTAACAATTTTGGATATCTGAAATTCTAGGTTACCATCCACGACAACAGGAGGGGGTGGCAGCGGTGATGGTTCTAGAGGTGGAACATATTTTTTGAGTAACGACTTATGAAAAACATTATGAATTTTAAAAGTCTGAGGTAACTCCAGGCGAAAAGCCACGGGGTTGATGATGGCTACAATTTTGTAAGGGCCAATAAACCTAGGACCTAGTTTCCAAGAGGGAACCTTCAATTTAATATTCCTAGTAGACAACCACACATAGTCATTCACTCCTAGGTCCGGACCTGGCGACCGTCTCTTATCAGCCATGCATTTGTATTTACCTCCCATATTTTTCAAGTTAGCTTGCACCTTCTGCCATACCGATGAAAGAGATGACGAAAACCGTTCCTCTTCGGGAACCCCAGAAGACCCCCCCTCTTTGAAAGTACAGAATTGGGGATGAAAACCATATGCACCAAGAAATGGTGACTTGCCAGTGGATTCCTGACGACGATTATTTATGGCAAACTCAGCTAACGGTAAATATGATGACCACAACTCTTGGTTTTCAGACACAAAACATCTTAGATATGTCTCAAGGTTTTGGTTGGTACGCTCAGTCTGTCCATTCGACTGAGGATGGAAAGCAGAGGAAAAGGACAAGTGTACCCCCAAACGAGAACAAAAAGCTTTCCAAAATTTAGAAATAAACTGGGTACCCCGATCCGAAACAACATCGGAGGGGACCCCGTGAAGCTTCACGATTTCACTGACGAATACCTGAGCAAGAGTCTTAGCATTAGGTAGTGCGGGTAATGCAATGAAGTGTACCATTTTGCTAAACCTGTCCACTACTACCAAAATAACTGTTTTACCCGCAGACAAAGGTAAGTCAGTGATAAAATCCATTGACAGATGTGTCCACGGTCTATTGGGAATGACGAGTGGTAATAGAGACCCTGCAGGACGTGTATGTGAAACTTTTGCGCGCGCACAGGTAGAACAAGAAGACACAAAATCCAATACATCCTGACGCAACCTTGGCCACCAAAAACGACGAGACAATAGTTCCAAGGTTGCTTTACTACCCGGGTGCCCAGCAAGTGCCGAATTATGATGTTCCTTTAATAATTCGAAACGTAAGTTCAACGGTACAAACAATTTCTCTGAGGGGCAAGAGACCGGGGCGTCCCCCTGGGCCTCTAACACCTTCCCCTCCAAAACAGAGTGTACCGCAGAAAAAACCACTCCTCTTTGAAGAATGGGTACCGGATCACTCACATTACCCCCTCCAGGGAAACAACGAGATAGTGCATCAGCCTTGGTGTTCTTTGCCCCAGGACGATAGGTAATCACAAAGTTAAACCTGGTAAAAAATAGCGACCACCTAGCCTGTCTAGGGGGGAGACGCTTAGCTGATTCGAGGTACAGAAGATTTTTGTGGTCCGTAATTACAGTGACGGGGTGGACTGCCCCCTCTAAGAAATGACGCCACTCCTCAAACGCAAGTTTAATAGCTAATAGTTCCCTATTGCCAATATCGTATTTCTTTTCTGCTGCAGATAGTTTTTTAGAAAAGAAAGCACAAGGACGCCATTTGCCAGGAGACGGACCCTGAGACAGCACCACCCCCACTCCCACCTCTGACGCATCGACTTCAACAATAAAAGGCTGAGAGACATCAGGTTGGACCAGTACAGGTGCTGAGGTAAACCTCTCTTTTAGAGACGAAAAAGCAACTTTAGCGGCGTCAGACCATTTAGAAAAATCAGTCCCCTTCCTAGTCATGTCAGTAAGCGGTTTTACAATAAGTGAATAATTTTTAATGAATTTCCTATAGAAATTCGCGAAGCCCAAGAACCGTTGTAGTGCTTTGAGGTTCTCAGGAAGATCCCAATCTAAAATTGCCTGGACCTTCCTAGGATCCATACGGAAACCTGACGCAGATAAAAAATAACCCAGGAATTGTATCTCCTGAACGGCGAAGACACATTTTTCAATTTTAGCATATAATTCATTCGTCCGTAGGACCTGCAGTACTTGTCTGACATGCACATCATGTGTTTTCAGATCAGACGAATAAATTAAAATATCATCAAGGTATATTACCACAAACCTGCCGATTAGATGACTAAAAATGTCATTAACGAAATGTTGAAAGACGGCAGGAGCATTGGTCAGACCGAAAGGCATAACTAGATTTTCATAATGCCCCTCAGGGGTGTTAAACGCTGTCTTCCACTCATCCCCCTCCTTAATACGAATCAGATTGTAGGCACCCCTAAGATCAAGTTTGGAGAACCACCTAGCACCCGCAATCTGATTAAACAGGTCAGGAATGAGAGGAAGAGGGTATGGGTCTCGGATGGTTATCTGATTTAATTCGCGAAAATCTAGGCAAGGACGCAGGCCCCCATCTTTCTTTTTAACGAAGAAAAACCCTGCAGCCACGGGTGAAGAAGAGGGTCTGATGTGTCCCTTAGCCAAGCTCTCGGAGATATAATCTTTCATGGCTTGTCTCTCTGGACCCGAAAGATTATATAACCTGGTCTTGGGTAATTTTGCGCCGGGAATAAGGTTAACCGGGCAATCATAAGGACGATGAGGTGGTAACTTCTGACAACCCTTTTCAGAAAAAACATCCTCAAAGTCCGAAATAAATGTAGGTAGGGTAGTTATGGAGGCGACTAAGCAATTGCTATTTAAGCAATTTTCTCTGCACTGCTCACTCCACTCCAATATCTCCCTGGCCTGCCAATCCACCACTGGATTGTGCGCTACCAACCAGGGAAGACCCAGCACTACCGGAGTGGGAAGCCCCTCCAGAACATAACCTGAAAGCATCTCGTTATGGTGGTCCCCTACCCGAAGGTGTAAATTATGAACCATGTGCGTGAGGTTTCTCTGAGACAGGGGAGCAGAATCAATAGCGAATATGGGAATGGGTCTCTGTAAAGTACAGAGAGACAAACCCAAAGTGCGGGCAAAATGGGCATCTATCAAATTTACCCCTGCTCCACTGTCTAGAAAGAAAGAAATAGTCTCCGTCTTATCACCAAAAATAATAACCGCTGGCAACACAAATTGCGATGTACGTATGGAGGAAACGTATACCCCCCGGCTGACATCCTCCACACAGCCTGGGGTTAGTAGTTTTTCCGACGGTCTTGTTTCTGAGGAAAGAAGGACAGACATTAATGAAATGACCCCTCTCCCCACAAAAAAAACAAACCCCACGCCTACGGCGAGCCTCAGGAGGACGGACCTGACGAGTAGTTCCTCCTAGCTGCATAGGCTCGTCTAAGTCCGTACAGACTAACGGCTGCTTGGGAGGGGTTACCAATTGCTCCGGTTTTTTCAACCTGACCCTAAGGCGTCTATCTATTCGGATAGAAAGGGACATAACCGCATCAAGGGAAAAGGGGGTCTCATATAATGCAAGCGCATCCTTAACCCTTTCGGATAACCCAGAGCAGAACTGACTCCTGAGAGCCGGGTCGTTCCATTGGGTATCCGTAGCCCACCTACGGAATTCAGAGCAATACTCCTCTACCGGCCGCTCTCCTTGTAAGAGTCTCCGTAATCTTGATTCAGCCAAGGCGACTCGGTCAGGGTCATCATATATGAGACCCAAGGCCCCAAAAAACTCATCCACTGACCGAAGAGCCTGGGAATCAGTAGGTAAAGAGAACGCCCAGGACTGAGGATCCCCCTGCAGCAGGGAAATAACAACCCCCACCCGCTGATCTTCATTACCAGAGGAGTAAGGGCGCAGTTTAAAATATAACTTACAGGCCTCACGGAATGTCAAAAACTTGTCCCTTCCCCCAGAAAATCTGTCAGGGAGAGGGACCTTGGGTTCCGCAACAACCTGGTTACCAGTAGCAACCGCTGGGCTTGCAGTCAGTTGTAATTGCTGCTGTTGCTGGAGGACCGACGCCTTCAATCCTACCACCTCCAAAGACAGGCCATGAAATTGTTTGGACAGAGCAGCAATTTGATCCATACTGGATTTTAAGTAGGTAAAAATTTTTTTTTTTTTTTTTACCTACACAAAATAATGGCCAGAGATAATGTAATGACCGACGACACGCACAGGGAGGAAAACAGGGAAAGCCCTGCCCAAGGGAGAGGGAAAGGTGGTGACCCCTAACTCACCTTGCGGCTGGCACCTGACTGCCCTGACGTCCCTAGACGGGTTCCTCACCCGTGCGGCGATCGCGTGCCTAAACCCTGGCTTTCCCTAATATGAGCCCTGGATAGTGAACAGGCCGGTGGGATCGCTAGTCCACACCACTATCACTAAGAGGGAAACACCAGGGAGAGGACAGACAAAACATACAAACACATACACCCAGGTGGGCGACCACAATAAACCAAAAAGGTCCAACAGGGATCTGGAGGGTAGCGTACTGGACCAACTACCAGCGAACGCAGCAACACAGCTCCAGAAGGTCAGAATAGATGTCCAGGCAGGAAGCTCTATCTCTGGCAACCAGAGAAGTGTGAGAGAGAAATATAAGGAGGTCTGGGAGTGCTGGACAAGGAACAGCTGAGGAGAAGGAGCTACGGATCCCTGAGTGAGCCAAAAGGGTTTGCTAAGCAAACCCAGAAAGCTACCATAAGGAAAACAGCCCTATCTTAAATAGAGCGTGCAGCCAACCGCTGCGACTTCCTGACCCCGGGTATAACGGAGTCAGGCGTGGTCCTCGACACCCTCGTGACACATATCCTTTGACATCACAAGCACCTTCTTGGACCACTTTTGTTAAAAAACAAGAAATAGCTAGAGTAAAAAAAAAAAAAAAAAAAAGGAGTGACTCACCAAAGCGATACCTCAACAAAATAATACAGTTACTCTATCACAACTTTGATGAAAAGAGAAGTAGATTAACAACATTTATATTTACAATGGAAGCTCTATATAGTGATGAAATAAAAGACAGCCCAGTACAACCAAACTATGACGAGAAGATAAAAACTTTGGCAGGTAAGAATCTAAAAGAATGTCAGAACAATATGCCAGTAGATAACACAAAACTGCTAGAAGCCCACAGCAGTGAGAGCACAAAAAAGCCCAGAATTGAAGAAGAGATACCTATGGATAAACATGAAACATTAAAAACCACAGAAGTGGACAAGAGTTATGAGTTCTACATCAACGAAAGTGAACTGGAGACAAAGGAAGATAAACTAACAGGAACTACCAAAGCGAAAACAGAAGAGAGAAAGGCACCACTACTGATGAACAAAAATGTAGAAGTAAAACTTGAGGGCATTCCAGATAACTTCACCAGTCATTATATCAGAAGTGATCCAGAAAATGTGATAGAGGCAGACAATAAGATTAGCTTCCATGAAGATAGGGGGTGTCTGACCCAAAGGGTTTCGGGTAAAGATTTCGAACACATCGACCAGGTAGATTCTGGAACTCAGCTAAATATTAATCCCAGTAGAACCATAGAAACACAGGATGAACACATTTCACGTGATGACATTCAACCAAAATGTCTAAACCAAGACCCAGAGACCCAGGTTTATCAGATATTAAATCAGGACCCAGAGGCTCAAAATGAACAAATTCCGAACTCTGAGCCAGAGCTGATTTTTGGTGAAGACACAAATACACAGCTTGGAAATATTCCAGGTAAGGAGCCACAGAGTAAAGGTACAGCATGTGAAGATCTAAAGAAACCGCTCAAGATTACAGCTCAAGCTACAAACACAGAGACTCCAGAGCAAGATCCAGTGAAAGGTGGAAGCTTGGGGTTACGGACTCAACAAATTCTAGATATCAATTCGATGGAAAACCTAAGCATTCTTAAAAACACAGACAAATATGTTAGGGAAGCGAATACAGAGGCCCAGGAAGATAAACCTTCTAGGACAGCTTCCGAGAGGGGAACACAGGTATTACAGCAGCAATGAGGGTGGAATTGGGAAGAGAAATTGATCTTCTTTTCTCGTTTGCTTATGTCCAGTCTGACTTTGGCTTTGTCTTGTTGTCCAGGACTAGAAAAACAACATGGCTGGTGTCTTCCAGAAACAGCACCAGACCTGTCCAAGGGTTTTGTCTGGTATTGCAACTTAGTTCCATTGAAGTGAATGGGGCTGAGTAACAATACAACACATAACCAATGGACAGAAGAGGGGCTGTTTCTGGAAGAGAACAGACATTTTTTTCTAGTCCTGGACAAACCATTAATATAAAAAAAATATATATATTCAGAAAATATTAGGATCTGTAATGCAACCCCCATTCCATATTGTAGATCACTGTGTCTTCACTCTTACATGGTGGCACAAAATAACATATCACATTGCATCATATGCTATATTACAAAGGGCCAGCAGGGACATGGCGTGCATAAGAGTCCATGATACAGAACTGTAGGGGTCTTTGTGTCACCATACAGTATGCTGGAGCCTCAAGTGTTAAGCAACATTGAAAAGTTTAAAGTGATTATGTCAGCATTGATATGTTCACCCCATGTAAGATGCACAAAAAATGTTCAATTTTGATGCTAGACACAATGAAAAATACACATTTATGTTGTTTTCATTTGGAAAGCGTCCTCTCCTTCATCTGCCCCTCAGGTAGGTGATTGAAGGTCTGCTTTGTCTGCACTGCAGAGAGGTAGGAGGCGCTCTCCTCACACTGGACCTCCCTCCAGTTAAAGGGGTTGTCTCACTTCAGTAAAAAGCATTTATTAGGTTAAGCATTTATTATTAAGTAATACAAGGTACCTAGTTTTGTTTGTGATGGTCAATATTGCTTCCTTTTCCGGCTGGATTCATTTATCCATCACATTATACACTGCTCGTTTTCATGTTTACGACCACCCTCCAATCCATCAGCGGTGGTCGTGCTTGCACACTATAGGAAAAAGCACCAGCCTATGTGCGCTCCTATGGTCCTGGTCATTAAAGAGGCTGGTGCTTTTTCCTAGTGTGCAAGCACAACCACCACTGATGGATTGCAGGGTGGTCATAACCATGGAAACGAGCAGTGTATAAGGTGATGGAAAAATGAATCTCCGGCCCAAAAAACTGAAGACTTGCCTGAATCCGGCATTTTTTTCCATAGGAATGTATTAGTGCCGGATCCCGCATTCAAAATACCAGAATGCCGGATCCGCAGACCGAAAAAAAAAAAAGGTGAAAGTAATAAATGCCGGATACGTTTTGCCGGATGACACCGGAAATACGGATCTGGCATTTCAATGCATTTTTCTGACTGATCAGGCATTTTTAAGACTGATCAGGATCCTGATTAGTCTTACAAATGCCATCAGTTGCATACGTTTTGCCGGATCACTCTGCCGCAAGTGTGAAAGTAGCCTAAGTTATAGCTTTAGTCTACAGTGCACCAGCTCATAGCTAGCGTACACTTGCTAGACAGAGCAGGGTAGACATGCGACTAATTAATTAAGAGACGTCTGCCTCTTAATAAGGGTCCATTCACACATCCGTGCGTGTTTTGTGGATCCACGGAACCGCAAAGCACGGACACGGGTAATGTGCATTCCGCATTTTGCGGACCGCACATCGCCGGCACTTAATAGAAAATGCCTATTCTTGTCCGCAATTGCGGACAGGAATAGGACATGTTCTATTTTTTTCTGGATCAGAATTGCGGACCCGGAAGTGCGGGTCCGCATTTCCGGATCCGGGCCGCACATTGTGCGGCCCCATAGAAATGAACAGAATTGCAGACATGTGAATGGAGCCTAAATTAGGTGCATCTTACGCCAGTGCAGGGGGATCAAGACTAGTGTATGGGAACACCAGTCCTCATAAATGTCCCTCATTATGCCATGACCCCTTTCCTGCTAAGCGACACCCCCTTGGCAAAGACAAAGTGGAATTTTATCAAACTAGATGCATCAAATTGCACTAATTCTGGTGCAATTTGCAACAATGTTTAGCTGCACTCATGTTAGTACATGTGGTTTTTTAATTTGTAAAAAAAAAGCTATTAACTAAACACTAAAAACATATTTTTTCTATATTATTTCACATTTGTTGTTCTTAGTGGGTTTTTATTGAGGTGATGACTATTTTTTTTTCTGTTCTGGGAAGGGTACTGCCACAGTTCTGAAGACTGCTTCAGAGATGTCTACTAAAGGCCCTCAAGACACTATCAGTCTTCCAGGAGAAAGAAAAGCAAAAACATCAGTGGATAAAATCAAATCTATGTAAGCTACAAAGAAGTTATTGTAAACAAGTGTAAAAAATTACAATATCTTAGAAAATATTAGGAGATGAATCTGGTGGGGTTTGTGTATGGGTCAATGCACACAATTCTATGGATCTGTACTGTACAGACTGTTATGAGCCCATACTGCACTGCTTGTGCAACAAGCCACAGGCGAGGCACAGGGCAGAGAGAATGGGAGTAGTGGTTGTGGCCTTGAGAGGGGTATTAGTACTTACAGTTCACGGTGGCAGCCCTCCCTCTGGCCCTCGCTGGGCAGTGCAGTAAATTGAGGGCAAATCCTTTCTTCCCTCAGGGCACTCCCTGGCATTGGAGCTCCTGCCTGGTGGCAGTTGGGGTGCCCTTGATGGTGATAAGTTGGCAGGGTGCAAGGCAAGATGGCAGGAGCAGAAAATGGTGGAGCCAATAACCGTGCCTATTTTAGTGATAAAAATAGATGGTATCTTGACTGAGGATGATGAGAGTTGCAGTACAAAACAACAGGCACAGTTCTAAAGTATATCATAGTACAGTATAGTCTTCTCCCAATAGCTGTCTATGGGCAGAAACAATGATGGCAGCAGTAGTCCCTAAGCTCTTTCTAAATACTTTGCTATCCTTTCAAATTGACCACAGGTATGCAAATTTCTCACAATTAATGCAGTTTCCATGGAGGGGTGCATATCCCCAAACAGACAGACAATCTATTATAGCGGTGGGCACTGTCAACACATACCCTCTCCACAAATATCAACGTTTTTTTTGCCATAAACTAAAATACCTTTGCTAACATGCACAGTCACTTGTGATTCTAGACAATCTACAGATATCTCTCCTGGTTTTTCTTAGGTTACTCTTTTCAGGAGTTTGGCACTGGTCTTCAGCATAGAGGAATGGAGAACCTTTGGTGCAGGCCTCACACTTCACAGGGACACTCTGGGGCACTGCACTTGTACCCTAATGCAAAATTTGTAACATTGACCTCTACCTGCCATATGACGTTTCTAATACTGGTGCCTCCTTGTGTGGTAGAAGGGTCTTTGGACCATCTCAGACACCAGGGCCCGACCTGAATGGAGCAGCAGTTCTACAGATTTAGTATAGTGCTTAAATGTTTTTTTTTTAATATTCAATACGGTTAATTTTTTTCAGGAAGACAACACCATCCAAGTCCTCTCATGAGATCCTCTCAAAACTATCCTGGCAGGTCCCCAATGAGAAAGTGCATTACCCAAAAGCTTCATCCAAATGTGACTTTTTCACTAAGTCAACAAGAGAGTGGAAGTGGTGGGAAGTTTCACATAAGACAAAATACATTGACCATGATGTGCCAGGGGATCAAACTATTCTTGTACAGTCACCATGTCAAATGTTTCAGACAGCAAAAAGCTTTCATTATGTGTCACCAGAGATGCTGAAGTTCAAGGAGATATTTCCTGATGTAAAGCTTAATTCTGACCTAGTACAAGGTAAACATTATGGCTTTGACTGAAAAATGTGTCTTGCTTTTTACTTTATGACTGTATGTTATCACCACTAGGGGGAGCCTACTGCATATGGATTTTACAACTCTTTGGGTACTGTATAAATTCTGAGGCAGTGAGCTCCCCCTAGTGGAGCTGCATTTAGTCATTATGACAGTGTTAGGCAAAGCAGTTAATTGCCTCTTTCCCTTCCTTAAAGGGGTTTTCCGAGATTTTGATACTGATGACCTATCCTCAGGATCAACTGTTTGAGAAGGCAACATCGCTCTTGTGAGTGCACGGCCTTCTCCGTGCTCACCAAGCACAGCGCTGTACATTGTATAGTGGCTGTGCTTGGTATCGAGGTCAGCCCCAGTGAAGCACAGCTGCAATACAATGTATGGCGCTGTGTTTGGTAATCTGGTAGAAGACCGCGACACTCATAGGAGCACTGCTGCCTTCTGAAACATCGGACCCCCACCAATCAGATACAGATGACCTATCCTGAGGATAGGTAATCAGTATCAAAATCTTGGAAAACCCCGAGCCCCATAGCAGTTGTGTTCCCTGCATCTAGGTTGTGTGTCCTAAAGGAACATATAGAGCACCCTATGCTACAATACTACACTGCAGTAACTGCCTCCCTAAATGATAAAGTTGTTTGATTTATCTTAACTTGCAGGTTTCCAAGATGCCTTTCAGTTTTTTCGTAAGGATAAAACCAAGCGAGTGGACGTGAATGACCTGCAGTATTCACTGAGCACTATGGGAATCCATTTAACCCATCAGGACGCTTTTGAGGCCCTGAAGAGTGCTGATATTGATGGTAAGTGCTTGCTCACACTATTTTGGTTTTCCAGATCACTCGTACAAAAAAAATATTATAGGACAAGACCAGATTATTGTATTTCGCAGATCATTTGGCTGACATTAAAGAGCTGGTAGTCCTAAAGTGCACAATTAATGGAATATACTTTATACATAGGATATTGATTATTATTCCCAGGCTGATAACAGAACACTTGATTGTATCCAACTACACAGCTAAATGGCATAACGAAGTTTTAGGGCTGTACTAGACCTAGCGATAGTTGGGCAGATCATCGCTAACAAGCATTCTTAAGAAAGCTCTTTAACGATGATCTGTCTGTGTAATAGTGCCTCAGATTACCCGATGAACGAGCAAACTCGTTCATCGGGCAATCTCATTCTTTAAGCAGGTTAAAGAATCATTGTCTACTGCCAGCAAATAATGACTCTGTATGGGGATGAGCGATGGCATAAGTGATCATTCCTCCCTATATTGTGGAGGAGATCGCTGCACGTAATACTGACGACTTCCTTCCCAATAATCCTATGCAAAATCTTGCAGTGTAATGCAGCCCTTGGGGTTTAAAGGGGTTGTCCGGGCTTTTACTATTGATGACCTATATCAATATCAGATTGGGGGGTTCCAACAACCGGCACCCCTGCCGATCAGCTATATGAGGAGATGGCGCACACAGTGCACACATGCTATTTCCCTCTGCTGCGGTCTATGGTATTTGACCTGCGTGTGCCATCTTCTCATACAGATGGTCGACGGAGGTGCCGGGTGTGGGACTCCCACCGATCTGATATTGATGACCTATCCTGATAGGTCATCGATAGTAAAAGCCTGGACAACCCCTTTAAGGCTCCCATACACAGTATATTAGGCTATTGTCGGCTGAACCTGACGCTTACAGTGGAACCGTCTAAGGAGAACTCTTCCCAGACAGAAGATTTTGGGGGAGAGAAGGATCAGTCTTGTCAATCGTAAACACCTAATCCTTTGTTCTCCCAGCCGGCTACCACCAGAGGTGTCTTCTCCTCTCTTTTTATTGAAAGCACACACACACTTAGCCAAACCAAGCTTGCACTTCTATTGGGGAGTCGGCAGAGATAATTGTTCGGCCAACAGCTATTGAAGGTGCATGGGTAGTGTCCATTTATTTCATGTTGTCCTCTGGCCGCCCATTGCAGTCAGTATTTATTGTTGTTTCAGTATCAGTATATTTTGCCCACTATTTTTATCCTTGCCTCTACATTCCTAAAGGGATTGTCCAAAGATTTTGATATTGATAGATGCCCTATCCTCTGGATAGGTCATCAATATCTGATTGGTGTAGGTACGACACCCTGCACCCCATTTTCCCCATCCTGATCAGCTGTTTGAAGAGACTGCTGAGCTACAGTGAGTGCTGTGGCCTTTTCCTAGGGGCCAGTGACATCACATTCTCTGATCACATGGCCCAGGAGCAGCTTAGTCCCATTCAAGTGAATGGGCCAGAGCTGAACAGCGCTGTGCTTGGTAAGCAGTGAGGAGATCGCAGCGGCCTCTTCAAACATCTGAAATGATTTTTTCATAGATGCCGGGCTTTGGAATTTAATTATCATGTCTCAAAATTAAACAATTCTTCTCCAATGGTAAGAAACACCTGCTGACCTCCAAATAATTTTTATTAGATGTGGAATTTTATACACTTTTCAAGTCTGTAAATATTTTGTTTCAGCTGCCTAATACAGTTGCAAGAAAAAGTATGTGAACCCTTTGGAATGATATGGATTTCTGCACAAATTGGTCATAAAATGTGATCTGATCTTCACCTAAGTCACAATAGACAATCACAGTCTGCTTAAACTAATAACACACAAAGAATTAAATGTTACCATGTTTTTATTGAACACACCATGTAAACATTCACAGTGCAGGTGGAAAAAGTATGTGAACCCTTGGATTTAATAACTGGTTGAACCTCCTTTGGCAGCAATAACTTCAACCAAACATTTCCTGTAGTTGCAGATCAGACGTGAACAACGGTCAGGAGTAATTATTGACCATTCCTCTTTACAGAACTGTTTCAGTTCAGCAACTTTGGTTTTTATCTGTCCACAGAATATTTTGCCATTACTGCTGTGGAACATCCAGGTGCTCTTGTGCAAACTGTAAACGTGCAGCAATGTTTTTTTTGACAGCATTGGCTTCCTCTGTGGTATCCTCCCATAAAAATCCATTCTTGTTTAGTGTTTTACGTATCGTTGATTCGCTAACAGGGATGTTATCATATGCCAGAGATGTTTGTAAGTCTTTAGCTGACCCTCTAGGATTCTTCTTCACCGCATTGAGAAGTCTGCGCTGTGCTCTTGTAGTCATCTTTACAGGACGGCCACTCCTAGGGAGAGTAGCAGCAGTGCTGAACTTTTTCCATTTATAGACAATTTGTCTTACCGTGGACTGATGAACAGCAAGGCTTTTGGAGATACTTTTATAACCCTTTCCAGCTTTATGCAAGTCAACAATTCTTAATCGTAGGTCTTCTGAGAGCTCTTTTGTGCGAGGCATCATTCACATCAGGCAATGCCTTTTGTGAAAAGCAAACCCAGAACTGGCGTGTGTTTTTTTATAGGGCAGGGCAGCTGTAACCAACACCTCCAATCTCATCTCATTGATTGGACTCCAGTTGGCTAACATCTCACTCCAATTAGCTCTTGGAGTCTAGGGGTTCACATACTTTTTCCACCTGCACTGTGAATGTTTACAAGGTGTGTTCAATAAAAACATGGTAACATTTAATTCTTTGTGTGTTATTAGTTTAAGCAGACTGTGATTGTCTATTGTTGTGACTTAGATGAAGATCAGATCACATTTTATGACCAATTTGTGCAGAAATCCATATCATTCCAAAGGGTTCACATACTTTTTCTTGCAAATGTATGTTATGGATGGATTATCACATGTGGTGTCATTTTATATCTCCCTTTAGGTGATGGGAAAGTGAATTTTTGCGATTTCCTTGCAGTTCTGACTGATAATCAGAGATTTTTGATAACTATTGGTAAGTTCCCATTTTCATGTGCATTGTGTGCAGAGCTAAGTTTGATATACTTCTTTTGATCATTGCTCCTTTTATCTTTTGTCCACATGGACCATATTTACTGTGCTGAAAATATTCCATATGCTACAATAGCAAGAATGATGGTTATTTGAGAATAATTTCCTCCTGAAGGAAGTGATGGTTTTGCCCACTACTTGTCACTGTGGCTACATTAGATCATTTACAGCCATTGGGACAAATAGAAAAACTGCATGGAAATATCCACCAGGATGATGACCCCGGAAACCAGTTAGCCAGCCAGTATGTATCTGTATTGTAAGACGCTGAGGGCTCAGGCACACAACCGTTTGGTGTCCGCAAATTGCGGATTCGCAAAACACGGATACCGGCTACGTGCATTCTGCATTTTGCAGAACAGATGGGCTGGCCCCTAATAGAACAGTCCTATCCTTGTCTGTAATGCGGACAATACTAGAACATGTTCTATTTTTTTGTAGAACGGCCATGCAGACATAAAAAAATAAAAATAAATTAACAGACACGGAAAAAACATAAGTTTGTTTACATGAGCCCTTAGTCCAAGAAAACTTCTCTATACAAGTCTAGTTGTTGGGTTTGCTGTTCATGGCAGCTTTCCATTATATTTGCAACCTTTCTGGGATCAGTTAGAGAAGTGCATTTCGTGCAGGGTCGCTTGTCAGCAGGATAGTGAAGGAGTCAAGGGCCCACATCACACACCAAGCACTGTGCCCCTTTAGCTTCTGCATGTGCAGTTCATTATTTCTATGACTCATATTTCTCCATGGTACCTTTCACTTACTTTCACAGTTGCATTTTTGCCTGATCCGGCAGGGATCAGCAAAACGCTTCCATTTAGATAATACAACCGAATGCATCCATTATGAACGGATCTGGTTGTATTATCTTTAACCACCTCAGCCCCTATGGCTTAAACACCCTGAAAGACCAGGCCACTTTTTACACTTCTGACCTACACTACTTTCACCGTTTATTGCTCGGTCATGCAACTTACCACCCAAATGAATTTTACCTCCTTTTCTTCTCACTAATAGAGCTTTCATTTGGTGGTATTTCATTGCTGCTGACATTTTTACTTTTTTTGTTATTAATCGAAATTTAACGATTTTTTTTGCAAAAAAATGACATTTTTCACTTTCAGTTGTAAAATTTTGCAAAAAAAAACGACATCCATATATAAATTTTGCTCTAAATTTATTGTTCTACATGTCTTTGATAAAAAAAAATGTTTGGGTGAAAAAAAAAAAATGGTTTGGGTAAAAGTTATAGCGTTTACAAACTATGGTACAAAAATGTGAATTTCCGCTTTTTGAAGCAGCTCTGACTTTCTGAGCACCTGTCATGTTTCCTGAGGTTCTACAATGGCCAGACAGTACAAACACCCCACAAATGACCCCATTTCGGAAAGTAGACACCCTAAGGTATTCACTGATGGGCATAGTGAGTTCATAGAACTTTTTATTTTTTGTCACAAGTTAGCGGAAAATTATGATTTTTTTTTTTTTTCTTACAAAGTCTCATATTCCACTAACTTGTGACAAAAAATAAAAAGTTCTATGAACTCACTATGCCCATCAGCGAATACCTTGGGGTGTCTTCTTTCCAAAATGGGGTCACTTGTGGGGTAGCTATACTGCCCTGGCATTCTAGGGGCCCAAATGTGTGGTAAGGAGTTTGAAATCAAATTCTGTAATAAATGGCCGGTGAAATCCGAAAGGTGCTCTTTGGAATGTGGGCCCCTTTGCCCACCTAGGCTGCAAAAAAGTGTCACACATGTGGTATCTCCGTATTCAGGAGAAGTTGTGGAATGTGTTTTGGGGTGTCATTTTACATATACCCATGCTGGGTGAGATAAATATCTTGGTCAAATGCCAACTTTGTTTTTTTATACAAAGTTGGCATTTGACCAAGATATTTCTCTCACCCAGCATGGGTATATGTAAAATTACACCCCAAAACACATTCCCCAACTTCTCCTGAATACGGAGATACCAGATGTGTGACACTTTTTTGCAGCCTAGGTGGGCAAAGGAGCCCACATTCCAAAGAGCACCTTTCGGATTTCACCGGCCATTTATTACAGAATTTGATTTCAAACTCCTTACCACACATTTGGGCCCCTAGAATGCCAGGGCAGTATAACTACCCCACAAGGGACCCCATTTTGGAAAGAAGACACCCCAAGGTATTTGCTGATGGGCATAGTGAGTTCATGGAAGTTTTTATTTTTTGTCACAAGTTAGTGGAATATGAGACTTTGTAAGGAAAAAAAAAAAAAAAAAAAAATCATCATTTTCCACTAACTTGTGACAAAAAATAAAAAAAATTCTAGGAACTCGCCATGCCCCTCACGGAGTACCTTGGGGTGTCTTCTTTCCAAAATGGGGTCACTTGTGGGGTAGTTATACTGCCCTGGCATTTTCCAGGGGCCCTAATGTGTTGTAAGTAGGTAAATGACCTGTGAAATCCGAAAGGTGCTCTTTGGAATGTGGGCCCCTTTGCCCACCTAGGCTGCAAAAAAGTGCCACACATGTGGTATCGCCGTATTCAGGAGAAGTTGGGGAATGTGTTTTGGGGTGTCATTTTACATATACCCATGCTGGGTGAGATAAATATCTTGGTCAAATGCCAACTTTGTATAAAAAAATGGGAAAAGTTGTCTTTTGCCAAGATATTTCTCTCACCCAGCATGGGTATATGTAAAATGACACCCCAAAACACATTCCCTAACTTCTCCTGAGTACGGCGATACCAGATGTGTGACACTTTTTTGCAGCCTAGATGCGCAAAGGGGCCCACATTCCTTTGATGAGGGCATTTTTATACATTTGGATCCCAGACTTCTTCTCACGCTTTAGGGCCCCTAGAATGCCAGGGCAGTATAAATACCCCACATGTGACCCCATTTTGGAAAGAAGACACCCCAAGGTATTCAATGAGGGGCATGGCGAGTTCATAGAAATTTATTTTTTTGGCACAAGTTAGCGGAAATTGATTTTATTTATTTTTTTCTCACAAAGTCTCCCTTTCCGCTAACTTGGGACAAAAATTTCAATCTTTCATGGACTCAATATGCCCCTCAAGGAATACCTGGGGGTGTCTTCTTTCCGAAATGGGGTCACATGTGGGGTATTTATACTGCCCTGGCATTCTAGGGGCCCTAAAGCGTGAGAAGAAGTCTGGAATATAAATGTCTAAAAAATTTTACGCATTTGGATTCCGTGAGGGGTATCGTGAGTTCATGTGAGATTTTATTTTTTGACACAAGTTAGTGGAATATGAGACTTTGTAAGAAAAAAATAATAATTTCCGCTAACTTGGGCCAAAAAAATGTCTGAATGGAGCCTTACAGAGGGGTGATCAATGACAGGGGGGTAATCAATGACAGGGGGGTGATCAGGGAGTCTATATGGGGTGATCACCCCCCTGTCATTGATCACTCCCCTATAAGGCTCCATTCAGATGTCCGTATGTGTTTTGCGGATCCGATCCATGTATCCGTGGATCCGTAAAAATCATACGGACATCTGAATGCAGCCTGACAGGGGGGGTGATCAATGACAGGGGGGGTGATCAATGACAGGGGGGGTGATCAATGACAGGGGGGTGATCAATGACAGGGGGGTCTATATGGGGTGATCACCACAGTCATTGATCACGCCCCTGTAAGGCTCCATTCAGACGTCCGTATGCGTTTTGCGGATCCGATCCATCTATCAGTGGATCCGTAAAAAAATCATGCGGACATCTGAATGGAGCTTTACAGGGGGGTGATCAATGACAGGGGGGTAATCAATGACAGGGGGGTGATCAGGGAGTCTATATGGGGTGATCACCACAGTCATTGATCACACCCCTGTAAGGCTCCATTCAGACGTCCGTATGCGTTTTGCGGATCCGATCCATCTATCAGTGGATCCGTAAAAATCATGCGGACATCTGAATGGATCTTACAGGGGGGTAATCAATGACAGGGGGGTGATCAGGGAGTCTATATGGGGTGATCACCACAGTCATTGATCACACCCCTGTAAGGCTCCATTCAGACGTCCGTATGCGTTTTGCGGATCCGATCCATCTATCAGTGGATCCGTAAAAATCATGCGGACATCTGAATGGATCTTACAGGGGGGTAATCAATGACAGGGGGGTGATCAGGGAGTCTATATGGGGTGATCACCACAGTCATTGATCACGCCCCTGTAAGGCTCCATTCAGACGTCCGTATGCGTTTTGCGGATCCGATCCATCTATCAGTGGATCCGTAAAAATCATGCGGACATCTGAATGGAGCTTTACAGGGGGGTGATCAATGACAGGGGGGTAATCAATGACAGGGGGGTGATCAGGGAGTCTATATGGGGTGATCACCACAGTCATTGATCACGCCCCTGTAAGGCTCCATTCAGACGTCCGTATGCGTTTTGCGGATCCGATCCATCTATCAGTGGATCCGTAAAAATCATGCGGACGTCTGAATGGAGCTTTACAGGGGGGTGATCAATGACAGGGGGGTAATCAATGACAGGGGGGTGATCAGGGAGTCTATATGGGGTGATCAGGGGTGATCAAGGGTGAATAAGGGGTTAATAAGTGACAGGGGGGGGGTGTAGTGTAGTGGTGCTTGGTGCAACATATTACTGAGCTGCCTGTGTCCTCTGGTGGTTGATCCACACAAAGGGGACCACCAGAGGACCAGGTAGCAGGTATATTAGACGCTGTTATCAAAACAGCGTCTAATATACCTGTTAGGGGTTAAAAAAATAACATCTCCAGCCTGCCAGCGAACGATCGCCGCTGGCAGGCTGGAGATCCACTCTCTTACCTTCCGTTCCTGTGTGCGCGTGTTCACAGGAAACCTCGGCCATCGCGAGATGACGCGTATATGCGTCGCTGAGCGCAGGGCTGCCACCTCCGGAACGCGAATTTGCATTAGGCGGTCCAGAGGTGGTTAAAGGATAACTGTCACATTTAGACCCTAATTTTAATTTTCATATATGTAGTTACTAATAACATGATATTCCAGAATCAGTTACTATTAGACTGACTTACCCCATATTTAATAAGATTCAGCCCTTAGCAACCAGTCTGCATAAAACTGCAATTTCACTATTCAGTTAAGATGCCCGCCACTGCCCTCACCCTGAGGCTAATCCCGCCTGACCTCACTAGCCAGTAACAATAGCCCCCCAAAAGTGTCAGTAACCAGAGCCCTCCCCCCTAAAGGGTTAATCTCCTGCAGCACAAAGGGGTCCTCTTACCACATGTTGCTTTCATTTATACACTGAGCAGATGGCAGATCTCCCTTCCCTGCTCTGCGCTGATTCAACTCTACTTCTCCAGCTCTGCTGAGTGAGGGAGCGTCTACCAAGCGCAGGGACAGGGAGAAGTGCACACAGCCCAGGCACTGTTATCAGCTGCTGGGGAGGACCTGGCTTTAATCATTTACTTACAGTCCCTGGCTGTCAGTAATGGGACCTTGCACGTAGCCTGCTTCTGCGTCCTCCGTCCTTCAACAGATAGACGGACCATGCCTAGCAACCCTATTTTAAGCACAGGTAAAAGTAGGCAGTACAGAGAACAAAACTGTGGAATTAAGGGGTAATTGAATACACAGTGAAAAGTTGAAATAGGGCCACCAAGGAGATATTAATCACCACAATCCAATACTCCAAAAAAAAAAAGAAAATACGACAGTTATCCTTTAAAATAGCTATGACGGATCCAGAATTAAAACCATTGTAAGTCAATGGGTGCCGTTTTCTATTGTGTCAGAGAAAACAGAACCGACACCATTGACTTGCATTGATTGTCAAGCCGGACAGAAAACCGCAGCTTGCTGCAGTTTTCTGTCCGGTATGGGAATGCAACCTAAAGGAACGGAATGCATTTTGGAGCACTTTGTTCTATTCAGTTAAGTTTTGTCTCCATTGACAATGAATGGAGACAAAATGGAAGCGTTTTTCTCCGGTATTGAGATCCTTTGCCGGATCTCAATACCAGAAAAGTTAAATGCAAGTGTAAAAGTCGCCTTAATTAGTTTGTATTTGCAGACAGAAGACGGCAGGTGCCAGTATCTGAACAGGAGTACTTGGATACTGTTTTATTTGATGCCATCTCCAGATTGCTACAAAAATGTAGTCTTCCCAGAAAATCTGCAGCTGAAATAGCAAAGTGAGTAAAAACCTTGCTTCTAGAAAATAGTATTTACTAGTAGAAATGGGTAGTCATTCGGTTTCATATGAGTAAAATATCATACATTGTCCCTGATTTACTAATGTGTCTGCTCCCATAATTTGTCTAAAAAGTGGCGCAAGTTGCAGAAGATGTGTAGCTGCGTGAAACAGCCATTACCCATGCCGCATCCTCTGGAAACCTTGCTTTTCAAGGATCGGTAAAGGTTAATTTTAGCCAGTGGTGTGCACCACATATTTCTTCCTTGTTGTGGACTACAGTGCTTGTCGCTGAGCACCACCAACTACCTGGCGAAGATTGAATTCTCTAGAGTCCTTCCTGGTATGTTGAAGTAAGGACTGTGCCAAGGCAGTGACGACCTTTATTTTCTTTTTGATCATGCCACAATTTGGAGCATCTAGTATTTCTGCACTTTTTTTTCAACATGCCTGTCAAGTGGAAAGGGGCAGAGCTTTGCAGAAAAGGGGCAAGCTTAAGATATGCCATTTTGCTCCAAAATCAGGCCATAATTCTGGAGTAAAAATCTGTCTGAAAGTAAGCCAACCAGTAGTTGGTATAGAGTCAGAGAAAAGTGTCTGTCCCTGCACCACATTTATCATCCAACCTGAGGCCCTGTGATAAATCTGGTGCAGGTCTAGACAGTCTGTCTAAGCTTACACCATCTATAGGATTAGTAAATCTGGGCCATTGTTTCTTAGACTACACCCTTTCCCATTAAGGGCTCATGCACATGACTGTATGTTTGGTCTGCACCCGATCTGCATTATTTGTGGATCGGATGCGGACCCAGTAATTTCAACGGAGTCGCAAAAGATGCGGAGAGCACATCGTGTGCTGTTTGCATCCACACATCCATTTCGCGGCCCCCAAAAAAAGAAAGAACATGTACTATTCTTCTGCATATAAGATCTGTTCAAAACCAAAATTACTTTAAACATCTTGATATCAAATAAGCAGAACAGTGGGGAATATAATTTACTAATGTGATTGAGCCTGCAAATGTGCATTAATCTGGTGTATTTCTGACACATAATGGTGTATCAAGTATATGTCCGACAACCCATTTAAAGCCTAACAAAGTATACACTGAATTCATAAGATCCCATGGTAAAAATCAAGATTGTCCTTATCCCTCATTGGCCACCATTTTTAATATATCTTTATAGGGGTTGGGCTTGTGTTTTCAGGCATAGAGGCAGCAAGCTATATGTCCTCTGCTTCCATTCACAGAGGCATAAGGGAAATTTACAAAAAAAAATATGCCTGATTTCTGGTGACATTTGCACTAAAACCTGGCATGCAAGCTTTGCAATAAGTTTACTGTTTTAGGTACTTTTTTTTACTCATCTGACAAGGGAATGGGCATGTCCTAAAGGAAAAGGGACTTGGGTTAAGATGCAACAATGTGCGCGAAAATTTGTATGTAAGGCAACTAATATGTGGTATAAATTAAGGTCCTGATACACAATAACTGTTTATAGTGGGACTGATCAACAATCTAATATGTATGAGGAGCGCCCGACTCACCCCCTCGGAAGATAAATTATTGTCGAAGTATCTTGCAGCAGCTTTATCAGATTTATCATCCATCATGAGCCACTTTCATTTATCTGGTGCAATAGACTGGCTGCATGCCATCACCGATTGGGTTAGGTCGTTACACTGGATTTATACAAATAGTATTGAACTCAATGGGAGCTGTGAAAATTTGTAGTCTATGAGCTCCCTCTAGTGGCAGCTTCAGGCAAATGCTATGATTGTGTGAAGGGAAGCTATTCAGTCACAGACCACATAGCAGTTTCTTGGTCTGTTTTTACGAAAAATACGCCACTGAGGTATACTGTATTAAAAGCCTAACAATTTAGTGGTATAAATGCTAATACTTTTAATCCTCTTCCCTTATCTCATACAAACACCCCACCAAGGCAGCATTTGAACTTTGTGTGCATATCACCAATCATTTTGGACATTCAAAAAGGAACACTTATGGTTCATTGTGGTCCGTTTTTGAGGCATATGTATACACCTGAATAGTCTGTACTTTAAAGGACCTGTCCCATGAAAAATATTCTACAGTTTTCAAACCAGCACCTGGATCTGAATACTTTTGTAATTGTAATAAAAAAATTAGCATAGCCATTGAGTTATTCAATAAAATGTATACGTACAGCGCCACCTGCTGTTTTTTATTTTTATTTATTTGTCCTGCTCACTGAGATGGTCACACATGCTCAGTTCCATCCTTCAACTGCCTCCTGAGTCGTGATAGGGAGAGCTACAGAAGAAAGCCAAGCCCCCTGGGAAAGTACACTCCCCTTGAGCCGCCAGCTTGATATAAATCTAGCAGAGCAATGAATTTGAAGATCTCTGGATCCATGTGAGGTTCAGGGCTGGTTCTAGCTTTGTTAGAAAGAGATTGTCATGTACCATGTGGTCTCCCCCTTTAAATATTAGCACAAAACTCATATGAATATAACAAATTTTATGATCCAAATTGTACCAAAGTTACCAAACCATGAAATAATATACAAGTTGGGGTCTAATGCTCATAAATCCTGAGGCAATTTAATACGTTTGTGAATGCAGATTTGTATACAAAGAAGGACATGGGGACTTGGGTCAAAAGTATGGACTGACTCTCCAAAAGCGGGAGGTCTGTCTGTGTGTGACAAATTTTACACAGGATGATTTAGCAGGCAATATGTGGGAACAAACCAAACATTTCAAATAATTGCTTGATCGTCAGTGGGGGAAAGAGCTGCATTTACATGCATCAATCATCTATTCTGTATGGGGACAAGTGATCACTACTGTGATATTTTTCACATACAGATTCATTGTTTCTGGGCAGCAGATCTCTGTTTACACAGCACGATCTCTTGTCCAGAAATTATAATTTTGTGTGCCATCCAGATGTACAACTGCATTTCTTTCATCAGGAGATTGTTATAATGATGGCCCATGCCGGCTGATGCCCCACTCTTCCAGAAGGGCATGGCTACCAGGTCATTCACTCGGCAGCAGCTGTAGTCCCAGCAATCCGGACCCACTGGTCTTCTGCTACTTCTGCAGTAGAACCGGCCACCAGAGTGCCATGTTCCTCCTTTCTGCAGGCTTCAGCCTGCCTCCTACCAGAGTAGACCTCTTTCTCCTGTCTTCCCCTATGGGAGAGTGCCTGTGCAATAGGTATTTCTAGCGTGCTAGTCTCTGCAAAGGTGTTCTGTTCCATTTTTCTGTCTGTGTTCCCACCTCTGCCCGATTCCTGACTCTGACCCTCCGCTGCCTTACCTGGGCATGATTACAATATTTACTCTTTGCTGCCTGCCCTGACCTCCGTCTCGATTCACACGAACTCTGCCTGCCCTGACCTCAGCCTGTTACTGACTACGACTTTGCCTGATCCCTCAGTGCCACACTGGGTCAGCTGTCAACCACACAGTGGCCTGGTGGTGTCGCGGCTGTATGTGAGCAACAAGAGTATACACAGAAAAAGAGCTACTGACCGGACCCAAACTAGGGAGGATAAAGGGTGACCCCTGTCAGACCCTCAAAGCTCTCCCTATGCTGCTAAAGCACATGCCCGGATCCAAATGGCGGAACGAGGCATGCCCGCGTACCTAAGACTGATGACCACTGTAACCCCTACAATAGTGGAAGGGGCACGGCCACCGGTGCCCTGCTCAGTATATGGAGGGAACCGTGGCCACCTCAGATCCAGTCAGAAAATAACCAGGTACACAACAATGTCTGCACACTTAGCTGAAGGAGCTGCAGCCGCAGAGAAGACGGATCCAAGGACAGCTGGCAATATCCGGAGTGCTTGCTGCAGCAGAACACAGGTCCAGTGAACTGATAGCTACAAGTGAAGATACTCAAGCAAGAGCTACAACTGAAATGAGAAATATAATCCACGCCCTACAATAGGAGGAGGGGTGATTTAAAGGCAGGGAAATCAACTGCAGGAGGAACAGCTGGGAGGAAGGAAACAGAAAGTAAAGACTTCATCACAGGGGCGGAGAAACAGAGCAGTGAGAACTCCTCCAAGCTCTAGTAGTGACATCATCACAGGGGTGGAGAAACAGAGCTGTGAGAACGTCTCAAAGCTCTGGGTAGTGACAGTACCCCCCCCCCCTCTACGGGTGGACTCCGGACACCCAGGACCCACCTTCTCAGGATGAGCCCTATGAAATGCCCTGATGAGGCGAGTGGCTTTAATGTCCGACACCGGAACCCACATCCTCTCCTCAGGACTATAACCCTTCCAATGAACGAGGTACTGAAGAGAACCGCGGACAATGCGAGAGTCCACAATTCTGGAAACCTCAAACTCCAGATTGCCATCAACCAAAATCGGAGGAGGAGGCAAAGAGGAGGGTACCGTGGGCTGGACATATGGTTTTAAGAGAGATCTGTGAAATACATTATGTATCTTCCAAACCCGTGGAAGATCAAGACGGAAGGCAACAGGATTGATGACTGACAAGATTTTATAAGGCCCAATAAACTTGGGACCCAATTTCCAGGAGGGAACCTTCAGTTTAATATTTCTTGTAGACAACCACACCAGATCACCCACATTCAGGTCCGGACCAGGCACACGTCTCTTATCAGCCACACGCTTATACTTCTCACTCATCTTTCTAAGATTACTCTGAATCTTTTGCCAAATGGTAGACAAAGACGAGGAAAATCTCTCCTCCTCAGGTAAACCAGAAAGAGCCCCTCCCGAGAATGTCCCAAACTGCGGATGGAACCCATATGCACCAAAGAATGGTGACTTATCAGAAGATTCCTGACGATTGTTGTTTTAGAGCAAACTCAGCAAGAGGGAGAAATGAACACCAATCCTCCTGGTTCTCTGCCACAAAACAGCGCAAATATGTCTCCAGATTCTGATTGAGGCGCTCAGTCTGACCATTCGACTGCGGGTGAAAAGCAGAAGAGAAGGACAGCCGAACCCCTAGGCGAGAACAGAAAGCCTTCCAGAACCTGGACACAAACTGCGTGCCTCTATCGGAAACAATATCAGAGGGAATGCCGTGCAATTTAACAATATGGTCGACAAAAGCTTGCGCCAACGTTTTAGCATTGGGTAAACCAGGGAAAGGTACGAAATGAGCCATCTTGCTAAAACGGTCCACCACCACCAGGATCACCGACTTCCCCGAGGAACGAGGAAGATCCGTGATAAAGTCCATGGACAGGTGTGTCCAAGGACGGGAAGGTATGGGTAACGGGAGAAGGGAACCTGAAGGCCGTGAACGAGGGACCTTAGCGCGAGCGCACGTCTCACAAGCAGCCACAAAACCCTCCACCGACTTACGAAGAGCCGGCCACCAAAATCTCCGAGCAATGAGATCTACCGTGGCTCTACTCCCGGGGTGACCAGCAAGAACCATATCATGATGCTCCTTGAAGAGTTTGTGACGTAGCTCAGGAGGCACGAACAACTTCCCAGAAGGACAACGGGCAGGTGCCTCAGTCTGGGCAGCCTGGACCTCGGCCTCCAAATCGGAATATAGAGCAGAAACAACTACCCCCTCCGCCAAAATTGGACCCGGGTCCTCGGAGTTTCCTCCTCCCGGAAAACAGCGAGAGAGAGCATCAGCCTTCACATTTTTGATCCCAGGTCGGAATGTAACGACAAAATTGAATCTGGAGAAGAACAGAGACCATCTGGCCTGTCTCGGATTCATACGCCTGGCCGACTCCAAGTATGCCAGATTCTTATGGTCGGTAAAAACGGTGATAGGGTGCCTGGCCCCCTCCAACCAAAGCCAACTTGATGGCCAACAACTCCCTATCTCCCACATCATAGTTTCTCTCTGCCGGGAGAGTTTTTTAGAGAAAAAGGCACAGGGTCGCCATTTGGCAGGAGAAGGGCCCTGGGACAAAACTGCACCCACACCCACCTCGGAAGCATCCACCTGAACAATAAAAGGTAAGGAAACATCGGGATGCACCAAGACGGGAGCAGACGCAAAACTCTCTTTAATCTTAGAAAAGGCTGCAAGCGCCTCCTCTGACCAAGAGGAAAAATCCGCCCCCTTTTTTGTCATGTCAGTAAGGGGTTTGACAACAGAGGAATAATTCAAAATGAACTTTCTGTAATAGTTCGCAAAACCCAGAAAGCGCATCAATGCCTTCTGATTCTCAGGAAGCTCCCACTCAAGTACAGCACGGACCTTCTCCGGATCCATGCGAAAACCAGAAGCAGAGAGGAGAAAACCCAGAAATTGAATCTCCGATACCATAAAAAGACATTTCTCCAGCTTGGCGTACAATTTATTTTCCCGCAGAATCTGCAGAACCTGAAAAAGATGATCCTGATGGGTCTGAACATCAGGGGAAAAAATCAAAATATCATCAAGATACACCAATACAAATTTCCCTATTAAATGGTAGAAAATACTATTAACAAAATGCTGAAAGACGGCCGGAGCATTCATCAGGCCGAAAGGCATAACGAGATTCTCGAAATGCCCGTTAGGGGTATTAAAGGCCGTTTTCCATTCATCCCCCTCTCTGACCCTGACCAGGTTGTACGCGCCTCTCAAATCCAATTTGGAAAACACCTTGGCCCCAACAATTTGGTTGAAGAGGTCCGGGATCAGAGGAAGGGGATAGGGATCGCGAATCGTGATACGGTTCAGCTCCCTAAAATCTAGGCAAGGTCTCAGAGAGCCATCTTTTTTTTTAACAAAAAAAAACCCCGCGGCCACAGGTGACTTTGAGGGACGAATATGCCCCTTATCGAGACTCTCGGAGATATAAGTTCGCATTGCGATTCTTTTCGGTTGTGAGAGATTGTAGAGGCGTGCTTTTGGCAGCTTGGCGCCGGGAATGAGGTTAATGGGACAGTCAAACTCCCGGTGAGGAGGTAGCTCCTGAACACCGCTCTCGGAAAACACGTCCGAGAAATCAGAGAGAAATGATGGCACAGTTTTAGTAGACACCTCTGCAAAAGTCGCTGTGAGACAATTCTCTCTACAAAAGTCACTCCACTCATTTATTTGCCTTCCTTGCCAATCAATAGTGGGGTTATGTCTAGTGAGCCAGGGTAACCCCAAAACTAGAGGAGAAGGCAATCCGTTAAGGACAAAACAAGATATATCCTCCACATGAGTGTCACCTACAGCTAGCCGGATATTGTGAACAATGCCCTTCAGAGATCTCTGTAAGAGTGGAGCAGAGTCAATAGCAAAAACAGGTATATCCTTTTCTAATGTGCAAACCTGAAAACCATGCATGGCTACAAATTGAGTGTCAATAAGATTGACGGCCGCTCCACTATCGACAAAAATCTCACAAGAAATGACTTTGCTCTCTAGCGCCACCCTGGCAGACAGGAGAAAACGGGAACTGCAGGTCAGAGGAAAAGCATCAATTCCTACATCAACTTTGCCCAAAGTAGCAGATGAATTTGATGATTTACCTTTTGAGGTTTTTCTCTTATTATCGCTCTTAGTACAGTTCAAGAATCTCCTAGACGGACAAACATTTGCCAAATGACCTATGCCCCCACAACAAAAACACACCATACTCTGAGGACTAAATCCTCTTTTATCAGGAGCAAGTCGACCTAACTGCATGGGCTCCTCCTCAGAGGGGAGCGAGACAGGATGAGGCCCCTGCACACTGAATGAGTCCGCACCATTGCCCCTAGACTGACAATGGCTGGACAGAGAGGTCTTGTTTCTTTCTCTTAGACGCCTGTCAAGGCGTACCGCCAATGACATGGCAGACTCTAAGGACGTTGGTCTCTCATGGAAAGCAAACGCATCTTTCAATCTCTCTGAGAGACCATGACAGAACTGACTCCGGAGTGCAGCATCATTCCAACCTGAATCAGCTGCCCATCTCCGAAATTCAGAACAATAAAGCTCCGCAGACAGTTTGTTCTGGCATAAAACACGTAAGTTAGATTCGGCCAGAGCAAAACGATCCGGGTCATCATATATCTGCCCCAGGGCCACAAAAAAATCTTTCCACGGATCGAAGGGAGGGATCCCCTGATGGCAGCGAAAAAGCCCTAGTCTGAGCATTACCCCTGAGCAGGGAGATGACAATCCTCACCCTCTGCTCCTCCTTACCAGAGGAGTGGGGACACAAGCAAAAATGAAGTTTGCATGCCTCTCTGAAGCGAACAAAATTCTCACTGCCCCCGGAGAACGTTTCCGGAAGTGAGACCTTTGGCTCGCAACAGACTCCATGAGCCGGAGCAGAGCCCAATGCTTGAAGCTGAGTCATAGATTGACGGAGATCCGCTACTTCCAAAGAAAGACCCTGCATGCGGTCAACCAGGCCAGAAAGCGGATCCATGTCAAAAAAGGACGGTTTTGGTGGATTATAATGTCACGGCTGTATGTGAGCAACAAGAGTATACACAGAAAAAGAGCTACTGACCAGACCCAAACTAGGGAGGATAAAGGGTGACCCCTGTCAGACCCTCAAAGCTCTCCCTATGCTGCTAAAGCACATGCCCGGATCCAAATGGCGGACCGAGGCATGCCCGCGTACATAAGACTGATGACCACTGTAACCCCTACAATAGTGGAAGGGGCACGGCCACCGGTGCCCTGCTCAGTATATGGAGGGAACCGTGGCCACCTCAGATCCAGTCAGAAAATAACCAGGTACACAACAATGTCTGCACACTTAGCTGAAGGAGCTGCAGCCGCAGAGAAGACGGATCCAAGGACAGCTGGCAATATCCGGAGTGCTTGCTGCAGCAGAACACAGGTCCAGTGAACTGATAGCTACAAGTGAAGATACTCAAGCAAGAGCTACAACTGAAATGAGAAATATAATCCACGCCCTACAATAGGAGGAGGGGTGATTTAAAGGCAGGGAAATCAACCGCAGGAGGAACAGCTGGGAGGAAGGAAACAGAAAGTAAAGACTTCATCACAGGGGCGGAGAAACAGAGCAGTGAGAACTCCTCCAAGCTCTAGTAGTGACATCATCACAGGGGTGGAGAAACAGAGCTGTGAGAACGTCTCAAAGCTCTGGTAGTGACAGGTGGCATCCAAGTCCAGATTCATGTATAGGGGTTAAAGGGTGAATTCCAGGGGACTGACAGATAACGCCCTAATGTTTAGCCTGTAACAGTGATCGGTGGCACCTTTACACAGGTCAATTATCAAGAACAAGCTCATCCCCAATAATTGCCCTGATTGTTGGTCTGTCTAGAAACACCTTAAAGGTCCTTTCACACGAACTGATGACCTCCTGGTTGCTGCATGTAAATGTAGCTCTAAACCACGCTGACAATCAGGGATTTATCGGGAATGTTTGGTTTGTTACCAGTTATTGCCTGTTAAATTGTCCTGTGTAAAAGCACCTTTAGAAGGAGTAGGATATTTTAGTTAACTGCAGTAACTGTGAGTTAGTAGTAAGTGAGTTAGGAATCAACTAGCAATAGACTGTGCTCTACTAAGACACTAATTTAGCATAGAAGCTTTGGTCTAAATTCTTAAAATATTCTTTCAACAGATACTACCAGGAACAATTTGAAGCCATTCCACAGCTCCCCAAGTTAGAGGGCTCAAAGTCCCAAGTAATGGTGGATTTTGCCCGAGGCACACGCATCATGGGAATGACAGACAGGCAGCTGATACACTATCTAGAGGAAATCAAATCAATTAAAGGTCATTATTAGGAGACCAGTCAGCAGAATGGTGCATAGTTTGGGGGTTTTGGTCAAATACCTAATAGAGTCTGTCTACTGGTTCATTTACAGGCTCTTGTGTTGGTAGTCCTTATGATGTGATACCATGCGTACCCCTGTGCACCAATATGGATAAGAAACTATCTGGACGACCATATATCCCAAGGCTGGTGCAGAAAAGCATCCATAATGGAGATAAAGAAACCTCAGACTTGGATAGGCAGATGGATGTCAGAGGAATGAGGCACCGTGGCATTCAGGTTAGTTACCTTAGGATTGGATTTTGATTTTGGCATGGGCAACCACTACTTCATGGTCAACCATTTAGGTAAAACACACAGAGGTCCATCATGTTTAATCTATTATTTTCATCTGGAAAGCCAAAACAAAATCCCTGGCCTGTAGATGCCCTGCTGATCAGTATGGGTGCTGAGAATTGGACCTCCACGTATCTGATATTTATAACCTATGCTGAGGATCTTTTACATGATTCCTTTTTTTCATAAGGAAGTTAGGAATGTGCACATAACTTTTTCACAGTATTCAAGACTACAAGATATGAAATTATTTTAAAGGACAAGGTACTTAGAAATAATTACTACATTGTAAATTTCCACAGACATACGGTACTTATTTAGAATTAATAATCACAACAGTCCAGAAACATCACATGCATGGTTGTATAAGGCATACATGCAATATGGAATCATTTCATTACCTTAATTTATGTTTCTTCAATATTACTTCTTTACTACTTTTTTATAGGTAGACATTTATATTCCAGGAAGTAGACAGAGATTAAACCCCATTACTATAGACCTTAGATTGTCTGCCAAAAAATTACAAAAACTGAACATGAATGACCATGGCTTGGTCAGACATCAGGTGAGTCACATCTGTGCCATCTTTCTGTCATAAAAGAGATACCAATAGACCTATAGCTGCCAATGTTTGTCATAACTTATATCTCTCTTTCCTGGAGGAGTACAGGTGGACCTTGGCAAAAAGAGTTTCTTGGAAAGAGTTACCCGAAGAAAAATATCCTCAATGCTCCATTTCTGGGACAAGATTCAGGGAGATCAGATTGAACAGGAAACCAAAAAACCCATATTATGCAAAATGTTCTATACCTACTCTTGTTCTTGGGATCCACATCGTGAGCTCCTAGCAAAGGGAAAACATTGTCACTTTCAAACAGCCTCATCACCCTTAGGCACTGGCATACAGTTGAGTTACATAAACAGATATTGTAGTTTTAATGCTGAGCAGGGTGCAGAATATAAAGGTAAACTGGAGGAGAGTGATAAGGAGTGCACTGAAGTCCTCAATGATTCATCTTGGGATCTTCACAAGACTCCAAATGTGGCACTAAAAGCTGAGGAAGAAGACATTATACAAGAGTGAACCCAACCTCCTATGTGCTCACAGCTTCAGTTCAATAAACAACGTATCAAACATCCTAAACTTTGGTCTAGGCTTTCTCTGCATTTAGGCTATAGCCTAAAGCAGTGATGACCAACCTTCAGCACTCCAGCTGTGATAAAACTACAACTCCCAAGATGCACACTTGCTTGGCTGTTCTCAGAACTCTATAGAAACGAGTAAAGCTTGCTGGGAGTCGTAGTTTCACCACAGCTGGGGTGCTGGAGGTTAGCCATCACTGGCCTAAAGCTACTTCATTAAAATAGCTATTTTTGCTTCTCAAGTTTTCTAATTCAACAGTAGTATGACTCAATACTACAGACTTGCAGTGATGCCATGTGTTGCCATGCAGTACTGTTAGATGCCAAATGAAAACAGCTATTCTACCCTAAAGCAATGGGAGATTTACTAATCCTCTAGATGGCGTAACCTTAGACAGGCTGTCTCCACCAGATTTATCACAGTGTCTTAGGCTGGAAGATACATGTGGTGAACGGCTAGACACTTTTCTCTGACTCTATACCTACAATTGGTTGGCTTACTTATACATATGGCGGGATTGTGGCACACTTTTGGCACAAAACATTGCATCTTAGACCACTTACCTTCCTGTTATGCCATGCCCATTTCTAGACTAGGTGCAGAAATGTTCTCTATGCCTACTCTAGGTGCCCCAATTTGTGCCACTTTTTGGCACAATTTACACTATAATCTAGGTGCGCTCAGATTAGTAAATGTGGGTCAATGCTCCATATATACCACATCTATCATGCCAAAAAATCCAGATAAACAGATAAATCATTTATGTGCCTCCATATGGAATCCAAAGCGTGTGGAGGTACAATAAGGCCCAACATACTTATATCTATATGAAATGTAAACAGCTGTGTGCATGAGGCCTTAGAAGGAATGCATTCTGGTGCAGTCCATTCTGGTTTGTTCAGTTGTGTCCCCATTGACAATGAGACTATGCCGGATCTCAAAACCGGACAACACAACGCAAGTGTAAAACCAGGTGACATGCTTATCCTGCAGGCAGCATCAAAGGTGTTTTTTTAACTCTAGTCTTACAACACTAGTCACTTGTGTTCATTTCTTTAGCATGATAGCAGAAGAAGAGGAGGAGGAAGCAGAAGCATGTCTGAAGACCGCCTACTGTGTATAAACAGACATAATGCTTCTAACTAAAATGTCACTATACAAAGATAGAACATAAAAACAAGCAGCGCTCCCAGATTTAGGCTCAGATTTAGGCTCCATTCAGACGTCCGTTTGAATGGTCCGGATCTGTTCCGCAATTATGCGTAATGGGTGCGGACCCATTAATTTTCAATGGGGCCAGAAAAGATGCGGACCGAAAAGTCGCACATTCGTTCCGCGGCTCCGCAAAAAAGTAGAACATGTCCTATTTTTGTCCGTAATAGCGGACAAGAATAGGCATTTTCTATTATAGTGCATTCTATTATGTGTGCTCCTGCCTGTACAATGCTCAAATCGGACCCCACAATAATATCTGTATACTGTACAAAAAAAAAAAAAAGTATAGTACAAAACATTTTTTTATGACATTTAGAATAGGTTTTAATCAAGGTGTTGGAAAGTTTCAGTACACGTACATTTATTAGCATTGTTGAAATCATGAGAAACAAAAGTAACAAGTGAAATCACACATCAAAGTTAGTAGATAGAGAAAAGATAGAAAAAGGGGATCCGGTTTATGGTACAGCTGGTCTTGGCTGAACAACAATACTCACACATCACGTAAAAATACTAAAAAACAATACGAGCAACTAAGGAAAACCATATAAAATGTATCAAGTGTGAGTTTCTTCTTAGTACACCCTATCATGCACTTCAGAGCAGATCCTAAGAAGGGAAAGCTGTGAACAAATAAGCTAAGAGCAGTGAGGAGCAGTATTAAACAGAGACATCTGTTACCCTGTGAATCATAGGCAGCAAAGTGACAGCATACTTACTGTACATGCCAGCCCCTGAGGGAAAGAGTTATGGAAAGCAGCCAAAGGTTCAGCAGCCATACAAGGAGGATGGACTAGGGTTGGGCGATATCAAGGAGACCTTATACCGTATGGGGGCAGCCACAAGGAGACCTTATACCGTATGGGGGCAGCCACAAGGAGACCTTATACCGTATGGGGGCAGCCACAAGGAGACCTTATACCGTATGGGGGCAGCCACAAGGAGACCTTATACCGTATGGGGGCAGCCACAAGGAGACGTTATACCGTATGGGGGCAGCCACAAGGAGACCTTATACCGTATGGGGGCAGCCACAAGGAGACCTTATACTGTATGGGGCAGCCACAAGGAGACCTTATACCGTATGGGGGAGCCACAAGGAGACCTTATACCGTATGGGGGCAGCCACAAGGAGACCTTATACCGTATGGGGGCAGCCACAAGGAGACGTTATACCGTATGGGGGCAGCCACAAGGAGATGTTATACTGTATGGGGGCAGCCACAAGGAGACGTTATACTGTATGGGGGCAGCCACAAGGAGACGTTATACTGTATGGGGGCAGCCACAAGGAGACATTATACTGTATGGGGGCAGCCACAAGGAGACGTTAATTGTTATACTTTTATATGTCATATTTTTCACCATTTCGGGTGTCTGTAACTAGTCGATTGACTTCTAGTAACACTTTCAGGGACCAATGGAAAAACAAAAACAATTGCAACATTGATTTTTGTGTTTTATATTTTGTGCTATTCAGCATGTGACATAACTAAGGTATTATGGGGCTGTACGATCACATCAATACCAAATAGGTTTATGTTCTTTATTTTATTTATTTTTTACTTGTATCTCATGTGTTTTTATGTCGCCCTTGATGGAGCCTTATGTGACCTTGCAACACAACAACCAATCAGAGTGCTGCTTTCAATGTTTACTCTGCTGAGATACAAATGTGAAACGGCCTATGATTGGCTGCTGCCATCAGTGCCGTGTTCACAAGCTGCTGTGTACCATTACAGGGTTAATTCTGTACCAGAACGAGTGGTTTATAGTAATCTCAGTATCATCTCCTACTAGAGGGTGTATTGCAGGCTGTAAGCAGAAGCGTTGGTGGCGCTCCTGTCCTGTCCTGCATTGAGCAGCCTCGCCTGTCATCTGATTCCGACGTCAGATGTCGGTGGGTGGAGACTGCATTATGGGAGCCTGCGTGGAGGAGTCGGGGTAGCCGCTGCGGGCAGTAATTGGTACGGAATCACGCTGGGGCGGGTGGCCGCGGACCCATATTTTGAAGCGGTCAGCGCACATGACCGCTTCTATGACGTCACTAAATACTGCGGTTATTAGGAAACAGCGATATCGCCATATCACTGTTTCCTAATACCGCGGTATACCGCCAACACTGGTATATTGCCCAACCCTAGGATTGACTGCAATACAATTGAATCTAATGCACTGGAAGAGCTGAAGGACATATGATATCACAGTCCATGTGATCATTGATGAAGGGTTGAGGACCTGCAATGATGTCACCATCATGGGATCAGTGCAGGAGAGGATGGCGCTCAGCAGGGAAGAGAAGTCCTGGGGAAGAAGCAGTGAGGTGTCAGAGGTAAGTGAAGCAATAGATTCTCAGTGTGAGAGGCAGGGCAATACTGAAAGTTGTGGTTATTTACATGGGACTGCATGTTGGAAGTGGCTGGGGCAGGGTGATGTTATTTACATGGGACTGCATGTTGGAGGTGGCTGGGACAGAGTGATGTTATTTACATGGGACTGCATGTTGGAGGTGGCTGGGGATGGGATGATGTTATTTACATGGGACTGTATGTTGAAGGTGACAGTGGGTAGGGTTGGGCAATATACTGATATTGGTGATATACTGCGGTATTACGAAACGGCAATATGGTGATATCGCCATTTCTTAATTACCGCTGTATTTTGGTGAAGTCATGGGGGGGGGCAGTTGCAAATGAGTGCACACATTCGATGTCGGGTGCACATTACAGTTCAATATGCCCAGCAGCCTCTATGACAGGGAGCGGCGATCCCGCCAATTAACCCCTCAGGTGTCACACCTGAGGGGTTAATTGATGGGATTTGCGGAATCACCGCTCCCTGTTAGAGGCCGGATGCCAGCAACCGCAGCCTACATTTGAATTAATGGGTTAATTATATTCATTGGTGGCGCAGTGGCCACAGCCCCTCCTCTACAGCCCCTCATCTACTCCCTACTACGAATTTCAGGAAAAATTTGATTTGCAACTAATGCGAATTTCCTTGCGCTTCGTGGTTTTCCTAAAATGGTGGCTACAATGACGGCTACACGTGTGAGGACATGGGGCGAGGAACTCTGGGAAGGCGGGCTGACCCATAATGCCATGCATGCAGCTAATCAGCAGCCAGCAGGCCCTGTGATGTGCAGTAAGCCGGATTGGGACAAATGCACACTGGCGCAATAGTAATGCTTTTTAGTTCGTGACACCAATTGCAGCTTGCGCAGGTACTGTAGCAGGGCCCTTTAAGATGTAATAGCTCACGTACCAGGTGAGGAATGCCAGAGGGGGATAATGTCTGTGTAGCAGATATGGTAGTGTCAACGGTGTCTCCTACCTTGGTACGGATGGACTCCTGTATCCTGGCTCACATGCAATAAATTGAGTATGGTCAGTAGGAGTACTTCAGGAATAATTGAGATCCAAACAGGTAATAGGATCCAACTTGTCTTTACTTAATGATTTGCAGCTTTGATCCATACAGGTTACAGCAATAGTCTTGGATCCCAGCAGGTATTGGCAATATGTGGCAGGAATTTATATGTATTCTTCTTCTTATACATATGCCTAGTAGATCTGGCAGGTATCTATCTTCTGCTCTGTCTTTAGTCTGCTTAGTTTGGGTCTGACTAGCTGAAGAGGTATTTAGCTTCTCTTTATCTTTGGATCTGTACTTACAGGACTGCTCGCAGGGTATGGTGTTGTCTTCCAGGAGATCTATAGTGCTGTAGATGGCTGCTTTCTTTGTCCACCAGCTGAGATAGGTGACTCAGGCTGGGAAGGGTGATCTTGGGCCTCAGAAGAGGCTTGGGTCCTAGGTTGGGATCCCTGTTTCTGGGAGCTCCTACCAACACAGCCTTCCCCAAGCGGGGGGCTGGTACACACTCCCTAGAACTTTCCTTCCTCCCCCTGAAGTAGGATGTGGGAACATTCCACTCCTCCTCAGAAAGGGGGCAGCTAGCCTGGAATGAACTATTCCAGTCTAGGTACTAACTGGCTTGGGTCTGCTACATACTGCTGCCAGCTGCCAGTGTACATTGAAATTACAGCAAATATATATAAAACAGGCATAGAAATACATATCATGGCAATGCACAGTTATATCACACCAGATGGAAATACACATGTACACCTAACATTATGAAGCAGGGTGAAAGAAGCTTAGTGACATACTTCAGGATGTTACATACCCCTTTACTTTAGGTGAAGCCGTCCTCTGCGTATGATAGGCGGTGAGGAATAAGCTCTGGGTACCCAATAAAATACAAAGTGCTGCATGAATATACATATAAGACATTACATAGACAAAACATTTAACAGTTTCCTCAAGGTTCCTGCCCGCTACAGTAAGGTGTCCAACACACAGTTTCCTTCTCTTGGTATAACCAGGTAACCTATAACTGCACAAAGCAAAACCTTCACTAACTGACTTTGTATGTCTTGAGCGCTGTTGACATCAAAGAAAGCATGGTGGAGTCTTTACTCCGTAATCCCACCATTATGTAATGGAATGCCTGCAAATAGAAGGGTGGCTTTATCCTGTATTCCCTTCCCTGCACCATAGCCTGAAGAAATTTGGCTTGTAGCACGATCACTATGATGTCTATGAGGAAGCTAGAATATATGGCTCTAAGGCTTGAGGCGCCTTACCTTAGGCAAACGCTCAGAAGGGGAGGTATGTATCGTCTTCATGTCTTCTGGCAATGTCACAGGAGGAGGGCAGTACGTTCCCATGGATCTCCTGGAAATGAGACACCTCCGGATGGGAACAATCCGGAACATTTAACAAGCGGAAGGAGCAGCCTAGGGCTTCTAACGATTCCCGAAGCAGCAGGGGTACCTGTGTAATTGGATCTGCCTGGAATTACCACTTGGTCCTACCCTGGGTACCTATGGGTATATATCACCGGGTGTAGGCCATTAGTATTCAACGTCCCTCTGATGACAGTCCATATGAAGGGGGGAGAGAACAAGAGCTGTAAAAAGGCACACTTTAAGTAAATTGCGACATTTTGGTTAAGTGCAATGGTTAAGTGCAATCATTCTGAACAGTGCATAATTTCTGATTGTGGCACCTAGATGCATAATACACACAATGGGCAGGTTACTTAAACGTTACATAACAGTAAATTGGTTACTAGTGCAAAATTATCACAGTATAAGATCACAAAGAGCTCAGGTATCACGTTTGAGTCCTTTCTTTGGATGCAAGCTTTTATGTTGCAATAAAACATTTCATAAAATAGTGCAAATTTTATAAGTTCAAGGATAGGCTCAACAATAACTTGAGTCCTTATTCCTGGAAGTGCTTGAAGTTGTAGAATCCTCTGGAAACTGATATAAGTTCTTTGCAATCCACAGGGCAAAGGAGTTAATTGTAATCCAAAGGGTTAAAAATGTCATATAAGAATAGCAGCAACAGGCTATCAAGTAACCTGAGAAAGGGGATAAAACAGTTAACTTGGAAATGAGGGGGTTAAGTGCTGATAGGGGGAGTCCTAACTAGCATGACCATCTGGATGAGGACAAACACTGGCAACCTGTAACAAACGGTTAAAACAGCACACAAATGCCAAACAGGTCCTCATCCGTCAAGTAGCAGTCCACGGAGTGGCTCCCAAACAATGTCATTAATTATTATCTTTGTAGTGGGACACCTTACAAGTAGGTGTCCAGCTCCTCATCGCTACTGGAGCTGCTAAAGTGTTGGTAGCTGAGGGTGGTGTAAGTAGTGGTGCGCCACTGCCCTCTACCGGTGGCTGTAGGGATTGGCTGTGCTGACAGCTTTGAGAATGCTGCAGTGACTCGCTGCAAACCGGAATCCACAGCCGGTACAGGAGCTGGCAGAACTTCTGGCTGCAGGGGTTCAGGAAGGCCTGGAGCATTTTGTTGGGGCTGCTTCCAAGGGAGCACGTAGGGGGGCATGAAGCATGGTTGGACCTTGGGGTTAAAGGTCAGGATGCTGTTATTGATCTGTCCTACCCTCAAGGTTGGTGGTGGCGACAGGTCTGGAATTAATGGGGCAGGTGCAGGTTGTGCCTTTTCTCTGAATTGCAGACGGCCATCCGGGGCTTCTTGTAAACAACGGGTCCTGCCCGCAGAGCCTGGATCCTTCTGCCAGGTCTCTGGGGTGATGGCAGGGGTAAGCGGCTTGTCCAGGAGGGTGACACCTGCCGCAAAGAGTCCTTGCATGGATCTCATAGGGGTGTATTCTATTTGGTCTCCTGAATAAAGATTGTGCCGGGCCTGGGGCAAGTAATGTCTTTTGACTGAACGCCGGCCTACAAACAGTTCAGTGCCGGAGTAACTATCCTGCACGAATCAGACTCCTCTTTCCACTGAGAACCACAATACAGTTCCGGTTCTTCTAGCGAGTTTGGGGTCTCCGGGCTGGGGGTTGTCAATAACTTGCTTGACCCACTCTTCAACCGCGGATTTATATTCCCATGCGGTCTGGGCAAATGCGGTTATCTCGTGGGGTACGGCAGGATTAAGGCTGCGGAGCTTCTCATAGCTGGGCGGCGGAGTGGAATCACCGGCCGCCTCCGCCGCACCAGTAGGTGGTAGTGGCGTTGCAGGCCTAAGGCTGATGGCAGGTGCTGGGGTTTCTCGACGTGGCGGAGGGACGGACACAGACCGGGCCGAGGCCTCAGGGAGCGCGGCAGCTCCTACCTGTGGTTGCGGCCGGGCGGCCGGTTCCGGTGCCTCCTGGCGACGATCTGGGGACGCCATTTTCATCTGCGCCGCAGACTGGTTACTGACTGGAGTGGCAACGTCAGCGACGTCCTCCGCGGGAACAGGCACGACGTCTACTTCCATCCTCATAGGTGCGTCGCCTTCCGCTGGAGCACTTGACGTGGCGGAGGGATCCACGGCCTCCGGGAACGTGATCAAGTCTGGGTCTTTGTAAGCAGGAGCCAGGACTTCAATAGCGGTCTCATCGGAATGCTGGGCAAGGTAGGCGGACTATCTTTCTTGTCCAGGGAGGAATCCACAGCCTCCGGGACAGCAGCAAATATGGAGGGGCCACTCTTATGTATGATCTGGGAAACTTGTATCTCCGGGGCGCGTTCCTCATACACAGGCTCGCCTTCGATCGCCATTTGGTTCCATTTGGGCTGGATGAATGCCATCTTGGTGACCTCTTCCATCCAGCAGACAGCAAAATCTAAGGGCGCAGCCCAGAGGGTGGAGTCTTTATCACCTCGGCTTGCATTAGAAAGATCATGGTGGGCAGTCTCTATTTTTCCCTCTCCCACGGGGGCGTATTCGACATTTTTGCGCCTTTGAGGGGGAGTTACTAGGTTTTCCCGCTTCAGGGGGGCGTATTCGCTAGTTTCGCGCTCTTGAGGGGGCGTGTATTCGTTATCTTCGCCATCTTGGAAATCCTGGATGAGCTGCTGCGCCATGAGGGAAACATGGCCGATTAACCCTTGCAGCGCTGACGTGGATAGTGCAGCTTTCTCTGGTACCGCAATAAAAGTAAGAAAGTCAATTTTTACGGTTTTTGCACAATCTTCAGCCCTTATTATACTGTGAAACATGCGGTTTAAGTCCGTTTTAGCACACAATTGGATCCGGTTCTGTAGTTAGGGATGGACACACAATTCAATCCGATCCTGTTCACAGTGACGCCAAAATATGCAGTAAGCCGGATTGGGACAAATGCACACTGGCGCAATAGTAATGCTTTTTAGTTCGTGACGCCAATTGCAGCTTGCGCAGGTACTGTAGCAGGGCCCTTTAAGATGTAATAGCTCACGTACCAGGTGAGGAATGCCAGAGGGGGATAATGTTTGTGTAGCAGATATGGTAGTGTCAACGGTGTCTCCTACCTTGGTACGGAAGGACTCCTGTATCCTGGCTCACATGCAATAAATGTATGGTCAGTAGGAGTACTTCAGGAATAATTGAGATCCAAACAGGTAATAGGATCAAACTTGTCTTTACTTAATGATTTGCAGCTTTGATCCATACAGGTTACAGCAATAGTCTTGGATCCCAGCAGGTATTGGCAATATGTGGCAGGAATTTATATGTATTCTGCTTCTTATACATATGCCTAGTAGATCTGGCAGGTATCCATCTTCTGCTCTGTCTTTAGTCTGCTTAGTTTGGGTCTGACTAGCTGAAGAGGTAATTAGCTTCTCTTTATCTTTGGATCTGTACTTACAGGACTGCTCGCAGGATATGGTGTTGTCTTCCTGGAGATCTATAGTGCTGTAGATGGCTGCTTTCTTTGTCCACCAGCTGAGATAGGTGACTCAGGCTGGGAAGGGTGATCTTGGGCCTCAGCCGAGGCTTGGATCCTAGGTTGGGATCCCTGTTTCTGGGAGCTCCTACAAACACAGCCTTCCCCAAGCGGGGGGCTGGTACACACTCCCTAGAACTTTCCTTCCTCCCCCTGAAGTAGGATGTGGGAACATTCCACTCCTCCTCAGAAAGGGGGGAGCTAGCCTGGAATGAACTATTCCAGTCTAGGTACTAACTGGCTTGGGTCTGCTACATACTGCTGTCACCTGCTGGTGTACATTGAAATTACAGCAAATATATAAAACAGGCATAGAAATACATATCATGGCAATGCACAGTTATATCACACCAGATGGAAATACACATGTACACCTAACATTATGAAGCAGGGTGAAAGAAGCTTAGTGACATACTTCAGGATGTTACAGATGTCTCACAGCTCTATAAATACGGCGGCCATCCTAGAGTCAGACATTTTAAGGGTTCTGAGTGCAGGGACAGACGTGAGAAGGCGCTAGGGACAGCAATTGGAAAAATCTAATTTCGAAAAAAAAACTGAAGTGCAGGGAAAGGATAGGGAGCAATCATTTCACAGCATCTTAGTGCAGGGAGAGACAACAGAAGGCGCTAGAGACAGTGCTAGAAAAACTATTTACAAGTGCAGGGAAAGATTATTTGGGGATCCAAATAGCCATTATACAGCTCTGTCATTCCAGCTATTTGTTCTTGGGGTGCAAGTGCTATTTTGAAAAGCCTTTAGTGGCTTATATCTTTTCAAACAAGAAAAATATATACGCAGTTCACTTCTGCAGTTATATGTGTTGAAAGCGTACAGAAAGAAAAAAATATACGCACTTCAATGTTGCAGTTATTTGTGGCAAAAGGGTTTAGTGGCCTATTTCAGTACAGAAAAAATATATATATACGCACTTCACTGGTGCATTTATTTCTGCTGAAAGCGTTTGCTGGCCTATTTCAGTACAAAAAGAAAAATATATTCTCAGTTCACGTTGGCGGTTATATGTGTTGAAAGCATGGCTGGGAGTCAGCAGGGTGGCAGCAGTTGGAGGTCGGGAGCCAAACGTGCCAGGGTAGAGCACCTGCTCCGCAGCAGCCTACCTACCCGGGAAGTAGTGGTGCAGGGGTTCATGGAAGTAGCGGCGGTAGCAGTCAGTCAGTGTGGCGGTCATATGTGTTATTTTGTATTTCAGTACAAAAATAAAAATACATTCTCAGTTCACGTCGACGGCGGTTATATGTGGTAAAATCTTTATGGAAGTATTTCGGTCGAAAAACGAAATTCATTCAGTAGTCAGCGCTGAAGTTATATGCAGTAAAATCTCCATGATGTCTCCATGATAAATCTACAGTGTGGGGGCCCCATGTGGCTTCTACACACTTTCAAAATAATCCTTCAGCGGGGCGAATAGATGCCGGATGACTGGGACGCTCCATGACCTTCCCAGAAGCTGCTGTCAGGAGCAGCAGTTCATTTCTGAGACGTCCGTATAGTGCGGGGGGAATCCAAAGACCCTCTCCATCTCCGTGCTCCGTTATATGTGGTAAAATCTTTGACGTATTTCGGTCGAAAAACTAATTTTATTCAGCTGCAGCTATATGCGGTAAAATCTTTAGTTTTTCGACCGAAATACGTCAATAAAGATTTTACCGCATATAACTGCAGGCTGCAGCGCTGAACACTGAATAACATTAGTTATTCGATCGAAATACGTCAATAATTTTATTCATTGTTCAGCGCTGCAGTTTTATGCCGTAAAATCTTTATTGACGTATTTCGGTCGAAAACTATATTTTATTTAGCGTTCAGCGCTGCAGTTATAGGCAGTAAAGTCTTCATTGAAGTATTTCGGTCGAAAAACAAAATTTATTTAGCGGTCAGCCCTGCGGTTATATGCGGTAAAATCTTTAGTGACGTATCTTGATGAACTTCGCAACTCTGCCGGGCGCAAAGCTATCTTGACGCTATGTCTTCTCATTGTCTGTTTATACCAGGCAGGTTCCCCCAGAAGTATCTGGGTCGATGAGCAGCCGATACCAGCTGGAGAGAAATAGTTTTTTAGAATGCTCTGTCCATCGTAACCATGTCGTTGAATAAACAGAAGACTGGCGGATTCTCTCCTGTCTTAGGCAACACTTCATTTTTATCATTAAATTTATTAAATATTGAATATTAAATTGAACCAAAACTTGATTAAAATTATAAGAAAGTAAACTTAAAAGGGAGTCTGTCACCAGATTGTGACCTTATAGACCGCTTACATAGCGCTCTAGAATAGCAGTCTATGATTCTGATGGTACCTTTGATGTTTGCTTGTGAAGTTCCCCCAAGGCAAAAACTGACTTTTATTCATATGTAAATTAGGGCTTTCAAGTGCCCAGGGCGGCGCTCACCTCGTTGGAGCCCAGGCTGTTCTGCCTCTTTTCGTCATATCCCCGCCCCAGCCTCTTCCTCTGCCCGCCCCGCTCTTCCTTTGCGTCCTCCTTCTCTGCAGCGAGATCCCGCGTCTGCACTATCCATTGCTTGGCCGGGGCATGCGCACTGCGATGCCCATTGTGGGCACGGCATCGCAGTAGCTACTACGCATGCGCCGGCCAGCCAGCGGCGAGGAGGCGGACCAGAGACACCCACAATGGGCATCGCAGTGCGCATGCCCCGGCCAAGCAATGGGTAGTGCAGACGCGGGATCTCGCTGCAGAGAAGGAGGACGCAAAGGAAGAGGGGGGCGGGCAGAGGAACAGGCTGGGGCGGGGATATGACGAAAAGAGGCAGAACAGCCTGGGCTCCAACCAGGTGAGCGCCGCCCTGGGCACTTGCGAGCCTTAATTTACATATGAATAAAAGCCCGTTTTTGCCTTGGGGGAACTTCACAAGCAAACATCAAAGGTACCATTAGAATCATAGACTGCTATGCTAGAGCGCTATGTAAGCGGTCTATAGGGTCAAAATCTGGTGACAGACTCCCTTTAAATTCGCCAATATATTATCCCAATCTTCAAGGAAAATTCACGGAAAATCAATTTGCCAAGCCTTTTGTGCCGGAGAACGTGTATTATTAAATCGTGTTTTAAGCAACACTTTCTAAAGTTGAGAAATTTTAACCTTCTGTTCTGTTCCATATTCCCTATAAATGAATAAAAGACTTGGCCACTCTGTGGCCTCCTCATGCTGCTGCCGCCTCCACAATCTCTCGTCATCGTGCCACTCTCTGGCCCCCTCATGCTGCTGCCATCTCTGCAATCTCTTGTTGTCGTGCCACTCTGTGGCCTCCTCATGCTGTGGCCTTCTCATGCTGCTGCCACCTCTACACTGTCACCTTGCCACTCTGTGGCCTCCTGATGCTGCCGCCACCTCCACACTATGTCACCTTGCCACTCTGGTCTCTTGATGCTGCCGCCACGTCTACACTCAGTCGTTGTGCCACCCTGTGGCCTCCTCCTGTTGTTGCTGCCGCCGCCACCTCCACACTCTGTTATTGTGCCACTCGGTGGCCTCCTCATACTGCTGCCACCTCCACACTCATTCATTGTGCCACTCGGTGGCCTTCTCCTGATGCTGCTACTGCCACCTCCAGATTCTGTCATTGTGCCACTCGGTGGCTTCCTCATACTGATGCCACCTCCACACTCGGTCATTGTGCCACTCAGTGGCCGTCTCCTGATGCTGCCGCCACCTCCACACTGTCATTGTGCCACTCTGTGGCCTCCTGATGCTGCCGCCACCTCCAGACCCTGTCATTGTGCCACTATGTGGCCTCCTGATGCTGCTGCAACCTCCAGACCCTGTCATTGGGCCACTCTGTGGTCTCCTCATGCTGTTCCCACCCTCCCCACTTCATAACTGGGCCACTATTTTGCCTTTTGGCCTGGCTGACATCATCATTTGTTTAACCCTTCTTCTGATCTGTCAGAAGGAAGGAAAATCGAGACGCACAACGGATCATGTCTGTGTAGCAGCTGTAAGGCCTGTATGACCCCATTAGAATTGGCTTATGATTTGGTAGCCAAAAGCAGGAGTGGATACAAAACACAGAAGACATGCAAATATTTTATTCACTTGTCCTCTCTGTTTCGGATCCACTCCTGTTTTGGCTTTAGCAATACTGATGGATTACTAATTAGATGTTGACCGAGTGAATGCGGATGCTCCACAGACAGGATCCGTTTTTTGTGGGTTATTGTTCTGATGGATCAGAGGAAGGGCAAATTAATCAGTGAAGTAAACACAAACTTACTGCTGACACCCTCTACACTCTGTTGGGGGGGGCTCTACTTGTATAAGCGTTTAATAGAACAGGTTCTGATAACATCTATGTGGAATCAGCTGACGACGGTGTAAAAGGAGTGCGCTTCTCTTGGCGCTAACATCGACCTGTAAGGTTGAGTTCATACTTGAGTTATTTGGTCAGTTTTGGCCCCGTGACTGCCTTAATAAGTGAAGTGTGCAGTGATTCTAAGAGTGACGCCTGTCTCAGGAGCGGACACAAACAGCAGAGGGCCCCTGTGCAAAGAATGTGCCTGCCCCCCCCCCCCCCCTTCCCAAACCACACATACAGAAATAAACATAGGCCATAGGTAAAGATTAATACAATGATGTGTGGCAGCAGAAGGGATCCCAATTTGTCATCTGTCCCCAATCCTACAGGGAGAGGAAGGGGTGATCAGGGGCATCAAAGATGGTGGAGACCCTTTAGATACTGTGGTGTGTATTAAAGGGGTTATCCAAGAGTATAAAATTTCCCCCATGTGCCGGGCCCCTCACAGGGAATATACTTACCCCGCTCCCTGCGCCGCTCCTGCTTCTCCCCGTCCGCGGATTAAAACATCCAGTGTCGGGGGGGAGCAGCCATACTAGGGAGGCTCCCCCCGACACCAGATGTTTTCATCCACGCACGGGGAGAAGCTGCAGCGGTGGTGCGGGGATCAGGAGCGGTGTGGAGAGCGGGGTAAGTATATTCCCTGTGAGGGGCCAGGCATATGGGGGAAATTTTATACTCTTGGAGAACTCCTTTAATGCCCCTACGTTGTAATTTTTGCCCCTTTGTGTCAGCTCACGGTAGTAATATCTACATTGTGCCCCCTTCAGAGTAGCTATGGACAGATTATGTGTCCCCTCACAGTAGTTATGCCGGATTATGTGCCTCCTCACACAGACCCATTGAAATGAATGGGTCAGGATTCAGTCTGGATGATATGCATTTAGACTGGTGGTGGATGTGCCAAAGTTATTAAGAGACCTGCGCTTCTTCATAACTTCGGCAGAACCACTGCCAGTTTAGGGGTTATTAAGACAGGTGTCTAAAACGCTGTTCTCAATAATGACCCCTTGCATGTCTGGGCAACACTTTTAACCTATTTACACGACACGCACCATATGTATTTTGTGATCTGCAAATTATGGATGACGCCCATGTGCCATCTGCATTTTTTTGCAGACCCATTAACTGGCCTGCACATTGCGGACCAGTATAGGACATATCACATTTTATATCCTTTGTGGAACAGACATACGGATGTGGAAAGCAAAGGACTTGTATGTGCCTTCCGTATGTCCAGTCTGCAGAAGATGGAAAATGTAATACATCCTATACTTCTCTACAAAATGCAGACTGCAGGCCCTTTTAAGTTAATGGGTCTGCAAAAATATACGGATCGCACATGGACCACATCCATATCTTGCCGATCCGCAGCAAAGTTCAAATGCCCCCCTTTCCCATTTTTACATATAAAAATGTATGAATAATAAAAAAAATATTAGGTATCACGACATCTGAAAAATTCCAATCTATTAAAATATAAAAAAATATCTCCTATGCTGTGAACACCGTATCAGAAAAAAAAATATTAAAAAAATATTTTTAGTCACTTTATCCCCCACAAAAAATATATGATAGGACTGTTCTATTATGGGCTGGACGTTCCATAAAATGCAGAATGCACACTTTTTTTTGCAGTTTTATTTTTCTTTTGCAATACTTTTTTAGGGGATCAAAGTCAAAACAAAGTGTTGGTATTGTAACAACTCTATTCACAGGGGCATAATGTAATCTGCTGCGCAGAGAGGCCGGGGCTGAGGTAATCTGGGCTGCAGTTTATAGGGACTAAGACAGATATGAAGCGCCGGTCTTTAGTAAATGACCCCCAATGTTTTATTTGACTGAAAGACATATTTATGATGCCAGTGTGCCCTTTCTGACAATGTGCACCTATGATGGGCACATTCAGAACAACCCATTTATCTGGGTTTTCCACCAACATGTCCCATTTTCTACGGGAGCGCTGAAGATGGCTGATTGCTGCTATCTCCAGCACTCCCATAGAAAATGAATGGAGCAGGGGTGCACGCCCCACCGGCCGCTCCATCAGATTGGGGGGGGAACGGTGACCCTATTCTTGGTGGAGCAACTAAGAGATATAACTGTATGGAGGCATCAAGGAGACTAGTGTTGGGCGAGCATGCCAATAAACGTGCGGGGAAGTACTGGCCCTCACTGTAATGCCGTAGCCATGTTGGTTACTGCCATTACAGTGATTGGCTGGCCGGAACGCGTCATCAGGTGCTATATAGCACCCGATGACACATGGTTTGGCTCAGTCTTAGTCAGGGAGAGCTGCAGCAGAAGAGACAGATAGTGTAGGGTGATAGCCACGACCATTCTTCGTCCGTCTTCTCAGCGCGAATTGGATGATGATGAGGAGGAGAAGGAGCAGGAGACGGTTGCCTCCGCTACATAGGGTAGTACCCATAGCAGGTTTATTCCATCTGTTCAGTGTGGATGGGCCGAAGAGAAGGAAGAGGATGAGGAGATTGAGAGTCATCCTCCTGATGAGGACAGCGAAGTCTTGTCTGTTGAGACTCTGGTACACATGGCTGACTTTATGTTATGCTGCCTTTCCTGTGACCCTCGCATTTTGGCCAACACTGATTACTGGTTGTTCACCCTTCTCGACCCCGGCTACAAAGAGAACTTCTCATCTCTCATTCCTGTGGTGGAGAGGACTAGCAAAATGGTGCAATACCAGAAGGTACTTGTGGAAAAATTGCTTCAAAAATTTCCAGCTGACTACGCTGGCGGCAGAGTACGTAGTTCCTTGGGCAAGATAGAAAGGAATGTTATTTACATGGGACTGTATATTGGAGGGGGCTGGAGAGATGGTGTGATGTTATTTACATGGGACTGTATATTGGAGGGGGCTGGAGAGATGGTGTGATGTTATTTACATGGGACTCTACGACGGAGGGAAATAGTGTTATTTACATAGGACTGTATGGTGGAGGGGCTGAGGAATTTCTGAGGACACTAAAGGGAGGAATATAACTACAGGGGGCACTGCAGGGGGCATTATAAATACTGGGGGTACTTCAGGGGAAGCATTATAACAGCAGGGGGCAATATAAATACTGGGGGCACTGTAGCGGCATTTTAAATACAGGGGACACTATAGGCGTTCTTATAACTACTGGGGGCTGTATAGGAGGGACTTATAGATCTGCCTTATTTCTACTAAGAGCATTATGGTGGGCCTTATTACTACTGAGGGGTCTGTGTAGAGCTTTACTACCACTCTGGGAAGAATAGGGTGCCTTATTTCTACTAGGGGCTCTGTGAGGGCAATAATAATGTTGGAGGGCTCTTCTACCAATTTGGGGGCACTGTAGAGGGCAGTATTACTGATAAGGGCATTCTAGAAGGGAATTACTATTGGTGGGACTTGGAGAAGCACTATTACTATGGAGGGGGCTATCTGTATGGCAGTAATATTTCTTCAGGATAGTATGTGGAGATATTGGTGGGCACAGCGAGCAACAGGATAATACTGTGGGGACTCCAGGTTTAGGGAAGATGATTGAAAAGTGAAAAGGCTAAGATGTCCGTGTGTCACACTCTGCAGAGATGAGGCAAGGGCTGAAAGAAGTTGTCCAGACCAAATGGAGAAGATCTACATCAGACGAGACGTCACCTCGGAGGCCCTGGATGTGACAGGTATGTGCTGCTGTATAGTGAGTACAGTAAAATGTGGTGTGTCGGGGTAGGGGCCATATTCATTGGGGCTTGGGCCCTGCAATCTTGAGATCCTAGCAATGCCCCTGGACTAGCCTCTCATACACAGCCTTGGGAACTGCATATAGTCTGGTGTAAAATGTGCTAAAATTATTAGGAACTGCACACCTCCTAAGAATTTTGGTGCAACCTGGGAAGCCAGTATCCTGGCCTCACCAAATGCAACAGCAGAAAGTTAAAAAAAAATAATTATGCAAAATGTGCACAAATGATTGCAGATTTTCCGCGTTGCTTTTATGACAAAACAGTGTTTTTTCTCTTACAAATCAATAGCTATGTCCCCCAACTAGTGATGAGCGAAGCGAGCTTCGAATGCTACATCCAAAGTCGCTTCTCTCAAAACTTTGGATTAGTGCTGTACGGAGATCCATCTCCGTATATTAAAATGTACGGCAGGGGTGCATAACCTGCGGCCCGGAGGCCACATGAAGCCCTTGATATCATTCTGTGCGGCCCCTAACCCTCTGGTGACAGACATGTTTGTCTATGTCATGTGGCTGCTCACATGTATTTTGCCCATTAGATACTATACTATATACTATTCCGGGTCCGCAATTCCGTTCCCAAAAAAAATAGAACATGTCCTATTCTTGTCCGCAATTGCGGACAAGAATTGGCATTTTCTATTAAGTGCCGGTGATGTGCGGTCTGCAAAATGCGGAACGCACATCGCTGATGACAGTGTTTTGCGGATCCGCAAAACACACAAGGACATGTGAATGGACCCTAAAACTACAGTTGCATGCAGTTACAAAGTGGAGACAGGAGACATCCATCTCATTTGTCACACATCACGGCTGCAAGTTTAGGATTTTAGGCTCAATCCTCAGTTAAGATCCACGCCCTCCCACAGCAGGTGTGCCATATATACCAAAGACACCACTCAGGAAATATTGCTGTATGGCAGGAGAGAAGTAAGCTGCTCTGCAAAACAGCGAGACATGGCAAAAGTAATTTCATTCTTCTTTTTATCATGTTCTTGTAACTTTCAGTTTGGAATCACATGAGCTGATTTAGTGACAATTTTTTGAGCCAAGGCTTTAATAACAAGGAAAACTGCAAAGGTGGCTAAACACAGTGCCGCACAAAAACCAAAACCGCACAAAAAACACACATAACTCCACACTATCACACTTTTGGTGTATATTTTTGAGTGTTTTTATTGTGTTGTTTTTTTATGGATTTTGTGTTTATGTTAATACAAACCTTGAAGTCAATAAGGAAAGCCACTCTACAGAAGATGTGGAATCACTCAAACCATTCACATGCTCAACAGGTCACTTTCCGCACCTAAGAAAAAAAGCAAAGTGTACATGAGATTTGTCTAATCTCACTTGGCTGGTACTGTATTACGCTGTGAACTCTGCATAGAAAAACCGCATGTGATCTGTACCGTGTGCTAGCACCCTAAAAGAAAGACTGATACTACTTTCTCTCTTTTGTATCCTCTCCTGTGGTTGGCTATATAATAGACTTTGGGGTCATTTACAAAGATCGGCTTTTTACGTCAGTCTTTGTTTCCCCTTTTACGCTGGCTTTGCTGGCGGAAGATGCTCCTAACTTATAATGAGGCGTGCTCCTCGTCCTAAATTAGGCTGACCTTTAGCAGTCCATTTATCAAGCTTGCTTGTTTTTAGGCAAAAAATTAGACAGGCATATTTCGGCTGTCTTTCTTTTGCTGAGTATTTATTAAAAGTTGCACAGCAGTTGAATTTAACTAGACGTATTTTTATTAGCAAATTGCAGATCCGCAAAGCCATACGGTCGTGTGAATGGGCCCTAAGGTATCATGCACACGACCGTGTGCCGGCCAGGCCTGACCGTATGCCATTCACTTGAATAGGGTCCTCGATCCGCATCCGATGGTCCGCATATTAGCCCAATCTTACAGCAGGGCACGCGAAAATCTAAGACCGGCGTAAAAAGCTGGTCTTAGTAAAACTACAGATTTCATGTGTACAGGGACGCCGGCCTAAGATGCAACATTTTGCACCACAATTCTGGCCTAATATTACTAAGTCAAAGAATAATCAGTATAAATTTAGACATAAGTGCCTAGCCATGGCCCAGATGTATCATCCAGCCTGGGCCACTGTGGTAAATATGGTGCATGTCTGGACATCCTGGGGTCATATACAAAACGGTTTTATGTCGGTCTTGGTTTCTCCCCTGCACTGGTGGAAAAAGTGCCTCCTTTAGGCCAAATGCACATGAACGTGTTCCGGCCGTTCTGTGCATTTGGTACTGCAATTTGCAGTCCCCAATGCCCGGGCACCATCCGTGTTGTTACCACAGATGGATCCAGACTCATTCCACTTGAGAAAAAAATAGAACAGGTTTAATTTTTCTGCGGTGCAGAGGCATGGAGAGAAACGGGTCAACATCCTTGATATGGTGTGCACACGGCTGGTGTCCGTATATTGCGGACCCACTGTTTGCAGGCCGCAATATGGGTATGGCTGGGCACATGAGGCCTTATAATGAGGCTAAGGCCTTGTCATAAATGAGGTGAACCACAGACACTCCCTGCGGCTAGCCCCTGATTGTAGTAGTTTTCACACTTTTATGCCTGATGGGAAATGTCCCTGCCACTCCTCCGCTACTACCAAGGGGTGAGGATGGTGCAAAAACACCCATGCAACAAAATATTGTCACATAAGCATTGAAAAAGTCGCAAAATGGGATCCTGCAACTTTTTTATGCCCAAAACCAGCGTAGCGCCCATTGTAAATGACCCACCCCCCTAAGTTTAGTCTATGTACAGAATGAGTTAGTCTGCTCATTATCCCCATTCATATGGAGCCTGTACAGCAGCACACAGAGGCCTTGCACCTCCGTGTCACTATCAGTGTGGGGGAAAAACTCCACACTAAACACAGGAGGGAAGGGTAACAGTAACTGGGCCTGGAAACTAGGGAAGGAACAGGTCACCTCCTAAACAACCCTAATCCGGGCCCTAATTACATATCAATATGAATAGACCTTGAAGGTAGAAATATTCATATGCTGTATCCCTAGGCCCTTATATCCCTATAAGACCCTGGAATGAGGTTAGGACCAGAGACAACCCATTCCTCCCCAGATGGACAAATGGAAGTCTCTGTCTCAGGCCCAGATACAAACAACAGGGAATATAACAAACACAAAACAATAAGAAAAGACAAGACTTATCTGAAAGTAGAAAACTGGCAACTCCAGAAGCACCACAGAGTACAACGGACCAGCTAGTTAGAAGGCAGGAAGAAAATCTATAAACTGCACCTCCAAGAGTGAGAAGCAGCTACTTATAGGAAAAGTAAATTACCAACAAGCAACACCTGAAGCAAGGGGTGTGGCATTCACCAAAACACAGACACAATAAGATCCAAAGTGAACTTGTCAATTTAACCCACGAGTTGCCAGTCTCTCCGATCTCCTGGTACCTGCCACGGGAACGTCCGTGACACTCCGTACTTATGGCTTCCTTGCAGGCTCTGTGCATAACTCTGCCTTTTCCGTGAGATGCAACTATGATTTCACAACCTGTCGGTCTTTAACCTCTTCCCGACATAGGGCGTACAGGTACGCCCTTATGTCCTGGTACTTAAGGACACAGGGCGTACCTGTACACCCTGTGTATTTTCGATCACCGCCGCGCGGCGGGCGTGATCGGAACCCGGTGCCTGCTCAAATCATTGAGCAGGCACCTGGGGCAAATGCGCCGGGGGGTCCTGTGACCCCCCCGTGTATGCGATCGCAGAAATACGCAGGTCAATTCAGACCTGCGGTTTTCTGTGTTTCCGGGTTATTCAGGTCTCTGAGGACCCGATAACCCGGAACAGGATGGTGATCGGTAGTGTGATTTTACCCCACCAATCACAATCCTGCGATCCTGAGTGGTGATGGTGGCATCACCTCTCAGGATCGCTTCTGATTGGTAGGAGGGCGGGCCGGCGGCAGTTTCAAATGATAGCAGCGCTCCTCTCCTCCTCCTTTTGTGTCCGGAGCCCGAGGAGAGAGGAGCGTTGCTGCTGCACGTGCGATCTGTGCCCCAGCACCCATCTTTGCCCCCAGGACTTGTGCCACCCCCATCTTTATCTCCAGGTAATTAGGGAAAGTATAGGGAAAGGTTGGGCTAGGCAGGGGTATAAAAAGGGAAAGTTAGTGGTAAAAAAAAGTTTGGTTGCATCACCCTAAGTAGGGTGTCTGGGGTCCACAGCACAGCTGTGTGACCCTAGACCCCCCAGGGGTGCTGCTGCTTGGCCCCCTCCCCCCCCCCCCCCCACAACTTTCTTGGGGCGCAGTTTTTTTTTTTTTTTTTGTGCATACGCTGACTGTGGCTGGCACTGTTAGCGATGCGCTAACAGTGCCGGCCACAGTCAGCGTATGCACAAAAAAAAAAAAACTGCGCCCCACACCCCACCGCTGATCAACTTCGGACGGTTGATCAGCGGTTTAGAATTTTTTTAAAACTTTATCACATTTTTCCCCCTTTTATTAGTTAGTCTATTTATTTTTTTCTGTTAGTTTTAGGGATAAGTCCGCGAACACCCGTGGCCCCACGCACACCAAATAAAGATTTACACACACGCACATACACACGCAGACACACACTCCCCTATGGCTCGCTGGTTGTTCTAGGCCGAAGAGACATACGCCCAGCTTGACTCCGAGAGTCCCAGTGAGGACGAGGATGACCCCACTTTCCTGTTGTCATCCGCGTCCTCCTCATCATCTAGCGATGATGAGCCCCCAAGGCGGCATAGACGCCGCCAGGCGGAGCAAGGGGACCGCCATGCTAGGGACCCTGTGGCCCACCCTAGTACGAGCAGCTCTGGGGCTCGTACTAGTTTTCTGGCCCACCAGTTAAATCCACCAGAGCACCATGCCGGTGAACCTTTCTGGTGTACCCCAGAGCGATATGAGCCCGTGATTCCTGATTTTGTAGGCCAATCAGGAATCCAGATTTCCACAGTGGGCTACACTGAATATGACTTTTTTAGTAATTTTTTCCGTGACCCACTGGTAAATCTGATGGTGGAGCAGACGAACCTGTACGCCCAACAGTTCATTGCTCAACACCCGGGCTCCTTTTTGGCCAGGCCCGGTGGCTGGACGCCGGTCAGTGCAGCCGAGATGAGGACATTTTGGGGCCTCGTGCTGCATATGGGCCTGGTCAAGAAACCTAGTGTCAGGCATTACTGGAGTGGGGACGTCCTCTACCAGGCCCCACTTTACAGTACGGCCATGACACGCTCCCGGTTTGAGGCCATCCGGAAATGTCTGCATTATTCAGATATTGCAGCATGTCCCCCCCAAGGTGATCCTGCCTATGACCGTCTGTATAAGATACAGCCGGTCATCGATCATTTTGGGGACAAATTTGTACAGGCCTATGTACCTGGAAGGGAGGTCGCGGTTGATGAGTCTCTCATTGCATTCAAGGGGAGACTCATTTTCCGCCAGTATGTTCCCTCCAAGCGGGCAAGGTATGGCGTGAAGCTATACAAACTTTGTGAGAGTACCTCAGTGTACACTTACAAGTTTCGTGTATACGAGAGGCGAGATTCCCGTATTCAACCCCCAGAATGTCCCCCCCACTCTGGGAGTTAGCGGGAAACTTGTGTGGGACCTTATGTACCCACTGCTAGATAAGGGTTACCACCTTTACGTGGATAACTTTTATACTAGTATCCCCTTGTTCCAGTCCCTTGCCGCCAGATCCACATCCGCTTGTGGGACCGTGCGGAAAAATCAACGCGGCCTCCCTGCCCACCCCCTCCAGGTACCTATCCCCAGGGGTGCGACCCGTGCCCTTACCAGTGACAACCTGTTGCTGGTCAGATATAAGGACAAGAGGAATGTCCTTGTACTGTCCACAATTCATGGTAACGGCATCACCCCTGTCCCTGTGCGAGGTACCGCGGCAACGGTCCTCAAGCCCGATTGTATCGTCGACTACAATCGGTATATGGGAGGAGTTGATCTCTCTGATTAAGTCCTCAAGCCATATAACGCCATGCGCAAAACCCGGGCATGGTACAAAAAAGTTGCGGTCTACTTGGTGCAGGTTGCCTTGTACAACTCTTCTGTACTATCCCGAAGCGCTAGCAACACAGGGACATTCCTTCAGTTCTATGAGGCAGTCCTCAAGGCCCTGATCTTTTCGGAGTGGGAAAGAGCAGGCCGGAGTACCTCGGGAACTGGAGGCGCCCGGATCGTCCCTGGCCAACACTTTCCAGGTGTGGTCCCCCATACTGGAAAGAAGGGACGAACCCAAAAAAAGTGCAGAGTGTGTCGCAGGAGGGGGATACGGAAGGACACCACTACTCAGTGCGACACGTGCCCTGATCATCCGGGCCTCTGCATTGACGGTTGCTTCAGGGAGTATCACACTTCCATGGAGTACTAAATTTATATCCCAATCGGATAAAAAAAAACTGGTTCTCAGACTAATAAATTTAAAAAAGTATACATATTAGGTATCGCTGCGTCGGTAATAATCTCCTCTATAAAAATACCCCATGACCTAACCCCCCAGATTAACACGGTCCAAAAAAAAAAAAAAAAACCTTACATAACAAAAATTTTAATAGCAAGCGATCAAAAAGTCATATAGCCCCCAAAATAGTGGCAATAAAACCGTCCTCTCATCCCACAAAAAATGAGCCCCTACATAAGATAATTGGTTAAAAAAAAAAATAATGACTTTAGAGATACAAAAACATTTTTTTTGTATCAAAAAGGATAATATAGTTTAAAACCTAAAACCTAAATAATTGTAAAAAAGTAGAATTCTTAGGTATCGCCACGTCCGTAAGAATCTCCTCTATAAAGATACCCCATGACCTAACCCCCCAGATTAACACGGTCAAAAAAAAAACAGCTATTTTTGGCACTTTTCCATTTCAATCCGTTTTTTCCGGTAACAAAGCAAGAGTTAACAACCAAACAAAACTTAATATTTATTACCCTGATACTGCAGTTTACAGAAACACCACATTTGTGGTCGTAAACTGCTGTATCACTAAAAGGCAGGGCGCAAAAGGAAAGGACCGACATGGTTTCTGGAAGGCCGATTTTGATGGCCTTTTTTATTGACACCATGTCCCTTTTGAAGCCCTCCTGATGCCCCCCTAGAGTAAAAACTCCACAAAAGTGACCCCATCTAAGAAACTACACCCCTCAAGGTATTCAAAACTGATTTTCCAAACTTTATTAACCCTTTAGGTGTTCCTCAACAGTTAATGGCAAATGGAGATGAAATTTCAGAATTTCAATTTTTGGTAACCTTGCCTCACAAAAATTTAATATAGAGCAACCACAAATCATATGTACCCTAAAAATAATCCCAACAAAACCGGCACCTTATCCCGTAGTTTCCAAAATGGGGTCACTTTTAGGGAGTTTCTACTCCAGGGGTGCATCAGGGGGGTTGAAACAGGACACGGTGTAAATAAACCGGTCCATAAAAATCAGCCCTCCAAAAACCAAACGGCGCACCTTTCCCTCTACGCCCCGCTGTGTGGCCGTACAGTAGTGTACGACCATATATGGGGTGTTTCTGTAAACGGCAGAGTCGGGGCAATAAAGATACAGTCTTGTTTGGCTGTTAACCCTTGCTTTGTTAGCGGAAGAAATGGGTTAAAATGGAAAATTAGGCAAAAAAAAAAGAAATTTTCAAATTTCATCCCCATTTACCAATAACTCTTGTGCAACACCTAAATGGTTAACAAAGTTTGTAAAATCAGTTTTGAATACCTTGAGGGGTGTAGTTTCTAGAATGGGATCATTTTTGGGTGGTTTCTATTATATAAGCCTCACAAAGTGACTTCAGACCTGAACTGGTCCCTAAAAATTGGGTTTTTGAACATTTCAGAAAAATTTCAAGATTTGCTTTCAAACTTCTAAGCCTTGTAACATCCCCAAAATATAAAATATCATTCCCAAAATGATCCAAACATGAAGTAGACATATGGGGAATGTAAAGTTATAACTATGTGTGGAGGTATTACTATGTATTATAGAAGTAGAGAAATTTAAACTAAATTTGGTACTTTTTTATAAATAAAAATGAATTTTTTTTACTTCATTTTACCAGTGTCATGAAGTACAATATGTGACGAAAAAACTATCTCAGAATGGCCTGGATAAGTCAAAGCGTTTTAAAGTTATCACCACTTAAAGTGACACTGGTCAGATTTGCAAAAAATGGCCTGGTCCTTAAGGTGAAATAAGGCTGTGTCCTTAAGGAGTTAACTTTTGTGAAACTATGCCTTAATAACCTAACCATCAATCTATACACAAATACGATGCTGCTTTGTTTGGACGAGTTATGTTTTTTTTATGTTTGATATTCTCATTATGCAATCCAGGGTTTGTTGATCAGTGATTCCTTTTAATAAAGAGACATCAACCTAAGAAAACAAACATAAAATCCCTGTGAGCTACAAGCGGTAGATACACCTGCGCAGAATAGCATGTACCACATCTGGCTTATGTATGGGTGTGACCCTGGCCTGCGGGTATGATATACTACTGCTAACAAACTCCTACAGATGATGGTGAGGCAATGTGCAGTTTGTGCTTAGGACATCTGAGCAGAACTTGTGTGTAACTGTGATAAGAAATGTCGGGGGGCACTGCAGTCAACGTAATCTTATGGCTATGTCAGGGGTCAGCAACCTCCAGCACTCCAGGTGTTGTGAAACTACATCTCCCATCATGCACACTTGCTTTGATACTCTCTAAACTCCAACACAAGTGGAAAGAGCACGCTGGGAGTTGTAGTTTCACAACAGCTGGAGTGCCGAAGGTTGTTGATCCATGTCCTAGGTACATGTTAGAAAATCATGTTGGCACACCTTCTAGGGGTTAACCCCCTACAAATCGTTCACTCGTACTGCAATTAATACTCAAAGAAGTGCTGTGCAACTGTTACTATTCCCTGGAAAAAAAATTATAAATCCTAGATGCGCCAATTTGTGCCACTTTTCAGACAGATCAGATTTTTGGTGTGGCCACAGACACATCAGAAAGTGTAGGCCAGTGTATTTTACCACTAGCGTCGTCTTCATGCCGTTTGCCCGTATAAAGAATTTTTTTTTAAAGTGCCTGAAAAAAATGCAGCATGCTGCGTATTTGAAAGAAAGCCAAGAAACACCACAATTAACAAAAAGGAGCAAGAAACACTGATATGCCCCGCACTTCATATTTCCCATAGACCTTCCGCTAACAACTGGAGCTGGCGTTTTTACCCCAAACAACACCCCCAAAAAATGCAGGTGCAAAAAAACACTGCAAAAACGCCACTAAAATGCAATAGCGCAGACAAATGCCAGCAAAAAAACTATGCATGAACCCACCCTCATATAGACAGTGTAATGATTCTGGGTGAGACTGTGCAATGTTTCATTTTTAATGTCGTGACGATGCAGAAAAACGGAACTCCTAGGCCCCTTTCACAAGACCGAGTATTCCGCACGGGTGCAATGCGTGAAGTGAACGCATTGCACCCGCACGGAATCCGGACCCATTCATTTCAATGGGGCTGTGTACATGTGTGTTGGTTTTCACGTATCACTTGTGCATTGCGTGAAAATCGCAGCATGTTCTACATTCTGCGATTGTCACGCAACGCTGGCGCCATAAAAGTGAATGGAGCTGCGTGAAAATCACATTGCATCCGCAAGCAAGTGCTGATGCGATGCGTTTTTCACGGATGGTTGCTAAGAGATGTTGTTTGTAAACCTTCAGTTTTTTATTACTCGTGTGCAAAACGCATTAAATCGCATTGCACCCGCGCGATAAAAACTGAACAACTGAACAATATTGCAGGCAAAACTGAATGACTTTCCCTGCGAAATCACGCATTTTTCATTGAACGCATTCGCAACGCATCCAGACACGCTCGTCTGCAAGGGGCCTTAGGCCTCTTGCACACAAAGTCAGTTTTGTCTGCGATTGCGTTCAGTGGTTCAGTTTTTTTCGCGCGGTTGAAATGCGCATTGATGAGTTTTTCAGGCGTGATAAAAAACTGAAGGTTTACCGCACTTGCTTGCGGATGCGATGCGTTTTTCACACAGCCTCATTCACTTCTATGTATATCGCTCATGTACACACCCCCACTGAAATGAATGGGTCCGGATTGGGTTAAATGGGTTCGCATCACACATTGCACCCGCGCGGAATACTTGCTCGTGTGAAAGAGGCCTTATGCCCCTTGCAGACGAGCGAGAGCGGAATAGGTCCGGATGCGTTGCGGATGCATTCAGTGAAAAATGTGCGATTTCGCAAGCAAGTTCATTCAGTTTTGTTTGCGATCGCGTTCAGTTTTTATCGCACGGGTGCAATGCGTTTTGATGCGTTTTTTACGCACGTGATGAAAAACTGAATGTTTACAAACAACATCTCTTAGCAACCATCAGTGAAAAACGCATTGCATCCGCACTTGGCCAGCGTTGCGTGAAAATCGCAGAATATAGAACATGCTGCGATTTTCATGCAAAGCACAAGTGATGCGTGAAAACCAACGCTCATGTACAAAGACCCATTGAAATGAATGGGTCCGGATTCAGTGCGGGCGCAATGCGTTCGCATTACGCATTGCACCCGCGCGGAATACTCGCTCGTCTGCAAGGGGCCTTAGGGTACCTGCACATGGGTGCGGGCAGGGGCGGACCGGGAACTTGAAGTGGCCCTGGAAAAAAATAAAATAAAAGTGGCCCCATTTTGTAGGCAGGTCCAAATTAACAGAAGGCGGGGTAACACAAGTAGGCGGGGTCAACAATACCATAGCGCAAAATACCATCCCAGCAGAACCAAATAACACAGTGTTGCACAATATACTGTCCCTCTGTGGTGGCCATCAATAGCTACCATCTTCTGTCCTCCTCCTCCAGTTGTCTATGGAGCAGGGGGCTTAGAAGGTGAGGTTTAGGCCAAAGCAGTTGAACTCAGGAGGACATGTGCAATATCTGTCTGGGTACATGGGTACCTGATTCTCACAGCGTTAATTACGGTTGAGAGCTCATTATGTACCCGGTCAGCGGCAGAGATGGGGGCTTGGGTGGCCCCCTGAGACATCAGCCCACCGGGAAATTTCCCTGTAGGGTCTATGTCCAATCCGCCCCTGGGTGCAGGTAAACATACACAAGATCCACACGAATTTCTGGCTGGATTCCTGTGCAATTCCACACTCAAACCGCATGTGTTACTTGCAGTCTTTGCTGCAGATCTCACTCTTTCATTGCAAAGGGTGAAATCCGCACCAGAAATCACATATATAATTGATATGCTGTTAATTTCAAAATTCTCAGGGCAGGTCAACTTCCACATGGAACAAAAAAGCAGTGTACATGAGGGCTATGGAGTCAGTAAGCCAAAAGTCTGACTCCTGCATTTTATCACACTCCGACTCCAGTTCCAACTCCTTCTTAAATGGTCCATAATTTAGTAATAAGTCTACTGTAGTAAAATGGTGACATACGGCTTTTCCTTACTATAATGTAAGTAATCAGGCTACTTAAACCAGATTTATTGAAATACAATTTCTGAAATTCCTGAAATGTTCTAAATTCCTGTAATTAAATATGCAGTGCACTATGCATTTATAACTGAAAATCACTGTTATACACTTAATAATTGCAAGAAATCATCAATTTGTCCTCAGAAAAAGTTAGAAAAGCTCTATACAGCAGATTGTAAGGAAGAAACGCTTCCTTCCGGACAATCTGCTGCTCTGTCTTCTGTGTACAGTGGATATAAAAAGTCTACCCACCCCTGTTAAATGTCGGGATTCTGTGATGTAAAAAAATGAGACAAAGATAAATCATTTCAGAACTTTTTCCACCTTTAGGCTACATTCACACGTCAGTATTTTTCTATAATCCGATTTTCTGTCCGTTTTTTGCGGATCCGTTGTTCCTGAAAATGTTTCGGTATGTCTTCCGTATGGCATCCGTTTTTTGCGGATCCGCAAAAAACGGAAACATGTATAAATTTCAATAAGCAAATAAAGTTGTTTGGATTTCTTTAAAAAAAAAAAAAAATAATAATTAAAATGTCATTTCCAGGAACGGATTCCGTAAAAAACGGATGACATACGTAATGACATCCGAATGTCTTCCGTTTTTTGCGGATCCATTGACTTTGTATTGTACCAGGATCCGATTTTTCAGGAAAAGAATAGGACATGTTTTATATTTAAACGGACATGCGGAACGGAACAACGGAAACGGACAGCACACATTGTGCTGTCCGTTTTTTTCCAGGACCCATTGAAAATGAATGGGTCCAGATCTGGTCCAGATCTGTTCCAGAAAAAACGGAACAGATCAGGAAAGAAAAAACGGACGTGTGAATGGACCCTTGATGTGACCTATAAACTGTACAACTCAATTGAAAAACAAACTGAAATCTTTTAGGTAGAGGAAAGAAAACATATAAAAATAAAATAATATGGTTGCATAAGTGTGCACACCCTTAAACTAATACTTTTTTTAAAGCACCTTTTGATTTTATTACAGCACTCAGTCTTTTTGGGTATGAGTCTATCAGCATGGCACATTTTGACTTGGCAAGATTTGCCCACTCTTCTTTGCAAAAACACTCCAAATCTGTCAGATTGCGAGGGCATCTCCTGTGCACAGCCCTCTTCAGATCACCCCACAGATTTTCAATCGGATTCAGGTCTGGGCTCTGGCTGGGCCATTCCAAATCTTTAATCTTCTTCTGGTGAAGCCATTCCTTTGTTGATTTGGATGTATGCTCTGGGTCGTTGTCATGCTGAGAGATGAAGTTCCTCTTCATGTTCAGCATTCTAGCAGAAGCCTGAAGGTTTTGTGCCAATATCGACTCGTATTTGGAACTGTTCATAATTCGCTCTAGCTTAACTATGGCCCCAGTTCCAGCTGAAGAAAAACAGCCCCTTGGCATGATGCTGCCACCTCCATGCTTCACTGTGGGTATGGTGTTATTTTGGTGATGTGCAGTGTTGTTTTTGCGCCAAACATATCTTTTGGAATTATGGCCAAAAAGTTCAACCTTGGTTTCATCAGACCATAACACCTTTTCCCAAAATCTTTTGAGAGACTTCAGATGCGTTTTTTGCAAAATATAGCCTGGCTTGGATGTTTTTCTTCATGAGAAAAGGCTTTTGTCTTGCCACTCTACTCCATAGCCCAGACATATAAAGAATACGGGAGATTGTTGTCACATGTACCACCCAGCCAGTACTTGCAGCTTCTTTAATGTTGCTGTAGGCCTCTTGGTAGACTCCCAGACCAGTTTTCTTCTAGTCTTTTCATAAATTTTGGAGGGACGTCCAGTTCTTGGTAATGTCACTGTTGTGCCATATTTTCTCCACTTGATGATGACTGTCTTCACTGTGTTCCATGGTATATCTAATGCCTTGGAAATTCTTTTGTACCCTTCTTCTGACTGATACCTTGTAACAATGAGATCCCTCTGATGCTTTGGAAGCTCTCTGTGGACCATGGCTTTTGATGTGGGATGCGACTAAGAAAATTTCAGGAAAGACCAACTAGAGCAGCTGAACTTTATTTGGGGTTAATCAGAGGCACTTTAAATGATGGCAGTTGTATGCTGACTCCTATTTAACATGATTTCGAATGTGATTGCTTAATTATGAACACAGCTACATCCCCAGTTATAAGAGGGTGTGTACACTTATGCAACCACATTATTTTAGTTGTTTTTTTTCTTCCCTCCACCTAAAATATTTCAGTTTGTTTTTCAATTGAGTGGTACAGTTTATAGGTCACATTAAAGGTGGGAAAAGTTCTGAAATTATTTATCTTTGTTTCATTTTTTTTACAGCACAGAAACCTGACATTTTAACAGGGGTGTGTAGACTTTTTATATCCACTGTAAAGGATTCTTAAGGGACATGGGAGAACTGATTTTCTATCACCATCGCCTGCTTATCAATGTTTTTGATAAATAAGGGCCTTAGATTGACACAACATGAAATATATTTACGATTAACATTTCTAAACTTTTCTGCATTTATATGAAAGTTATTAAGTTACATAATATTAATAACAGAATATTTTTTTAAGCTGGAGTCAACACATTTCTATTGAGTTGGTCTCTGACTCCATAGCCTTGGCGTACATGACGTTTGTGTGTGAAATTGTGTGGAAAAACTGCAGCATAATACAGCACAAGCAAAGCGTATGAGATTTTTAAGATATTTTCTCTACACACTGCAAAAAACTACACTGACCTAGTGGATTATACATCTGTAGCACGTTGATTTATGCTGCGGATCACCTCTGCGGATTTCACCTTTACAGTGCAGAATGTGAAATCCCCAGCCTTTCCTGCTGCAAAAACGCATGCAAATCATTTGCTTTTGGTGGCAAAATCTGCAGTGGTGTACTTTACTTCCCTTGTCCATGTACCATTACAGTGAGCCATAAGGGGATAAAAAAAAAAAAAAAAGGGCAAATCAATGACAGGTTTTACATGTTGCCAAAACATTTCCTTTCTACAAGCGTATCCCTGTGTGCACCAGTATAAAGGTGAGATATGCATACACATGTCAGGCTCAAGGTCTGAAGTAAAAAATTAACAACTATTTGCGTAAAACTCTGTAACTTAATAGATGCGTAGGTCTGTGTAAGCCTAATATTCCATGTATTACCGTCATTAATCACCTCCAGTGCAAGGGATACAGGGCACCTCTACTAAAATGTGCATTTACCTCTCCTGTACTCTGAATCAAGCTTTTCAGGCTACTTTCACACAGCCAGTGCTTAATCAGGGATTTCCATTGGTGATTTTTGAGCCAGAACCAGATGCAGATCAAAAACGTGGAAAAGGTACAAATCTTTCCATTATACCTTATGTCTGTGTAGCCTCCAGCCCTGGTTTTGGTTCACATTCACTGATGGAAATCACTGATCAAACACTGACTGTGTGAAAGTGACCTCAGTCATCTCAAGACACCGTCCAATAGCTGCATCAAGATGTTCCAACCAAAAGATATATGGCAGGAGCTGTAATCTGGCGCCCTACGTGTACAGCGCTCCAGATGAAAGCGCAACACCAAGCGTAGTACATGTGCAGCACTTATTTGTTATGCAGTTAATAAGAATTATTGCTGTGGGAGCCATTGATGTAGTATCTCATCCAGGACCGGTGTTAGCACCCGGCATACCTAGGGTGGCCACTGGCTTCACCCAAGAAAGCCGGACCTCACCGTCCATGCCCCAAACCACTCCCACCTCTGTGAAGCCCCACCCCGCCTCAGTGAAGTCATGCCACCATCGCCAGCCGTGAAAAAAACAGGGGGAGGAGAGGGAAGAAGGGAGGTGAGGGGAAGGTGAGCTGGGGGCAGCCGGGGTGCTTCTCTCCCCCTCAGTCAGCCACAGGGAGCCACAGGGGGGGGTCAGGGAACTCTTCAAGCTGCTGCTGGATGCTGTAGACCAGCAGCTTCATGCTATTTAGTTGTTTTACTGCCTCATTAAGCAGTTTGCCTCCATAACACCTTCCCCCATATCCTGTCGCATCTCATCCTCATGAAGCCCCTGCTGTCTCCTTTCCTCCCTCATGTATCCAAAGCTCCTGTTGCACCCCTCCTATCTCCTATTGCTGCCCTGCACAGACCTCCTGCCCCCTACTTCTTGTATGACTCCCCCTCAGAGCCCCTTCCACCTACTTGCTGTGTCCACCGCTCCTGTCCATCCAAGGCCCCGGGCCCCTGTCTCACTCCTCTGCCTCTCATTATGGTAGTGTGTAAACCGCATGCACCATAAGGACCTTTTAACATCACAGGGTCATGTGACTGTCCCCCCCCACCCCGTACTGTGCCCCCTTATACCCTGAATTGTGCCCTCTTACCATACCCTGTACAGTGCCCCTCATCATTTGCTGTACTGTGCCCTCTTATACCCTTGTATCCAGTCAATGTATGGTGGTGCTATCCAGTTACTGCATAGCAGTGTTATCCAGTTACTGTATGGCGGTTTTATCCGGTCACTGTATGGAAGTATCCAGTCACTGTATGGTGGTGTTATCCAATAACTGTATGGCAATAACTGTATCCCCTTCCCTGCCCACGCCCCCTTTTTTAGACCTGGTATGAGTGGGGAAAAGTTGCAGATTGCCTAATATACGCGTGATGTGATGTGAACCCACCAGGGGGGAGGGGGGCTCATACAAAAATTTGCTGTGGGGCCCAGTCAGTTCTAGCTAGGGCCTCTTATACAGTATAATGACCCCAGTTCCCCCCAATTAGTATAATGATTCCTAATGACCCTCCATTCAGTATAATGACCCACAGTGCCCCCTCCATACAGTATAACCCCCAGTGTGGGGGCCACTGGAGGTCATTATTCTGAATGGGGGCTACTGAGGGTCATTATTCTGAATGGAGGGCCACTGTGGGGTCATTATACTTGTGTGGAGCCACTGGGGGGTTATTATACTGTATGGGGAACACTGGGGATCTTTATACGGTGTGGGAGCCACAGGGTTACATGTAAATGTAATACAATGCCACAAGGGGGGGTCACTGCGATTTATCACCCAAGGGCCCACATGAACCTGGAGCAGGCCCTGATCTCATCCATCAGTAGCCTCCATTTACTAATACTGGCGATGGACTGTGCATGTGCTAGTTCCCCTGTCCATCCCAAACTCTCCCCTTAATACAGGCCTCACATCAGACTTCATATTACAGACTCCAGAGCAGACTCCCTCTTAATACAGACTCCAGAGCAGACTCCCTCTTAATACAGACTCCAGAGCAGACTCCCTCTTAATACAGACTCCAGACCAGTCTCCCTCTTAATACAGACTCCAGACCAGTCTCCCTCTTAATACAGACTCCAGACCAGTCTCCCTCTTAATACAGACTCCAGACCAGTCTCCCTCTTAATACAGACTCCAGACCAGACGACTCCTTATTAATACAGACTCCAGACCAGACGACTACTTATTAATACAGACTCCAGACCAGACTCTCCATTAGTACAGACCCCAGCTCTGTAAGGAGGGGAAGGTGGGAAATATAGTTGTTGCTTAAAAGGTAGAAAAATATCATACTGTATAAGCTGTCTGTAGATACAAGCAGGCAGCAGCTTCAGTAGGAGCTGTCCCACAGTACCATAAAACTGACGCAGCCTGACACAGACATGATAACATTATAACAGTACCATATCTGTAAAAGCTGCTGCTAGCTGTCTCGTTTGGTACCAGCCATTCAAACGTGATGGTCTCCTGCCTCTGCTGTGTGAAAGAACCCCTTCTCCTCTTCATTCTCCTCCTCTCCTCCCATTTTCATATTGCTTATGCAGGATACAAAACAGGAATACAAGAGGGGGACGGGCATCATTTACTGAATGGCGATAGTGGGATGCGCGCATTGCGCTGCCTGCAACAGATTGAATGGCATTGTCTGTGAGTGTTATCGGGGTCAGAATATGGCGATGAAAAGAAAAAAAATTATTTTTTCCAACTTTTTTTTTTTTTTTTTTCAGTATTAGAACACAAGAAAAACGATAGAAACGTGAATTGTACTGACCCAAAGAATGAAGGGCACAGGTCAGTTTTATAGCATAGGGAGCACTGTAAAAATAAACCCCATAAAACTGTGGCAGAATTGCATTTTTTTTCCCCAGTTTTACAGCTTCCCACTACATCATATGTAATACTAAATGGTGGCTTTAGAAAGTACAACGTTTCCCGTAAAAAAAAAAAAACAAGCCCGCTTATGGCATTGTTAACAGAAAAATATAAAATAAAGTTATGACTCTGGGAAGGCAGGAAATACAAAATGAAAAATTGCCATGTCGGGAAGGGGTTAACATTGTAATCATTATTCATGCGTCCCTCAGCTCCCTGGCATGTTTTGTTAAATACTTGTATTCCCCATGAAACAATAAGCTGGAGCATCTGTTCTCGGAACTCTGGATTCTACAATTCCACACCTTGATGCTGTCTAATCTGTTTCTAGTAACCCGTGTATATTGCAGCCAAATCACTTTTTTGGAGAAAATTTTGCTAAAAAAGTGATATGAATAGTGTTGTTTCTGTAGCATGTGCATGGATTTCTGCAGACGTCATTCAGATGTATAGGAGAGCAACTAAAGTCTCTGCATCAAATCTACCTGCCCCTGATGCTGCTGCGGGTTATGCAAGTGTCTACACTGTAAACATAATGTGGAAGCGACACTACCAGAAAGGAGAGAAGAGACTGATACATATATACAGTATAAATATAACAATGTAGCGAGTTGATCTCTATTTGTAAATACATCACAAGAGTGTGGGTGTAGATGTGCCCACCATAGACAACCCGTCTGCATTTCTCTGTCTCTTCAGAGTTCAGCACCAGCTCCCAGTGGAGTCTGTGGTGTAGGGTTTCTGGTCCCCAGAGGTGTATGAAAGGAGTTCCCAGTTCTGCTCCTTCATCAAAGCTCGCCCCTTTGTTTCTGTTTGTTTACTGGGTTTGGCAAAGATTAGAGGTACAGAGAAGACCTCTGCTATGCAGAATCCTTTTAATCTTCCGCCATTGTGAAGAAGATCATTAATAATGTGGTTCAGTGATAGTTCTCCAAGAGACACATGTTCCTCCCGTGTGCATATATACTGGTGCCATTGTGGAATAAGCGCATGGACACACCTTACCATGATGAAGCAAGGGCCATTGTACTGCGAGATTACCGTCACAGCGTAGTGTGAGGAGCTGTTTATGCGGAGGCAGGGGAGGGATTGGAGGATTGTACGCCATCAAAAAGTCACAAAGTTTGGGGCACATCCACCGTTTCTTTTTTGAGGATTTTCAACCCTGCTTGGCACTTTCCAAAAAGTGGGCTGTTTGGGGGTCAGGCACATTTATTATAATGGAAACTGACGTAGATTACGGTATACCTAAAATCTGCACCAACTCCCTTCACTGGTATATAATAATATTATAGCGCCAACATATTCCACAGCGCTTTACAATCAGAGGGTATGTGTACATTAAACGTAAACATTACATAGCAGCAAACAAGTCAACAATGAAAAGTAGGCGTTAGGGCCTTGCTCGCAAGAGCTGACAATCTATGAGGAGATAGGGGTGACGCAAAAGGTAAAACCTGCTCAGATGCTACAAAATTAGGAGACGTGCGACTCTTAATACTAGTGCATCTGCAGCCAGTGAAGGGTAGAGTAAGACCAGGCTGTAAAATGTTGGTCTTAATAAATGTCCAGATAAGGTACTGTAGCACAGGCTGGTATCTGGTTCCTTTGACTACAGCGAAAAGAAGGGGATGTAGCTGTTATCACTGAGACAATAGCTACTGTGGTATTTCCTTGTCTGTTTCCCTACATCATAAAAGGCGCTGCCACCGAAATACATCCTAATGAAAATCTCCAGTCAACGGGAGGCTTCCGACCTCCCCTAATAACAGGCCTCATGTAGTCTAGTAGGTACAAAAGAAAACATACATGCAACACAACATGGTACAAAATATGTCTGCAGCCATGTTACAGATCTGCAGGTCATGGAGACGTGTATGGGCCCATAGTGTGTCTCCATGTGCCTCCAATCTTAGGGTCCATTCACATGTCCGCAATTTCGTTCCGCATTTTGCGGAACGGAATTGCGGACCCATTCATTTCTATGGGGCAGCACGATGTGCTGCCCGGATACGGGATTGCGGACCCATTCATTTCTTAGGGGCAGCACGATGTGCTTCCCGGATACGGAAAAAAATAGAACATGTCCTATTCTTGTCCGCAATTGTGGACAAGAATAGGCATATTCTATTAGTGCCAGCGATGTGCGGTCCGAAAAATGCGGAACGCACACCTCCGTGTCTTGCGGATCCTCGGATCCGCAAAACACGTTACGGACGTGTGAATGGACCCTTATACGGATGCAAACAGATTGTTTCTCAAGGAATCCTAAATAAATCCATAAAGAAAAATTGTGACCTTTTCCAAAATCTCAGCGAAAACTTAATGTGTGAATAGACCCTAAGATGTCCATGAGCTAAAGTAATGGTAAGGCACAAGTTCTTGCAAAAGATGGTATCTGGAGCTGTCAAGGTAGAGCCACATGTGTCTGATTTGCCTGTGGTATATATTTACTAGAGGAGTCATCCCAATCAGTGGAGGCTAGTCTGAGTGAAGATAATCTATCATCCTTTCTGTGCACAATCTGCAATAAGTAGCATGCTGGAATTACAAATCCCCATTCACATGCGTAAGAGGTGGATGTCATCGGATGTCAGCATGGAAACCACTGAAATCTGCGTCAAATACTCACACTGGATTACTCCCCTTTAGTCCATGACTTTGGTTGGTGGAGGTCTGAGATACACCTTCATTCCCAGGATCCGTGGGTTACAGTGTTAGGCCTCTTGCACACGAACGTATTTTCATTCCGTTCCGTTTATTGGTGGACCGTATACAGAACCATTCATTTCAATGGGTCCGCAAAAAAAAAAACACGGAAGGTACTCCGTGTGCATTCCGTTTCCGTATTCCCGTTCCGGAAAAAAATAGAACATGTTCTATTATTGTCTGCATTACGGACAAGGATAGTACTATTCTATTAGAGGCCAGCTGTTCTATTCCGCAAAATACGGAATGCACACGGACGTCATCCGTATTTTTTGCGGACCGCAAAATACATACGGTCGTGTGCAAGAGGCCTTAGTTTTCAGCTCCTTGCACAGTGGATCGCCAGGGATGCTGGAAGAATAGGAAAGGGGTGCAACATGGTCCCTTGGATGAAAAGGGTGATGACATATTCTAACTATATGAAAAACTTGGAACAACATGTGTAATAAACTGCAGGAAAATGAAAAAAGAACAAGAAAAGTATAAACTGCTAGAGGTGCTTCCTTTATTTTTTAAATCCCTTTATTTTGGGTTCTGCAGCAGGGTATATATTGAAGGGGGGGGGGGTCACATTACCACGCCGTGTTTTGCGGTCCGCAACATTGGTGACGGCCATGTGCATTCCACAATTTGTGGAACGGAACGGGCCACCCATTATAGAATTGCTTATTCCTGTCCGCAAAACGGACAAAATAGGACTTTTTTTTTTGCGGTGCCACGAAACTGAGTTCTGTCTTCAGATTTAGCGGCCCCATTGAAGTGAATGGGTCCTCATCAAACAACGGTCATGTGCATGCGGCGTTATCTTCCCTTGCTGCGATGCAGACCGCCACTCATGATAACACTCACACAGATGCTGGATGTCCTCCTCCTGTGGTATGCCATTCCAAGCTCTTTCAACTTGGAGTCATAGTTCAGCCAGGGCAGTGGTGGGCTGTTGTACATGGGAGATCCTTCGTCATTCTTGATGAGGGAGAGAGCTGCCTAGTGGAGCTTCTGAATACCTTGAAGAGCCTGTTCCATAAGGAGGGCAGTGTGTGGGCCAGCGTTATCCTGTTGGAATACCACATTCCCTGAGTCAAAAAAGGCAGTAGTACTGGTTCCACAATGTCCTGGCATGGACATACAGTAGGCTGTTCAATGTTCCCTCCAAAGATATCATACAGGAATAGGCATGCTACCTAATGGTTCTCCACACCATGAGACCTGGTATTGGTCTTGTGTATCTCCGCACTATGCAGCCCTCCTATGAACTCTGATGCGGCCATCAATGGCAAACCGTGTTCAGTGATGACCGCAGATTCTACCTTGGTACTAATGATGACCGCATCAGAGTTCACAGGGGGGCTGGTAGCAACTACTGTCATCATGCATAGTGTGGAGACCCCAGGACCAACACCAGGTGTCATGGTATCGGGCTCCATTACCTACCATGCCTGTTCCTGACTGGCATCTTTGGAGGAAATATTGTCCAGTCTACGGCCTCATGCACACAGCCGTTGGGCGGCCGTTCCGTGCATTGGGGACCGCAATTGCACAGGCAACATGCGTGCAGCGGGCCAGACCCATTCAACTTGAATGGGTCCGTGGTCTGTCCGCACCACAAAAAAAGATGACATGTCATATTTATTTGCGGTGCGGAACAACGGAAAGAAACACCACGGAAGCACTCCGTGGTACTTCCGGTGTTCCGTTCCGCATCTCCGGAATTGCGGACCCATTCCGCATCCCTAATGCTTGGTGCACACGGCCAGCGGCCGTTGATTGCCAACCCACCGTTGGCCCAACGGTCGTGTGCATGAGGCCTTCGTTATATCCAGGACATTGTAGATTCAGTCCTACTGCCTTTTTTGACTCAGGAGATGCAGTGTTCCAACAAGATAACGCCTGTGCTCAGTGTCGGACTGGGTTGCCTACAGCCCACCAGTGGAAATTATTCAAGGGGCCCACCCTACAGCTACCAAAAAGAAACATTACTTGTTCATATTTCGAGCTCATGCACATGAATATTTGCAGTTTAGCACACAATACAATGTGCAAAACAGAACGGTATTGTGCACTGCTCTATATCAGATTGTTTCTCATTAAGCAGCTCATTGTAGTTGATAACCTAATCTGTTCAGGTCCCTTTAGGGTCCATTCACACGTCCGTGTGTGTTTTGCGGCTCCACGGATCCGCAAAACACAGACATCGCATGGACCGCACATTGCCGGCACTTAAAGGAAAATGCCTATTCTTGTCTGCAATTGCGGACAAGAATAGGATATGTTCTATTTTTTCGGGAGCGGAATTGCGGACCCGGAAGTGCGGATCCGCAATTCCGGGGTCGGGCAGCACATCGTGCTGCCCCATAGAAATGAATGGGTCCGCAATTCTGTTCCGCAAAAAGCAGAACGAAACTGCGGACGTGTGAATGGACCCTTACACAGGGCGACCTAGCAGGAGATTGTTGGGAAGGAAGCGTTCCTTCCCGACAATTGCCTGCTCTTTACCGGAGGAGAACGATGTATTTACATGCAGTGATCTCCATTGTATGGGTAGCAGTGATCACTACTGTCCATGTTCTTCCCCATACTGACTAGTTGTTTGCCGGCAGCAGATCGTGATTACACAGCACAATCTACTTCCAGTAAATGATCATTTTTATGTGCACACAGACGATCAAATTACGGTACCCGATGAATGAGCGTTTCGTTCATTCATCGTGTAATCAGCCTACACGCCAAGAGCTAGCAAAGCGAGCAACACGGTAACCCGTTTCACAGTGAACTACACTGTGACAATATGTAGTTTTTTGTTTTTTTTTAACATAATAAAGCATTTTTTTTAAATCATGTTTCCATTTCTGAAAGTCATATATATTGTTTTTTTTTTCTGCCAATGATCTTGTGTAGGGGGCTCCTTTTTTGCAGGAAGAGTTGACATATTTATTGTTGCATTTTTTGGGTGCATATGATTTTTTAATCGTTCAATATTACATGTTTTTGGGGCAAGGGGACTTTTTTTAATTTTTTTTATTGGCATCCACCTGAGGGGATAGGTCATGTCATTTTTATAGAGCAGGTCGTTACAGACGCAGCGATGCCTAATATGTCTATTTTTTTATTTTATTTTTCTATTAAAGGGATTGTTTCATCTAAGACAATGGGGGCATATTGCTAGGATACGCCCCCATTGTCTTACAGGTGCGGGTCACACCGCTGGAACCCGCACCTATATTAAGAACGGAGCCCTGAAAGTAGCCCTCCATTTATTTTCTATGGGGCCACCACAAATAGCCGCGCGCTGGCTCGGCTACTTCCGTCGAGCCCATAGAAGTGAATGGGAGCGGGGGCTGCTCCTGAGCAGTGCGCTCCCATTCACTTCTATGGGGAGACCGCTTGGTGGTGGCCGGACCAGAGTCCTCCAGCCACCACCTTGCGGGGCTCCGTTACAGATATAGGTGGGACCCACATCGATAAGACAAACCATATGCCCCAATGTCTGAGATAAGACAATCCCTTTAAGTTTTACACAGAAAGCCATATTTTTTTTAATTTTTGGGCAATTGTCTTATGTAGGAGTTTATTTTTTGCAGGATGAGGTGACAGTTTGATTGGTACCATTTCGGAGTACATACGTGTGGCGAACCCAACCTCGCCACTGTGTTTTGGAGGGGGCTGTTTGCCAGCCTCCTGCCCCAGAATTATGGCCCATACTAACTGTAAAGGAGAAGAGAGACCGGCCGCACAGCTTAAATCTGTGGAACTGTTTTGGGCAGGAAAGCCATGCCTGCGGTCGGCCAAATGTGACTTCCATGGAATTCGGGAACCCCTGCTCGGATCTGGGTGATTTTTGGATATGTTGTTCACCCAGATCAGAGCTATCCATGGATGTATATATTATGGGGATATGTGGGGTTTTGAGTTGTGTGACAGACATGTCTGTCTTTGGAATTGTATTGTATGTTATGTGAGGGTACCCAGATAGCTAATTTTATTGTATTCATGTAGTCTGAGTGCCATTCACCTAATAATATGCACTCAGACTTGAGCTATCTGGGGATATGTTAAATGTCTGTGTTTACTGTAAGGGTTGTGACATTGTACGTTTAAATGGTGATTTCTGTCCTGTTGTCCCCACATGTGTATTGGCAACTTCCCTTTGTCCTGAGAGATAATTGAATTACTCCTCGGGTGTCTCCAGGGCAGAGAGGAGGAAACCATGATGCATTGTAGGGATGTATTGTGTCTGTGTATCCTGAATTGCTGCATATCTGTCCTGTGTCACAGTCTTCCATCTGGTCCTCTAGGGGAGTGTCCACCAGATGGGGACCTGCATAAATACGGGCGGGTAGCCCTCAATAAAGAGTTCCTGTTTTTATACCTTCATGAAGTTTTGGCTCATGTTTGGGGAATGGGATAACTACACTCTTGGAGATTGCTATATCACAATACTCCCCTGAGTATAAGCTCTTGTAAGAGCTTGTTCATGGTTCCTGCTCTCTGCATTTAGGATAGGTTCACCCACTGGAGCCTGGAGCCTTGTCATAGGTCCAGGGTGGGTAGGAGACGGCGAGACCTCCACCAAGCTTCGGCGGTTCGTGGGGTCTGCAGCGCTGATGGTGTCAAGTGGAGTGCTTGGAGTCCTCTGGAAGCACTAGGACAGGCATCCTCAAACTGCGGCCCTCCAACTGTTGCAAAACTACAACTCCCAGCATGCCTTAACAGCCTACAGCTATCAACCTACAGCAGGGCATTGTGGGAGTTGTAGTTTTACAACAGCTGGAGGGCCGCAGTTTGAGGATGCCTGCACTAGGAGCTATCAACGGAGGTACCCGATCGCGGTGCTAGGCGTTCCGTTACAATACGTATTTAAAATTGCTTGGCATTAGACTTTGTTTTGGCACTGTTTTTATTTAGTTTTTTTATGGCATTCACCTGAGAGGATAGATCGTGTGATATTTTTATAGAGCAGGTCGTTACAGACGAAGCGATGCCTAATATAGGTCTGTTTTTCTTTTTCTTTCTATTTTCTGTTATTTATAATTTTATATGCCTTTAGTATGTGAAAGCTGCATTTTTTTTTTTTTTACTTGAAACCTAGATACTAACTAAAGCACAAAATGAAACAAAATACTGTATTTTTTTACATTTACGTCTACGGTGCTGTGTTAGGACTGATTTTTTGTGGGGCTGATCTGTACTATATTGATACTGTATGTTGGAGTGTGTATGACTTTTTTAGCAATGTTTATTCAAATTTTTGTAGCATGCAATCATAATTGTGATATAAAACTACAGCATGTTGCAGGAAAACTACAACTCCCAGCAGGTCCTAAAGGTTTGCATCTCACAGGGCATGCTAGGAGTTGTAATATCCAGCTATATTTGTATTAAACTATAGTTTTACCTATATTTTATACTGTCTTGGGGGACTAGCGGTAGCCTGTGATGTCCACCACTGAGTCACAGGCAGCTTCTGTTTCATGGGGGACACAGCATTACCACCAGCACGTCTGCACACTCAGGAGCACAGTAAAAGCACGCCGCCGCGCTCTGCAGACTCCAGAATATGAGCGGGCTCTGTGAGGAAGCATCGCAGGGCATGAGAAGGAAGCGCAGGCACCGCAACACATGTATCAAGAGGTGGGTCCTGCCGCCCACTGAAAGATGGTAGCGCCAGCATCACTGCAGGGCAAGTAAAGTTGCGACATGATCAAGATCATCTCACCATCTTCTGTATGTCTGTGTAGCTCTGCTCTTCCTACTGAAGCGGCAGGCAGCAGCACTTGCCAGCAGCAAGCTGGGGCTGCCTGCAGCTGCTGATTAGGGTCCATTCACACGTCCGTAAGTGTTTTGCGGATCTGCAAAACACGGACACCTGCAATGTGCGGACCGCACATCACAGACACTATAATAAAAAATGCCTTTTCTAGGCAGCAATTGCGGACAAGAATAGGACATGTTCTATTTTTTTCAGGAACGGAATTGTGGATCCCGAAAAAATGAATGCCGATCCCGAAAATGCATATGCGGATCCCGAAAATTCGGATTCGCATCCGTTCCAGCCCCATTGAAAGTGATTAGGTCCGCAAATTGCGGAACAAATGCGGACCCAAATTACGGACGTGTGAATGGACCCTTAATATGTAGACCAGAGGTCGCACTGCATTTTTTCCAGAGGAGTAAAAATTTTGCGGTAATTCACATATATAATGCATAGGCCCACATAACGTTATGAGGCTGATATTTCTGCAGGGAAACCATTGCTAGTCTCCCATGTAGAAATAAATGTAGACAATATTACACTTATCCAACATCATACACTAAACATAAAACCACTGCTGCCATACACTGCGCCCACCTGACACTACTATATACATATTACATTCACAGCTCTACCAGATGCCCATTACACAGATAGTTTACTATATACACATTGCACACACACCTCTGCTACATGTCCATTACACAGATAATTTACTATATACACATTGCTCACACAGCTCTGCTACATGTCCATTACACAGATAGTTTACTATATACACATTGCACACACAGCTCTGCTACATGTCCATTACACAGATAGAAATACTGTGTGCACATTACACACAGAAAACTGTACAATAGACTGGTTACACTGACATAGCCCTGCTTTATACTCACCTTCCATTAACTACCTCTGCATTTTCCACCAGCACAGCCTGTTCCCCTAACTCCTCCCACACACATGGCAGATCACATGACTGTGACATCACTACAGGTCCTGTAACCACAACCTAGGCAGGGGGAGATTTATCAAACTGGTGTAAAGCAGAAATAGCTTAGTTGCCCATAGCAACCAATCAGATTCCACCTTTCATTTTCCAAAGGAGCTGTGAGAAATGAAAGGTGGAATCTGATTGGTTGCTATGGGCAACTAAGCCAGTTCTACTTTACACCAGTTTGATAAATGACCCCCTAGTGCAGGGATGGCCAACCTGAGGCTCTCCAGCTGTTGCAAAACTACAACTCCCAGCATGCCCAGACTGCCTACAGCTAGCAGCCTACAGCAGGGCATGGTGGGAGTTGTAGTTTTACAACAGCTGGAGAGCCTCAGGTTGGCCGTGCCTGCCCTAGTGTTTAGTCCAGACTCTGGAGCTGCTCCTGGTGAGAGAGAAGTCCATGAGGGGCGGGGCTATAACTAGGCAGGGGCCCACCGAGGATTTCCCCGACTCCCGGGGCCAGTCCGAGCTACACAACATGCTCTTCATGTTATCCAGAATATGGAATGGCCTGACCTCTCCCACATTGAGAATGTCTGTCTGGCACTGGATGGGGAGACAGATTACCCATGTACAGCAGCCACCAAGCACCATGGCTGAACTACAGATCCAAGATGAAAGAGCTTGGCATGACAGAGGAGGATATCCAGCATCTGTATGACCATTACCAAGACAGAGTGATAGCCTGTATCACAGCAAGAGGAAAAGCCACCCAGTATTAATATACCCTGCCTCATCATATAGCCTGCTGCAGAACCCACAATTAAGGGCGCGGCGCCGTGGTTGTGTTATCGCTGCCCAAGCACCACTAGTTTAGACTTTGTCAACCTCGGCTCAATCACATTCGTTTTTTTCCATTTTCTGGTAGTGTATCTTGCTGGTACAAACCGATATGTGTAGTCCTATTTAATAAATGGTATTCATGCTGATTTCAGTCCACAACAAATACACTACTTGTAAATGTCCTAATGTGAATGCAGTCCCAACGCAACAGCAGATACGGAGATCCTAAGATCTGAGTCAAATTACTGTCCCTTCGTTCTAGAAATCGATAGGGGTCACAAGTAGTGTTGAGCGAAGTTCTGCGTCCAAAATTCGGTTTCGGGTTATCGAAGAATCCCGTTATGGATTCCGCTACCGCGGACCATAACGGAATTTGGAATCCATAACGGGAGTCTTCGATAACTTTGGACGCAGAACTTAAAAAACAAGTTCGCTCAACACTAGTCACAAGGCATACACTATACAAAAAAAAGCAGACATCCTGTGGCTATTCTTCATGGCTTTCCTCATACAGTGCAGTTTTCTGAACTGACCCCCGAAGCTCTAAGCAGAACTTCAGGGGTCAGGTCATTGTAGTAGTAATGTCGGCACTAGAACGCATCCATATTGCACTCATGTGAATCCGACCTTAGATACCTCTGTCCTGTGGGAGCGTGTTCCTGGAAATTGTCTTAAAATGTTGGCAATCGTGAAATCAGAGTAATCTGTCACTAGCGACCTGGCACTCGCATGTGTACAAGGTCTACTTTATTAGTCATTTCTGTAGCCTTTTATGAAGGCATCTACTAGCACGCTGGTTTTATCACAGAGGTCGGTGTAAGGCGACGACAACAAGAGGAGCTAGCCCCTGGGGATGAAGCTGGTGATTAGCTCAGCCCAGTTTCAGCTGCTGTGTGCACATTGATTGGTGGTGAGAGAGCTCCCAACCACTGTGCCCTCATAACTAGTTCCTCAGAGACTTGTAGTGACACTCCAGGCAGGCTCAATGAGACAGGAGCTCTCTGGAAAATGAGTTATACATCCACCCTGAGGGTCCAGCTGGGGAAACCCTCCTTAAAGGGCAGCAGAGAGGGGCAACCAAAACTTTCAGAGAATGGCTGCAAAGGTCTACAGCACATAGGTATGTACAAGAGGTTTTAAGTGCTAGACTAACGTAAAACAGCAGTAAAGTCTGCCCCATCTGTGGGGGCACTGTACAGGATTTTATAGCGTTACGACTTCTAGGTTATGTTCCCAAGTATGGCTTGTATGAGGTTTCCACCTGCCAGACGTGATGTCCGTGATTTCATGTAATTCCCATCCACTCCCTGCAGGTTATTTTGCAGTCACTTCGTAGTGATTTTGTTTTACATTGCAGCATATTAGGAGGTTTGTGAGCCCCATCGCTGTCCTGTAAAGGTTGTGTTCTATGGGTTTTATGTGTTTTAGAAAGTTGCAAAACATGTATAGAATAGTGCGTCGCAGAAAGCCCCTAATTTACTAAAGGCTGTTTTGTTTTGTTTTTTACAAATATTGGTGCACGTGTATATCAGCCACGGGGGTGAAAGGTCTCAATCACACGACTGTGCTCTGTCAAGGAAATATTGGTTGTTGTGTCGCCCGTATGTCTGACTCCCGGACTGACCGTGGCTCCCCTGACCCAAACTGACTACATTTTAGTGATTTATGGTGGTCACATCCTATCTGGTTGTGGGTTTAGGGCTCGTTCACATGACCGTGTGAAGCCCGTGCCATGGACCGCAAATTGCAGAGGCACCGACCGTGGCCCAGCCGCATGGGGATCGTGGACCCATTCACTTGAATAGGTCCGCGTTCCCTCCATTCCGCAAAAAAAGATAGAGCATGTTCTATCTTTTTGCTTTGCGGAGGCACGGAACGTAACCCCAGGAAGCACTCCGTAGTGTTCCGTTCCGTTCCGCATCTGCGGGTTTGCGGACCCATTGAAGTGAATGGGTCCGCATCCGTGATGCAGAAGGCACACGGAACGGTGCCTGTGTATTGCGGATCGGCAAATGCGGTCCGCAATACGGCAACGGGCAGCGCACGTTCGTGAGAACGAGCCCTTATTGTAATGTAATCACGGTGGGTTTAGTAGGTTAGAGCCATGATCAGATAGAAACTGACTACAATATAAAATGGTTCGGGTTATGGGAGCCGTGGCCGAGCTCGGTCTTGTAAATAAGCCCCAAGAGCGTATGTTCGCACCTAGCGGGATATGCAGCGAAAATCTGCAGCGTTCTACAGGACCAGCAAAGTGAAGGAGTTTTTTGCAATTCTCATGCACATTCTGACTGCATCCTTTGCAATGCAAAAAGTGAATTCTGCTCGTTAACATAAACAGAAAATCTGCATAATACCAGTGCAAAAAACACACCAAGCCCACCATAAATAGTGTGGGCATTTCCCCGCATACAAATATACAACGTGTTCAAGTAGCCATATATACCATGAATGTCACGTGCTTTAAACTTTTCTCTGTTTTTATAAGAAATTATTTTCTTTTACTTCCTATTGACTTCCATTGTATGCCTGGGGCTATTTTAACTTTTTTTTTTTTTTTTTTTTTTTTTTTAAAGGGAATTTCACACAAAGTTGTCAACGTGGGGTTGCATTGCATATCAGATTTTCAGGTTTTTCTGGCTGTGGAGATGGAACCCTGTTGTCTACTCCATTGCCAGATGTGACGGGAAGACCTGAAATTTGAGCACTTTGATATGGCATTGCATTCCTGTGCTGTGAGCCTATATGCAGTGCTTACAGCTCAGCACTTTAGCTTGGTTTCGTGCCTGCATTTTGTCTAGTTTCCCAATTATATACTGGCCAGCTTCTTGGTTTTAATAGCAGTAGATCATTCTAGCCTATATGTCTGTCCTCGGAGCGTGCTGGCCACCTTATACCAGCACTGGTCAAAAGGAAGTTCTTCTACGAGAAAAAGTGCAACCCAAAAGTCCATAAGCTCTGCCAGGTGAAAGAGGACTTGTAATATCTCCTGACATGTCTGCTTCAGTAACTACTTGCATTCCTCATGTAATAACAGCTCTGAAGCACCTATTCCGTGTTGTGCTGTGCCTATATTATTCCTGCTAGAAGCTAGTAATGAATTATAAGCAATCTGCAATGAAGGTCCAGCTGGGTGTTAGGCCTCTTTTACACAAACTATACGGATTAGGTCTGGGTGCGTTCCGTGAAACTCGCACCATTTTGCAAGCAAGTTCAGTCAGTTTTGTCTGCGATTGCGTTCAGTTTTTTCCGTGCGGTGCAATGCGTTTTTCACGCTCATGATAAAAAAAAAACAACATCTCCTAGTAACCATCAGTGAAAAACGCATCGCACTTGCTTGCGGATGCAATGCATTTTTCACGCAGCCCCATTCACTTCTATGGGTGAATGCGCGTGAAAAAAACATATAGAACATGCTGCGATTTTTAACGCAATGGAGAAGTGATGCGTGAAAAACAATGCTTATGTACACAGACCCATTGGGATGAATGGGTCAGGATTCAGTGCGGGTGCAATGTGTTCACATCACACATTGCACCCGCGTGGAAAACTCGCTCGTGTGAAAGGGGCCTTAGCAGTTGGGCGTGTGTCCCTGCACAGTCTGACTCTGGTAGCACTGATTGGATAGTGTCAGACTGCAGGTCATCCAAGTTGTATTTTTGTGCGACTGTCATGTTGCAGTGTGACACCATTGATTATCATTATAAAAACATTTGTGCAACATATGATGCAATGAAGTTGTACCCTTTTTGTCACGTGACACATGTTGCCGTGTAGCCCTAGCCTTAAACATGTAACGGCATGTTTTTTTTTTTTTTCCTAGAAGGGTTTGGAAGTGGGACTGCTACCAAATACACTGTTGCAGCAAACTTTCAGTATACACTTGGTAAAACAAAAGACATTGCCTTAAAATGGTTTACCCTGAAGGGTATGTCCACTTCAATTTTTCCTGTATTCATATAAAATAGAAGATGAAGTAATGTTGTAAAAAGTATTGCTTAAATCCCCTGTTCTTTTGTGTTTACAAAACCTATGCAGACTTGTCTCCATGGTTACAGACTACAAACAAATCGTGTGTAGTCTGATGCTGAAATCTTCTGTTACACTTTTATCTGCTTCCTCTTCTACTTTTCTGTAGAATGGCAAGATGAAGGGTGGAGGGGAAAACAATTGTACTGTACATGACTGCAGAAGCAGGCTACACGGGGTTTGCACCCTGTAACCATCTAAACACATAAGCCTGCATAGGAGCTGTGGCCCCCCTACGGCCCCCCCCCCCCCTTGTAGGACAATCTGCAGAATATATATTGGCCCTACATAAACAGCAGGAACTATACATTTTTATTACTACATGGTTTCCGTTTATTATGTGTCAAACACTGGTGGTGATTTTATGATGAAGCAACAAGAACCTGTTTGACATGAGGCTGCCGCTCCATTTGAGAGACATGTAATTAAGGGGCTTCTTGCTGTTCCTTTTTAGATTCCTCAGGAATTTTACTGTAATCTGTTATTTAGTGATGGAGACGTGGACACTTCATGTGGAAGATGGCTATTGATTTGCAGCTAAAGAAATTGGGGGGGAAAGAACCCTCCCAGGAACCCCAGGTGTCCTCTACTACTATAGCCAATCTTTAAAAACATAGATCCTAGAAAATCCATGATTTAGGGCTGCCTAACTGCATTTTTCAGAGTTGTCATGGAGCCAAGCGTACCACCTACGTGAAGCCTCTAACCCTCCAAGCTTGGCTGTTATTAGGAAATGTGGGCAGAGGTTTTCTTTTCTTTGTTTTATTGCAGCCTCCAAGGTGTATGATGTGATGTGCCACTGTACACATTGGGTTATGCAGACGTGGCTGCGTGTACAGGCCTGGATAAACAATGTTGAGACCATGGCACACTGTAGAGTTTCTCTGCCTCTTTATCCTGCTGATTGATGTGGGTCCCGCAGGTTGTCCTCCGCCAATCACCTATTTCATGGCATATCCTAAGGGTTTAGGCCATCTATGTGGCTTTTTATTTTTTTCCTCAGAAAACCCCTATGTTGGATTCTGACCAGTTTAACAGGTTTGTTCTGGCTTGAAGGTCTCCTTTCAAGAACTAGTGTCAACAGGAATCTGAATCTGATGTATCTTGTGTATAGCCAACTTAAAGGGGTATTCCAATCTCAGATATTTATGATTTAGTGTTGAGCGAATCGAAGTGTGCAAAGTGGACTTCAATCCGAATTTCAGGGAAAATTAAATTCACCACGAAGCCAAATTTCCTTGTGCCTCATGGTAACCCCTGAAATGGAGTAAAAAATTGAAGATCCCACGCAAAGTCTCATGCGCGGTGAAATTACCATGCGAGATTTCGTGCTGGATCTTAAATCAAGATGGCGCTGGTGGGCTCTTCGCGATAAAATGGATAAGGGTAAGTATGATTTTTTTAAATTTATTTTAGGTCTTGATGTTAGATGCTGCAATCAGCGATTAACACGACATCTAAAGGGTACAATGACGGGGAGCGGCGCAATTGCCGTTCCCGGTCATTGCACCCACTACTTACAAAGTTCGTCAAGAAGCATGTTTCTAAATCGCCATGAAGGGAATTTTTTTTAATATATATATATATATATATATATATAGTGAAACAGCCAAACTGAATATTCAAGAACTTTGCTCTTCTCTATGACCTATCCGTATGCCATTATGTTGAGAATGTTGGGTATTCTGTTAAAAGCAGAGAAAGAATGTAGCAGTGGCAGAAACGTCCATTCACTTCTATATTTGCTATGGAAATGGGTGGGGCTGGTAGGTGGGACTATGAATAGGCCATAAAGGTCGAATAAGGGAAAACTCCTTTTAATAGTAACTGGCAGCTTAGGCTACTTTCACATTAGCATTTTTTGATCCATCATTGATCTGCCAAAATGCTTCTGTTACAATAATACAACTGCATGCATCCGTCATGAACGGATCCGGTTGTATCTTATATAGCCATGACGGATCCGTCATGAACACCATTGAAAGTCAATGGGGGACGGATCAGTTTTCTATTGTCAGAGAAAACGGATCCGTCCCCATTGACTTTCACTGTGTGACATGACTGATCCATCTTGCTCCGCACCACATTGCGGACAGAAAAACTCTGCTTGCAGGGTTATTCTGTCCGCGATGGGAGCACAACTAAACGGAACGCATTCTGGAGCACTCCATTTTGTCCCATTGACAACTAATGGGGACAAACTTGAGTGTTTTCATCCGCTGTTGAGATCTTATGACTGATCTCAATAGCGGAAAGGGAAACGCTAGTGGGAAAGTGGCCTTAGCTTAAATGCACTTGGAGGTAATGATTTGTACTGTGTTTATTTTGTGATTCAGATCTTGGTGTGAAATCCTGATAAGGAATGTCAGGAAATTTTTCCTTTTAAAGTCCATTTTGACTAAAGGGAAAAATTGTTGAAGGAAGTTCTATTAGCATGTGAATCTGAAATCCCTTTGAAGTGGGCAACATTCCATGTTTTGCAAAGGGAAACAAGTCACTCTATAAATTAGCACAGAAAAACAAATTACAATGTTTCAAACGATCTTACATTTGCTGGCCTATGTGTTGTTGAAATTGCAGGCTTTTGTAATGGACAGCTTGAAATGAAAGTGAATAAAGTACGATGCATTTGTGTATGCCTTGTGTCTTTCCCTCTTATGTGGTTCCCCTAATGCAGCCTACGTTACGTTTCCCATCATGCCTCTAGCTCTTCAGAAACTGAGGTTGCAGAGTTCCGTCACACCGCCCTTAGGGTAAATTCACACGATCGTATTTATTTTGTGATCCGCAAAAAATACGGATGATGTCCATGTTGAAACCGTTTTGTTTGGGGGTAGGGGGATTTCGCCAGACCCATTGTAATGTTTATTCATCTCTGCAAAACAAACAAGTGTCGGACATGCGCCACCTTTTCTGAGGAATGGGCATAGGGATGCGGACAGCACACAATGTGCTGTGTTTTTTTTATTTTTTTTATTTTATTATTTTTTTGTGTTTTTTTTTTTTTGGAATGGGTTTGTATCCGATCTGCACAAAAATATGGTCATGTCTATCTATGTGCAGCAGTGGCACTTGGTCATTATTTACCGGTAAGTGCCCATTGCCAGAACTTCTGTCCTACTGCTGAGTCTGTGTATTATTGTGTCATGCTGCTTCACACTGCTCTGCTCTGCATCCTGCTTGTGATGGGTTTCTATCAGCTCTTACAAGTAGGATACATTTGAGACTATGCACACATAGGTTAATTTCACACTAGCATGTTCGGACCGGTCCAGGAAACATGCTCCACGTGATGAGCATATTTCCTGGCTGAAACACTGCTACTTTGACTTGAACTCGCAGCATGCTAATGACTGCTCTGTGCAACCTATACTGTAACCACAGCATTATGTGAATACGGTACAGTAGGACCTAAGTCATTACGATGCTTTGAGCTCAAGTCAATGGAGCAATGTACAGCGTAGGAACTGTGACCCTAACATGGAGCATGTTTCCCAAACTGAACACCGAAGTGAAATTAGCATAAGGCCTCATGCACACGGCCGTTGTTGTGGTCGGCATCCGAACCGCCGTTTTGGCAGCTCGGATGCGGACCCATTCATTGCTCCGTTCTGTGGCCCCGCATCCGTTGCTCCGTTCTGTGGCCCCGCTAAAAAAATATAACCCGTCCTATTCTTGTCCGCGCTTTGCGGACAAGAATAGGCATTTATATTGAAGCCTGTCCGTGCTGTTCTGCAAACTGCGGAACGGACACCATCCGTGTTTTGCGGATCCGCGATTTGCAGACCGCAAAACACACCATGGTCGTGTGCATGAGGCCTAATTGTGAGGACTAGCCTACAACATCATTGCTCTCCTCATTACTTGCCTACAGAAGAACAAAAAAAAGTGGAGCTTGGTGGAAAAAGGAAGTGTCTGAGAGCTGCCACAAAGGATTTGATAGATGCTGAGGTATTCCTCGATGCACTAAAAAAGTAACCACGCATTAGTAATTAGTAGAAAATATACACTCTTTATTTACTGCAAACATCACATAATATAATAACATCAATGCGGTTAAAAGTGGATCCTAAGTCATTGGAAGCTGCACCATCTCGCGGTCGGTACTATATACTTTGACGTTTTATCCACCTTGCACTTCTGCATTGGACATTGTCTAATGGACCTTAGTTCTATTGATGTACTTTTGGTCGGTTGTGTGGAGCTACAATGATTAGTACTATATGTATTACTGTTTGGTGCATGACCTTCCATGTGCTGCTTCTTAGGATCCGCTTTTAAACACATTGATGTCATTATATTATGTGATGTTTGCAATAAATAAAGTGTATACTTTCTACTATTTACTAATGCTTGTTTACTTTTTTGGTGTATCGTGGTTTATGCTCCACGCATGTGCTATAACCCTATCTCTATAGGTGTATTGGCTGAGCCGGTATTCCTGTAGTTCACAGGAAGTCAGCCACACAGGAGAGACTGACCTCATGTTCACAAGGAGAGCAAAATTCTGATTGGTGGACCTACCATAGCTTGGGATCAAATGACGTGGTTCAAAATGTCTGGGAATAATCATATTTTGCTGCTGAGTTGGCATTATAAGGACTGCTGCTTTAACAACCACCAAAATTAATGAAAAGATGGAGGGAGGCAGTACATGATGCAGGGTTTTTGTAGTTGGTGTTTATTGAAGGGCTGTGTCATACTGCAACCACCCTCTCAGGCCCTACATTACATGTTTTAGGTATAGATTAAAGGGGCTGTCTCACTAAAGGAAATTGCATTTACCATGTAGAGAAAGTTTAATACAAGATGCTTTCTGATCTATTGTGAGTGTCCATATTGCCTCCTTTGCTGGCTTGATTCGTTTTTTCAGTCACATTATACACTGCTCATATGCAGGGGTTACATTTAGACCATGCCCCCTTTTTAGCAGACTAGGTAGAAAAGTACATAAAATGGTTAGTAAATCTGATGCAAACATGCACGCCAGTTGTTTTGGAGGAAATTGCACCACACATTTTTAGTAGTAAACCTGCCCCAGTGTTTTTTTTTTTTTTTTTTTTTAATCCACAGCATGCCAGTTGTTTATGTGGGTTTTCAGTGCAGGTTTCATCCTTTGCAATGCAAAGGTTGAGATCTAAGGCAAGTCTGTTACAAAATCCACAAGTAAAACAAAGTGAAATCGACATAAACTCCACTGTCATGGAGCCTAAAGGTCATGCATTTAAAGGGGTTGTCTCGCGTCGGCAAACAGCATTTATTATGTAGAGGAAGTTAATACAAGCCACCAATTAATGTATTGTGATTGTCCATATTGCCTCCTTTGCTGGCTGGATTCATTTTTCCATCATATTGTACACTGCTCGTTTCCATGGTTACGACCACCCTGCAATCCATCAGTGGTGGTCGTGCTTGCACACTATCTGAAAAAGCACCAGTCTATGTGCACTCCCACGGTCACCAGAGAGGCTGACACTTTTTCCTATAGTGTGCAAGCACGACCACTGCTGCTGGACTGCAGGGTGGTCATAACCATGGAAATGTAGTGTATAATATGATGGGGAAAAATGAATCCAATCACAATACATTAATAAGTGGCTTTTATTAACATCCTCTACATGATAAATGCCACTTGCTGAAGTGAGACAACCCCTTTAACATTCAGTTTACTACCAGTTCTCAACCTTTTTATGACATTCCACAGCTCTTCTATAGAACTAAACTTTGATGGGGCCATTACATGACCCTCTTGAAGCTGGTCCTGGCTGATTGCGTTATTAGAGTCTTATGTTCTCATTAATTCATTGTCATATGGACCAATACAGTGTCTCCTCTCACTGAGCTAATTTCCTCTCGCTCCAAAACTGGTCCTAAAAATACTACTGCTCAGTTTGTGCCTCGCAATGTAATTCACTATAATCAAACTAAGGCCTCTTTCACACAACCTTTTTTTGCGTTCCGTATACGGAACTATTCATTTCAATGGTTCCGCAAAAAAACGGAATGTACTCCGTATGCATTCCATTTTCCGTTTTTCCGTTCCGTTGAAAGATAGAACATGTCCAATTATTGCCCGCAAATCACGTTCCGTGGGTCCGCAAAAAAACCAAAAACGGAATGCAGCCGTATGTTTTCCGTATCCGGAAACCCAAAACGGAACAACGGATCCATGAAACGCGGACCGCAAAACACTGAAAAAGCCATACGGTCGAGTGCAGGAGGCCTAAGGCTCCTTTCACACGGGCGAGTTTTCCGCGCGGGTGCAATGCGTGAGTTGAACGCATTGCACCCGCACTGAATCCGGACCCATTCATTTCTGTGGGGCTGTGCACATGAGCGGTGATTTTCACGCATCACTTGTGCGTTGTGTGAAAATCGCAGCATGCTCTATTTTGTGCATTTTTCACACAACGCAGGCCCCATAGAAGTGAATGGGGCTGCGTGAAAATCGCAAGCAAGTGCGGATGCGGTGCGATTTTTCACACATGGTTGCTAGGAGACGATCGGGATGGAGACCCGATCTTTATTATTTTCCCTTATAACATGGTTATAAGGGAAAATAATAGCATTCTGAATACAGAATGCATAGTACAATAGGGCTGGAGGGGTTAAAAAAAGAAATAAAAAATTAACTCCCCTTAATCCGCTTGTTCGCGCAGCCGACATCTCTTCTGTCTTCATCTGTGAAGAAAAGGACCTTTTGATGACGTCACTACGCTCATCACATGATCCATCACCATGGAAGAGATGCCGGCTGCTCGAACAAGTGGATTAAGGTGAGTTTAATTTTTTTTTTTTTTTTTTAACCCCTCCAGCCCTATTTTACTTAGCATTCTGTATTCAGAATGCTATTTTCCCTTATAACCATGTTATAAGGAAAAATAATCCAATCTACACAACCTTGAACCCAAACCTGAACTTCTGTGAAGAAGTTCGGGTCTGGGTACCACAGTCAGTTTTTTTTTTTTATCACGCGCGTGCAAAACACATTGCACCCGCGCGATAAAAACTGAACAACGGAACGCAATCAAAACTGACTGCAATTGGGTACCTACTCGGTCAGGTTTGCCGCAACTTATCCGGACACGCTTGTGTGAAAGAGGCCTAAGTCTTTAACTAAGGCTCTAACACACCTGTTTAGATAGATAGATGGATACATTATGTACTTACTTTGTAATGTTATCTATTTTTATTTTTTTTTATAATTGTTTTGGTATAGACATTTTTTGTGGGTCTGCAGAGAAATCTAAAAGAATGGTTTTACCTGGAGAACTGCACATGAAATTGGAAAAGAATTGGGAGCGCGATGTAGTAAAGACTGCAGAGGATCCTGAAAAAGGTACTGGATTTCTTCCTGCTTCAGTGATTTAGAAATATTGTACCGAAATTAGAAAACGGGACTACTTCATTCAAGAAAGAGCAGAACTCTTGTCCAAGGGTTGGGTCTGGTATTGCAGCTTATCCCTATTTTCTTGAACATGGTTGACCTGCAATGCTGGACAGAAGTCATGGACAAGTGTGGTGCTTTTTGTGGACGAAACCAGACATTTTTATTTTTTATTTTTTTTATAGTTCTGTAGATTTCATTGATATAACCCTTTCAGGACCTCTGCCAAACATGTATGGTGGAAGTCCAGTCTTTAGAAATGGTGCCCGCTTGCAAGAGCAGTGGGTGCTATATCTACGGGTTTCTGCATAGTGCTAATGTCTGCGGTTGGCAAAAACGCTGATCGCTGACGTTTAACTCATCAGATGCCGTGTTCAATTGTGGGCTTCAACAGCTTCCCCGTGTGGAGATTGAAGAAGCTGTTACATAGTTAATATGGTTGAAAAAAGACATAAGTCCATCAAGTTCAACCAAGGGATAGGTGTTGCCTCTATATCACGGCTCTAGTCTCTGTGAAGAAACCAAGGCTTCTATAGCTGTAGTTCCTATGGAGCAGACTGATTGGAAATGAAGTTCCGTTTCTATCGTTTCCCACTTGTTGCTTTTACATGCAGCACCAATACCTTCTGTATGGGTATGAATGATTCATACTATGATCCTTCATCCTCATATAGTTCTATTGTATGTTGGCAGCACATTCTTGTTTACACAGGTCTATGGGCTGCCAAAAAATGGGAATTTTTGGTGATGCATGAAAGATGGAACCAAGCAACAAACAAGCAGTTGTCTATTTATCGGGTGATCGTCGCACATTTACACAGAGCAGCCATCAGGAATGTTCCCAATCATTGTCCTGATCCTTAATCCTTTTGTACAGCCTCTCTAGTAAATCTTATCTGTTTAGCTCCAGAATCTGCTGCCTTTTAGTTTCTGGGAAAGGAAGTGGCGATCTGTCGGCCATATTGGTAAACTGGAAAACAAGAGAATAGTTCCAACTGTGACATGGAGGAGCGAGAAAAAGATTGGCTTCGCTTTCTTGGGTATGCGAGAAACCTAAACTATAAGGCCTCTTTCACACGGGCATCATGTTTTTGGCCCGGATAAGATGCGGGTGCGTCGCGGGAAAATGCGTGATTTTTCTGTGTGAGTGCAAAACATTGTAATGCTTTTTGCATGCGCGTGAGAAAAATCAACATGCTTGGTACCCAGACCCTGACTTCTTCACAGAAGTTCGGGTTAGGTGTTGTGTAGATTTGTATTATTTTCCCTTATAACATGGTTATAAGGGAAAATAATAGCATTCTTAATACAGAATGCATAGTGCAATAGGGCTGGAGGGGTTAAAAAATAATAATTTTTAACTCTCCTTAATCCACTTGTTCGCGCAGCCCGGCTTCTCTTCTGTCTTCATCTTTGCTGTGCAGTAGGAAAGGGACCTGTCGTGATGTCACTACGCTCATCACATGGTCCGTCACATGATCCATCACCATGGTAAAAAAGATCATGTGATGGACCATGTGATGAGCGCAGCGACGTCACCACAGGTCCTTTTCCTCAAAAGAAGACGACGGAAGAGAAGCCGGGCTGCGCGAACAAGTGGATTAAGGTGAGCTAATTTTTTTTTTTTTTTTTTTTTTTTTTACCCCCTCCACCCCTATTGCACTATGCATTCTGTATTAAGAATGCTATTATTTTCCCTTATAACCATGTTGTAAGGGAAAATAATAATGTTCGGGTCCCCATCCCGATTGTCTCTTATCAACCGTGCGTGAAAATCGCAGCGTGCGGATGGTACTTGCTTGCGACTTTGACGCAGCCCCATTCACTTCTATGGGGCCTGCGTTGCGTGGAAAATGCACAAAGAGGAGCATGCTGCGATTCTCGCACGACGCACAAGTGATGCGTGAAAATCACCGCTCATCTGCACAGCCCCATAGAAATGAATAGGTCCGGATTCAGTGCGGGTGCAATGCGTTCACCTCACGCATCGCACCCGCGCGGAAATCTCGCTCGTCTGAAAGAGGCCTAAAGGGTATGGCCATAAATGCTATGGATTCACCACTGTGGAATTTCATGTGGGAAAATCCACAGCACAAGCAAAGTGGATGAGAGTTCAAACATCTCATTCACACGCTGTGGAAATGGACTTGCGTTGCTGGTTTTCAATTTTCAGCATGTCAACTTATGATGTTGGTTTCACAGGTGGCCTTCAACCTTTCCCATGCACAGGTTAAAAGCAATGAAAAGACCAGTGCGATCCTGGCACCAATTTTGAGAGGTTGTGGTATTTTTCCTGATCTACTGCGTATTTTGCACCATGAGTGTATGAGCTCAATCATACTCCATAGATTTTTTGATAAACCTGGTACACATACCCTGAAGGAAAAACAATGACAACGCTGATCCTTCTAGAAGGAAGGGGAAGGGCCATTGACGAAGTGGCCTTCTGTACTGGCAAATGGACAATCTCTTTGAAGAAATATTTATGTAGCGAAATGGAAATAAGTTCTCCCTTTTTATAGCAGAACATCGTCTCGTTGACATTCTTGCATTACCCTACCTGGGAAATTCATGTCTGTTTGCAATCCTACACTGCAAGGTGAAGAGGCTTGCAAGAGCTGTCTGTGTTCTAACCTCCAACTGTCTCTTCAGTGTCTGAAATGGATGTGACCTCAGGAAAGATGCCCTGTAATCTCCAAGTGGTGAAGACCTCTGACAAATACCTGACAGTCATGTTTGAGCTCTTCCCTCAAAATGGAGGTGAACTCTGTGTACGAAGAGTGAAGTCTCCAGTGCCAATCCTTACCACAGCTCCCAATGGTAACTACTTACATTCTGTTATAAATTGTAATTTGTAAAAACTGTACTACAGGATTTTTTTCTAGACGGAAGGATGTATCTTTAAATATGTTATGTTTTAAAGTAATCCGCTGTTGACTACTAGTGCCTCTTTGTCTTTTGACCTGGCAATCTTCAGATTGGAATCAATGCAATGTAGTCCATAGGAGATACCAACAACAGGCTTGGAAATCCAAAGATCTTCAAAAGACACATGGGCACAGCATTTCAAGGAGCGCTACAGTCCCTTTTGTGCTAGTGATCAATGAGGACCACTAGACATAGACCCCCACCGATATACTTCCTGCAGTGGCACTCCAGGAAAATAGCACACTTTTTGCCAAGTTCCCCTGTAGATTAGAGCTGGCCCCTGGTGGTCCAAGCAACTGAATCTTAAGATCAACTTATTTTCCAATATGGACTTGTTAAAGGGGTTGCTTTCTTCTGAAAAGAATGCCATCCATGTCCATGGGTTATGTTTGGTATTGCAGCTCAGAGTATCCACCCGCTAGGACCTCCCAGTGATCACTTGTAATCTGTGGGGAAACCTGGCAGTAACTGTTCCATTTCTCTGCAGTGCCACCACAGGGGAAATGAAACCTTACCTATTCAAATCAACAGTGCCAAGTTATGTGATAGCACCTAGACCTTGTCGTAAAATGTGTAAGAATTGGGCATATTTTTGTTGCATCATGTTATAGACCTATTTATAGATCGATGCATCAAAAATAATCTATAAATCCACTGGTTCGGATCTCCATTTTGACGACTAGGATACATGGCGTAAGACGTGACTGTGCAGAAAGTTTTGGCACAAAGTAAGCCAAAGAATAGCTGACTACAGCGACGGTGCCCACCAGAGTTTGTAAAAAGAGAAGTTCAGGAAGAGCAGAGCTTTGGCAGTTTTTTTTTTTTTTTTTTTTTTTTTATACTGTAACTGAACTTTTTTTGTTTGCACTGTGTTCATATTTTACAATGACTGCCGGAATCAAGAAGGAACATCATATGGTTTCTCATTGTTATAGCTGCAATGACCTCACCAGCAATTTATGTCTCTTGCACTTTACTCCCCCATATAAATGTTTGTCTCACTACGCCCCCCCCTTAAGAATTTCCTTCCTTCAGAGTATACAGGTTAGCTGCACTTACATGCCCGTGATGGGAGATACATACTTGTGTCCGACAATCCTCTATACCTGACTGGAGGCATGGTACTTTACTCTGTGAAGTTCTAGAATTTGACCACTAGCGGTTTTTCAGCTACCAGACGCCTGGTTACGGATGGACCACTCCCTTCTGTGCAAGAGGCATCGGAACCAGAAAGCTGCCCTACTGCTACGACCACACAGACTGAGAGGGTTAAAGTCACAACTGCAAAAGGTATTGCTTTGCGTCTGCGGTTTCTTTCTGCTTAGGAACTATAGATCTGCCATAATCAGTTATGATAAATCTCCTTTTCTGTGCTAAAGCTAATAATGGGCGGTTATCTGCGTGTATTTGGGCAGTAGTAACATCCATTTGCTCAGATTCAAATCCATGACTCCACTGCTGCAAGGAATTTGAGCTAACTACTGAACATATGTAGTGACCCAGCGGTTTACTGCTATAGGGAATAAGTTGTTTGGTTGTAACAGCCAGGAAGAGTGGAGAAACTGTAGACTGAAACATGCCAGCCCTATGAGCCAATAGCATCCAGAAATGTAACTGTAGAAAGTACCTGCCTCTGAGGGAGAGAAATATTAAGTCTAACAGAAGGTTTAGGGCCCATTACAATAAAGACTGCTGGGAAAATACAAGTCAATGAAGGTAATGTGTGTATGTTGGTTGAGGACTTTGCTGCATTTTGGTTGGGGTTAGATGTTTCAAGCCCCCTATCATACTTAAAGAAGCACTCCCACAATATTTTTTTATTCTCTGACCTGTTAGTACATGATGTAAACTGTAGTAAAGGTAATCTTACCAGTGACTGTATTTGAGTTATTCCCTTCCTTGTGATCCTCAGCTGTGTCATGTGACCAGTGCTTTGACTTTCCAAATAACACAACATCTTGTATGTGGGCAAGACGCCAGTTTCTTTCTTTATTCCTATGGGAGCCTCAATGTCCATCTCACAGTAATGAATACAAAAGTAACTGACTTTCTGTCCTGTGTCAGTTGGAGAGTGTTGGTCACATGACAGAGCTGAGTATCAAAAGGGAGATTATAACTCACAAATACAGTCACCGGTAAGAAGATTACTTTCACTACATATTACATCATTTGAGAATACAAATTTTTGTGAGAGTGCTATTATTACCTATGAATTGGTATGTTTGAACAGTTTAACTCTGGAAAGGGACTTGGGGGAAAAAAACACCTTACTGCCTATCCCTCCTTATGTACAACTGAAGGACAACTGTCTATGCAACCTGTAAAGACTGTGCCTACTTCAGCAATTGCATTGCAACCCACCTTATACCAGACAGGAGACCACTCACCAGGGTGTGTCCCAAGGGGAAGAAAAAGTGCATCCCTCCCTTCACTGTACTTGGCCAAGGAAGGACCACAGCTGCCATGAGGACTACTAGCACCATCTGGCCTCTGCTACCATTCCTGTCCTCACTGCCACCTGCGGACTACTACCACTCCCGTCCTCTTGTCTCCCACCCGGACCATTGCACATAGTTGCCAACTTTTGAAAACAGACTTTAGGGAGATTTTAAAAAAAAGTGAACAAAAGGGCATGTGTAGCATACCATCCATATTTTATTTTTTATTTTTTACCTTATGCCCTGTCCTTTTATATAGTACATCCTCCAACCTAACACATTTAAATCACAAATATGACAATCTGACAACCTTCAGCACAGTTCAAAATGAATGCAGACCACACACCAAACCCCCTAAAGCTGGGCATACATATTAAATCTATGTTGGCCAAACCTGTTTATTTCAGTCGATCGAATGACCATCTAATCATGTATATGGGACCTCTTGACTCTTCGCCCAGGTGCTGATGTCAGGGGACATAAGGATTTGTATATTGGATTTCAACTGCCTGATCCTTTTGTACTCAGTCTTTTTCAAGAATGGGGAGAGGGGAAAAAAGCCAATTTCCCATAACACTTTCAAAAAAAGTAATACAAACCAAAAGATAGATTCTTTACATGTTTATCATATGGTAATCATACTATTGCAGGCAATAGCTGTTGGGTTATGAAAACAGTGAAGTTGCGCCTTTAGCTAAAGATGGATTTAGACTGGCTGATTTTCGTTTACCCCTTGTTCCGAATCTAGTGGAAAGTGACTTTCCTATTTCTACTCTTAGTTTGGGAGAACAGAGAGCGAGAAGGAAAGAGAGCATCTACTACAGCAATTGAATCCCCTCACAAGAAGAGCATCCTCAGCACTTCTCGGTTTGCTTCCTTCAGCTCTGAGGCTGTTGATAGTCCATCTAAAGGTATGAATAACAAATGATGAAGCTGTGTGGAGTTTACTATAAGTAAGGTAAGGGTTTACTGTTTATTTGTCGTACAGAGTGACAGAGATAACTGGAAAAAATTTCAAGGCAGAGGAATCCCTATTGCATCCAGTGGTTTGAGGTGGGAAAATGAACTAGATTCACAGACCCTACCTATACTGTACCAGTAAACCCCTCACTTACTTACAGTACCCAGGGACGTAGCTACCATGGAAGCGGTTGCTACGGGGCCCGAACTCAAGAAGGGGCCCAGGAAGAGAACAATAGATTTATTTGCAGGGCCCAGGGGGGGGGGGGGAGCGGTGAGTATGGTACTCCTAGTCCTAGCACTGGTATTGGGGCCTGTTTAAAAATTTGTTGTGGGACCCAGTCAGTTCTACTCTGACAGTGTCTACTCTGTGTCTTGCAAATGTTCCCATCATAGACATTTTATCGCTTATCTACTGAACGTGCTATAACTTTCTAGTGGGTACAGGTATCAGGTCTCCAGAACTAGCATCTGCCAATCCTATCTTTCTTAATGAGGGGTCCTCTAACCTTGCATGTTGCCCCAGATGGCGTTAGTCTAGAAACTTCATAATGCCCTATAAATTATTTAATAATGTCCTAATACTCTATACATAAAAAGGGATTGTAATGAATGCTTCTTGTTAAAACTGACCCTATGGGATTATTAGCGATGGAGGATCTTCAGCTCTTCATAGAAATACATTGAATGAGTTTCTATATAGCCTAGTAATGGAAAAGATCATCATTAGATGGGGAAGGCTAGTAACATTAATGTATGGCTGAAAAAAATAGCCTTTGATCTCCAACTTGCGACTCTCCAACTTTTGCAAAACTATAGCGCCCAACATGCAGCAGTTATAGAATACTTGGAGTAGTAGTTTCAGGAGAACCATAGGTGTGGGGACACCTGCTGTAGATACTGCTTAAACGTTCTCTCCCAGGTTTTCATACACTTGTCCTACACTTTTATATCTGCAGTCAGTCTTACTAATAACAAACATTTCTACCCCCAGGGCTGTCAATCGCTCATGTGTGTTGCATGATTGATGTGTTTTCATTTAATTACAGAATATTTATTTATTTTTATGGGAGGTAATTATATTATTTCATGGTGTGGCACCCTAGTGAAAAACAATTAACGCTTCTCATGCAGTAATACAATATATCCATAGTCCCATGTAAACCTAATACTGAGAAATTTCCTGGGACACAACATACAGACTGTGAAATGTGGCCTCAGATAATTATACATTTCTTATTACAATGGATCTCATACTGACTTCTACCTTGGGTGAACCTATAGCAGTCGTTCACCCCCTACACAACATTTTACATTTTGGCAAGTTATTTTACTTCTTTTTCTACTGATGTTGAGTTACAGCCAAGAGCTGCATTTACAGTTTTGCTGGTTGCTACTAGAATCTGTCAACACTGGGCTGGGACACACCAGAAGACTGAGATGGTCAACCAACTATTCTTTTGGCTGATACCACCACACATGTATATAATCCCTTTCATAATGTATTAAAAGTTTTCAGATGAGAACTTCAACAGGTTCTTTGCATGAAATTGGCAGGCATGAGGAAGTGACTTGGTGATGGCCTTTTGGGGCATATTTATCTCAGGACTCATAGTAAGCAATGCTTTCTACTCCAGCATGTTCATAGAGAACATTTGGTTTTCTGTACGGTATCTGTTTACAGGAGTAGACAAAACATACTCTATACTAAACAAGCAAGGGTAAGAAGCCAGCAGCCTGCAACACTTGACTGCTGCAGGCATTGTGTGCAAGTTATAACTAATAGTACTATGGACAAAAGACAGAGGAGCTTAAAGAATCAGCAGATGTAGTAAAGGTAGTTTTCTACATGAGCAAGAGTTCTGGGCTTTGCTCTGTAGATTGTCACCGAGAAGTGTGAGTGCTAATACCACCAACATATCCACCACTACTGCTCAGATTTCATCCCAGGGATAAAGGTGTTTTCCAGTCTATAGTCAGCTGAAGCAAGCCAACATGTCGGATTGCACTGCAGCCAAACTTGTGCTTTGCCTTTCTCATCATGAACGTTGTATATGTATCCTTAGATCATGTACTTTGTCCTCCTGATGACTGGATTAGATGGTGGCATGCTGCCCAATCTGAGACATCACAGGTTTCCCAGATCTGCCTCTGTCTGACAGGCAATTTAGTTTTGCCAACCATTACACTATTTTATTCCTAGGAGCCCATTCTTGTTTGTTTATTTAGGACTTTGAACTTTGAACTTTTTGGCCCTTGTTTCTAGTGACGGGAATTTTTGTTTTCTGTTAATACAAACACTAGTAAAAATTTTTTTTTTTTTTACTGTTCAGAGTACTGGCCCCTGCAGCTGTCAGGACATACTGGGAGTAGTAGTTATGAGTCTGTTTGGCTACCCCACTCTATGGGAGGAGTAATTTTTGTATAATATTAGTAACCCATACACTTAGTCTACGGACCAAGTACATAGTAAATATCCTTATGTAATGGCCCAACCAAATAATCAGTTGCAGTCCAAGGACTAATATTAACATGTTCGCCCCTTTTACAATATTTGTTGATCGTACAGTTGAAGCAAATGGTGTTTTTTTTGGGGGGGGGGGGGGGGGGAGATGTTGCTTTTCCCATCTGATGTGAGAGAGAACTGAGGAAACTAAAGTTATGTATAGGAACCATTGGCTTCATCAAAACTGCTGAACCGTAAGGGCCATGACTAATTTTGAAAAACACGCTTTCATGTGTTTTTTGATGTGTGTATTTTTTTTTTTTTACTTTGGTAAGGTGAATTTTCAGCTTGAGGTTTTTGAAGATCTGTTTAAAAATAAAAAATGCTGCTTCCCATTGAAAGGAATGGGAGGCAGTTTTTTTTGGAGCTGATTTTGAGGCAGAAATGCTCCAAAATGGGCAACAAAAACTTTGAACTGGCCCTAACACTGCTTTCACTTTTTCAGAGCTATTTAACAAATGAAAGTTGAGCTATAATTGGCTGAAATGGGCAGCTAAGGCTCCATTAACATAAGCCTTATGAAATCTGCCTGCCGGAGTTCACAGGATAAATGCCAGAGATCGGCCGGACAAAAAAGTCCTACATGCACAACTTTTTGTCCGGCCAAAAGTTGGTGTTATACCGGAAAGATCCAATGGTAGTCAATGGGGATGTGGCAGTTCTGGGCATTATCTGGCTATGCTGGATACGATGAACTCTACAAGCTGTTCCTCTGTTGGATTTCATTACGCTGATGTGAACCGGGTTGTGTTTTTTTTTGGGGGTTTTGTTTTTTAAGGAGGCCCACATGTGCTAAACCCACCCATAATAGTGAAGATGGACATATTATTTTGAATGGATGTTTGTAACAGGTGCTATAGGGTTGATAGGCTGAATGATTTAAGCTCATACTACATTGAGAATGTATCTGATTACTTTTGTTTGATTTATAGTTTTCTTCTGTTAAGTAAGTTTTTAAAGTTTTGTTTTAATTTATGATTTTTGTGTTCTAGAACAAATTTCTCCAAAGAGAAAACCTCACACATCTGGTAAGTTCCCATCTTGTCATCTCCTTATGGATTTACCATTATGATAATGATTACTTTAATTTAGATCTGCACAAAATCCAAAAATTCAAGTGTAAATGCAGTTAATCTCAGATTATCTTTCCCCAATTATCAAAATATTCAGATTCTACATTGTTAAAGGGGCTGTTTTACACTGGTAGACATTTTGCCTGGGAAAAATACCTGGTAGTCTTACTTGGTAGCTATTTAAATGGATGGCCAAATATGTAATATAATAACAGCCCCATCCACTGTGGCTCATAGAGAAGAGTTCATATGCCCTAGTAGACCCTGTCTTGATGGGACCACCCTTCCACGAACACATTAATGAATATCAAAATAGTAGGATTAAAATTGTTTGTGTGAACTTTTGTATGATGCCACAGCCCTCTGGTATTCTCCCAGTTGTAATTGTGTGTTTTTTTTTTTTTGTTTTTTTTTTGAGTAGTCCCATCTTAGATACTGTATTTAAGGCATGTCCATAGGAGATGTCTGATAGATGGGCATCCTACTTATTTTGATAATTGGGATCTCCTGACCCTCTTGGACACACACTTATCTCCAGAACAAGGGTCCTTGACTTTCTTCCAGAATGAATAGAGCAGTGATGTGTACACAGCTCTCTCCATCCACTTCTTTTGGAGTTGTGCAAACAATTAAGCACATTTGGTAGGGTATCGTCCATAGAAGTGAATGCAGAGAAAGACACACATGTGAACTCCTCTCTATTCATTCTCTGCCTTGTGGTGGCCAATCCAGGAGGGATATCCAGGGTGACCTTCCATTCCTATCACTATGCATAACTAGGAAGAGATCAAAAACATCAATATGAAAAGTAAACTATAATGCCTATATCTTTACAGGGGATAGCCTAAGGATCCTCAATGGAGTCTCCCATGTAGAGGTGAAGAAAGGGGAGAAGGCAGAATTGCGCTGTTCAATCCAGGGAACACCCCCACTCGCAGCTTCATGGGTGCGGAACAAGAAACCGGTACAGAAAGTTAAATGTGTGATTTACAGCTTTGTGTGAGAGGCCATTGTAATATGAAATGTCTTGCTGTACTTAAACTTCTTGAGTCCAATTGAAACTCCATTGTTGTTAATCTGGAAACTGAAAGTGACTGTATCCCTATGTCAGTAAACTCCTCCAGCAGCTCCGACATAGTAGTGTAGGTCTCGTCAGTGACGGCAGAGGATGGGTTGCATCCTTGCCTAAAGGTTCCGCTGTAAGAGGGCATTGTTAAACTGTGTAGACCTATAAGATGGGTATTATACACGATAGAAGTGGTGTACAGAGGCTGAGATCAAAACAAGGGTCTGCCTTTTAATATATACAGTACATGGACCATTTCAGTTCTACCTCTGTACAGCAATAGGGCGACGTTTGAGAGTTGCTGTGCCCAGGCTGCCTTCTCCGATGTTGGAAAGCTTCTGTTTTCTAGAAGCTCCTCAAATGCCTCAATAAGATTAGGATTATTCCAGACCATGGACAATATTTTGCTGGGATGTAGGTGTAAGAGCCAGGGGCAGACTGGGAACTTAAAGTGGCTGTGGGGAAAAAAAAAACTAAGTGAGGCCAGCAATACAGTAATGCAGCACAAAATACTGCTGCCCCCACCGCAGCATTCAACTCTATCGCTGTCCTGAGCAGGGGTGGGATTAAAATTTTTAACAGGTTCCCTACTCAACGGTTGGACATGCGGCGTCACAACGTACAGTACAGACCAAAAGTTTGGACACCCCTTCTTATTCAAAGAGTTTTCTTTATTTTCAGGACTATGAAAATTGTAGATTCACACTGAAGGCATCAAAACTATGAATTAACACATGTGGAATTATATACATAACAAACAAGTGTGAAACAACTGAAAATATGTCATATTCTAGGTTCTTCAAAGTAGCCACCTTTTGCTTTGATTACTGCTTTGCACACTCTTGGCATTCTCTTGATGAGCTTCAAGAGGTAGTCCCCTGAAATGGTTTTCACTTCACAGGTGTGCCCTGTCAGGTTTAATAAGTGGGATTTCTTGCCTTATAAATGGGGTTGGGACCATCAGTTGCATTGAGGAGAAGTCAGGTGGATACACAGCTGATAGTCCTACTGAATAGACTGTTAGAATTTGTATTATGGCAAGTAAAAAGCAGCTAAGTAAAGAAAAAACGAGTGGCCATCATTACTTTAAGAAATGAAGGTCAGTCAGCCGAAAAATTGGGAAAACTTTGAAAGTAAGGGCTATTTGACCATGAAGGAGAGTGATTGATTGGGTGCTGCACCAGATGACCTGGCCTCCACAGTCACCGGACCTGAACCCAATCGCGATGGTTTGGGGTGAGCTGGACTGCAGAGTCAAGGCAAAAGGGCCAACAAGTGCTAAGCATCTCTGGGAACTCCTTCAAGACTGTTGGAAGACCATTTCGGGGGACTACCTTTTGAAGCTCACCAAGAGAATGCCAAGAGTGTGCAAAGCAGTAATCAAAGCAAAAGGTGGCTACTTTGAAGAACCTAGAATATGACATATTTTCAGTTGTTTCACACTTGTTTGTTATGTATATAATTCCACATGTGTTAATTCATAGTTTTGATGCCTTCATAGTCATGAAAATAAAGAAAACTCTTTGAATGAGAAAGTGTGTCCAAACTTTTGGTCTGTACTGTGTATATATATATATATATATATACATACGCCATAGATATGCAACACACATACATATAAGATGTTTCCTATTTGATATAAATACAACATATACATGGTACACATAAATAAATACACTACACACACATACCACCCAACTAAGGAGCTAAACTATCAGCGGTCCGCGAAGCAATGGAAGCCAACATCTCCAGCTGCCCTGCCACCGCCAGAGCACCGGATGGGGACTTGGCCAGTAACACGGTTCTCCGATCCAGTTGTAAGTTTAACAACTGGATCTGGAGAACTGGAGGGAACTGTCTGAATCCCATGCCTGATACTGAGGACAACATTTGAATGCTGGAGGGCACTTTCTTCTGCCAGCCAGGTGCATATGTATCAGATGCTCCTAGCATTAATTAATGCTGAGAGCATCAGATTGTTATGTACCAGTGGGCGGCTGTGAGGAGGGCTTTTGCTTTGGGCATCGGCCTACCGGGAAATTTCCCTGTAGGGTCTATGGCCAGTTCGCCCCTGGTAAGACCCCTGTAATTTCAGGATTAATAATTTATATAAAACGATATTACTACACAAAAATATCATAGTGTACAGTTCTACAGTGGCAAATGGTATTGGCAAATTGATAGTCGTCCCACTTATGACTTTTTTACTGGGTCTTAGGAACTTTGAAGGGGTAGCATAAGATTAAGGTCTAGTATTCCCATAAATAGCACGATTCTTGTCAATTTGTAATGTCTGGTATCCCAGAACTGTATATACCCCATAGACAAGAATGTCATGGTATGCTGGGAGGGGGGGAGAATACTTTGTTATTAATCTCTTACAACCCTTTCAAGTCATGCCCTTGGTTTTCCAAAAAGGATCTCCACAATTCTGTTTCCAAATTGTAGATTTTTCTTTTGGACAATAATATGAACTTCATGCCTCACCTATATTTTGAGACTAAAAGAAAAAAGATGTGGCACGCAAGTCCATAGGATGGAACTCGATCTACACAAGACAGGTTCAAATTGCAATTATGCTCACCTTGGAGAATTGTGATCAGTCACAACAACTATATAGGCTTGTATGCTGGTTCCAGCATGGATGAAGAGGCTTGCTAGCTAGGTTATGTCCGTCACATCTGGGTGGTCAGTCACACTGGGATTGGCAACGAAGTAGTAAAAAGGTGACTTGTAACCAGCGCTTCCTCTTGTATAAATGTATTCTTATTATAAAATATAAACAAATAAATACAAAATCTATAACATAAAAAGTTGTATAGCAACAGTGACCATACAAAAGTGTAAGGTGATTACAAGTCCGTATAATGTGCTTCGGGCATGCCCTTTCTTCAGATGCATGCCTCACGTGACTGTCTATTAAAATGGATCTGAGTAGGCATTTCATATAATATAGGAATATCATAAATACAAATGACATTCACTTTAAATAAGTGTGAAGAGCACTACAAGGGAAATGACACTGGGGTGTGAAGTTTTTAATCTGCCTTCCTCTCGCACATACACACAGGACATTGGGTATAGCTAGATTAGGGAAGCTCATAGATAAGTCTAAACAGCCTCCTTGTCATGTACTCTTCTAATCCTGCACTTCACATTTATGAGGTTGTTGATGGCCCTCGAATTTCTGTCCGGACATCGGAGACTGAGAGCTGCCTGCTGATTCGACAATTGTGCGAGGAAGACGGCGGTAGCTACAACCTGTGCGTGCAAGACCAGACCGGGAGCGTACAGCATCAAATTAGCCTCGCCATTGTGGGTGAGTATACTGTGAGGCACCATCTTAATACAGTACTGCATCAATGAAAAGATGGTTTTGTCTGTGGAAACTTTTGTGGAAAATCTTGCTGCTTGGCATGCACTGATGTACATGTGGCCATCAATATCTTGCCAAATGGAGATAACCCAGTTGTTGCCTTTGGTCTGTTTACAGGCATAAGTGCATTGTATTACACAGTATATACTGAGATAGGATGCACTCTAGGTTTATGTGATTTTTTTTTTTTCTCTCGAATGTAGAACCTAGTAAAGAACTTATGTATGTTGTAAAAACCTCTCCGCAGCCACATCAGCATTCATTACCCATTGTACAGGAGCAAAGGAATTTATGTTCCGAAGTAAAGCTGGTTGTACACATTGGATTTGTCAGTGAGCTCCACAAAATACAAAGGGCTCCTTTTGCACATTAGATGAATGTTGACTATCTAATGCATATGGGGGTGTCTGGACTCTTCCCCCAAAGATGGATGTCTGGAGAAGTGGTTACATGTGTGATCCTTTGTTCTCATGGGAATACGCTGCTGCTAGAATATTCTCACTCCTCCTCTATGAAGAGGGGGACACAGCCCCAATCTAGTGGTGACTGTGGATGTGGCCTATTAATACCATGTTTATGTAAAATGAAATAAATGCATATACCACATAAAAGAAAATTGTGAACCCAATCTACGCAGATTTGCAGTGGATACTAGACCTTTCTTTAGCACAGTTGAAGTAAACTGCTGAAGGATTCACCCATACAGTTAAGCCTATAGTAGACTGAGCGAATATCGTACCGAATGTCGTTAATGCGAACAAAATTGACCAAGCCTCTCAAGATGTAATATGGTACCTCGGTCACAAATCTGCTCATATGATGAGGCATCTACTTGCTTACAGATCACATAGAGGAATTCCGCCTGGAGCCCACCTTCATGAGCAAGCATCTTTACATGTAATATACAGTGACTACTTTGTAGTGAATAGTTAACGAGCAAAAGTACGAATGTTGCTTTATGTAATGAGCACATTTTTTTTGTCACTAACGAGTTGAAAACTCTTTGCTCTATCTGCTGGTCTAATACAAGCCTTAAAGTATATGCATTTGTATTACATTTATATGTGTAACAAAAATAATACATGCCATACAAAACAAGTAAACACAGCCTTGCTCTGAAAAATAGCTAATTTGTGTGATCTAGCAGCGAGGTATCTCCCATCTCGAGTGTGTGAGATCTAGCAAAACATCAGGTAAACCTCGAACACTATGTGCCGGTATTCCTGTCTGAAGGACTGTGGGGAGGCATGATTTATTGTGGGGATGGTTGATCCAGTTCAAAGGAATTGTAATGCACTTCTAAATGACTGCATTGAATCTGCCTTCGACTATCTCGCCACCATCCTTTGCTTTGAGGTCTCCACCCCAGGACTGATAATAGATCACTACCTCCACATATTCCTTCACATTCTTGTCTGTTACCTGACATTTTATTTAACGGACTTTACATAAAATTACGATTGCACAAAACTATCTATGTAGTGTCTATATTGCTAGGCAACTGAGAAACGACAGTTATCATAAGTTCCTGTAAACTACTATTTTTATAGAAGTTTCGTGATACCCCCAGCTCTAAAAAATGCATTTAGGTTATTGTTTGCGTAGGTCATAATATGTCAAGTAGGGGTAAGTGAACAAGAACTACATGCGTCTTAAAGGGAACCTGTCACCAGTTTTATGGTGTCCTAACTGAGGCATAAATCAGAGAAATGAAGTTCATAAATGATCACACGCATGAATCCTAAGAAAAAAGTAGTGAATAGTGATCTGGATTAATTAAGACTTAACTTTTACTTTTGATACGCTATAAAATATATCCCTCAAAATATACTAGAGGTTGAATGTAAAATACAGTTTTCCACAGTCCCACACTCAGGGGGGCTCCTTGGAAACAAAAACAGCTGTGTCTACACTTGTACAATCCGTGTCGGTCACTAAAGGGTGGCAAGAGCTGATATGCACAAGCACCTTAGGTGCACAAAGACGAGGTAGCAGTAATCAGTGTATACTGGCACCCTATGTGCACAATTCAAGCAATAATGCTGAAGACAACATGTAGCAGTGTATACATAATGCACAGCGGCATAAAGAAAGAAAAAACAAAAAAACACACTGATTAGGTGCAAGAAGATACCGTGCAACGGAAATGCACAGCTGCACCTATATCATAAAGGTGCACGGAGGCACCATTGAAACCCAGTGTCCTACCCTACAGGTGATGGGCACTTCAGACAGCTCCGTTCCGTTGTTTCTTGGTAGGGTGGTCCGGTTCGATGGTAGGGAGTCTTCACGATATGGGGGGGGATCACAGGAAGATGTTCCTATTTGTCCCTAGACGACCCTCAGGGCCCTACAATAGCCCTGTTAGTCTAACCACGGGGTGTCCCACTAGTTGGGCCCCCGTCCGGAACCTAACCCTGGAATTGAGTTTCCTATTTTGCCCTGAAAAGATCCCAACATGCACGTTTCTGAGGCAGAAACAATCCTCTCATCAGGGGAATATGAAAAGTGGGCTAAAATATGTTTCGCTTGCCGGAGACTATGTTCACCACCAAGCATTTGCTGGGAGGAGTACTCACCAGCAGGTACAAGAACCACTGGGAAAGATGGCTCCCAAGTGGAATAGAATGCACAGGTAGGTGCAAAACAGAAAGGGAAAAAGGAAAGGGACAGATGAAAGACCCCCCTCCCTTCGTTGCGGTACACAATTGGGGCCGCAGGCATTGATGTTACCTAGCTTCTCTGCAGGAGCCCGCCAGTCTTTTAAAGGGTCGCATCGACCTATGCGCGCGACGCGCAGTATGATGACGTCAGCGATCGCGGGATGTGAGGATGGCGCATGCATAAAGAGATTTGCCAGGACCCAAAGTGTAGCGTGCATTGAACAGCGCTTACTGCGCCTAAACCAGTGGCCAATAGCGAAAGTAGGTCACCGCACAGGCGCGTCACCTACAGTGCATGTGCTACAACTTGAAGATACACTGCCGGTTTCGCCGGACATCACAGCCCTCATGCCGATGTCAATAGCATGAGGGAAAGTTCCACAGTATATAAAGTATAAGCATAGGGACACTGTCCACCAAATGCATACTGTGGGAACATGTTAAACATGAGGAGGACAAAAAATATAAGTACATAGATTGTCCATACATAGGGGCATTAATATGAAAGCACCATATGGGTGTATACTGATAGGTATCGGGATATATGTCCATACAGTGTACACCTAAGCAGACCCCGATATGGGTATGTAATAGGTGAAGAATGGTATTTGTGGTGGTTTGATGCTTTCATTTCTTAACCATGGCTATAAAGGAGACTCAAAAAGGGGATGGTGGGCACCATAAAAGGTAGAGTCCGTTCTAACGGAATGTGGAGAAAAATTCATCATTGGGATAGGTTAGTTATAGAGCTTCCAATTATATCAAAGGATGGGCAAATCTCAACGGGCACTTTTAATGGGTGTTACAGGAAGCAACCAAAATTGAGTTGTTCATTCAAACCTCTAGGGGATACTGTATCGAGTTGGAATGTCCAGCGTGCTTCCCGCTGTAATAGGAGACGGTCCCAATCGCCACCACGTATAGGTGGTGGGATTTTGTCGATGCCTATAGCCTTGATGCAGCTTGGATCCCCTCCGTGGATGTCATTCACATGCCGGGCTACTGGTGTATCGCGCTCATTCGTGATATCGCCCAGGTGCTCCCCGAGGCATCTGCGCAGCTCTTTTAGTCTTGCCTATATATTCAAGTCCGCACACGCATGTGATCTTATAGATCGCACCCCGTGTGCGGCAATTGATGAAATCCTTGTTAGTGAAGGACTTCTGCAGATTTGAACTAAAGAAGGTTTTGCTGCTTTGTAGTATCTTGCAGGCCACACAGCCACTGCACCTATAACAGCCATTGATCTTACGGTCCAGCCATGTGGTCCCTTGAGTGGCTGGGGTGTAGTGGCTGTGGACAAGCATATCTTTGAGGCTGCTGCCTCTCCTAAAAGAGATCTGCGGATAACTGAAAATGGTATCTTTAATTTCGGGGTCCTTCAATAAAACGGGCCAATGCTTACGGAGGATGTCCCTGATCTGTCCTGATGCCTCATCAAATGTTGCGATGAGGCAGATCTTTTTTTCGGTCTCCTCTTTGACCTTGGGCACCAGGAGATCGGACCATTTTGCTGATGGTGTGGTCCGGTATGCTGGTTTTAGGACATCATTGGGATATCCTCTAGCAAGGAACCGTTTTTGTAGGACCTTTTGCTTGAACGACGAACTCTTGACTTACTGGAGCAGTTGCGTCTTAAGTGCAAATATTGACTTTTTGGTATACCTCTTTTCTGAGAAAGGGGGTGGCCACTGTCCCAGTGTAGTACAGAGTTGGTCGACGTAGGCTTCCTGTAAATTGTAGTGTCAAGCTTGTTTGAGATGCCTCTAGATACTTTTATCTAGAAATGGCAGATTGTCCCTGTTTGCTTCTGATGTGAAGCGTAATCCTACTTCATTGGAGTTAAGTTTAAGCACAAACTCCAAGAAGGACTCTTTCGTGCCATTCCATATGACAAAGATGTCATCTATATACCGCGCCCACATAAGGATGGGCCCGGTACATGACTACATCGTATCACCAAAAACCATTGTTGCCTCCCACCAGCCCAGGAGCAAATTGGCATAGGACGGCACACAGGAACATCCCATTGCCGTGCCCCTGAGCTGGTGGTAGGTCCTGGTGTTTAAAGAGGAAAAAGTTGTGCGTTAGGAGGAACCTTTAAGGCCCCTTTCACACGGGTGAGTATTCCGCGCGGATGCGATGCGTGAGGTGAACACATTGCACCCGCACTGAATACCGACCCATTCATTTCTATGGGGCTGTTCACATGAGCGGTGATTTTCACGCATCACTTATGCGTTGCGTGAAAATCGCAGCATGCTGTATATTCTGCGTTTTTCACGCAACGCAGGCCCCATAGAAGTGAATGGGGTTGCTTGCGGACGCTTGCGATTTTCACGCAAGTGCGGATGCGGTGCGATTTTCACGCACGGTTGCTAGGAGACGATCGGGATGGAGACCTGATCATTATTATTTTCCCTTATAACATGGTTATAAGGGAAAATAATAGCATTCTGAATGCATAGTAAAACAGCGCTGGAGGGGTTAAAAAAAATAAAATAAATAATAATAATTTAACTCTTCTTAGTCCACTTGATCGCGTAGCCCGGCATCTCCTTCTGTCTCCTTTTGTTGAATAGGACCTATGGTGAGCATTAAGTACAGTTACAGGACCTTTTGATGACGTCACTCCGGTCATCACATGGTACATCACATGGATCTTTTACCATGGTGATGGATCATGTGATGACCGGAGTGACATCATCAAATGTCCTGTTCCTGTAATTAATGCTCACCACAGGTCCTGTTCAACAAAGGAGACAGAAGGAGATGCCAGCTAAGTGATCAAGTGGACTAAGGTGAGTTAAATTTTTATTTTATTTTTAACCCCTCCAACGCTGTTTTATTATGCATTCTGTATTCAGAATGCTATTATTTTTTCTTATAACCATGTTATAAGGGGAAATAATACAATCTACAGAACACCGATCCCAAGCCCGAACTTCTGTGAAGAAGTTCGGGTTTGGGTACCAAACATGCGCGATTTTTCTCACGCGAGTGCAAAACGCATTACAATGTTTTGCACTCGCGTGGAAAAATCGCGGGTGTTCCCGCAACGCACCCGCACATTTTCCCGCAACGCCCGTGTCAAAGAGGCCTAATAGTCTCAGCACAAATTGGTTATGTGCCCTGTACTGGGTTCCCCTCATGTTGAGATACTCAACTGCCCTGAGTCCTGACTCATGGGGAATGGAGGAGTATAGGGCCTCGACGTCTCTACCGCCCAGGATACTGCTATCCTCAATGGTGACATCATCAATTTTCCTCAAGAGGTCCATACTGTTGCGAATGTAAGATGGCAGGCATACGACAAAAGGCATAAGGATGTGATCTATATACACTCACCTAAAGAATTATTAGGAACACCATACTAATACGGTGTTGGACCCCCTTTTGCCTTCAGAACTGCCTTAATTCTACGTGGCGTTGATTCAACAAGGTGCTGATAGCATTCTTTAGAGATGTTGGCCCATATTGATAGGGAGGGAGGCCATTTTGGATTTGGTATTCACAAATGGGGATTCGGTATATGATGTCATTGTAGGCGAAACCTTGGGATCTAGTGATCACCAGTCAGTGTGGTTTAATATAAGAACTGTGAAAGAGTCCCACCACACAAAAACAAAAGTTTTAGATTTTAGAAAAACAGACTTTTCAAAAATGAAATTAGTCATAAATGAGTCCTTATCAGACTGGAACGGATTACATGGAGTCCAGGAGAAATGGGACTACTTAAAAGGTGCATTATTGAAGGCAACAGAAAATTGCATTAGACTTGTCAGTAAAAGCAAAAAAAGGAGGAGACCAATGTGGTACTCAGCAGAAGTGGCCCAAATCATTAAAAATAAAAAGCTAGCATTTTGTAATTATAAAAAAACCCAGAGCAATGAAGATAAGGAAATCTACAAGATTAGGCAGCGAGAGGCCAAGCAAGTTATAAGAACTTCTAAAGCGCAGGCAGAAGAAAAACTAGCTCAGTCTATGAAAAAAGGGGATAAGACATTCTTCAGATATATAAATGAAAAAAGGAAATTAAAACAAGGAATAACTAAATTAAAAACAAAGGACGGAAGGTATGTAGAAGAGAATAAAGGGCTAGCCGACTGCCTTAATGAATACTTCTGTTCAGTTTTTACAAAAGAAAAAGGAGGACCTCCACTAGAAAGGATGACTATTAAATCGTTTGATGCATGTATCTTTACAGAGGAAGATGTTCTAAGTTTGCTGTCTAAGGTGAAGACAAATAAGTCACAGGGGCCTGATGAGATACACCCAAAATTATTAAGAGCTTAGTGGTGAGCTGGCAAAACCGTTAACAGATTTATTTAACCAATCATTAGTAACAGGAGTCGTCCCGGAAGATTGGAAATTGGCAAATGTCGTGCCCATTCACAAGAAAGGTAGTAGGGAGGAATCGAGCAACTATAGACCAGTGAGTCTGACATCAATAGTAGGCAAATTAATGGAAACCCTATTAAAGGATAGGATTGTGGAACATCTAAAATCCCATGGATTGCAAGATGAAAAACATGGGTTTACTTCAGGGAGATCATGTCAAACAAATCTTATAGATTTTTTTGAGTGGGTGAATAAAATAATAGACGGTGGAGGTGCAGTAGACATCGCATATCTAGATTTTAGAAAGGCTTTTGACACTGTCCCACATAGAAGACTTATCAATAAACTGCAGTCATTGAGCATGGACTCCCATATTGTTGAGTGGATTAGGCAGTGGCTGAGTGACAGACAACAGAGGGTTGTAGTCAATGGAGAACATTCAAAACAAGGTAATGTTACCAGTGGGGTTCCACAGGGATCTGTACTGGGACCGATTTTGTTTAATATCTTCATAAGTGATATTGCAAAAGGCCTCGCTGGTAAGGTTTGTCTTTTTGCTGATGACACAAAGATATGTAACAGGGTTGATGTTCCTGGAGGGAAACGCCAAATGGAAAAGGATTTAGGAAAACTAGAAGAATGGTCAGAACTCTGGAAACTGAAATTTAATGTGGATAAGTGCAAGATAATGCACCTGGGGCGTAAAAACCCAAGGGCAGAATATAGAATATTTGACACAGTCCTGACCTCAGTATCTGAGGAAAGGGATTTAGGAGTAATTATTTCAGAAGACTTAAAGGTGGGAAGACCATGTAATAGAGCAGCACGAAATGCCAGCAGAATGCTTGGATGTATAGGGAGAGGTATAAGCAGTAGAAAGAGTGAAGTGCTTATGCCGCTGTACAGAACACTGGTGAGACCTCACTTGGAGTATTGTGCGCAGTACTGGAGGCCATATCTCCAGAAGGATATAGATACTCTAGAGAGAGTTCAGAGAAGAGCTACTAAACTAGTACATGGATTGCAGGATAAAACTTACCAGGAAAGGTTAAAGGACCTTAATATGTATAGTTTGGAAGAAAGAAGAGACAGAGGGGATATGATAGAAACTTTTAAATACATAAAGGGAATCAACTCGGTAAAGGAAGAGAGCATATTTAAAAGAAGAAAAACTACCACAAGAGGACACAGTTTTAAATTAGAGGGGCAAAGGTTTAAAAGTAATAGAAGGAAGTATTACTTTACTGAGAGAGTAGTGGATGCATGGAATAGCCTTCCTGCAGAAGTGGTAGCTGCAAATACAGTGAAGGGGTTTAAGCATGCATGGGATAGGCATAAGGCCATCCTTTATATAAGATAGGGCCGGGGGCTATCCATAGTATTCAGTATATTGGGCAGACTAGATGGGCCAAATGGTTCTTATCTGCCGACACATTCTATGTTTCTATAGCATCTTGCAGTTGATGGAGATTTGAGGGATGCACATCCAGGGCACGAAGCTCCAATTCCACCACATCCTAAAGATGCTCTATTGGGTTGAGATCTGGTGACTGTGGGGGCCATTTTAGTACAGTGAACTCATTGTCATGTTCAAGAAACCAATTTGAAATGATTCGAGCTTTGTGACATGGTGCATTATCCTGCTGGAAGTAGCCATCAGAGGATGGATAAATGTTCTCATTCTGTTTACGCCAAATTCGGACTCTACCATTTGAATGTGTCAACAGAAATCGAGACTCATCAGACCAGGCAACATTTTTCCAGTCTTCAACAGTCCAATTTTGGTGAGCTCGTGCAAATTGTAGCCTCTTTTTCCTATTTGTAGTGGAGATGAGTGGTACCCGGTGGGGTCTTCTGCTGTTGTAGCCCATCCGCCTCAAGGTTGTGCGTGTTGTGGCTTCACAAATGCTTTGCTGCATACCTCGGTTGTAACGAGTGGTTATTTCAGTCAACATTGCTCTTCTATCAGCTTGAATCAGTCGGCCCATTCTCCTCTGACCTCTAGCATCCACAAGGCATTTTTGCCCACAGGACTGCCGCATACTGGATGTTTTTCCCTTTTCACACCATTCTTTGTAAACCCTAGAAATGGTTGTGCGTGAAAATCCCTGTAACTGAGCAGATTGTGAAATACTCAGACCGGCCCGTCTGGCACCAACAACCATGCCACGCTCAAAATTGCTTAAATCACCTTTCTTTCCCATTCTGACATTCAGTTTGGAGTTCAGGAGATTGTCTTGACCAGGAGCACCCCCCTAAATGCATTGAAGCAACTGCCATGTGATTGGTTGACTAGATAATTGCATTAATGAGAAATAGAACAGGTGTTCCTAATAATTAGGTGAGTGTATATGCCTGCATTCTGACAAGCTGTTGATCCCAGAGACTATTTGACGCCCTTTGATAGGGCTAGTCCCCTTGTGGATCTTTGGGAGACTGTAAAATGTCGCCATGGTCAGATTCTTTGGACAGAGGAATTCAAATTCTTCCTCCGAAATGATCTTTCCTCCTTTCGCCTTGTTCAAAATCCCCCTCAGTTCTCCCAAAAAAAGCTACAGTGGTATTACATGAAAGTACCATAGAGTTGTTCCTATCAGTGAGAAGTTGTTGACACATGTTTAGTATCACAGTATTTCCACCCTTGTCGGAGGGTTTGATAGTAATACTGGGATCTCTTTTCAGGGACTGTATTGCATTCCATTCCTCAGCTGAGTAGTTACGACTGGGAGAGGAAGGTCAAATATCTGCAAGGTCCCTGCAGACCAATTGCAAGAAAACATCCAGGCAGGAAACTTCGCCTGCAGGTGACATTTTCTTGCTACTGTTCCTCAAGGAGGTGAAAGGGCCTTCCCCCTTCTTTTTTGTCCAAAACATCAGACAAACCGTGTAGTAGTTTAACATCATCTAACAAATCAAGGGGAATCCCCAGGTCCCGACACTGTCGCTTGTCTGTATTGATGTGAAATTTTTGCCACATCAGTTTGCGGATAAAGAGGTGGAGACCGAAAAAAAAAATCCGCCTCATCGCAACATTTGATGAGGCATCAGGACAGATCAGGGACATCCTCCGTAAGCATTGGCCCATTTTATTGATGGACCCCGAAATTAAAGGGACCATTTTCAGTTATCCGCAAATCTCTTTCAGGAGAGGCAGCAGCCTCAAAGATATGCTTGTCCACAGCCACTACACCCCAGCCACTCAAGGGACCACATGGCTGGACCGTAAGATCAATGGCTGTTATAGGTGCAGTGGCTGTGTGGCCTGCAAGATACTACAAAGCAGCAAAACCTTCTTTAGTTCAAATCTGCAGATGTCCTTTACTAACAAGGATTTCATCAATTGCCGCACACGGGGTGTGATCTATAAGATCACATGCGTGTGCGGACTTGAATATATAGGCAAGACTAAGGCCTCTTTCAGACGGGCGTTGCGGGAAAAAGTGCGGGTGCGTTGCGGGAACACGCACAATTTTTCTGCGCGAGTGCAAAACATTGTAATGTGTTTTGCACTCTCGTGAGAAAAATCGTGCATGTTTGGTACCCAAACCCGAACTTCTTCACAGAAGTTCGGGCTTGGGATCGGGGTTGTGTAGATTGTATTATTTTCCCTTATAACATGGTTATAAGGGAAAATAATAGCATTCTGAATACAGAATGCATAGCAAAATAGTGCTGGAGGGGTTAAAAAAAAAAATAATAATAATAATAATTAACTCCCCTTTAATCCACTTGTTCGCGCAGCCCGGCTTCTCTTCTGTCTCCTTATTTGCTGAACAGGACCTGTGGTGAGCATTCATTGCAGGAACAGGACCTGTGGTGACGTCACTCCGGTCATCACATGATCCATCACCATGGTAAAAGATCATGTGATGACTGGAGTGACGTCACCACAGGTCCTGTTCCTCCACACAGCTAAGATGAAGACAGAAGGAGATGCCGGCTTTGCGATCAAGTGGATTAAGGGGAGTTAAATTTTTATTTTATTTTTTAACCCCTCCAGCACTATTTTACTATGCATTCTGTATTCAGAATGCTATTTTCCTTTATAACCATGTTATAAGGGAAAATAATAATGATCGGGTCTCCATCCCGATCGTCTCCTAGCAACCGTGCGTGAAAATCGCACCGCATCCGCACTTGCTTGCGGATGCTTGTGATTTTCACGCAACCCCATTCACTTCTATGGGGCCTGCGTTGCGTGAAAAACGCAGAATATAGAGCATGCTGCGATTTTCACGCAACGCACAAGTGATGCGTGAAAATCACTGCTCATGTGAACAGCCCCATAGAAATGAATGGGTCTGTATTCAGTGCGGGTGCAATGCGTTCAACTCGCGCATCGCATCCGCGCGGAATACTCGCCGTTGTGAAAAGGGCCTTAAAGAGAGCTGCGCAGATGCCTCGGGGAGCACCTGGGCGATATTGCGAATGAGCGCGATACACCAGTAGCCCGGCATGTGAATGACATCCACGGAGGGGATCCAAGCTGCATCAAGGCTATAGGCATCGACAAAATCACACCACCTATACGTGGTGGCGATTGGGACCGTCTCCTATTACAGCGGGAAGCACGCTGGACATTCCAACTCGATACAGTATCTCCTAGAGGTTTGAATGAACAATTCCATTTTGGTTGCTTCCTGTAACACCCATTAAAAGTGCCAGTTGAGATTTGCCCATCATTTTGATATAATTGGAAGCTCTATAACTAACCTGTCCCAATGATGAATTTTTCTCCACATTCCATTAGAACGGACTCTACCTTTTTATGGTGCCCACCATCCCCTTTTTGAGTCTCCTTTATAGCCATGGTTAAGAAATTAAAGCATCAAACCACCACAAATACCATTCTTCACCTATTGCATACCCATATCGGGGTCTGCTTAGGTGTACACTGTATGGACATATATCCCGATGCCCATCAGTATACACCCATATGGTGCTTTCATATTAATGCCCGTATGTATGGACAATCTATGTACCGTACTTAAATTTTTTTTGTCCTCCTCATGTTTAACATGTTCCCACAGTATGCATTTGGTGGACAGTGTCCCTATGCTTATACTTTATATACTGTGGAACTTTCCCTCATGCTATTGACATCGGCATGAGGGCTGTGATGTCCAACGAAACCGGCAGTGTATCTTCAGTTGTAGAACATGCACTGGAGGTGACGCGCCTGTGCGGTGACCTACTTTCGCTATTGGCCACTGGTGCAGGCGAGGTAAGTGCCGTTCAATGCACACTACACTTTGGATCCTGGCAAATCTCTTTGCGGATGCGCCGCCCTCACATCCCACGATCGCTGACGTCATCATACTGTGCGTCGCGCGCATAGGTCGATGCAACGCTTTAAAAGACTGGTGGGCTCCTGCAGAGAAGCTAGGTAACATCAATGCCTGCGGCCCCAATTGTGTACCGCAACGAAGGGAGGGGGTCTTTCATCTGTCCCTTTCTCTTTTCCCTTTCTGTTTTGCACCTACCTGTGCATTCTATTCCACTTGGGAGCCATCTTTCCCAGTGGTTCTTGTACCTGCTGGTGAGTACTCCTCCCAGCAAATGCTTGGTGGTGAACATAGTCTCCGGCAAGCGAAACATATTTTAGCCCACTTTTCATATTTCCCTGATGAGAGGATTGTTTCTGCCTCAGAAATGTGCATGTTGGGATCTTTTCAGGGCAAAATAGGAAACGCAATTCCAGGGTTCGGTTCTGGACGGGGGCCCAACTAGTGGGACACCCCGTGGTTAGACTAACAGGGCTATTGTAGGGCCCTGAGGGTCGTCTAGGGACAAATAGGAACATCTTCCTGTGATCCCCCCCCCCCCCATATCGTGAAGACTCCCTACCATCGAACCGGACCACCCTACCAAGAAACAACGGAACGGAGCTGTCTGAAGTGCCCATCACCTGTAGGGTAGGACACTGGATTTCAATGGTGCCGCCGTGCACCTTTATGATATAGGTGCAGCTGTGCATTTCCGTTGCACGGTATCTTCTTGCACCTAATCAGTGTGTTTTTTCTTTCTTTATGCCGCTGTGCATTATGTATACACTGCTACATGTTGTCTTCAGCATTATTGCTTGAATTGTGCACATAGGGTGCCAGTATACACTGATTACTGCTACCTCGTCTTTGTGCACCTAAGGTGCTTGTGCATATCAGCTCTTGCCACCCTTTAGTGACCGACACTGATTGTACAAGTGTAGACACAGCTGTTTTTGTTTCCAAGGAGCCCCCCTGAGTGTGGGACTGTGGAAAACTGTATTTTACATTCAACCTCTAGTATATTTTGAGGGATATATTTTATAGCGTATCAAAAGTAAAAGTTAAGTCTTAATTAATCCAGATCACTATTCACTACTTTTTTCTTATGTCCTAACTAAGGCCTCTTTCACACGGGCGTCATATTTTTGGCCCAGATAAGAGGCGGGTGCGTTGCGGGAAAATGCGTGATTTTTCCGTGCGAGTGCAAAACATTGTAATGCGTTTTGCACGCGCGTGAGAAAAATTGGCATGCTTGGGATCGGGGTTGTGTAGATTGTATTATTTTCCCTTATAACATGGTTATAAGGGAAAATAACAGCATTCTGAATACAGAATGCATAGTACAATAGTGCTGGAGGGATTAAAAAAAATATAAAAAATAATTTAACTCCCCTTAATCCACTTGCTCGCGCAGCCCGGCATCTCTTCTCTTCTTCTTCTTTGCTGATTGCAGGAAAAGAACCTGTGGTGATGTCACTCCGGTCATCACATGGTCCATCACATGATCTTTTACCATGGTGATGGATCATGTGATGACCAGAGTGACGTCACCACAGGTCCTTTTCCTGCAATCGGCAAAGAAGCGGACAGAAGAGAAGCCGGGCTGCGCGAGCAAGTGGATTAAGGTGAGTTAAATTATAATTTTTTTTAACCCCTCCAGCACTATTTTACTATGCATTCTGTATTCAGAATGCTGTTATTTTCCCTTATAACCATGTTATAAGGGAAAATAATAAAATAATCGGGTCCCCATCCCGATCAGCTCCTAGAAACCGTGCGTGAAAATCGCACTGTATCCGCACTTGCTTGCGGATGCTTGCGATTTTCACGCAGCCCCATTCACTTCAATGGGGCCTGCGTTGCGTGGAAATCGCACAATATAGAGCATGCTGCGATTTACACGCAACGCAGAAGTGATGCGTGAAAATCAACGCTCATGTGCACAGCCCCTTAGAAATGAATGGGTCCGGATTCAGTGCGGGTGCAATGCGTTCACCTCACGCATTGCACCCGCGCGGAATACTCGCCCGTGTGAAAGGGGGCTAAGGGCAACATAAATAAGTGACTGATTCTCTTAGCAAAATGCTGGCTCACTTTCTTTAATTGACCCAGTCAATCTGCTTACATCTTGTATTAAAAAGCTCCAGCTGATAAAGATAAGTCCTAAATATTTATGAGCTCCTGACTCTCCCCGCCCACCTGCTGCTGATTGATAGTTATTTTCCATATGAATCAGCAGCAGGTGGGCAGGAGTGGCTATAGCTGTTAATTAAATAAACGCTGTACTCAATGACATCAAATCAGCTCATTAGCATGTGGCATCTTTGTGTGTATATTATGAGGTAACCATCTGTCACACCAGTAAGTGAATACATCTAAGGTGCTTTTTAGTAGTTCATAATTGTGTACATAATTAGTTAGATTATAATCCAATATCCACATGACAGGTTCCCTTTAAAGACTTTTAAAACATACGTTGAGTTAGGCCACTTTTCATACAGTCAGTGTTTGATCAGTAATTTCCATCAGAGATTGTGAGCTACAACCAGGTCGAATTGAATTTTTTGAAAAATTCTACATATTGGACATGATACAAATTTCAAGAAGTTCACTCCTCTCTAATAAATACAGAACAGGTACAAATATTTTCATTATAGCTTAACTCTGTGTAGCCTCCACTCCTGGTTTTGGCTCACAATTGCTGAAGGAAATCCTTCATCAAACACGGACTGTGTGAAAGTGGCTTTATTCTCAAAGACCCAAACTAATCATGTACCCATTCTAAATATGGACTCAGCTTGACAGGTATTCAAATTTAGTAAATATCTGGCCACTTGGGACTTGTAGAAGACATTGCTCCCCTAAATCTCAGGAGCGTGCATCAAATGGTCTCAAAGCTTCCAATAAAGGCGGTTAGGAGTGATGGAAATAGCAGTGAGCATATTTGACTAAATTCAAGACTCCCATCCATATCTCTCTAAGAACTGGGATTTGGGACCCTCATTCTCAGCAGCAGTGGACGTCCTAAACATCATACCTCTACCTGACTAACTTTTGTGACCTGTCTGACATCTAAATGTTTCTTGCTTCAGTTAACTGAGTTAAAATTCTTTCTTTTCATGCAGATCGCCCATCTCCACCTTCAGGGAAGCCCCTTATATCAGCCTTGCAGCAATCCTCTCTCACCCTCTCCTGGTCAGGACCATGTTATGATGGTGGTAGTGCTGTTCTGAGATACAGTATAGAAGTAAAGAAGGTTGGGCAAGATCATTGGAGGTTACTGACAGACACCTGTACTAGCACTTCTTACCATGTGAAGGAAGGACTGGTGCCAGGAGAACAATATCAGTTTCAAGTGAGAGCTGCCAATGTGTATGGAGTAAGTGAAGCCGGAGAGGAGTCTCACATTGTTACCATGGATTCGGCTGGAGGTGAGCTAATGACACAGATTACTCTCCCATAATGAAGTGTTCAGGGTCATAATTAACTACCAACCACTTACTAAACAGCAATGTCTGAGGGGAACTGTTTTAGTGACAAGCTAAAGAAAGAACTTGAGTTACTACTTTAGAGGTTGTATAAGTTTAGAAAAACATGGCTATATCTGTAGATACAGTACCCCCTTATTCCCATGGGCTTTGTCTGGTATTGCAACTTGGCCTCACTCACTTTAGCATATCAGGTCAAAACTTTGTCCATGTATTGGAACTGGACAGCAGAAGTGGTTTGTGCAAATGTAAGGGTCATATCTGCCTATTTTGGGAACATATTAGGTAGGAACGGTGCGGCCACTGGCTTGTGATTTGGAATTAAAATCTTTGTAGTTTAGAAGTTTGTAATGTACATAATTAGAGATGACAAATTTTAAAAAAATCAGATTCTGCTGGTTCGCCGAATTTTTTTGAAAAAATTTGGTTCGACCCGAAATTTATTCTTGGCGAATCGCATACAAAATGGCTATTTCCTGGCTGCAGAGAGCCTTTATAGTGGTGTAGAACACTGTGCCTTGCAGTTTCACGCATAGGGAGTCTGCTGTGGTAGGGAAACAATACTGTGAGTCAGTATGACACGCAGATAACAGGCGTTGCTCTTAGAATCACTGCACACTTCACTTATTTGGGCAGTTATGGAGCCAAAACTGACCAGGTAACCCAAGTGTGAACTCGGCCTTCCAGGTCAATGTTAGCATCAAGAAGAAGCGCACTTCTTTTACACCGCCGGCAGCTGATTCCACATAGATGTCTACAGAACCTTTTCTATTAAATGCTTATACAAGTAGAGTGGAGAAGGTGTCAGCAGTAAGTTTGTGTTGACGTCGCTGATTATTTTGCCCTTCCTCTGATCCATCAGAACAATAACCCCCAGAAAATGGATCCTGTCTGTGGAGCATCCGCCTTCACTCGGTCAGCATTTGGTCAGTAATCCATCAGTATTGCTAATGCCCAAAAAAACAGGAGTGTGGAGGTGGCAACAGCATCAGGAGACCACAGAGTGGCACAATGACAGTGTGGAAGTGGCAGCAGCAGCATCAGGAGACCACAGAGTGACCTAATGACTGAGTGGGGAGGTGGGTGGCAATACCAGTACCAGTACCATCTGAAGATGGTGAGTGAAAGAAGGCCCACTTGGCATCAGGTGGATGGCAGCATCAGAATAGTAGCTGAGGCAGGTAGCCAGAAGAAACCAGTCTCTTTTGTCAGTGTTGGTGTGGCACCATGGATGATCTAGTCTGATGAATCAGGCGTGGATCAGCCAGGATTTCCACCCAACAATGCCTGATTCATCTTGACAAGTCAGTCTCTCCACATTTTGGGTGGACAGGTGAGTTCTTTTTGGGGTAACTATGGCCCCCGCCGCACTAAACACCCGCTCTGATGCCACTCTACTGGCAGGACAGCTTTTCCAGGGCAAACTCTGCCAGTTGCAGCCACAAATCCAGTTTGGCTGCCTAGTAGTCCAGCGGATCTTCAATGTGGGGTGGCAGGGTGCTGTCAAAGTATGCCACCACCTGCTGGTTCAGGTCTTGCTACTGCTGGTCAGTAGTTTCTTCACTAGGCGGGTGAAGAAAGCTGCTCATCAGCGACTCTAGACTCAAGTTGCTGCTGATGGAGCTGGATCTGCTCCTACTCCCCCCCCCCCCCCCCTGACCACCACACACACACACACACACACACACACACACACACACACCAGACGAATGTTAGCGCAGAGGGTCCCCTTGGTCAGACCTGCGAGAGGATGGACGATGGCGCAGATAGGCAGCGGCAAACTGACTACATAGAATGTCTCTACAGTAGATCAGCTTGTCATCCCTCTTGGCAGGTGTAAAGTAGCGAGGGTCCAACAAGTTGGAGAGCCAGAAGTCATCCCTCTGCCAAATGGTGGCAATTCGGATGTCACTACGCAAGCAAGCGAGTATGCATCGGGCCATTTGTGCAGGTGACTCGGAGGGACTCCCTGCCTTCATCTCCACTGCATACTGCCACAGTGTGTCTGGGTCCTCTGCCTCGTCTTCCTCATTGCCTGTAGCTGCTCCTGTCACCTGTGTAGAAAAAACACACATTTCTTCCTCCTCCTGCTCCAGTTCAGCCCCCACAGGGCTCATGCGGCCGTGAGATCTAGGCGCCACGTCTCCAGTCCCCTGACCAGCCAGATTTACCAGCATCTGTGCCAGGACATGAAGCAGTGGAGTAGGGTTGTTCATCCCGTAGTCCTGGCGACTGACAAATAACGTGGCTTCCTCAAAGGGCCTGAGAAAACGGCAGGTTTCACTGATGAGCTGCCACTGGTTGACATCGAAGTTACACAGGGGAGTACTCCTGTCCGCTTGAATCATCAAGACATCGTTTATGGCCTTTCTCTGTTCGTATAGTCGGTCCAACATATAGAGGGTGGAAACGTCACATATCGGCCTATGTTGGGGGATGCCGTTCTGCAGCTCAAGGATGGTGTGGTTTGCGGTGTACGAGTGGCTTAAGTGAATGCAAAGTTTCCTGGCTGTTTTTAGGATGTCTTGCAGATGGGTGGAAGACTTCAATCTGGTTTTCAAGCGGTTCCTTAACACAGGTGCCATGCAGGGCGCATGGCTCACCCCTCCTTGACGCAGCGTCGACACCATGTTCCGATTTTGACTTTTCACGGAGAAAGCCAGGATTCGATTTCTTGATAAAGGACACTGAGCGGTTCTGCCCCTGTGTGACTCTGTTTGGCCAGGCAAACTAGGGGCAGAACAGCGTGACACCGCCATGCCCTGCACATGTGGTATGCTGGAGGGGCACTGAATTGTCCCTGAAGTGGAGGCTGAGGACACGCGGAAGGATGAGGAGGCAGAGGCAGACATTGTCTCACGACCAACGGTGTGAGAACATGGAGGCGGAAGCGGCGTCACCTGGCCAAGTTGCTGGTGTGGCTGTGCAGGAACCACATTCACCCAGTGGGCCGTAAAGGACATGTATGTCCCTGACCATAGTTACTGCTCCATATGTCCGCGCTGCCGTGCACTTTAGCTGACACAGACCGGCTCAAGGACTGGCCCACCTTCTGTTTTACATACGTGTGCATGGCTGGTACTGCCTTTTTGGCAAATGACGGCTTGGGACTCTCCACATCTGCTCTGCACAAGCCATCAGTTCTCTGAAAGGCGCAGAGTCCACCACTTGGAAAGGGAGGGACTGCAGCACCAGCAACTTGGCCAGGAGCACGTTCAGGCCCTGCGCTGTTGGATGAGTGCATGCATACTGTTGCCTTTTGGCAATCGCTTTGGTGATTTATTGCTGACGGAATGACTGATGAGGAGGAGCAGGAGCATCAGGACCAGCAGATGATGGGAAGGACAGACAGCTCCCTTCGGCTAAGGTGGTGTAGCCTGGACTGCCTGACATCTGGTGCGTGCCACTGGGTGATGCAGCGGTTGCTGTGGCAGGCTGGACCACCACATCGGAGCCACGGTGGCTCCTGACCTCCTACTGCTGACGCCCGGCCACGTTAGCGACTTGCTTGCTCCACCACTGCCTCACGGGCAAGCTGCCACCCTCTTCTCCTGATGATGATGATGATGATGATGATGAAGCCCCTAATTTACCCGGCTCCCAAGTGCGATCAGCTACATCATCATCGAGTACTGTCTGCACGTCACTGATGTCCTCCTCAACGGTCTCTGGGTCAGGAGCCTGACCGCTCACAACACCAGCTCCCACGCCACTCTCCTCATCACTACTTGCTCGCCTACCGGAGTAAGTGGAAGATGTCTCCTCCACATCTTGGCTGGCCAGTAGCTGCTGAATGTCCTCTAGTAGCTTGTCCTCGCTGTATAGTGGAGCTGAGCCCATAGCATATAATACTTCTCTGGCTGAGGGAACAGAAAGGGACAGAGGCAGGTTAAGGACAGGTGAGGGCACAGGGCCTGCTCCCGGGCCATGCCAACTAAGGGCTGTGTCTGATGAACCCTCCAACTCTTGGCTGGGGGTGTCTGATGTCACTTGGGACGAAGTGGGTGACCGAGTCAACCATTCAAGAACCACTGGGTTGCTGGTCAAGACATGGCCACTAGATGACACCGGGTGCTCAGGCCTCTCTCTGCGACTCCTGCTGCCACGCCCCCTTACTCTGCTGCGACCTCTGCCTGCGCCAGAAACATTTAGGACTCTGCCACTCCCCTGTGCAGGGCCTGGCACTTCTCTACCTGACATAGTGTTAGATCAAATAAATAAAAAAAAAGGTAATTAAAACACCCCCAAAAAGTCTGTTTTCTCACTTCACCACACATCGGCAAATACTTTTTTTTTGTGCCACTAATACATGACAAAAAGGGCTTTAGCACATATAACTACACCGCTGAACAGCAAATAATATATACCGTATTTTTCGCCGGCCCATAAGAGGCACCTAGGTTTTTGAGGAGGGGAAAAAAGGAAAAATATTTTTAACCAAAAGGTGTGCTTTTGGTGTGTTTTGAACTAATGGTGGTCTGCGCATGACACTACTATGGGTGGGATCTGTGAATGGCACTGTTATGGGTGGGATCTGTGAATGGCACTGTTATGGGGGGGAATCTGTGAATGGCACTGTTATGGGGGGGATATCTGTGGGTGGCACTGTTATGGGGGGGGGGGGATCTGTGGGTGGCACTGCTATATATGTGTCACCCACAGATCCCCCACCCCATAACAGTGCCATCCACATATCCCCCACCCCATAATAGTGGCATCCAAAGATGCCCTAATATACCTGACCTAAACCTCTGGGAGGGAGGAGGGGGCGGTGGCATGCAAATGCAGGGCCGGTGCGGTCACTGTACTCCGGCCCCGCCGCTCACTCACTGCTTTTATTGATTAAACCTTTTTATATTAATAACCTTAATTGAAGTTCCGATCCCCAGCCCCATCTGTACTACTTACTAAATGTCCTGTAGCAGGCAGGGCGGGCGGGCGGCCGGCCGGCCGGAACTCACTGATGTTACTTGACGTGCCTGCGCCGCCTACTTTATGAATAAAGTAGGTGGCGCAGGCACGTGACATCAGTGAGTCCCGGCCACCCGCCCTGCTCTGAGTGAGCGGTGGGGCCGGATTACAGTGACCGCACCGACCCCTCCTCCCTCCCCCCTCCAGCTGATACATCGCAGTCTGCGATGCAAAATGGTAGCATTCGCCCCATAAGACGCAGGGGCATTTTCCCCCACTTTTTTGGGGGGGTGGGGGTGCGTCTTATGGGGCGAAAAATACGGTATATTTTTGCCACTAGTACATGCCAAAAAAGGCTGTAATTTTCTCACTTCACCACCACAACAGCTAATAAGCCCTTTTTTCCCACTACTAAAAGCCCAAAATGCTTTAGGACATATAACTGCACCGCACAAGGGCAAATAAGACGTAGAAGTATTTCCTTGTAACAAACCCTGTTAAGGGCTGTATCAAACAGCACTTGCACCCCCATTAACCAGAACGGTTTGCTGGAATTACAGAGCTGTATAATGGCAATTTTGGATCTGCTTCAATATTGTGGAATGATTCCTCCCTATCCTTTCCCTGAACTTATATACAGCAAAATAAGTTTTAAAGTCTTTTCTAGCACTGTCCCTAGCGCCTGCTGACGTCTCCCCCCCCCCCCCCCCCCCCCCCGCACTAAGTACACTGGAAAATGGCTGAATCCAGGATGGCTGAGGCTACCGTATTTATAGGGCTGTGAGATCACAGGGCTGGCTAGCTGTTGATTGGCTGCATGCATGGCATTGTGGATAATCCCTCGTTCCCAGTGCTCAATGTCCTAACGCGTGCAGCAGCCATTTTAGGAAAAAATGCGATTCGTTACCACGAAGCATGAGGAAATTTGGATTCGGTGCAAATTGAATTTTTCCTGAAATTCGGATCGAATTCCGCTTTGTCAACTTCGATTCGGTCATCTATATACATAATGTCTACTCGTTTTAAGGGCAATTTCTGCAAAGGAGTCTATTCCATATATATGACTGTTTGTTTGTTTTTGTTCTCCAACATAGTCATACATTTCTGCAAGCTCTGTCTGGATGAACAGGACACTTGTGTAAATTTTTGTAACCAGTCTGCCATATGTAAGTGCGCCCTTAGAGCAGCATTGATAACTATCTCCATGCCATATTTCTTAACAGATGAAGACCCTGAGTATGAGGAACCAGTTGAATACAGAGAAGTCTTCATGAACACCACTGATCGAGTGGATGACCTTTATGTTAAATTGGAAAAGCTAGGAATGTAAGTGGAGACTGGGAGAACCCTTTGTCATTGGTGATTATATGGATATCCATAGCAATTCTTATAAAGGGATTGTAACTGTTTTGGGCAGGATGCAAAAGTTGCAGTCCCAACCAAGCCTTGGTGCTTGAGTGAGCCCAAGAACCCAAAAGCCTCTCCTCCACATAAGAAGACACCAGTGTTAAAAATGACCTGATGAGCACTGCAGATTTTAAATGGGAGCCCAGGATCTTCAATGTTTAACTCCTAACGAGCCAACTGTAACGTGTAGAGATGTTTGATTGTTGTAATAATGAAGCACATAGTGTGACCAGTGACTGGGTTAGCAAAATGAAGACAGTAGTCTTCCGCCATCTAGTGGCTTTAGGTTAGACAGTTATAAAATGCCCTTTAGGTATATAGCATATTGTGTGTGTAATTCTGCTACAATACTGCATTAGACTTTCGTATGCTTCTTATTTCTTTCAGGGGGAAATTTGGCCAAGTCTACAAGCTACAGGAAAAAGCCAGTGGAAACATCCGGGCAGGGAAGTTCTCTAAGGCACGTTTACAGAAAGACATAGCAAACGCTCGAGCAGAAGTTGAGTTGATGAACAAACTACATCACCCCCGTCTGGTGCATTGTGTAGCGGCTTTCCAGGAACCTGGATCGGTGATCCTGGTGCTTGAGTAGTAAGTTCTGCCCCCTTGCTCCTCACGAGGATCTCCATCTTCTTTACTCAGTGACTTCTACTGCAATCTATTCTTGTCCTATATATTCCCCCTGTGTCCTTCTAAACTTTTTACTCTGTCTCTCAGTATTGCAGGTGGCGAGTTGTTTGAGAGGATTGTAGCGGATGATTTTGAGCACACGGAGATAACAAGTATTGAATACATGTCACAGATTCTTAGTGGGGTGGGATACATGCACCAACAGAGCATTGTCCATCTGGACCTTAAACCTGAGAACATTGTCTGCGTCAGCAAAATAAACACAAAAGTCAAAATCATTGACTTTGGTCTGGCCAGGAAACTAGGTGAGCGATGGACCTTGTTTAAACCTACAGTGTATAACTCACAAATTCAGGTAATGGATAGGTGCAAAATATACACTAACTGTAGTATGAAAGCTGTGTATTTCGGCCATGACAGATACATATAGAACAATAGAGGAAGCCATCGTAAATTACTTCTGATAATGTACAAGTGGCATATCTAATGAGTATACAAAGAATACAGGGAGCAGGGGGCATACAAAGGTCCCGTAGGGCCCAACAGCAAAACTTTAATATGGGCTCCCTGCCCACCTGTTTTCCAGTACACGTGTATCAAATAATCCCAGGTAATGTGGAATGATTTCACTACTTTACAATTTTTTGTTCAATTAAGTGTAAGAAATTATAATTAAATAAAAAAAATCACTCTCCACCTCAACAACTTTATCTAACTCCTATGTCGGAATAGGTACTTCAAAAATATGGCACTCATGCTAAACATCATATATCTCAATGCATTTACACCAGACAACTGACATAAATACATTAACACATCTCCTCCATAGAGCTCTAAATCACTGTTTCACAACTAGGGGGATCACTGTGCATAGGATTTTACACATTTATCATTGACTAAACTGAACTCCTCCTAGTGGTGGCTGTCTGAAAATACAGTGTCATGTCCATAACAGAAGGAATTCGTATTCCCCCTAGTGCAGCAATAAGTATACATGAACATGATCTACACACTGTGACCTAAAGAGGATATATAGATATAGGAAAAAGTAAATCTGACCGCCTTAGGCGGAATGCACCCGGCCGTGTTCAGAGCAGGGGTGCACGGCGTCATTGGTTGCTATGACGCCGTTTGCTTCATGCTGCCGCTGCACTACAGTAATACACTCGTATAGTGTATTACTGTAGTGCAGCGGCGGCATGAAGCGCACTGCGTCATAGCAACCAATGACGCCGTGCGCTCCTGCTCTGAACAGGAATCCAGCCCGTCATACCACGGACCGCTCTCTGCCACGGAACACGGCCGTGTGCATTCGGCCTTAGGGCTGTTTCACACGAGCGGATGCAGTGCGTGGCATCCGCTCCGTGAAAGAGTGCCAAGACCCGATGCAGACTGCAGAGGCACGGAGCATTAACATGACTGATAATGCTCCGTGCCTCTCTGTGATCTCTTTACTACGAAATCACAATCAAGAGATCACAGAGAGGCACGGAGCATTATCAGTCATGTTAATGCTCCATGCCTCTGCAGTCTGCATCGGGTCTTGGCACTCTTTCACGGAACGGATGCCACGCACGGCATCCGCTCGTGTGAAACAGCCCTTACACTTGCAGTTATGGGCTGGTCCCATTTTGCGCTGGCTAGCCATAGGGATTTCCTAGAAAGCCAAATCAGAGAAAAGACCTGTTTTGGTGTGCTCTGCCAAAAAGGCCCTGAAAGAACTATTCTCTAGGAAAATACCATTCCTGAGAGTGAAAGCTGCCAGAAAAAGCAATTTTGCTGAGAACTGCCTCTGAGAGATAGAAGCATTGTAATTTGGCAAACGGTTGAGGACCATGCAGGCTGAGCTTGGACTGTGTAGGTAAGGCTACATGCACACGACTGTCTGTGTTTTGCGGTCCGCAAAAAAAGGATGACGTTCCGTATGGCATCTATGTGTTTTGTTTATTTTTGGTTTTTTTTTCGCGGATCCATTGTAATAATGCCTATCCTTCTCTGCAAGCTAGAAAAAAATAGGACCTGCACTATTTTTTTGCGGAACAATGCAACAGACATACTAATGTGGACAACACACGGTGTGCTGTCTGCGTTTTTTGCGGACCCATTGAAATGAATGGGTCCGCATCCTATCCGCAAAAAACGGAACTGACACTGAAACAAAGAACGTTCGTGTGCATGTAGCCTAAAGGTAACATACTCTTATGGTATTGGACTTTACTGCCTGTGGTCTGGGTTTACTGCTTCTGTTGCCCGCCACACTTTGAGACAGACTGGCCATCCAACCTATACTGCAGACTGGGCATTGCAGATACATTTTGGAAAGATTGCAGTTTTTTTTTTCTAGGGAGACAGAGGCTCCTGGAGGATTACTACCATCATTGCCACCTTCTATATAAACTCTGGCCTGGTCTTGTCTGTGGTCTCTATACCCTATCATTATCATCATCCTCCTCCTCCAGTTCTACTGCCTTTCACCCCTCTGCTCATTCTGAGATCAGGTGAACCCCATTCACCACCAGGCAGCTGACCCCACCAATCCAGGGTGTGCCCAGAGGGGAAGAAAGGTTAAGTCGCTCGAGGCTTGAAGGATAGTTGGAGTAGGAACAGCCACCGTGAGGACCACTCATCACCTCAGCCACCACTCCCATCTTAACTACTCCTCTTCCCCCTGGGGGTCAGCTGGCTGCAGTATTGTGCACGAGTCCTAACATTTGGCGTAGCTATCTAGTGGGTTAGCAAACTCCCTCATTTTAAATTTCTTGATTAGCATAATGATTACTGACTTGGCTCCTGTGACAAGATCTAAGACTAGCATTGTATAACCAAGCCTTCCCATACAGCTTATGTTTATGTGCCAGCCATTTATGTATTTTCTCTTTGTACAAGCCACGTTTGAGGTTCATACATATTAATGGGGGCTGCTGTATGAGTTAGTGATCAAAACTAAATGCATTGCAATGTCCCCAAAGTCCCCAAGATCTTCAATGAGCTGGTAAATGACCTACATTAAATTCTAGTACTTCTGTACAATTTACACAAAATGTTAAGGTGTTAGAACCCGTATAAACAATTAAGCAATAAAATTGTGTATTGTATGGATCAGGATGTTCTGAATATGCTATATTTGTGCATTTAGAACCTGGAGTGCCAACGAAAGTGTTGCAAGGGACAGCAGAGTTTGTGGCACCTGAAGTTATCGCATATGAACCAGTTGGGTTTACCACTGACATGTGGAGCCTTGGAGTTATATGCTACATCCTGTAAGTTATTCTGTCTATCTCATGTAGACCATTCTACAATTGCTGATTCAGTTTCCCTTGTGGGTATCCATGAATGCTGAGAGTTGTGGTTTTAGAACAGCTGGAGAGCTACAAGTAGACCACTGGTCTAGAACATATCTATCTGATCTTGTTTGATATGAAGTTTTCCTTTTACTGCAGGTTGAGTGGAGACTCTCCTTTCCAAGGTGACAATGACACAGAGACACTGCAGAACATTACCTCTGGGACCTGGGAATTTGACGAAGAAACAGATGCTGTATTATCTGACTCGGCTAAAGACTTCATCCGGCGGCTGCTGCAGAAGAACATGAAGTAAGCAACTTGGCTATACAGTATATCTGGAATATGAGGCAGGAGTGAAGTCACTACAGTAAGGTCAAAATGTTCAAAAACAATATAAGTACATGCACTGATGTAGACTCTCAATAGTTCATCATAGTATAGCCCTGTAGAGAGTTTCAGTTCAGTTGCTTCAGTGAACAGTATGGTAATTATTGGGTTGGATGGTGTCCTGTGCAGTACCAATACAATGCAGTACCAATCAATGATACGGTAACAGAGCCAAATGGTTGCCTAAAAAAAACTGCCCACTCTATAAATTTAAAGGGATTCTGTCACCGGGTTTTCGCCTATAGAGATACGGACATGCACGTCTAGACCGCCGCTAGCATGTCCACAATATACCTGTCCTTCAGGGCTGTGTGCTTTTATTTTCTTTAAAAAAGGATTTTATAAATATGTAAACGAGTCTTGAATGTGTCCAAGGGGCTGCACTAACCTTACTTGTGTCCAGCCACGCCCACCTGTGAAGGAGCCCAGCACCGCCTATGTCCTCCGAATCTCCTCCTTTCATCAACGATAGATAGCCGTAATCTCGCGATGCACGAGATCACGCATGCGCAGTTCTTTCCCTGAGGCTGATGCCAGCACAGGGAAGGAACACTATACCGGCACTGCGCATGCGCGATCTTGGCTATCTATCGTTGATGAAAGGAGGAGATTCGGAGGACATAGGCGGTGCTGGGCTCCTTCACAGGCAGGCGTGGCTGGGCATGGCTGGGCACAAGTAAGGTTAGTGCAGCCCCTTGGACACATTCAAGACTCCTTTACATATCTATAAAATCCTTTTTTAAAGAATTAAAACCACACAGCCCTATAGGACTGATATATTGCTGACATGCTAGCGGCGATCTAGCCGCGCATGTCCGTATCTCTCTATAGGCCAAAACCTGGTGACAGAATCCCTTTAAGGAATGTAGCTGGCTCCAGCACAGATGCCTGCTTCAGCTGCCTAGGCCATCAGGGCCAGTATCTCCCCCTTCAGTAGTGACAAGTGATCCACAGTGGGCCACCATATAGGTTGCTTGTACAACCTAAAGACCGCCCTTGTGGATGATAGATTGTAATTAAACGTAGTATATCAAATTTTAGTACAATTTGCTAAATATTTACATGGAGTCTGTTGGCTAGGTCTCGTCTTACTGCTAAACAAGCCATTGGTCACCCCTGGATCAAGGATAAAGCTATTACCAGCCCAAAGACCCTATCAAAAGAAAAGATGAAAAAGTTTTTGGCCCGGCAAAAATGGCAGGTGAGTAATACATAGGCCACAGTGGACGGCAGAAGAGAGGAGGGGGTCCAGGAAACGCAAAAAATTGGCCTTACATGTAATTGTATTCTAGTGAATGTAGTTCGTTAGGACTTGGCTATTCTACAGTGAAGCTTGCAGTTCACCATAGGCGCACATGTGCACATATAATATATGATAAGCAGTTTATATCTTCAGCAACTTTGACAGGGACCACATATTGTCATATTTGATCAGTGTATATCAATATAAATATACTGTATATGAATATTTTGTATTACTTCAGTAGCACTGATCCAGATTTAAAGTCTTATACAGAATTCAGAGCTGGATTCACAATTCTGCAGACATTAAATGTTACAAGGACTTGGTTGCTCAATAAATAGGGCTTGCTTTGTTAATTGTGTTATTCTTACACCAGGGCTTTTACAGTAAACTGTTTTTTTTATTTTAAACGAATTGTTCCACTGCTTAGCCACTGTAAGAGAAATATCCAATAACAAGCTTGCTGACAGTTTCCAATAACAACCAGATGAATTCTAAAGGCAGCTCTATAATTTAGAGTGTAACTGGGTATCTGCACAATAGGATTAGTGCAATGTTCTTGCAAAGACAAGCTCAGTGGTTCTACAAACTAGAAATCTATAGAATAAGACTTGTGCACACCTCAGTATTTTAGAGGTGCTGTGGAAAATGGACATAACATTTCCCAATTAACAGACTTGAAAGGAATTCCACTCGCACTCAGGAAAATGTTCTTAATGCAAAGTTTGCAATTTATTATAGAAATCGGCTTTTCAGAAAATGTGCAAATTCAGTAGTTCTAAGTGCTGTAACTGTAACAGAATGAACTTGGTGCGATACCCCGTATTATGGTGTTCTTGGTGATGGATTGAAGGCGACAATTAGTTTCAGACGTTATGGTCACAGCTAGACCTTTTTCAGTACATCGCTGTAAATTGATGAGAACAAATGATATGGAGGACAATACACAATTCACAGCGTTAATAAACGGATATATTGTGACAAAATAATAGTAAATTGAGATAACTAAAAGATAAGACTTTGGGGATACTCTCTATCGGCCATGGCTGTGTCACGTAGGCAGGAGTGTGTGGCGTCCCAATGTGATGCAGTATATATAGGTGGATGTGATGTCACATCCCGTGGAGTTGTATTAGGGGGCGGGACAAATAAAGAGGAGTGTTCCTAAATGATGGCTGTGCTGTGGAAGCGGCTTGGGTGCACTAACAATGTGTGAGAGGGGGGTCCCAATGTCGAGACCAAGCATAGAGGATTAGCGCATATACTTGGAGTATAAAAGTTGCTGGGCACCATTTTGGTAACTGGTGAAGCCGAACAGGAAGGCGGCACATGCGCAATGTGTATTTGGAAAGATCGTGGCCATCTTAGAAACTGGAAAGAGATGGCATATGTTTGAAAAGAGGGAAAAGAAGGAAAGAGAATGTTCGTTTAAGTTGGCAGTAGATAAAAATAAGGCTGAAAGGAAACCATAGGAAAAAAGAAAATTAGGGGAGAAAGATGGGGGGGGGGGGATGAAAAAATTTAAGATGAAAAAAAATAAAAATTTTAAAAATGGAAACTATGAAAAATAAGTAAAAAAATAAAAATTTAAAATGGAACTAAAGAGTGAAAATAGAAAAATTTAAGTAGATAGAAGGAAAAAGGGAGAGGGATAAGATGGAAAGAGTGAAAATCTCAACCCGGTGCCATATACTTCTGTGATCTCGGGATTAAGTGCCGTATATCTGGTCTCAAAAGGAAGGGAAAAACAAATATTAGAAGATGAATATGGAAATGGGTTACATTAAATCACGTTATATTCATAATTTACTACCTGAGGGTATAGGGTTCCCAATGTATGAATCCAGTAAAATACAAGTTTCTTGAGTAGTTCATTGTGGTTGCCACCGCCACGTTGTGGTCATGGGGCTTGCCCTATGACTTGAAATCGGAGATGTTAAATGTTATGTCCTGGCTTCTGGAAATGGTCCGGCATGAGTAGCCAGGTCTTTTTGCATCCAATGGTGGATTTGTGGCTTCCAATCCTGTCCCGAATTGGTTAGGCGGTCTCGCCTGTATGTATTGGTCCACAGGGACATTTAATTAGATATACCACAAATCTGGAGTCACACGTATGGAAGTCTTTAATTGGGAACGCTTTACACATATGTGGATAATGGAACATGTTGCTTTCGATTTATATTTGTGCAGTTTTTATCAGTGTTAAGGTATGACCTACATAAGAGGGGCCAGTGTTTCCAAATTAATTATTGAAGTTTTGGTACTATAGGGTGGTAGGTATGTATAAACACAATTCTATTTGAATCCTTAGGTTTACTTGTCTGGGTTCCGGATGGTTAAGAATCTTGATAGTTCTTTTGTAAGGAGGGACTGCTTTCTCACTGCACCTGCGCCGAATACTGGACGGCGCAGGCACGAGATTTCACTCAAGACAGAAGGGCATGGAAATGAGGTGGGCGAACGGAGTCTCTAGGAGCAGGTGCAACGCCCCCCCCTGCTCCTAAAGGCTCATTTGCATATAATAAAAGTTAAAATTACACGAAAATGGGGGCATACTTGAATAAATAATGCAGAGTTAAATTCTGGTGATATTTTCACATCTATAATGTCAGCATGTTTAATAGCGAAAACTGGGGTGACAAACCTTTTAAATTTAGTATACATTTTGTTGAGTATGTCAGGTTGATGGTTTGAAACAATACGTTGTACATGGATAAATTTAGATCTGGGAAGTGAATTTTAATATTACGTGAATGGCAACTTGTGTAATACAGGAGTCCATTTCTGTCAGTTTGGTGAAAAGATCTGGAAAAAAGACGAGTTCTCCTTTTCAACCAATGTGTCTAGAAAACTAATTGTGATAAGATTGTAGTGTAAGGTGAACAATAGTTCAGGTCTGATGCTATTGATATTGTCAAAAAATAAGGTTCTATGGGGCCTGTCCATATACAGAAAATATCATTGATGTATCTCTGCCAGCACTTGGCATATGCACTGAACAGGGGATTAGTGTAAATGAAATCTGATTCAAACTGGGCCATATACATAATCCCATAATGCGGGGCCACATTTAAGCCCGTAGTGGTCCCACAGGTCTGTATGTAAAAATCCTCACTAAAAAGGAAGTCGTTTTCAAGTACCAAGGAAAGAAGATCTAGGCAGAAATCAATGGAGTCTGATGTAAGTGAAGAGTTGTTAATGAGAGAGATGGACTGCTTCCAGTCCTACGTTGTGGCGTATCGAAGTATAGAGACTATTTGCATCAAATATTTCAAGGAGACTTGGAGGAAAAATAGTTCTTTCAAAACGTAGGCCCTGGCCTGTACCCAAGAGGAAGGATCTGGGGTCAAGATTTTTTTGACAAAGAGGTGACAAGATGGAATCGGTTGAATACAATTAGTCGACTGGAAAGTTTTATCAATGACTTGTGGATCTTGGGGAGGATGTAAAAAAATGTTTCTGGTAAGATACAAGCGGATGGTTGGGGAGGGATCTTTAGTGATCTTTGAGTATGTGGTAGAATCAGATAATCGATGATGGACTTATGGACCATAAAGGCTATATGGACAAATGACAATGGCCTGCCCTTGTCTGCAGGTTTGATTATAATGCCCTTATTGTTTTTAAGGGCATCCTGTTCCTACCTACTAAGGCTGTGTTTGGTATGAGCCCAGTTGATACTCCATAGTAGTCTTTTTCATGTCCTTGTCGATGAGGTCTATTACCGTTTCCACTCCATGGTATGTACGTGTGGGATTAAAATTACTGGGGGAACATATGCCTATTTTGTCAATAGAGAATTCTATTCTGATTGAATTATGCATTTGGTTATAATGATTCTAATCCAAAGTGAATTTTAAGTCACAAGGTTCTGTAGAACCTTTGAAAGTTCTTGTTCTTGTGCAAATGTATCGAACTGGGGGTATGGAGCAGAAGGATAATCCCATCTGTAAGAGTTGTTTAGGTGTGGATAGTGTATATGAGGAAATATTAACAAATGGATCAGGTTTCTTACCTGAGATCTTGTTTGTCTCCTTGTTGTCCCTTCTTCTGGTGCTTTTAGACCTCCCGTGTCGGTTTCCTTCCCTTTTGCATTGTCCTAAAAAAGGAGACCGATGGTGGCGTCCATGTAAGGTGTCGCTGCTGGAACTTGCAGAATTGTAGTAATTTTCTCATTGTGTCCTTGTGATTCGATATGAAGGGTTATCCAACCATTGATAAACTCTGTTTAGGGCGTAGTTTTCTGGTTCATGGAACTTAAATTCTTTTTTTTTTCTCTTGTGTTCCATTATGTAATCCCCATTTAGTATCTGTTCCGTTATTGAATAGCACAGTGCAGTGCACATCTTGTCTAATGTAGGCAGTCCTGAAACAGCCGTTTGAGGGTGCATATCTTTGTTCAAAATGTGAGCAAATTGCCGTTTGGAATCGCACATAGAGTATCTAAACAGGCGAGTTTCAACACTGAGAGGCGTTGATAATTTGGAAAAGAGTTTGCTGCTCACTGAGCAAGCACTCTGTGGGGGAGGGTGGTAGTGAGGAGGCTGAGGAAAGTGAGGTAGCTAGCTAGATAAGTTAGAAAGCGGGGTAGAGGGAAGAGTGCCAGGGAGGCTAGCCCTGATCTGACACACCCCAACAAGTTTGCAAGGTTGGCAGATGAGGGGGATGTCAGTTCAGAGAGAGCACTGCTGCAGCCAGACACTTCGTCTGCCAGTCAGGGAAATGTCGGCTCCAGTAAGCAGGAGAGCAGGGCAGGCCGGACAGGTGCTGGTAGTGGGAGACTCAATTATTAGGGGTATAAATAGGGCGATCTGTCACAAAGATCGGCATAGTCTTCCTGGCGCTTGAGTTCAACACATCGCGGATCGGGTTGACAGATTACTGGGAGGGGCTTGAGAAGATCCAGCGGTCATGGTCCATATCTGAACCAATGACAAAGTTAGAGGTAGGTGGAGCATCCTTAAATATGACCTCAAAGGTAGGAGTATTTTTCAAAATACTGCCTGTACCATGAGCCACACAAGAAAGGCAGTGGGAGATTAGGGAGGTTAACAAGTGGCTCAAGAACTAGTGTAGGAAGGAGGGGTTTGGGTTCCTGGAGAACTGGGCCGACTTCTCTCTCAGCTACAGGCTCTATCGTAGGGATGAGCTGCACCTCAATGGGGAAGGGGCAGCTGTGTTGGGGGAGAAGATGGCTAGAAGGTTGGAGTGTTTAAACTAGGGACTGGGGGCAGGGTAATTACGTTATAGGAGGGGAAGATAGTGTAGATATAGACCTGGGGCAAGGTAATGGAACTGGGGAGGAATGGAAGGAGGGACTAGAACAGTTCAGAAGGAAAGGTGTAGGGTAAAAAATATACATAAACTTCTTAAATGTATGTATACTAATGCCAGAAGCCTGACTAATAAAACTGGGTAACTGGAATTAGTGATGTGTGAGGAGGACTATGACTTAGTGGGAATAACCTGAGACATGGCTGGATGATAGTTATGACTGGGCAGTTAATGTACAGGGTTACAGTCTGTTTAGAAAGGATTGCCAAAACCGGAGAGGGGGAGTGGTCTGCCTTTATGTAAAGTACTGTCTAAAGCCCACAGTCCGAGAAGATATAAGTGAGGGACATGAACATGTGAAGTCACTGTGGGTAGAAATACATGGAGGCAAAAACAATAATAAATTACTAATAGGAGTTTATTATAAACAACTTTAATATACCAGAGTCCACAGAAAATCTACTACTAAACGAAATGGACGAGGCGGCAAATTATAATGAGGTCGTTATTATGGGGGACTTCAACTACCCAGATATAGCCTGGGAAACTGAAACTTGTATATCTCCTAAATGAAACAGGTTCTTGGCAATAACCAAAGACAATTACCTTTCCCAACTGGTTCAGGACCCGACTAGAGGGACGGCCATACTAGACTTAGTATTAACCAATAGACCTGACAGAACAACAGATGTGCAGGTTGGGGGACACCTGGGAAATAGTGACCAGAAAGTAATACCTTCCAATTATCATTCAAAAGAGTGTTTCTTCAGGGAGGAACAAAAATGCCAAACTTCAAAAAAGCTAAATTTAGCCAACTAAGAGAGGCCATAGGCCTAACTACCGTAACTGGGACAAAGTCCTCAAAAATAAAAAATACAGCCACAAAATGGCATATTTTTAAAAGCATCCTAAAATCTAATTGTGAGAGGTACATACCTTTTTATGGGAATAAAGGGTTAAGGAACAAGAAGAAACCAATGTGGATAAATAGAACTGTAAAGAAAACAAATGACAAAAAGAAAGCATTTAAATCCCTAAAACAGGAGGGTAGTGAGGAAGCTCTGAAAAACTATAAGGAAAAAAATAGAATAAGATAAAAGCAGCCAAACTAGAGACCGAGAGATTAATTGCCAAAGAGAGCAAAACTAACCCTAAAATGTTCAATTATATAAATAAGTATAACTCTGAAGGTGTCGGTTCTTTAGAGTGATGGGGGGGGGGGGGGGGGGGAGCTGCAGAGAGCGATGAGGAGAAAGCAAAGCAATTACTTTTTTTTTTTTTTTTTTTTTTCTCCACTGTATTCTCTGAAGAAAATAAACTGTTAGATGAAATGTAAAAGTAAATTCCCCATTAAAAGTGCCCTGTCTGACCAAGGAAGAAGTACAGCGGCGTCTTAAAAAGATTAAAATAGACAAATCACCAGGACCAGATGGCATACCACCCGTATCCTAAGAGAATTAAGTAATGTCATAGCCAGACCCTTATTTATGATATTTAAGGACTCTATACTGACAGGGAGCACCGCATAGCAAATGTGGTGCCAATATTCAAAAAGGGTCCAAAAACAGAGCCCGGAAACTATAGGCCGGTAAGTTCAACATCCGTCGTGGGTAAACTGTTTGAAGGTTTTCTAAGAGATGCTATCTTGGAGGACCTCAATGAAAATAAGCAAATAACGCCATATCAGCATGGCTTCATGAGGGGTCGGTCATGTCAAACTAATTTAATCAGTTTCTATGAGGAGGTAAGTTCTAGACTTGACAGCGGTGATGGATGTCATATATCTGGACTTCTCCAAAGTATTTGACACTGTACCACATAAAAGGTTAGTATATAAAATGAGAATGCTCGGACTGGGAGAAAATGTCTGTATGTGTGTACGTAACTGTCTCCGTAATAGAAAACAGGGTGGTTATTAATGGTACACACTCAGATTGGGTCACTGTCACTAGTGGAGTACCTCAGGGGTCAGTACTGGGCCCTATCCTCTTCAATATATTAATGATCTTGTAGAAGGCTTGCAAAGTAAAATATAAATTTTTGCAGATGACACTAAACTGTGTAAAGTAATTGACACGGAAGAGGACAGTATACTGCTACAGATGGATCTGGATAGATTGGAGGCTTGGGCAGAGAAGTGGCAGATCAGGTTTAACACTGACAAGGGAAGGAATAATGCAAGTCACCCGTACACACTAAATGGTGAAACACTGGGTAACACTGACATGGAAAAGGACCTGGGAATTTTAGTGAACAGCAAACTAAGCTGTAAAAAACAGTGTCAGGCAGCTGCTGCCAAGGCCAATAAGATAATGGGTTGCATCAAAAGGGGCATATATGCCCGTTATGAGAACATGGTCCGACTTTACAAATCACTGGTCAGACCACACATGGAGTACTGTGTACAGTTCTGGTCTCCTGTGAACAAGGCAGACCTAGCAGAGCTGGAGAGGGTTCAGAGGAGGGCAACTAAAGTAATAACTGGAATGAGGGAACTACAGTACCCTGAAAGATTATCAAAATTAGGGTTATTCACTTTAGAAAAAATACGACTGAGGGTAGATCTAATTACTATGTATAAATATATCAGGGGTCAGTACAGAGATCTCTCCCATCATCTATTTATCCCCAGGACTGTGACTGTGATGAGGGGACATCCTCCGCGTCTGGAGGAAAGAAGGTTTGTACACAAACATAGATGAGGATTCTTTATGGTAAGAGCAGTGAGACTATGGAACTCTCTGCCTGAGGAGGGGGTGATGGTGAGTTCACTAAAAGAGTTCAAGAGGGGCCTGGATGTATTTCTGGAGTGTAATATTACAGGCTATAGCTACTAGAGATGGGTCATTGATCCAGAGAGTTATCGGATTGCCTGAATGGAGTCGGGAAGGAAAATTGGCTTCTACCTCATAGTTTATTTTTTTTTACCTTCCTCTGGATCAACTTGCAGGATGACAGGCCGAACTGGATGGACAAATATCTTTTTTCAGCCTTATATACTATGTTACTACGTTCAACAAGGACACTTTGTAGTCACCCAATTTCTATTGCAGAAAACTGGCAAAGCTGTCCTGGCTCTGAAGAGGATGGCAATGCTTAGTCACAGGTCAGATTCTAACTCTTCACCAACCACGAACGGTAAGTCTTGATCACATGCAGAAGTCTATCTTGTCTCCTTGTTTTTCTCTTTTGGCTATTTTATATCACTATTTAAAGGGAACCTGTCACCTGGAAAACATGTATTAAACCAACCACTTTACCTTAAAGTATCCCCCAGTGTGTTGCTAATCATGATTTTCTTTCCTCATTCTGTCTCCTCATATTTGTTAAAATCGCAGTTTTAATGTCTGTTGGCGCCTTCTCCAAGTCGGGCTCGAAGTCAAGGCGGCAGCTGCCTCCTTGCTTCAAGGCACGATAGCCCCGCCCCCTTACCCCTCCTCTCTACAGTGTGATGGACATCTTGCCGTGATGCCGGGACCGCACTCTTCTCGCGCATTCACCCCGGGCTGCCTGTTACAGTGCAATCCCAGCTCCCTCACTCACCGCCTTTATTTTGCAGACTGTGCATGAGCTGTTCAGTTTTGCCTTGCGTTCTCCAGCGCCTGAAGCCAGTGATCACGCTCGCGCTAAAGACGAGAAGCGACGGCCGGGAGCGAGCTCGATGAAACTGAACGGCACATGCGCAGTCTGCAAAATGAAGGCAGTGAGGGAGCCGGGATCACGCTGTAACAGGCAGCGCACGGCGCATGCGCGAGAAGAGCGCTGTCCCAGCATAATGTCCATCACACTGTAGAGAGGAGGGGTAAGGGGCGGGGTTATCGTGCCTTGGAGCAAGGAGGCCACTGCCCCCGTGACTTTAAGCTTGTCTTGGAGAAGGCGCCAACAGTCATTAAAACTGCGATTTTAACAAATATGAGGAAAGAAATTCATGATTAGCAATACACTGGGGGACACTTTAAGGAGCTGTGGTTGGTTTAATGTGTGTTTTCCAGGTGACAGGTTCCCTTTAATATCACAGTCTTATTTTCTTCCATTCTTTTATTACAGATGACTCTGAAAGTAGGAAGGTGTTCAGCTTCTTGCAGGAACAGCTCCAGAAGCCTCCTGTCTTCTCCTCCCTTTTAAAGGACCAATCTGAGGTTGCAGGAAGTTCTGCTCGTTTCCATTGTCACATTGAGGGTAAGGTGATGGCTTCTGGGTTGTTGCCATGGTATAATTAAATCAAAGGTCCAAGTGCCATACACCCATTAAGCATTTGCCTAAAAAATCTTGAGAAATGTGATTTGCTATTCAGGGTAAGGTTGATCCAGATGGGCCTAGTAGCGGCTAAACTTCCACAATTGCTGCTCACGTCCAGAGGGGCTCTGGCTGCTGCTCGTGCATCTCAATCCTTTCTAGCATTTAAAAAAAATTTAAACACTACCTTTACTGTTATACCACCAGTATAATGGCAGGGCCAATTTTATAGAGAATAAGGCCATGCAGAACAAATGTAGTTGGCTTCCTTTGCTTGACATTTTTGGACAATTACCTTAAGACCAAGACTATGTGGTTTCGATCCAAATGTCATTCCCTATTACTTCCATACAATGTCCGCAAAATACCAATATTAAAGTGGTTGTCCGGGGTTTCAATATTAATGGCCTATTCTCAGGATAGATCATTAGTATTTGATATGTGGGGGGCCCCACTAATCAGCTGTTTGACGAGGCTACAGCACTCTGAGTACTACGGCCTCTTCCTAGGCCAATGACGTCACGTGGCTTGGTGCAGGTTAGTCCGATTTCAAGTGAATGGGCCTGAGCTGCAATACCAACCGCAGCTGCTATGCAATGCATTGTGCTGTGCTTGGTAAGATGTGAGGAGGCTGCAGAGCACCGTGGGCTCTTCAAACAGCTGATCAGGGAGGGTGCCAGTAGTCGGACTTCAATCAATCAAATATTGGTGACCTATTCTGAGGATAGGCCATCAGTATCAAAATCCTGGACAACCCCTTCAAAGGGACACTTTAAAGGGGTATTTATTCAACTTTATGTTCAGAAAAAAAAAACTATACCACTGAAAATTAAATACAAAATATTCTTGATAAAACTCCTATATAGACAGGTAATCCATTGTCAGTTTGCTGCTGTTATCTGCTGGTATAATAGTAGTTGTAGATTTGGTATGACAGTTCTATTGTTCTCTTGATAGACCTAGATAAAGATGTCCACAGAAGAGCAGTTCACTTAGACTGAGAAAGTTAAGCGCGGCTGTTTGCCGTGCTAAAAGTTCAAACTAAAGGTGGATTTAGATGGGACGACTGAGCGGACGATTGTCGGGAAGGAAGCGTTTCTTCCTGACAGTCAGCTGCCCGTTCAGTGAAGGAGACAGCACATTTACATGCAGCGATCTCCCTTACTTTATGAGGACAGGGAATCTCTATAGCTCCCTACATTCATGTACATGAGCCCTAAGGAGTGCTTAAAGAGCCAGGGCAGGATTGACTTAAAAAGGATACAAGGATACAAGGATTGACTTAAAAAATTATATCCAGAAAACTATCCACTCATTTTCGTAAAAAATATATATTTACATATAGGTTGATAATATGAGAAAAAAAAGGTAGTGTCTCCTTAAGTGTCCACATAATATTACTAATACTGCCATTCAATGTTGACCCCTTAGTAACCAGCGATACACCTTTTTACGGCAGTCACTAAGGGGTCTAAGCGCTGCATGGAAAAATCTTTTTTTTTTATCCCTCCTTTTTTTTTTTTTCTCCAAGGTTTCCCAGACCCTGAAGTCTTATGGTTTTTCTCTGGTTCCCCAATTCAAGAGTCCAAGCACTTAGAGATTGAGTATGAAGATTCAGGCAGCTGCACCCTTATTATATCTGATGTTTCGCCCAATGATGCTGGGGTATATACATGTCGGGCTTCAAATTCCCATGGACAAGCAGAAACATCAGCCAAACTGAACATCCACTGTCTGCGGGCAGAGCGTTCAACAAGGGATGGGACTGTAAAGACTGCCTAATCTGTTGGGAGATGCACTATCTAGCTCCTGTCATGGGAACACTCGGCACCTTCATAAAAAAGGTCTTGCCACTAGGACATTGACTCCAATATGTAATTGGAAAAACCTATGTAAAGTCGTAGGTATGCTTGTATATAATGTGTTAATTTACAGTAAGTGTGTCAAGACATTGCAATTACTGCATACTCATTCTATAATATTATATGCTGACTTTTGCTGTACAATATCTCTAAATTTATGTTCTGTATATGTAGGCGTCTTCTGTGAGGCTGCATTCAAACCAAGGATATTCACATCCAAATGCTGTCTGAGTTTATAATGGGCAGGTCCTGAACTGGACATTGACCCATTAAAGTCGATGAGTAAATTCATATGAGCCATTTTCCATTCAAACCAATGGACTGTACTGAGAAAATCGCAGCATAAGCCATCCATCCTTGAGTTTCATGCAAGACTAATTCACTCACGTGCATGGGTCTTTAAGGGAAAAAAAGACCGCACACAGATTTTTTTTCATGTGGGGTCCATTTAAAAACGTGTTTGTGTTCACTGTTCGGAACCAAACAGGTTTAACATTGTTCATCTGAATTCACCCTAATACATAGAACTTCTTTTCTCGTCATACTTCTCTATGTATAGAAGTAGGCAGGACAAAATAGAAAACTGGACCTAGAATCTACTGCGTGTTTGACTGGGTTCTCTTCAAGGGTCACTGAGTTATAGAGACATATCAAATGTTTTGTTCATGGGGTTATGAATGCTGTGACCTCCAACAATCCCTAGAACAAAGTCAAGAGCCCATCTCAATTCCATCTCCTGCAGCAAGGAGAGGCGAGCTAGGCAAGTGCTTCTCTCGCTTAATTCTAGCGATCGATGGGGGTATCTGCTCTCAGAACCCCACGATCAAAACTTTTGATATATCATCTGACATATCAAAAGCTTTCTGAAAATGTAATTATTATATATATTTTTTATATTTGTTCTACTCTTGACCATTTGTGGTCAGGTATATCAGCTAAGCACTATTTGCTTGAATGGGAAAGGGTGCAAATGCAATATCAGACAAAGCCCATGGGCAAAACTGGTGCGGTTTTATTTCAATTTTTGGGTGGGGTGCAGACCCTGTATAGTACCTCCAGACAAGCAGTTTAAATGTATTTAATGCGACTATTGATGTAGGCTATCATGGAGGAATGGTGTAACTTGGCAGCAAAGAAGGTCAAACCGGTATGGCACCAGTCAATCCAGCATAGGCCTGCTAGATTGGTTGCTAGAGATGCACTGCCTAAGACTGGACTGTGAGGCTTTTTCGCTCAACCACATTTACGTTGTGTTTTGTAGCTCATTTGCAGTAAAAAAAAAAAAAAGTGCCAAATGTTGTGTCCTCTCTGTTTATCCTTTTTGTATTTTGTATAACGGAATTGTATGTGACTATTATTGTATGAAGCTTACTATTATTATTAGAGATGTCTCTTGTCCGGATTATCTGTAAAGCTATTTCTAGTATGGATATACGCAAGTCAATTTAAAGTTTGTTAAGCGATAAACATTAAGGTAATGCTATAGAAATAATGTTTGTTCAGTCAAACTTAACCCCTGAAATGTTTCTGACAACTTTTTGTGACCAATGAAAACAAACTGATTCAAATATATGTAATGCCATGGAGAGATTGCCCTCTAGCGGTAAGGTCCCACAAAATGCAGTGCAATCTGCAGGCATCATGTTATAGAGCAGGAGATGCTGAGCAAATTGATATATAGATATGTGGGGAAAGATTCAGTAAAACTTGGAATTTATACATTTAAATCTCTATTTCTGAGCTCAGTTGTACATGGGGGCCACCTTATCAGTGATTTGATGGCATTCTGTGTGTATACAGAAATAGCTGTCAGTCACATGGGGTTACCTTATCAATGATTTATAACATTTTCTGTGTGTGTATACATAGCTGTCATTCACTGAAAACACCTCCCCATAGAAATATAAATGTGTAAATTACAAGTTTTACTGAATCTTTTCCCACAAAACTATACATCAATATGCTCCGCTCTTCCCCCTCTATAACATGCTGCTTGCAGATTGCATTGCATTTTGTGGTGAAATTTTTTTCAAAACAGGGAAGACTGTTCCAGTTGGAACTGATGATGCTAACTAGACTGTCTATTTACCAGACATATTGGATGGCCAGGAGAGGGAGGCTCTGACAATCACATTGGTATTGCTGTGAGCCACACTGATTGACTAAGGCCTCATGCACACAACAGTGTTTTTTCACTGTCCGTGATTTGGCTTCAGTGGTCCGTATCAGATTTTGCTTCAGTTGTGTTTCCTTGTGTCTTCCTTTTTTTTATTTTATTTTTTTGTCTGACAGAGGGAAAAAAAGGAAGGTCAATGAAAAGGGTCTTGTAGGAAAAAAAACTGACACGGATGACATACCAGTTGTGCATCCGTTTTTTTTGACTGACCCATTGACTTCAATGGGTCAGTCCTCTGTTTTCCACTGACAAGAATAGGACAGGTTATATTTTTTTGACGGACTGGAATCACGGATCACTGACGCGGAGAAAAAAACTAGGACTATCAGTTTTTTTTCAAAGCTCCATAGAAATAAATGGGACCTCCGCTAAACTGTGAAAAATGATGGAACGGACGCGGATGCACACAACGGTCCTGTGCATGAGGCTTAAGGGAGAGTTTACATCACCGTTATTTTTCCATTCTTATGATCCGTCGGAAGAACAGAAAAAAAACTGATCCTGTGCATCTGTTATGAACATTTGGCATCCCCCATTTTTAGACAGAAAAAAAAAGTACTGCATGCAAGACTTTTTTCCGTCTAAAAAAACGAATCTGTGACAAATGGCTCAAACAAATGCAAAAATTGATTTATTTTTTTTTTTTTTTCCATTCTTCTGATCCTTCAGAAGAACAGAAAAAAATGTGAAAATTTAAATATATTTTCCGTGTGTTTTTTTTTTTTTCCTGTTCTTCTGAAGGATCAGAAGAATGGAAAAAGAACGGTGATGTGAACTCTAAGCTGCACTTATGCTGGATAGCCTATAGTAGTTTGAGCCATCCCTAAAATTCAGATTTGGAACCTACACCTGTGGGAGCTCTGTTTCCAATAGATTATAGGCCTCTTGTTGTGTTGTGTTTTTTTATTTTTTTCTCATTTTATTAAAAGTACATGTAAAACTGATGAGATACTTTGGTTTGTTTCCTATAGAAGCATTTTAGAATTATGACACCTGACTGACAACTGCGACAATATCAAAATCTGCTCCACTTAATCATGAGAACTCGGTGAAGCTACATAGGTGCCATTCCAACCTTACTCATAGGCAGCTATACACTTTGTAAAGATTCAATATACCTATGGTCTGTGAGATGGGATATCATATGATTCTCAGGCCCCACCAGATTGTACTATTTTATGTATGTAATTTTTAGGACAATAAAATACATGTATATAATTGAGTGTCTGTCATTGAGTTAGATATCATTTCTTATTCCTTTTGTATGTCGGTGTATATACAGTACAGGTCCTCTGCCGCAAGTAACACTGTGCCAAGAGGATGCCTATATCCAGAAGTTCTCCCTTGTGCAGAAAGTCCCATTAATGACTCAGTGGGATATCGTCCTCTATTGGCAACATAATACCACTAGAATCCTTTTGATGCAAAAGGCAAATGGTGACCTTGTCCTGCGAAACAATATTTATTTTAGTGGTTTTATAACCTGTCTTGGCTAGAAGATGTCCATGTGCAAAATTGTGTGCCCGATGCGCTGAACTGAGCAGAAAGTGGTCCACCAAGTTCCATGAGAAGCAAGACTCCCACATGTGATGCACGTCTTAATGGCAAATGCTATTTTTTATAAAGCCCTCCCCCACTAGATCTACCCTATTGGTGTATATTGTAGATGCCCTAAACTCCAGAATTGGTTACTCGATCTTTAGACTTTTCTCATAAATCACAGAAAAAAATTTCTGTATTTATTTCCTGTGACCCCAAACAATGCATTGTTCTGGTGCAGGTGACTAATTTCTGTAGGTTGTCAGTACTGGTTGAACTACAATATGAAGCGAGTAGCACATAGCTGGAGGATTGGTTAAGAAATAATATAAGACCTCAGAGTTTTCTAGCAGTTAGGGCTTATAGAGTTAACAGATTCTGAATACTGAAGGTACAAGGATCTTATAACCTGTTGTGGTATTTGGTTTCAGCACATGCACCTTGCCTTTCTATCATCGTATACACAACTCTGTCTGTGTCTCCACCTCACTACCGGTGATGAACATCTCCCCCTGTATACTACATAGATTTTAAATGACATCCATTGGGCTCTGCTTCCTGAACCAAATATCTCCTCCTCTTCACTCTAAACATCTACCATCTGATTTTGAAACCTTACTTCCTTCTGCTTTGTGGTCTGCTATACTGAACGTCTTTCCGTTAACATCCAATAAAGGGACCAGCAGCAAATACAAAGTCTAGCAACTGGACAAGAAGTGAATCTTGAAACTATAGTGTGAGACGTTGGAGTGAAAGGAGAAGAGACATGAAGATTTAATTGCTGCTTCTGCTGCTCAGGAGATTACTTATTTTGGATCTACTAATCTATTGCCGCACCTTCCTTTTTCTGTGTGTACCCCTTGGTCGTTGTGGCAAGCGTGTGCTGTATAGAACATGACCATGTAATCGGAAGTTGGGTGTGTCACAATCAAACCTTACAGATATTTTGCAGGAAGTCTTCTACGCTTTTTTTTTTTTTTTTTTATATATCCCTGCTCTTCTCCGTGTCCACCTTAAGTATCAAGCCTGGATCCAGGAGCGTGGAAACGCGGAGCAGCTTCGATTATGGGGAATGCAGCGGGTTCCCTGGATATGTTCCAGGCCCGGGATTCAAAGATACAATCAACAAATGGGACTCCACCGCAAAAACAAAAAGAAGGAACCTCTTCCAAAGGTCCAAGACCAAATTCGGTAGAACTAGAAGAAAGATTCAATGGGGTGCTGGTAAGTAGATTTTTTTTTTTTTAGCTGAATATATGTATAAATCTATAGCTGATGAAATTAGATATACAGTAGGATTTTGCACGTATGAAAGGTCAATTTACATCTCAGAAGATTAAGAAAAATCTGAAGGACTAAGATTAGATTCTCAAATTCATTTTGCCATATGGTTCTAAAGGTACAACCATATTTGCAATTTAGTCAACATATCCTTTATGTATCTCCAAAGGTTGTGCAGTGAAACTATGGCACAATGCTGTTATTTCCAAACTTCCTCCCAGTCTCCTATTTCGCAGCTCGTTTTCACAAGAAATAAATTAACATGTGACATACATTTCAGCATCATGTCTAGCTCTTGGGGGGACTGATAAAATCTATTAAAACCGATGATGTAGAACAGTGGTCTACAAACTCTGGCTCTTCAGCTGTTGCAAAAAGCACCAGCAAACTTGTGGCTGTCGAAGCATGGCAGTAGTTGTAGTTTTGGAACAGCTGGGGGGCCACAAGTTGAAGATCAGTGTTCTAAACTGGTACAGCTATTCTTCTTGACTGAGTATGAGTGCGTTTTTCAATGGGAGAGGTGGGAAAAGCTGCTGCCAGACACCTTTTATCTCCCATAGGAACAAAAGATCGAGAATGCTGAACTCCAGAATGCCTAAATTCTTCTTTCCTCTAACATACTATAAAGAGGGTTAGAACATCCTCACACACATAATACAGTTGGATGGTCTTGTTGAAATTGACTGACTGCTTTTGCTAACTTTCTAATAATATGGATTGTTCCAATATTTGCTGGGGGTCCAAGGAGCATGACATGTTTTGTTCAGGATTCTTCTGAGGAACCACCATGTTTAAAAGGTGTTGTCCAAACAGAAGAACCACTTTTCAATTGACAATTCCCCAGAAACACTTGCAATAAGATGCTTTCACTAAGGGAACCACAATGTAGATGCACAGTATCTTTGCTAAAGCCCACTGATGCCAGAGATGCCATTTGTCCTCCAATGCACAGCTCAGAGGATCCCGTAATAGGAGTTAGCCCAAAACAGGGCATTCTAACAATTTAATTGCTATGAGGCTCACAGGCCTTTTCTTAATGTGACTCCTGACTACCCTACTCATGCCAAACAAATAGTGTCCAGGATTTTCTGAGATTTCCTGGTTTCTGGCACCGTTCCACATATGATCTGACTGCACAGATTGGTACACAAAGAACTACATTTATAAGACTGCTAACAGGCTACATGGAGTAGTGAAAAACCAGGGACAAGTGTATAGAAAAGGGGCATGGTGGCTGGCGTATGTATTGGTATGACAGAACTACTCTGTGGGTATCTAAATTGCACTATTCTATGAATGTGTATATATTGGACACAAAAATGAATGATGGCTACAAGTTGGCACCACTTGGCAATTTATTGCAGGTTTGATGTCGGAGAGTGCAGCAAATGAAGTACAACACCAATTTTATTTATTTTTTCTCTGGAACTTTCTCAGCACTTTTCTCAGACCTGGACCCTTTTGTCCTTTTTTCTTATATGCCCCCGTCCCCCTCAATGCATATTTGGGCACAGGGACTAGTCTACAGACACATACTGTCAAAGTTCATGGAGGGCTTATTTCCAGGAGAAAGAAGCCTTCCGTGAAGCACCTAGGAGATTAGATTTGCCAGCTTATCCCAGAGGTCCCCCCCCCTTTTTCTGAAAGCCTCTTGAACTTTGTGGGAGAGTCGGCAAGCGTGCTACAGTATGTAGGTAGTTATGACGCTAATTTGTGTAGTCTACATGCCCCCTGTAAAGTTACATGCAGATATTACCTGACTCTTATTTGCAAATCCCTAGAACTGCGACAAAACACATTTATTTTCAGTAGTAGCCTGCTGCCTAGACTGTGCCTCAGACTGTTCTGTCCTGAGCTCCTGTTATTAGCTCCCTTAGCGATGTGAGCCAAGAACCCATGCTCACACAGAGGCAGTCAGCTGCAAGTTAATTGATGATGGCCACTGCAAAGAGGACATTGCCTCTGCCTAGAAGTCATCTCGGCCACCCAATGTGTCTATATAACAAACTACCCAGTCTACTGTGCCAAGTGTCACCTGTGCAGGAAGTGAGGACTAGGGGCCAACCTTGGCTCAGAGGCCCACTGGGGGATTCACATGCTCCCTTGTGGGACTGGGTGACAGCAGTGCAAACATACCTTTTTGTGGTCGTTATTATCATAGAGTAGCAAGACTATGATCTTTTATTCTGCCAGATTCTGCTCCTTAAAGGAGTTCTCTGGGATTTTAGTAAAATAAAATTACTGAACATACTTGAGTATTTCTTTATTATAAATACATTCCCAAATATCTCATTATTTATAATGGCTCATTTTGTCTGGGGAGCAATCGGGCAATAAAATGGCGGCTGTCTTATTAGTTCACATAAAACCTGTCCTAATCAAACAGGAGAAGAAGTTACTTCACATCACTGAGCTAAAGAGCTGCCTCCTCCTCCTCTGCTATACTTATCAGGGATTATGATCCTGTATACAGCTGATAAGATATTCAACTAAATCTCTGTAGGAATAGAGATCCTGAAGTACAGAGAGTAGGTTGAGGGCGAGGCTAATGAGCAGCAGCACTTGTATACAGTTTCCATTACCACAGTCTGTCCTGTCCATCGTCTCTGTACTTCATGTCTCCTCATGGACTCAATTACCACAGAGATTCAGCTAAAGATCTTATCAACTGTATGCAGGATTATAATCCCTTACAAGAAGAGCAGAGAGGAGGATGAGACAGCTCTTTAGCTCAGTGTTCTGAAGTAACTTGTCCTTCTGTGTAGACTAAATAAGCCATTATAATGAATAAAAAGTATTTGGGAATATATAATAAAGTATTAAAAGTATTTTCAGTAATTTTATTTTCTTAATTCCAGGAACCCTTTTAAGTGCCCAGGAGGCAGAGCTTTATTAAGAAATGCTCTTTTCTCCACATTGTGCTGCTTCAGACCCTCCCCTCCGCTCTGAGAAACAGCAGTAGTAGTCTCCTTGTTGGATGCTAGTGCTGTCAATCAGAAAGGAGGGGATTTGAAGTACAGTAGCTCAAGGAAGAGAGTACTTCACGTTGAAGCTCCATCTCCTGGAAAGTGCAAAATCTGGCAGAATAAAAATGCATATTCCCACTACACCTGGTAATAAAAGCTCCGCAAAAGATATTTATGTACTGCTCTCCACAGCAGCTACCTAGTGCTGTTAACAGTTTAGCATGGTCAAAACTGCTGACAGATTCAATTTAAAGAAGGTTTTTGGAAGGTGTGGACAGGATGCTAAGGGTTGGGAGGTATAAGGCTGGGGCTACATGGCAATCCTGATCAAAGTTTCCACTTCTACACAGCGATCTTTGGTCGCTCGACAGGTGTAGGAGCCAAGATTGCTGTGTCACCCCAGCCTAAATCTGAATAAGGGACCAATACAGTTCACAGGCACCAATAGAAATTTGGAGAGGAGGTAGCTATAGATGACATAGCTGTTAGATCATTTGTCTGAAAAATCTCCCCATAAGTGGTTTATCACTGAGGAGAGAGATCACACTTGTTGATACAGCTGTCCTGATATTGATAGCCTATCCCCAGGATAGGTCATCAATATGTAGAGCCTGGAAAACGTATTTATTGGGTTAATATGACGACGTGAAGTTATGCATCTGGCCACTAATAATCTACATTCATCATATGCCCTAGAGCAGGGATGCCCAACCTGCGGCCCTCCAGCTGTTGCAAAACTAAAACTACCAACATGCCCTGATATCTGTTTGCTGTCTGGGCATGCTGGGAGTTGTAGTTTTGCAATAGCTGGAGGGCCGCAGGTTGGGCATCCCTGTCCTAGAGGGAGTAAAACTGGGAGAGCTGCTTGCTTGAGAAGGACCTGGATGTACTTGTAGAATAATTGCATGCTTCTAATGTCAATCAGCTACTTTAAAGGCTAGCAGGATTAGGTAATGTATTAAAAAGGGAATGGACTCCCAAAATAGGGCTATAACATTACCACTTTACAAATCTTTAGTGCACTCTCACCTGGAATATGCAGAAAGATCTTTGTTATGAGAAAAGACTGCAAAAAATGAATGTATTTTCTGTGTCAGTGCGTCTTATAGGCCGAATACTTATGAGTGATTCCATTATGGAAGTGGTCATTAGTACAGGAGGACTGGAAATCTGTGAATGCAGCGCTCACCTGCCTCTGTACCCTGGTCTATCTAAGCTGCTCGCTGTGCTGTGACTGCTCACAGCGTGGGGACATTGGTGCTCTGTGACCTCCATGCTGGGCAGTGTCTGGTCACAGCACCGTGCACGGCAAGAAGAGCGAGGACGTCGGGAGCAGCAGCAGCGTCCAGAGCGGGAGTTGTAAGTTAAGTTAATTTTATATTTTAATGTCTGCTCAGAGCATGGGGGTCTGCCTGGGGGATCATTCACATTGGTTGTCTGAATGGAGGGGTCTTATTCACAATGGGGCTCTGATGTGAGGTCACATTGTGGGTCTTATCAACATTGGGGGTCTTATTAACATTGTGGGTCTGAGCTGAGGTCTGATTAGGAGCTCATACACATGAACGTGGTTTGGGTCTGCATCTGAGCCACATTTTTTGCGACTCAATTGCGGACCAATTCACTTCAATGGACCCGCAAAAGAGGTGGACAGCACTCGGTGTGCTGTCCTCATCCGTTTCAACATTACGTGGCCCCGTGAAAAAATAGGTGTCCTATTCTTGTCTGTCTTGTGGACAAAAATAGGCATTTCTACAATGGACGGCCCGTTCTGTTACACAAATTGCAAAAAGCAGGTGGGCAGCATCTGTGTTTTGTGGATCCACAATTTGCAGACCGCAAGACATGGCTCGGTCGTGTGCATGAGCCCTAACATTGGGGGTCTGATGAGAATATTTTTTTTTCTTATTTTCCTCCTCTGAAACCTAGGTGCGACTTATGGGCAGGTGCGTCTTATAGGATGAAGAGATGCCTAAGGGGGGAAAAAAGTTAAAATATAGAAATGACCCATACAAAAATACTTCAAAAAGCTGTTCTAAGTAAAATCCCCTCAAAAGACTAGGGGAACCCCTTCTGTCTGGAGAAAAAAAAATGTTGCGACGACAAGGCTTATTTACCACAATAGCTGTGAATCTGTGGAATAGTCTACCTTGGGATGGTTTTAGTAGAAAAAAACATTTATACTTAGAATTCTTGTTTATCTGGTCTGAAGGATTTTATTCCTTTTTCATAGGCCAGATTCACTTAAGCATTATGGCTTCTTTATGTACAGTACCTTCCTCTGGATCTATAGAGGGATATCTATTTCAAAAGTTTATCTGGGAAGATGGTATGCAAATCAGCTCCTAGCAAGCTATGCCTCTAATGAGTTGGATACTAATTAAGCCAGGATAATATGCTTAGGGGCTATCACTCCAAAACAGGAAATATAGTATCCCCCAAATCCTGACCTAGGGCTGTCGCCTAGCTAAGCCAGTACACTCTATTCTGAACAGATGAGGAGTACTCACCCAGAAATGGCTGTCTGCAGATGAGATGCTGGCTTAATTATTATCAGTTTAACAGGTCGAACATTAGGGAGAGTTATCAAAAGTGGTGTTAAGGAAAACTGGCTTAGTTGCCCATAGCTACCAATTAGATTCCACCTTTAATTTTCCAAAGGAGCTCTGAAAAATGAAATGTGGAATCTGATTTAGTTGCTATGGGCAACTAAGCGAGTTCTACTTTATACCAATTATGACTATGTATATTTGCAGCTGGTTGTGACTGTTGTCTCCTTGGCAGATACAAAGGAGTCTAGGAGATTTCTGATGGTTTTGTACTAAAGTTTAATCCGTTTTTTGTTCAGGGTTTGCGTTTTTTCCATCCGGATTGCATGCGTATTTCATGAATGAGAAAAAAACTGCAGAATATTTTATTAAATGGCTTCTTAGGGATGGTTTTAGTATCATTGCAGATTGAGGAAGATATGTTGCCAATGAAATCAGTGCAAACAGCTCCCACGTGGAGCAACACTCGCGGTCTGACTCAGGGCGTGACCCCCAAAACGTTGCCCGGTGTGGGATAGGATTCAGCTCGGCATTCTCAGAACGAAAGGAACGCCTGTGAGCAACGAATTGTGCTAAGAAATAATAAAAAGTTGTAAAGTACAGATCGTGCTTTTAAAGAGTCAGTATTTTATATTTCCTCACCAAGATCCGTTGACTGCTTGTAACAGCGGCTGCTGTCCGCCGCTGTTCCCCTGCTTACCGCGTGATCTGCGGCCAGCTGTGTTCAGCGGTGATCTGCGGCCAGCTGTGTTCAGCGGTGATCTGCGGCCAGTGCTTCCCATTCACCGCTGCAGTCCTGGGCTCTGTCTGTGTAGGTACTGTTGTTCTGGGATCTGCTCCACAGTTTCCGCTCGGCCCTGGCCACAGCATGCTTGCTGCTTGTTTTCTGCAGCACTTCCTTTAAGGGGCGGCGCACGTCACTTTGTCTTAGGTCCTCGCTGACCAATCCTAGCCCTCCTGTGCATCTACGTGGCTCAGCCCCCTTCCCAGATGCCTCAGTGTCAAGGTCCTTGTGTCCGGCTAAGGTTCCTGATTTCCGCTTGTGTTCCTGTGTTCTTGATTCGTACCTGTATTTCTGGACTCTGCTACCTGTTAGATCCCTGCCTGCTTGCCTTGACTCTCCTGTTGCTGATCCGGATTGCCTGACCTCTACCTGTGCTGCCTGCCCTGACCTTTTGCCTGTCTGACTACGCCGCTGCCTCATCCTTCGGTCCTGCACCTCTGGTACCTTTCTCGGGTACCTCCTGGTCCGCCTGGACAAGCTGCCTCATGTGCCTATCCTCCTCAAGAGGTAGCGACCTGGGGTTCCCCTCGGGAAAGTCTATCCCTACCATTAGGGGTACTGTGAAGATCGAGGGGTTCACTTGGACAACGCCCTTAGAGGAGGTAGGACACGCGGCACAGTGGGTTCACACCAGCTGGTTCATGACACTGCTCTACAGCTGACTTGATTGTGTTTGATGAAGATATGTTGCCACACAGACATTGGGTGTGACAGTTGTTTATACCACACATATTGCAGCATGTGAGCTCTGGGTGATGTCATGGACCGTCTGCATCTGCTGTTGATCACGTTCAAACCAGTTGGATACTATATATGCTGTGATTTGCTTTATTTTATTTTTTTTATTAACCCTATACCTCTAATGGTACTGTAATACAATTCTGTTATATTCTATACATAGGACAGACAATATACCTCCCAACATCATCCAACCATTAGCCCTGAACATAATACAATTCTATCGTACTCTGTATCAGTTAGATCAGTGGTCTCCAACCTGTTGGAAAGCTCCAATTCCCTACAACTGCCGAAGAACCATAGCGAGAAACCACAGATGCATAAACCGCTACTACTCCCAACTTATTATTCTTTATTTGAAAGCGCCATTAATTCCCAATGGAGTCGAGGGCTGAAGTAATTGTGTCGTAAATAACAGCTGTGTCTAAGTTGTGAAGGGAAGATATGGTGGACAACTGTAAGAATCAGAGAGATGTTTTAAGATTTCTATGAGGGTGTGCTAGTTTACAGACTAAAGGGGCAATTGAAAAGAGTGGTTGAAAATGCAAGAACATTGTGGTCAGAGAGGGGGAATGGAGAGTTTGAAAAATTAGATAGGGAACAGAGGCAGGTGAAGGCAAGGTCAAGTGTGTCCCCATCTCTGTGGGTGGCTGTGGAGGACCATTGTGTGAGGCCAAAAGTAGGGATGAGCGAACTTCTGTTTTTCAAGTTCAGCGTACAAGGTTTGAGTTATCTAAGAATTCCGTTATGGATTCCTCTACCTTGGAACATACGTTATGGTCTGTGGTAGCAGAATCCATAACAGAATTTTTAGATAACCTGAACCCCTTGTACGCCGAACTTGAAAACAGAAGTTCGCTCAACACTAGCCAAAAGAGGAAGTAAAAGATAGACGCGTGGAGGCAGGTTAGTGGCATGTCAACAGGGATGTTGAAACCCCCATGATGATGGTGGGGATGTTGACGAAGAGGAAGTGTAGAAGCCAGGTATTGAAGTGGTCAAAAAAGACAGTAGCATGGCCTGGTGGACGGAGGTGGATGACTACTTTGGAGGATGGAGGGAGAGTAGATGCAGAGTGAATTTTAAAAGAAGTAAGGTAGAGAAAGGGTGTAGTAATGTTAAAGGAGCAGTTATCTGAGAGAAGGAGGCAAACAACCACTGCCATGTTTGTCAGGATGGAAAGTACGGATAAATTAGAGTGTAGCAGGAGAGACTATTCTGGTGGGTGTCAGCCATGTTTCTGTGAGATCTGGGAAATGAAGAGGTCATGAATGTGGGTACCATTACCCAATGATTATAATAATTATAATACATAGAATGTTATACCTCCATGACGATGAAGGAATGTTAGGGTCTATATAGAATTTAGCACTAGTGACACTAGGAACTTGGTGCCACATAACAATATACTCTTAATATAAAGTAATTGACACATAGTATGCAGGGTCTAGGTTACAGATTTTTCACTAAGGCGCAGGAGGTTCAAGTTATTCCTTTGCACTCACTGATAGTCTGAAGGTGCTTTTTCCCTTTAAGTTTGATCAGAAAACCTTCCTATAGAAGGTCTAGGAAGTGACACTAGATATAGAGGATAGTGTGAGGTCACACAGAAATGCTTCATATATAATTCACGCTGTCATTCATCTGCTGTTTTGTATTATACTGGGAGTGGAGCATGTGTAGAGGCACTGTGTTAAGCCATTAACTTTTATTGTAAATTGATCCTTGTTTTATATGCTCCATTCTTGCGTTGCGTTTGCTCAAAACATAAAGCCTTAAAGAGCTTTTCCACTTTGCATCAACATCCTTTAAAACCATTTTATGAAGGTAGCTATAAGTTTGTAAAGTAATCTTTTACCTTTATTGCTCCCATCGTCTGTCCTAGGCTGTAGTCACATGATCATGCCCATTCAGCTGTTTATTTCCTGTGATGTTATGTCCATGGGTGTGTCAGTGATAGGGGAGTGTCTATGTAACTAGCTATGTGGGAGGAGCTATAAACTAGCTGGACATTGTTAGGGGAGGTGCTGGAGCCATGGCAAAGAAAGAAGTGCATTATGGGTTCGGTTGGATACAGCAACAGGAAGTGGAAGTGCAATATGGATAATAATACATTAGTAAGTGGCTGGTATTAACTTTCTCTACATGATAAATGCCACTTGCCAAAGTCAGACAACCCCTTTAATCTCTAGGGAGTCTATACATAAGCCTGTAATGTTCTTATCTTGCCTAATAGATTGATGAAAATTCTCTAACACTAGAATAAAAAGGGATGGGGATAATGGGCATCCTTGACATGTCAATTTTTTTTAAATCTCAAATGGAACACCCAAGCATACACTTCTGACAAAAGGTGCCAACACCAGCTCGGTGGAGCTCAAACCGATGCTCTTTTGGTCTGTCAAGTGAATGGAGCCCTATGGATACATTTACCATATAGGCTGGAAGCTTTTCCCAGGATGTATATTGAATGTTGGGCCATAGAGCATTATGCACTGAGCCTATGGGTTGTTTGCAGATGGTTGTTTCTAGGCCAGGAACCAGCATAAAATAAAAATTTTGTTGGCTTGATTGTCAAATGTATCAGGTCTTTGAATGAGATTGTCAAGAAATAATTGTGGGTGTTTCCAAAAAAGGAGGCGAATTCCATTTAGGCCTCATGCACATGGCAGAGCCTAGTATGGTGGAGGTACAAGAAGTCCCTGTACAGCACCATAGGCACTCTGTCTACCTTCCTGTTAAAAAGCAAGGGATCTCCAATGCCTCCATAATATGGCATCCAGTGAAGCAGTGGTCTTCAACTTGTTGCTCTCAGTTGCAAAACTACAACTCCTAACATGCTCTGACAACCTGAGGCCAGACTGGTTTGCTTTGAGCAACAACTTACATTTTCAGAAACCTAGTTGCATGGATGTGGCTGTGTTTTTCAAGGTCCGATTAATATATCCAATTGTATACACATTTATTTCAGCACTCGCTTCATGTGGTCAAACTTCATTTTTACATGATGGAAAAAGAACACATGCAATAACCATTCTGTAGTATCTTTTCTTAGAATGCTACAGTGTTGTCCTGTTATTTCTCCTGGAAAGGTCTAAATAATGTGACAAATGGGTGTTACCATTCTCCTTGTCTATACGGTGTAACCCTACACACTTAGGGCATGGCCACGATGTGGCTGTGCAACGGTAAGAACTGTGTAAAAGGGCAAGCTGTGCCAACATTCAAATAACTCATTACAAACTGACTGGTTTTTCACTGTGCATTGTTAATGCATGGGCAGTAACCCACAAAATCGCACACCATTAAAAATGCACAGTGAAAAGCAGTTTGATCTGAGTTACTTGAATGCTGGTGCAGTGGTGCAGCATTCAAGGCCACGCGGTTCTTACCGTTTCTCAGCCACTGCACAGCCACACCCTATTGGCAAACTGAATCGAACACCCCAGAGAGAGTGGACAGAGCTGACTTTATGGTGGCCATTCAGAACTTTCTAGGCAGAATTTTTCAGCTTGCTTCTTCCTTTTTTTTTTTTTTTTTTGTCACTTCCTTTTTTTTATCTGCATGGCAGAATATTGAGAAATGTCCAGAGAAACTTTCATTCAATGTACAGTAAAATGCAATAGGTCAGTATAGGAAAAATCTATATTTCCAGTTTCTTTTCAAGTAGACATGAGCAAATCTATTGTAATTCACCCAAATCCGAAAACCATTTTGAAAAAATAATGCATCCAAAGCTGAATTTTTATGATTTGAGAGAGAAAGGAGACTAGAGAGAAACAAATAAGTTCTAGGAGACCTGAGTTCAAATTTTCAGGTCAATTGAAGCACTTTCAAATCAAACCTGAGGCCTCATACACACAATCCTAGTTTGGTCCACGTCCGATTGGCGTTTTTGCATGTGGACTCATTCTTTTCTATGGGTCTGTAATAAATGCAAGCAGCACATGAATTTCATCCATGTTCTGTCTGCATCTGCGTGGCCATTCTGCAAATTATAGAATGTCTTTATTCTCAGGAGGAGAAGGAGACTAATCATATTAAAGCTGCTAAGGCATCAAGAAATTGCCAAACATATATAAGGAAAGGAGATTAAAAACATCTTCAGTTATATTAGTGATAGAAAGAAGAAAAATTGTGGGATTACAAAAATTAGAAATGGGGAAAATAACTATGTTGATGGGGATAAGGCTGTTGCATTTTATTCAGTATTTTCAGTAGGCGGCTTTCAGAATCATGACTTGGATGGGCATAGCATTTCCAGTAGTTGTAAGAGTGGAGCTCTGGTGTTTTTGGAGGCTGATGTTATAGTTGAACTGGCACACTTAAAGTCCAGGTGGCTTCCACCTCAGAGTCCTTAAAGAACTCCAGTCTGTGATTGCTGCTTCTCTAACGGATTTGTTTAAACAGTCCCTCTTAACAGGTGATGTTCCTGAAAATTGGAGTGTGGACAGGAAGCAGGGAAAGCAAGTAGGATGCTTGGATATATAGCTAGAGGTCTAACCAGTAGGAAGAGAGAGACTAGTAAGACCACATCTGGAATACTGTGTCCAGTTCTGGAGACCCCACCTAAGAAAAGACATAGAATGGAACAGGTGCAGAGACAGGCTACAAACATGGTGGAAGCATAAAACACCAGGAGAGGCTTAAAGAACTGAATCTGTATAGCATTGAGGAAAGAGAAAGGGGGGGACATGATCAAAACCTTTAAATATGTTAAAGGTTTAAATAAAAACAAGGGGGAACAATCTGAAATTAGCTGGGGGTAAGATCAGGAGCAATGTCAGGCAATATTAATTTACTGAAAGAGTGGTTAAAGCTTGGAACAAACTTCCAGGAGATGTGGTTGGGAAATATACAGTAAGTAAATTTAAACATGCCTTGAATAAACATACATTACAAAAATAAAAAGATATAATATAAGGGTGGACTAGGTGGTCTTTGATGTCAATCTTCAATTTTTTTGTTTGTGCTTTCAGCATTTTAAGTACATTACATAGTCAGGTCCATAAATATTGGGACATCGACACAATTCTAAAATTTTTGGCTCTATACACCACCACAATGGATTTGAAATGAAACAAACTGCAGACTGTCAGCTTTAATTTGAGGGTATTTACATCCAAATCAGGTGAACGGCGTAGGAATTATAACAGTTTCTATATGTGCCTCCCACTTGTTAAGGGACCAAAAGTAATGGGACAATTGGCTTCTCAGCTGTTCCATGTGTTATTCCCTCATTATCCCAATTACAATGAGCAGATAAAAGGTCCAGAGTTAATTTCAAGGGTGCGATTTGCATTTGGAATCTGTTGCTGTCAACTCAAGATGAGATGAGATCCAAAGAGCTGTCACGATCAGTGAAGCAAGCAATCATTTGGCTGAAAAAACAAAACAAACCCATCAGAGAGATAGCAAAAACATTAGGCGTGGCCAAAACAACTGTTTGGAACATTCTTAAAAAGAAGGAAAGCATCGGTGAGCTCAGCAACACCAAAAGACCCAGAAGACCACAGAAAAAAACTGTGGTGGATGACCAAAGAATTCTTTCCCTAGTGAAGAAAACACCCTTCACAACAGTTGGCCAGATCAAAACACTCTCCAGGAGGTAGGTATATGTGTGTCAAAGTCAACAATCAAGAGAAGACTTCACGAGTGAATGCAGAGGGTTTATCACAAGATGTAAACCATTGGTGAGCCTCAAAGACAGGAAGGCCAGATTAGAGTTTGCCAAACGACATCTAAAAAAGCCTTCACAGTTCTGGAACAACATCTTATGGACAGATGACACCAAGATCAACTTGTACCAGAGTGATGGGAAGAGAAGAGTATGGAGAAGGAAAGGAACTGCTCATGATCCCAAGTATACCACCTCATCAGTGAAGCATGGTGGTGTCATGGCGTGGGCATGTATGGCTGCCAATGAAACTGGTTCTCTTGTATTTATTGATGATGTGACTGCTGACAAAAGCAGCAGGATGAATTCTGAAGTGTTTCGGGCAATATTATCTGCTCATATTCAGCCAAAAGCTCATTGGACGGCGCTTCACAGTGCAGATGGACAATGACCCAAAGCATACTGCAAAAGCAACCAAAGAGTTTTTAAGGGAAAGAAGTGGAATGTTATGCAATGGCCAAGTCAATAACCTGACCTGAATCTGATTGAGCATGCATTTCACTTGCTGAAGACAAAACTGAAAGGAAAATGCCCCAAGAACAAGCAGGAACTGAAGACAGTTGCAGTAGAGGCCTGGCAGAGCATCACCAGGGATGAAACCCAGCGTCTGATGATGTCTATACGTTCCATATTTCAGGCTGTAATTGACTGCAAAGGATTTGCAACAAAGTATTAAAAAGTGAAAGTTTGATTTATGATTATTATTCTGTCCCATTACTTTTGGTCCCTTAACAAGTGGGAGGCACATATGCAAACTGTTGTAATTCCTACACCGTTCACCTGATTTGGATGTAAATACCCTCAAATTAAAGCTGACAGTCTGCAGTTAAAGCACATCTTGTTCGTTTCATTTCAAATCCATTGTGGTGATGTATAGAGCCAAAAATGTTAGAATTGTGTTGATGTCCCAATATTTATGGACCTGACTGTCCCTTTTAAGATAAAATGTTGCTGCCAATCAGAGTAAAATAATATTAAGTACTGAAGCTGTTTTTGCTATTTTAATACCAATCCCCTAACTCCCAGAGTTAATGGTATCTTCCAGGGATAGACTAGGAGTACTCTAGTCCTCTTTCTAACCAGAAATAACACCATAACCATGATACTGGCATTGAATTTGAAACGTTTTAACTCTTGCAATTAAAAGGGTTGTCCAGGATTAAAAAAAATATGGCTACTTTATTCCAAAAACATCTGTCCATGGGTTGTATCTGTTATTGCACCTCCACTCCGTTGAAATTAATGGTGCTGAGCTGTGATACAACATGTGGACAGGTGTAGTGTGGAGCTGTTTTTAAAAGAAAGCAGTCATCTTTTTCTAGTTCTGGATAACCCTTAATCTGACTGATCAACTGTGGGCTCCTTCTGGCTGTAGGCCTTCACCACCACTTAGCCATACATGAAAGCTAGCCTTGTAACTGCCCAAAAGTTAGTGAAAAAATTAAAGAACATCTATCATTTGACAAAGCCAGAGCATATAAGGCATTTGTAAATTGCCCTCACTAGTAGAAGTTAGTAGGTGCATGTTCCCACTAAGCAGCCCTCAAAAACATTGGGGGGGGGGGGGGTGTCAAAAGTTCTGGTATCCTATATGCCTCTTGCGCAATAAGTACTCACATTGTGACAGCTTGTGATTATGAAGATCTGGGACCATTTACAATATGTACTTGTAGAATGACTAGTGTTCTAGAGATGATCTGACAGTGTTATTCAACTCTAGTCCTCAGTGCCCAGCTAACGGTCTTGATTTGAGAATATCCCACAGAATGAATACCCATGGTAAGTACTGATGCACTGACACTAATTATATCACCTGCTCAATACTAAGGAAACCCTGAAAACGAGACCCCAAGGTGGGCCCTGAGGATTGGAGTTGAGATCCCTAATAATCCTGTTACATTGGTATAAAGGGGGAGAAGTAGTAAAATCTAAAACCTAGTGTAGGGAGTACAAATTGTAGTATATTATGGCCTTTATTTATATGTTGCATTTGTATTCATGTAATCAGATACACGTGTGTAGGAAGTCACAGGACATGGGCTGAGGAATAACCATGATCTGACTACATGCATATTAGTCATTTCCTTCCTGCCAGAGTGACTCATTGAGTGTCACTCTCAGGGACAGAATTAACTGCAGATCATTGAACAGTTGGTTAATGTAGATGATATTTAATATGGGGACGTAGATACCCCAGTAGGAGCACCGCTTGTCTGCAAATATCTCTCCCCTACAATTATTAAAGGGAATCTGTCACCAGGATCTTGGACTATTATCTGAGTGAAAACATTAGTACAATAGACAAGGAGTCCAAATTTACATTTTTATATTCCTACCGTCCAGGCTGCCATGCCATAATGGAGAGGACTCATATGCGCTGACAGTGGAAGAACGGGGGACAGAGGGAAAATAAATAGTGATCTGGACTCCTTATCTGCAGTACTTCTCATGTTGGACCCTTGTGGATGGCATAAGATGTCTTAGTCTACATTCACATGACTGTAGGCCGTCCATGCCCGTATTGCAGACCACAAACGGCAGTTTCACAATATATGGGCACTGGTCATGTGAATCCTACATAACGGATGTCATATGTTTTGCCATATATTACAGATTCACATCGAAGACTTATTTCCATGTGAATGCACCCTTAATGGGATAACCCCTTTAATGACGCACAATGTGAAAATGTGCAGTTAAAATCTAACTCTGAGATTTCTCTTCTAAGGAGATTGTTCTGGATTAGAAAAAAAAATCATAGCTTCTTTCATATGTGTAAACAGTGTGTCCGTTTATACAGCGTAGACCAATTTACTTCAATAGAGGCAATTTGCAATACTAGCCGTAACCTATGGCCAATTGGCCATGTATGTTGCTATTTCTGGAAGAAAAGAGTGGTGCCTTTCTGATCTTGGCCAACCAATTTAAGGTATTGTCCTCTGTAAATGTGTTGAAGATACCTGATCTTTTTCTCATTAGTGGTTTTAATTGTAGATTATTAGCACCAGCTGCACATCTGTCAGACACTGGTAGATATAAAATTGTATTATTTTTTTAATTTTTTTAAGAGGGGGACGCGTTATCTATTATCTATTGACTTACATAAACCCATACTGTAATTGCCTCTTTTCTCTGACTTGACAGAGTACTCATTATACAACTGCACCCTATGGACCAAAATATAATGTAGGGTTTGCTGCTTTTTTACATTGACTATCTAGACCTCAGCCCTTCCCCCTTCACATAACGCTGCCACAGGAAGATGACGCTATTAGATTGTGAAGCGGAAACCCACAGGGAGGAGATACAAACTGACACCTGCTTCTCTGCTACTAAATAATCGGAATATAACAGTGTGCAAAGCTGTCAGGCCTAGCTAGAAGCATGGTCATACCATGTACCATAGGAAGTCCCACCCTGAAACACATACTGCCCAGACTGCCACAGCAGAAAATGCTAATTATACTCATCAAGGGTGGACAGTGGTCTGAGGTCCCTTCCTAAGAAATAAAGGTCATGGCTCCTTACCACCCACCATTAAAACCCAAATTATGCTCCTCATCAAGAGTGGACTGCAAGTGGTCTGAGGTCCTAGGCAAAAGGTTAAGGCTTCTTACCACCCACCATGGATATGATGCACTTCAGCTGGGTGAACACATGTTACTGAGCATTTATACTCTCCCTGCCCTTAAACTTGAGAGAATGCTGCATTTGACTAAATGGCCCTAGGCACTACCAAACTGATGACATAATTTATGAATGCATTCAGGGGTGTAGCAGTAGGGGGTAGAGGCAGCAGTTGAGCCAGCTCCCTGGTTTCTGAGGAGCTGAAAGGCCCACCTTCCAAGTTCCACATAAGAAGACACTTGCATTATAAATCGCACATGGTAGGTGGAGGACCCTATTGCAGCATTTGTATAGAATACAGGATCCCAATTGGGATTTTCCAATGCTAAAACTTTCTTAAAAACATGCATATATTATATGCCCATATGAATAGCCCAATGGAGTAACATTGGCTCTGTACAACTAAGGCCTCATGCACACGACCGTTGGACCAATGGGTCCGTTGAAAACTTGGAAAATGCATTGTTTGTCATCCGCCTCCGTGATCTGTGTATCCTGTCCGTCAAAAAAATATGACCTGTCCTATTTTTTTGACGGACAACGGTTCACGGACCCATTCAAGTCAATGGGTCCGTGAAAAAACACGGATGCACACAAGATTGGCATCCGTGTCCGTAGGCTACTTTCATACAGACGGATCCGAAGATCCGTCTGCATAAAAGCTTTTTCAGAGCTGAGTTTTCACTTTGTGAAAACTCAAATCCGACAGTATATTCTAACACAGAGGCGTTCCCATAGTGATGGGGATGCTTCTAGTTAGAATATACTACGAACTGTGTAAATGACTGCCCCCTGCTGCCTGGCAGCACCTGATCTCTTACAGAGGGCTGTGATCCGCACAATTAACCCCTCAGGTGCCGCTAAGAGATCAGGGGCTGCCAGGAAGCAGGGGGCAGACCCCCCTCCCTCCCCAGTTTTAATTTCATTGGTGGCCAGTGCGGCCTCCCCGCCACCCCTCCCTCTATTGTATTATCATTGGTAGCCAGTGTGCGCCGGCCCCTCCTCCCTCCCTTTATTGTATTATCATTGGTGGCCAGTGTGCAGCAGCCTCCCCTCTCCCCCCCCCCCCCCCCCGATCATTGGTGGCAGCGGAGAGTTCCGATCGGAGTCCTAGTTTAATTGCTGGGGCTCCGATCGGTAAGTAAGGAATAAAAAAAAAAATTTAAAATAGAAAAAATAAAATAAAATAGACATATTTAGTATTGCCGCGTCCGTAAAAACCAGCTCTATAAAAATATCACATTACCTAACCCCTCGGGTGAACAACGTAAAAAAAAAAAAAACTGTGTCAAAACAAGCAATTTTTGTCACCTTGCATCCCAAAAGGTGCAACACCAAGTGATCAAAAACGCGTATGTCCCACAAAATGGTACCAATAAAACCGTCACCTCATCCCGCAAAAAATGAGCCCCTACATAAGAAAATCTCTCAAAAAATAAAAAAACTATAGCTCTCAGGACATGGACACATTAAAACATAATTTTTTGGTTTCAAAAATGCTATTATTGTGTAAAACTTTAATAAATGAGAAAAAGTATACATATTAGGTATCGCCACGTCCGTAACAATCTGCTCTATAAAAATGTCACTTGACTGAACCCCTCAGGTGAACGCTGTAAAAATAAATAAATAGAAACTGTGCTAAAACAACCAATTTTTTGGTCACCTTGCCCCATAAAGTGTTATAATGAATGATCAAAAAATCATATGTACCCAAAAATAGTACTAATAAAACTGGCACCTTATCCCCTAGTTTCCAAAATGGGGTCACTTCTTGGGAGTTTCTACTGTAAGGGTGCATCAGGGGGCTTCAAATTAGACATGGCATCTAAAAACCATGTGGAGTTCCTTTTCTTCTGCGCCCTGCCGTGTCCCCATACAGCAGTTTATGACCACATGTGGGGTGTTTCTGTAAACTGCAGAATCTGGGTAATAAATATTGAGTTTTGTTTGGCTGTTAACCATCGATGTGTTAAAGAAAAAAATTGATTAAAATGGAAAATCTGCCAAAAAAGTGAAATTTAAAAATTTGATCTCCATTTTCCTTTAATTCTTGTGGAACACCTAAAGGGTTAACAAAGTTTGTAAAATCGGTTTTGAATACCTTGAGGGGTGTAGTTTCTACAATGGGGTCATTTATGGGGGTATCCACTATGTAGGCCCCACAAAGTGACTTCAGACCTGAACTGGTCCTTATAAAGTGGGTTTTGGCAATTTTCTTAAAAATTTGAAGAATTGCTTCTAAACTTCTAAGCCTTCTAACGTCCTAAAAAAATAAAATGACATTTCCAAAATGATGCCAACATAAAGTAGACATATGGGAAATGTTAAATAATAAATATTTTATGAGGTATCACTTTCTGTTTTAAAAGCAGAGAAATTGAAATTTAGAAAATTGCGAATTTTTCAAATTTTTGGGTAAATTTGGGATTTTTTCATAAATAAAGGTGAAATATTTTGACTCAAATTTATGACTATCATGAAGTACAATGTGTCACGAGAAAACAATCTCTGAATGACTTGGATAAATAAAGGCGTTCCAAAGTTATTACCACATAAAGTGAGATATGTCAGTTTTGCAAAATTTGGCCTGGTCAGGAAGGGGGCAAAGGGCCCAGATGGGAAGTGGTTAACCAAACTGTTGTTGGATTGTTGAAAGAAGTTGCTGTTGGAGGGTGTTTTGGTACCATTCTTTATTCATGGCTGTGTTTTTGGGCAAAATTGTGAGTGAGCCCACTCCCTTGGATGAGAAGCAACCCCACACATGAATGATCTCAGGGTGCTTTACTGTTGGCATGACACAGGACTGATGGTAGCACTCACCTTTTCTTCTCTGGACAAGCCTTTTTCCAGATGCCCCAAACAATCGGAAAGAGGTTTCATCGGAGAATATGACTTTGCCCCAGTCCTCAGCAGTCCATTCAACAAACCTTCTGCAGAAGATCAATCTGTCCCTGATGGGTTTTTTTTGGAGAGAAGTGGCTTCTTTGCTGCCCTTCTTGACACCAGGCCATCTTCCAAAAGTCTTCGCCTCATTGTGCGTGCAGATGCGCTCACACCTGCCTGCTGCCATTCCTGAGCAAGTTCTGCACTTGTGGCACTCCGATCCCGCAGCTGAATCCTCTTTAGGAGACTATCCTGGCACTTGCTGGACTTTCTTGGACGCCCTGAAGCCTTAACAAGAATTGAACCTCTTTCCTTGAAGTTCTTGATGATCCTATAAATTGTTGATTGAGGTGCAATCTTAGTAGCCACAATATCCTTGCCTGTGAAGCCATTTTTATGCAACGCAATGATGGCTGCACGCGTTTCTTTGCAGGTCACCATGGTTAACAATGGAAGAACAATGATTTCAAGCATCACCCTCCTTTTAACATGTCAAGTCTGCCATTTTAACCCAATCAGCCTGACATAATGATCTCCAGCCTTGTGCTCGTCAACATTCTCACCTGAGTTAACAAGACGATTACTGAAATGATCTCAGCAGGTCCTTTAATGATAGCAATGAAATGCAGTGGAAAGTTTATTTTGGGATTAAGTTAATTTTCATGGCAAAGAAGGACTATGCAATTCATCTGATCACTCTTCATAACATTCTGGAGTATATGCAAATTGCTATTATAAAAACTTAAGCAGTAACTTTTCCAATTTCCAATATTTATCTGATTCTCAAAACTTTTGGCCACGACTGTACACTGTGTACCTGGCACAGGATTGAAGTGATGGCCTGGAATATGCCCACTCTTAACTTGCAATTGTTCTGAATCGGTGGTACACGCCAGTTCTCTAGGAGGGTCTTGCACTGCAGTCATGCTGTACATATGTTAGATGCTGCTCATTTTATGGTCATAGTCTGGGAGGGTACCCTTGATGTAATTTATTTCAGTACAGGTTAGTAAAATGATTTGTTAACATTTCACCTCTACATGGACAAGGAGGAGGATATTTCTTCTACTACTCTAAGCGTAAACTACAAAATACCAATGTAAGAACCATAGGATGAACTGGATTTATTTATAAGTGAAGAATTACCCTACGTGAACAATGTAGATCCTTTGTGAAAATGTTGAGGCCCTTTTTTAAAGACACCAACTGGTTGAATTTCATTCTCCCAAAAGTTCTTTCGAAGCTCCTCTCTTGGCTGTACAAGTTGCTGTTGGAGTCGGCCTTTCTTGGTTCCCCTACATATGTCACAGCATGGGAGATTGAGCTTTTTAACCAATTCACAGTCAATGGACAGAAGTTTGTCCTCAAATCGTTCTCATGATTTTTCAAGTTGTGTTAAGGTTCAAGAAAATTATTTTAAAATCTTATCCAGGTTGTACAAGACTTCAATGTTTATGAAAAGAGCTTATTTATCTACAATGAACCAATTCTGGAAGTGCCAGCAAGCTCAGGGCACAATGACACACATTTTGCCTTTTTTTTTTTTTGCAACAAAACACGTGGATACTGTGCCCACAGTGGATAACATTTTGATCTGTTCTCCTGAGCCTTAGTTCAGACCAGCCAGACACTATTCAGAAACTTTGCTTCACAGTACAGCAAAATTAGTCATAACCCTACATTGGCTATTGGTATCTCTCCCCATCTATTTAGGAATGGATGGAAAAAACTCAGCAAATTTGAAGGTCTGAAGGGATTTTGACTTGAATGGCTCCCATGCTCGCTTCATCTCTACCTGGAGTACATGGCTCTCGTTTAGGGATTGTAACCCTTTTTTTTGATAATGGTAACCTATACTCTGTGCCTATTTTATCCTGAGAGCTCACATGTTTTGTCTCCAACCTTATGGCCTATTCTTATTTATAGCTATTGTGGGGTTTCGCTCTGGTAGATAGGGTAAGCGGGCGCAGTACCGAGGCAAAATACAAGTTCTTAACTCAAAACGTCAGTGTTTATTCACACTTGAGGCAATTGCACAAAACAGCACGTAACTTTGCGGTCTTGGTGTTAATTCACACACTATGGAAAGTTCATATAACACATGTCACCTTGCTGGCAGTTCTGCCTCCAGTAGTCCACAGCAGACTTTAGGGGTCCTGTTTCCACAGCATGCGGCTCTAAGCCCTCCAGCACGGCAAAAAGCCTCAGATCCCAAAAACAGAGACATCTCTGCTGAGCCCAGCTGCCTATTTAAGGACAGCCAGGTGCTGCCAAAACTTGGACCGGCACTTAAACTCCGGTCCGGTATTTGACCTTACCTGGCTGGAAACCAGCCCAGCCGCACATGCTGGGAGGAAAATACCTGCCTTGCCGACACAACCCCTCACTGTGTCACATACCCCCCCGCCCATTGTTTAACCCTGAGGGGGTGGACACATGCCAGACAATGCACCCGGGACAAGGCATCCGCGTTTCCCTGCAACCGGCCTGCTCTGTGTTCTACCGAAAACATAAAGTTCTGCAGAGACAAAAACTATCTGGTGACCTAGGCATTCCTGTATTTGGCCTGGCTCATCCACTTGAGAGGGGAGTGGTCGGTCACCAGGCGGAACTTTCTCCCCAACAAATAGTAGCGGAGAGACTCTAGTGCCCACTTGATAGCCAGGCATTCTCTCTCCACTATACTGTACCTGGTTTCGGCTGGGGTGAGCTTGCGCCTTAGGGAGACAACGGGATGCTCCTCCCCATTTATTTCCTGAGACAGTACAGCACCGAGGCCTACTTCAGGTTTGTACCATGAACTCCCTCTTGAAGTCGGGCGTCACCAAAACCGGTGACCCACACACGGCCAACTTCAAAGCGGCAAAAGCCTCTTCCGCTGGATCATCCCAGGGAAACATCACTGATTTTCGTCCCTTCGAGAGCCTTGTCAAGGGCGTGGCTAGATTAGCAAAGTGGAGAATAAACCTCATGTAGCCCACCATTCCCAGGAATGACTTTATTTGCCTAGTGGTGACAGTTCGGGGCCAAGTCCGTATCGCCCCTATTTTGATCACTTGGGGTTTGATGACTCCACTTCCAATGACATACCCCAGGTACTTAGTCTCTTCTAACCCTATCGCACATTTTTTTGGGTTAGCGGTTAGGCCAGCTTTCCGAAGGGAGTCCAATACAGCCTGCACTTTGGGTAGGTGACTTTCCCAGTCAGTACTGTGGATGACAATATCGTTCAAGTAAGCCAAAGCGTACCCACGATGTGGGCGAAGCACAATGTCCATTAGTCGCTGAAAAGTGGCGGGGGCGCCATGCAGACCAAAGGGTAAGACCTTATATTGATACAGCCCCTCAGGCAGTCTCCATTAAGGGCACCTGCCAGTACCCTTTCGTGAGGTCCAAAACAGAAAAATACCAGGCTTGTCCTGACCTCTTGATGAGCTCATCCACCCGGGGCATGGGATACGCATCAAATTTGAAAGCCTTGTTACGTTTTCGAAAGTCGTTACAAAACTGCAACGTCCCGTCCGGCTTGTGTTTCAATACTATAGGACTGGTCCACTCACTTTTTGACTCCTCAATGACGTCTAGCTGCAACATTAGCTGCACCTCCTCCGATATGGCTCGTCGCCGAGCCTCGGGCACCCGGTATGGTTTTAGGCTAGGTCTACATGACGACATTTGTCGCGCGACAGGGCACAACTACACTTCAACATTTGTAGCGCAACATTTTGTTGCACCAATGTCGCGCAACAATTTTTATAATGGCAGTCTATGGTGTCGCACTGCAACATGCTGCGACTGCGACGCAACAGTCGCAGAAAATCCATTTGAGATGGATTTTTCTGCGACTGTTGCGTCGCAGTCGCAGCATGTTGCAGTGCGACACCATAGACTGCCATTATAAAAATTGTTGCACGACATTGGTGCAACAAAATGTTGCGCTACAAATGTTGCAGTGTAGTTGTGCCCTATTTGTCACGCGACAAATGTCGTCCTGTAGACCTAGCCTTAATCTGACTTTTGCCTGAGGCTCAGTGACAATGTCATGCTGGATTATGGAATTGTGTCCAGGGAGGTCCGAGAACACATCCGTGTTCCGACTAATGAACTCCCTGGCCTCCTAAGTCTGTTTAGAAGAGAGGCTGTCAGCAATTTTTACTGTGGCAGCCGCCTCTCTTGCATCAGACAGAGGGGCAGGTACCTCTTCTCCTAGAAAACCCAGCCGCAGGCTTTTTTGTGTACAGGTTTCCGCAACTTTCCATGGTATGAGTAAATTCACATGGTAAACTTGCTCCGGCTTTCACCGCCCTGGCTGGTGTACCATGTAGTTTCATCTCCAATTTTCTCGAGTGCCTCGTAGGGCCCCTGCCACCTAGCCAGGAACTTACTGTCTACGGTCGGAAGCAAAACCTACGGTCGGAAGCAAAACTCAATCACCGGGGTAAAGATCCGGACCCTAGCCTGCTGATTATAGACCCGCCTCTGGGCTCGCTGGGCTGCCTCCATATGCTCCCTAACAAGAGGAAGCTCTTGTTAGGGTAACATACTTAATGACACTTTTATGTTGAGTGGGTTGTTGTTCCCACACCTCTTTGTCCACGTCCAAGAGACTGGGAGGGTGTCTGCCATATAGCAGTTCGAAGGCGAGAACCCAGTAGAGGCCTGGGGTACCTCTTGCACTGCAAACATGATAGGGCAGAAGGAGGTCCCAGTCCTTTCCATCTTTAGACACTACCTTTTTCAACATCATTTTTAATGTTTGGTTAAACCGTTCTACCAGACCGTCAGTTTGCGGAGGGTAAACGGACGTCCGTAGCTGTTTTATGTGCAGCAACTTACAGAGTTCCCTCATCACCTTGGACATAAAAGGGGTCCCTTGGTCGGTCAGAACCTCTTTAGGTAGTCCTACTCTGGAAAACATCTCCATTAACTCCTTAGCTAGGAGCTTGGCCGAGGTATGTCGCAGTGACACCGCCTCCGGTTACCGAGTGGCGTAGTCTAGAATGACTAAGATGTGTTGATGCCCTCTGGCGTACTTCGGTACTGGGCCTATGAGGTCCATAGCTATTCGGTCAAACTGTACTTCGATAATCGGTAGAGGTACTAGGGGACTACGGAAATGTGGCTGGGGGGCTAGTTATCTGGCAGGTCAGGCAAGACTTACAAAACTCTTCCACTTCTTTGAATATGCTGGGCCAGTAAAACCTCGGTAGAATACGATCCTGAGTTTTCTGCAGCCCCAGGTGACCCCCGAGAACGTGTTGGTGGGCTAGATCTAACACAAGCTTGCGATAAGCCTTGGGGACCACCAACTGTTCAATAGGCTCACCCGTAGTTTGTTTACCCGATACAACATATCCTGATGAACCACCAAACTGGGGAAACACTGACTCTGCCCCAGGTTGTTGTGGTTCACCATCTACTATTAACACATTTTCCAAGGCGCGGGATAGGGTTGGGTCTCGAAGTTGGGCGGTACCAAAATTATCCCCGGAGACATTGAGGTCTGCCAATTCAGGACCCGGCAGCAAGTCCTCCACGTCTCCCATCATCACACTTAGCAGGGTTGTCTCCCCGTCTTCCACCGAAGTAGCGGTCACCCCTACCGCTGGCCCTTCGGTCTCAGGTTCCCAGGGTTCTGGTCTCCCCCCTGAGTCGGGCCACTCTGCTAGGGTTACCCCTGTCTCATGGGTATCAGTCACTCTCATGGCAGGCCACAGGGCCGGGAAGTCTCTCCCTATTATAAGTTTGTAGTGTAAATTTGGGGCAATTGCCACTTCGTGAGTCCATCTGCCAGCCCCTGTGGTTAGAGACACCAGGGCGGTGGGATAGTCTTTTAAGTCTCCATGGATGCACATGACCCCGACTTTCCGGACAGTATACTCCGCTGACCGTGCCAGGGGAGCCCTTACTAGGGACAGCAGACTCCCTGAGTCCAGCAGAGCCTCCTACCTCCACCTGGCATAGGTGGTTTAGAGTTTTTGGGGTACCTGCTGTACACAACTTCCTGGCATATAGCGACTGACGGTAGCCATAGTTAGTATCCATGGGTTCCACCTGATCCTGACACCACCAGCAGACTATCGGAGCCAGGTCCGTAGAGAGTACATCCTGGCTGGGTTTGGTTGGTACAAGTCACCAGGTCTGGAATGGAGATTTACGGGGTTTGACTGCCCCCCTCCCAAAAGAACCCCCTGTAACAGTCTTAGTAGCCTTGTAGCGCTCCACCAGGTCCACCATTTCTAGGGCGTTGCCAGGAGACACCTGGCCGATCCAGTGCTGGAGAGGGGGTGGCAGAGCTCTCCAGAACATATCAGCCAATAGTCTATCCAGCATAGCCGTGGGACTCGGCACAACAGGCTATAGCCACTTTTGAAAGAGTCATAATACTGGGTCCTCGCAAGCTCAGCCGGCTTAAACCCCCACTGATGTACCCGCTGAGCCTGGACCAACCCATTCACCCCCAGTCTTGCCAAAATCTCACCCTTTATTTTTTGGTAGTCGGCCGCTTGATCGTCTGGCAAGTTGAAATACACCCACTGGGAATCGGATGCCAGGAATGGAGCGACGACCTCAGTCCACTGGTCACGGGATAGCTTTTCCCTGATGGCCACTTTCTCGTACATCGCCAGGTAGGTTTCGATGTTGTCTGCGGGGGTCATCTTAGGAATCGCGGCACGGACTGCTTTCTGGGGATAATGGATGCTCTGGGTTGCTCCTGCTGTCTGCAAAGCCATCACGTGTTTTAGCAGCAACTGGTTGGTCTCTTGCTGCTGCTTATTAGCCTCACATTGCTTCAGGTTTGTCTTTCGCTGCTGCAGATTAGCCTCCATGAGGGCCTTCACAACAGCCTCCATTTTGTCGTGGGGCACTGGTTGTAATACAGCTGGTTTAATGTACGACATACAACCGTGCCTGAAAAATGCAGAAACCAAAAATATCGTCGTTCACACCAGCCTCACTGCTCTTGCCCGCATCCTCCACCAGTTGTGAGGTTTCGCTCTGGTAGATATGTTAAAGCGGGTGGAGTACAGAGGCAAAATACAAGTTCTTAACTCAAAACGTCAGTGTTTATTCACACTTAAGGCAATTGCACAGAACAGCATGTAACTTTGCAGTCTTGGTGTTAATTCACACACAATGGAAAGTTCATATAACACAACTAACCTTGCTGGCAGTTCTGCCTCCAGTTGTCCACAGCAGGCTTTAGGGGGCCTGTTTACCCAGCATGCGGCTCTCAATTCTCCAGCACGGCACAAAGCCTCAGATTCCCAAAACAGAAACATCTCTGCTGAGCCCAGCTGCCTATTTAAGGACAGCCAGGTGCTGCCAAAACCCGGCCCGGCACCTAAACTACGGTCCGGTATTTGACTTTACCTGGCTGGAAACCAGCCCAGCCGCACATGCTGGGAGGAAAATACCTGCATTGCCAGACATAACCCTTCACTGGTGTCACACTACACATAACATTTAAAACATGTCTATGGATTTTCTTGTACTACATTCTGTATGAGTTCATTACTTTAACACTCTGATGTGCAGTCACACTTCTCTGTGCCCTGGCCAATTCATATTTGTATGCCACATAATTCAGATCTACCCGTCCATTTTGCTTTTTCTCCCTATGTATTTGGATTTTCTGGATGTTTTCTTTTTGATTGCTGTTGATGAAAAACAAAAAAAAGAGATTTGTGAAAAAAAGTATCCCACATGGGTAGGAGAATAGATAAATAGATAAAGTAGATAGGATTTATGTTTTTTTTCTAGTGTAGACTATTGATATTTACTTTTGTCTTGAAAACTCTCTCTAAAACTTCTGTTTCCTCCATGCAGAATGCCATGAACCTTCCACCGGATAAGATAAGTGTTCTTCGGCAGTATGACCAAGACAAGAAATGGGAGCTTGTGTGTGATCAGGTGAGTCAGATGCAAAACCAATATAAAGGAGGACACTGGACATGTAGAGTAGAAGAATGGTGTAACTCCTGGCTTCATGCAATGTCAGCAACCATCTAGTGAGAAACAGGAATGTGCTGTAGTGTAGACTTTTGCAAGCCACAGTGGCTGTGTATTAGGAAACCGATAGAATAGTTCAGGCATGTTGATTTTTTAATTATACATTTATAGGGTAGATGATTTTGGACTTGTAAATTGGCAGGCAAGTTGAAGACCTTAGGCCAGGCATCCTCAAACTGCGGCCCTCCAGCTGTTGCTAAACTACAACTCCCAGCATGCCCGAACAGCCTACAGGTATAAGCCTACAGCAGGGCATTGTGGGAGTTGTAGTTTTACAACAGCGGGAGGGCTGCAGTTTGAGGATGCCTGCCTTAGGCCCATAAAACATATGGCTATATTTTCTGTATAAAAGCAAATAAAGTTTTCGGTGCACCATGGGCGGGCCACTCTGGTGTACCTGGCTTTCCCTGCATCATCACGACTGTCTCTGAAATCTCAAGGACTCTCATCAAACGGGTTGAGGTGCTGGGCAGTGTTATGGTGGGGGGATAGTGTACCAAATAGATTGACCCTGCCCATGGGGCATTCAATTCCTTATTTGCATAAAAATAAAAAGAAGCATTTCTCAGGATTAGAAGACCGGATTTTCACAAGAAAGATAGGGTTATGTTTTGAGGCATCTACTCTACATGGTAGCATGCTTGCTTTGAAATCGATTTTGGAGGTGAAGGACTCTCTTTAAAAACAAAACTTTACAAAGGAAGAGCAAGTAGTGGATTCACTAAGCACATTAATTACTTCCTCATGTTGCATCATGACAAATGTTGCAAAAAAGAATATCATAGAAAAAGTTAATAAAAAATCCATCCATAATACATTTGGTGCCAGCACTCCAAGCAGATGATCTACCCCAATGCATCTTTTTAAAATGTACATGGATAAGATTAAGAGATGTTTGAGAACTGTACTATGAACGGTCTCAAGATGTCTAACAATGGCTCAGTGGTTAACACTGGTGCCTTGCAGTGCTGGGGTCCTAGGTTTGAATCCGACCAAAGACCTACTGATAGGGAATTTAGTGAGCCCCACTGATGATAATGTCTGTAAAGTTCTGTGGAATATGTTAGCGCTATGCGAGTAAAATAAATTGTGCAATTCCTTTGTTATTTTTCCTAAAATTGAAGAATAAGTTAACAACTGGGCGCTACCATTCCTCACACAATCTGACAATGCCAGCATTCATTGGACAAAGCATGCCTAGACTTTATCAACAAGGGAAATGGCATCACCAAGTTTCCGATTTATTCATAGGAGAAATATCAGAGAAAAAAGTTCTAAGAAAAGGTGCTACAAAATTGCAATTTTTTTGGTCAAGACATGGAAATTTTCTCTTCCTTGAGGTGTAAAGGGGGAGTTGTAAAACATGTTGGACAGAGACCTGGAATGTTTAGAATGACCGTCTGGTGTTTTCCATAAAGAGGGTTATCTCATGATTGATGTAAAAAATTAAATAAAAAATCAGACATAATATAGTACATGACAATCTCTTTCTAACAAAGCTAATACCAGTCCTGTAGATCAGCTGGATCCGAACCTCCCTCTGCAAAAGTTCATAGCAATGTTGGAGTCCGAGAGATGCACTTATCTTTTGTCTATGACATAATTCCTCATTATGCAGACCTGCGGTTTCCAGCGCACATTGTATCAGAAGTTTTGTGCATTAGTAATGGTCTTAAATCCAGGCTGTTATGTTTTCTCCAACAGGGAAAATTTCAGGTGAAGAACCCACCCGGCACTTATATACATAAACTGAAGGGTTACGTGGATACAGGAGGGATCAGTCGGAAGGTAAGGTACAGGCATCAGGCCACATCAATCTAATTCTTTCTATACAATCTTGTTGTTGCCTTAATACTATTATTACAATGTGGAATTTTCCAGACTGCAGAGATCTAAATGGCCACCCCAACCACATGTCTTCTAACATACCCAAATAAAGACACGAGGCAACTTGTTTTGTTGGAGTGAGGGTCGGTCACAGCTTTATTTCCTTGGAATCACAAAAAAAAAACACCAAATTTATCAAAAATGCCAAGAATCACTTCCGGGAGGGTAAAAAGCAGTATGCCTACTACGGTACCCACAGTGGGCAAGTCCACCTGCTCCTCCGCTCTTAGTATGTGATGTCAACCTACCTCCAGCTGTAGCCAAACTGTAACTGTGAAAAAAAAAAATATGAGCAAAACAACCACGGCAGGATGAAAAAGGGGTGGGAGCAGTGGCGTAACTACAACTGACTAGGCCCCACAGCAAATTTTTGAACTCCCTTACCCCCCTCCCTAGGAACTTCTTCGCAACCCCCAACTCACGTGCAACCCCCATTCCTGTGGCTAGTCAAGATTGAGCTGTCAAGACAAGGCCCAGCAGCCGCTCCATCCGTTTCCTACAGTACTGTATATAATGTTATTGTATAATACTGTTGAGGCGGCCCTGACAAAGTGTTTTAGTCTTCCTCCAGAGGGGTCCCCCTGTGGGTGTGGGTCCCAAAGCAGCTGCTTCCCCTGCTTCCCCTATAGCTACACCCCTGGGCGGGAGGGTAGGAAATTTCTGGTGAAGGTGACGGTGAAAAAGAGGCAGAAAAGCGGTAATTTCCCAACCACAATAATTTCCCTGGTTATTCCTGTTACGTGCCCACCACTGACCAATCTGAAGAGGACATGTCAGTCAGTCAGACCTTTTTTTAGGGTTGTACATAGAGGAGACAGGGCCCCATAGTAAAAAATTATCTATTGGGTTTTATGTTCACTCCGCCATATTGGCCCATTTTAGGGAAACAGATTAGTGCTTCCATTTTCCCCTTCCCTTGATTCCTAATAAGTTCCTATGGAGAGGGGAGCTCTCCCACCACCCACAAGGATTAACGGAGGATACATCCTCTCATGGACACCTCCATCATCCCATGCCCCATATGCTATGTACAACCTTCTCACTTGGAAAGCCATTCCGTTATGACATGCCACTATCACATATCCCGACATTCATTATTTATAATCGACTGGTTCCTCCCATAAGTGCCTTCATCTGAGATTCTGTCAAAAATGCCAGGCAAAATAGCACAGCATGAGAATCAAAATGGAGGACCTAATGAAAGAAACCCTGACACACTCCATTATAGGGTGCTGCTGGTGTCAGCCATGTTGGAACTGAATAATGAACACAAATGTGAACAAAACCTAATTATGTATGTTTCAGACATAATAGAGCAAGTTTTATTCAATACCACATATCGATGTAGCAGAGCTGGATTTATGTTTGGACACTGTAAAAACCTACTGCGTTATCGAAATTCATAACTGCAGTCCTACGTAACTTCATATTGTGTTGATTTACCATTGGTGCCTCCTTAAAGGGGTTATTCCATGACTAATGTAAATAATGAAAATCAGACATCATATAGTATATGGCAATCTCTTTCTAACAAAGCTAGAACCAGCCCTGTACCTCACATGGATCCAGAGATCTCCCCATTCATTGCTCTGCTAGATTTATAACAAGCTGACAGCTCAAGGGGAGTGTCTTTTCTGCTGCAGCTCAGGGGGCGTGTCCATGCTCTTCCTATCACAGCTCAGGAGGCAGTTGAAGCGTGAAACTGACCATGTGCAGCCTTCTTAATTAGCAGGACGAAGAAATAAGAAAAAAACAAACAGCAGGCGGCGCTATACAGATACATTTTATTGAATAATTCAGTGGCTATACAGAATTTTCAATTACATGCAATTACAAAAGAATTCAGAGCCAGGTGCTGGTTTGAAAACTGTAGTATATTTTTTATGGGACAACTCCTTTGAGCAGCATGTATAGAAGTGAGGAAAATCTTGAAAAATAAAAATGGGATTCCCTCTCTCCCTGCTCCCCCAGTGTATCCAAATTCTGCTCTGCTACATCAGCTTGTTGCCTTATAACTGTGCATGCCACAGTATTGAGTATTGTCATTTATCTTAGTTAAAGAAAAAGGACCAAGAATCCACCCAGGTTCTAAGAGAACTGGAGATCTCCCTGAGGACTAATCACATTGGGTGAGTTTTCTGTTACTTAAAGTTTGTATGAGGGTGTTGTATGAGATAAGAAGCGCCACTCTTCCCTATGGGCTGTGTCTGGTATTGCATCTCAGTCATATTTAAAGGGGTTATTCCATGACTAATGTAAATAATGAAAATCAGACATCATATAGTACATGACAATGTCTTTCTAACAAAGCTAGAACCAGCCCTTTACCTCACATGGATCCAGAGATCTCCCCATTCATTGCTCTGCTAGATTTATATCAAGCTGAAAGCTCAAGGGGAGTGTCTTTTCTGCTGCAGCTCAGGGGGCGTGTCCATGCTCTTCCTATCACAGCTCAGGAGGCAGTTGGAAGGATTAAACTGAGCATGTGCGGCCATCTCAGTGAGCAGGACAAAGAAATAAGAAAAAAACAAACAGCAGATGGCGCTATACAGATCCATTTTATTGAATAACTCAGTGACTATGCTACATTTTTAATTACATGCAATTAAAAAAGTATTCAGATCCATGTGCAGGATTGAAAACTGTAGAATACTTTTTTTCATGGGACAACGCCTTTAAACTGCAATCCAAGACCCAGCCCATCAACATAAATGGTGTTCTTATTCTGAACCCCTCTAAATTCTACATTTGTTTAGGATTCTCCTCTATTAGCAAGAGCAAATAGTGACTATAAAGAGTGCCTCTTGCTCAGGAGGACCCAACAGATCCCTACATGTTACACACAGGACATTGATTTCAATGGGCAGCATGTAATACCTCATTCTTCTGTGGTGGAGCTGCAGGGGAAATTGAATACTTGTTCTTGCTTTCCCTGTAGATTATAGCTGATCACTGGGAGTCCCAGTATGGAGAGACTTCGTGGACAGTTTATTCTTAGGGGACTCATCTAAGTTTCCTTTCACATTTAGGGTCCATTCACACATCCGTGTGTGTTTTGCGGATCCGCACTAAGAGAATATGCCTATTCTTGTCCGCTATTGCAGACAAGAATAGGAGATGTTCTATTTTTCTCAGGATCGGAATTGCGGACCCGAAAGTGCGGGTCCGCAATTCCGGATCGGGGCCGCACATCGTGCGTCCCCATAGAAATGTATGGGATTGAGGATGTGGAATGAAAATGCGGAATGGAATTAAGGATGTGTGAATGGAGCATTACACCGGTTTTGAGATCTGGCACAGGATCTTAAAAGTGGAGAAAAACGCTTCTGTTTTGTTCTCTGCTGGATCTCAAAACCGGAATACAAAGCGATTGTAAAAAATGAACAATCCCTTTAAGGAGGAGCGAGCATAACATAATACGGATGCAGTAGAGTAAAGATGAAGCCCCATAGCTGCTTCTTACTTCAATTTTCGGTATTTTACCAAAGCCAGGTATCATGCATGAAGTGAGTGCATATCATAGCACCTGAAAATAGAGACTATTCTAGGAACCATAAATGCCAAAGGGGAAGTTAGCATGTGGTCTGACCGCCGTCATTTGTGAACCTGGTGTTTAATAAAAGAAAACATCCGCCCATAGTTTTGTTTAACCCCATATCCATTAGTTAGATGATTTCTGCCAGTCTGTATTTAAAGGGGAAATCAAACTACTCTCCGGCCACCAATGACTCTTAAATTTGAACGGGACTATAGAGCGATCAAACCCCTTTGCCACTGCTTAGAGATTTCTGGTACTAAAAATTTTAGTAATCACTTGTGGCCCAAGATCAGAATTCACCTGTATCTGGGACATATTGGAGATGTAATCTTGGACAACTAATGATGTCCAGAATTATTGGGTCCTAAAGAGAGATCAACCCCTTTGGCACTGCTTGGAGATTTGGTACTAAAAATCTGACATGGTGCCATATTCAACAACTTAACATTTGAATAAATGACAAATAACGACATACTACAAAATTGGATTAAAATAGCCGTGGTCTTTATTAAGGGGGGGGGGTTAACCATAAATATTAACAAATCCATCAATCCTTAAAATTTCCACCGAAGTTAATTAAAGTCCATTAAGGCACTGATCAACAGTCCACCCAGCAAGGCTGAGCGACTAACCTTCCCCCCCATTTAACAAAACCGCGACTAAAGAACAGGGAGGGTGGGCGGGGGACGATGTTCTTGCTTGCTCTTCAGGCGCAGACAGCGCACCCCAAAGTGAGTGCCTCCATAAATACCCCAAATTCCCGCTGAAAATGCAGCTTCTTCAATCGCGGAACTGGTTAAAAATAGCCCACTGCCCAGCAACTGGATAGCAACCACTTTGACCAATAAAAAGGCTGTCCTGTTGCCGACTAACTTGAACCGGAGGAGAAATGAGAGAAAACAGAAAAAGTGGGGGGAGAAAACTCACATAACTGTGTCTCAATGACACCATGAGGGGCGAAACGCCAGATTTTTGGCCCCCACCCCTGTCATTCTAAGGGCAGCCATACACATTCAATAGCGGTCAGCTATCTCTCCTGGCTATCCCATACAAATACACATTTGGTTTGATCAAACAAGTATGTGTATTCAATGCGGAGAAAGCTGTTGTCAGACACTTCTGGCAGCGGCTTATCACCCGCGAGAACAAAGGGATCGGGCGAAAATCTTTACTTCCACCTGATCCTTCCCTCCCTCTACATCATCTCTCAGAGGAGAGATGGGGGAGAATTATCAAACCTGGTGGAAAGAAAAACCGGCTTAGTTGCCGATAGCAACCGGATTCCACCTTTAATTTTCCACAGGAGCTCTGAAAAATGAAAGGTTGAATCTGATTGGTTGCTATGGGCAACTAAGCCAGTTTTCTTTTACACCAGTTTTGATAAATCGCCCCAATGTTTTGTAGGGCTAGCTCAGCTGAATGTAATGATACTTTCCCCTCGGCGAATTATTGCTTCATTCTCAAGAAAAATAACTTTTAATCCACGTGCAAATGAGCAGTTCAGTGCACCGAGGGCAGGACCAGGCAACTCTGTGCACCTGTGCTCCTCCTGCTTCCTCTGCCAGCCCCTCCCTCTCCTTTTTGTATGGCAGCGTCAGGTTCCTGCATAATAATCTCTCTTGAGCCTCTCAATGAAGAAGGAGAGGAAAGCAGGGGGAGCAAAGATCACGAAGTGAAAGAGATTACATTCAGCTAAGCTGGCCTACAAGGCATTGGGCCTGGTTTAACAATCAATTCTCTGGTGACACACTCCCTTTAAATTTTAATTATTTTTGCCTGAAATGGTCTAGTCACCCAAACAGCAGGGTCATTAGTAGTCACTTCTAGTTCCTGGTATCTTACAAAAGTGTATATTCAGAAAATGACATTATAAATATATTAATTTGTGGTTGTGTGTGCGGTGTGAACACTGCTACATCGACCACTGGAACACATATCATAGGCCTCTTTCACACTTGCGTTGTTGGGATCCGGCATGCACTTCCGTTGCCGGAGGTGCCTGCCGGATCCGTAACAACGCAAGTGTACTGAAAGCATTTGAAGACGGAACCGTCTTCCAAATGCTTTCAGTGTTACTATGGCACCCAGGACGCTATTAAAGTCCTGGTTGCCATAGTAGGAGCGGGGAGCGGGGGAGCAGTATACTTACAGTCCGTGCGGCTCCCCGGGCGCTCCAGAATGACGTCAGAGCGCCCCATGCGCTTGGGGCGCCCTGACGTCACTCTGGACCGCCCGGGGAGCCGCACGGACGGTAAGTATGCTGCTCCCCTGCTCCCCGCTACACTTACCATGGCTGTCAGGACTTTAGCGTCCCGGCAGCCATGGTAACTATTCAGAAAAAGCTAAACGTCGGGTCCGGCAATGCGCCGAAACGACGTTTAGCTTAAGGCCGGATCCGGATCAATGCCTTTCAATGGGCATTGATCCCGGATCCGGCCTTGCGGCAAGTCTTCAGGATTTTTGGCCGGAGCAAAAAGCGCAGCATGCTGCGGTATTTTCTCCGGCCAAAAAACGTTCCGTACCGGAACTGAAGACATCCTGATGCATCCTGAACGGATTACTCTCCATTCAGAATGCATTAGGATAATCCTGATCAGTATTCTTCCGGCATAGAGTCCCGACGACGGAACTCTATGCCGGAAGACAATAACGCAAGTGTGAAAGAGCCCATAGGCTGACATTTTCATTTTCGGGGGGTTTTCCTGATAGATTGCCCCAGGCCCTGCAGAGGGAAGCATACTTACCTGCCCCCTGCAGCTGGGTTCTAGTTCCTTCATCCCTCATTGCCGCTGCCTCACTTTGATCTCCGCATTTCAACATTCAGTTTGACGCACGTGGCCGACCAACCAGTTTGACAAGGGTCATGTGGCCACTGTAGCCAATGACTGGCCACAACAGTGATGTGTCCTGTGACCCCGTGACATAACACATGGGGCACACATCACTGCTCTGTAGGGTTGCCACCTTTCCCAACAAAAAAAACCTGCCAAGTTAAGCCACACCGCAAAGGGGGTGTGGTTTTGGGGCGTGGATTAACACGGGGTGTTAAGTCGCTGTCATACTGTGGCTCCCAATAATATTAATGCCCCTAGTAATATTAATGCCCCTAGTAATATTAAAGCCCCCATTAGTGGCGCCCAGAATTAATAATGTAAAACAAAACATGCAATGCAACAGCAAATCAAATAAAGTACAAAATTGCACAATAATTGCAAGTGCCATACTAATAAGTTAGAGATGCTTGGCAAATAATTTTGTACAAAATTATTTGAGCCCCTCTGACGCACGTCAAGGCTATCTCTGTAAGACGGGTTCCTAACACTAAATTCTACCTGTTATGTGCCATGACGGCTACCATATAATTCAGCGAGTGTAGGTTCCACATGCATGCTGGGCCTGCCTTACTTTCTGTCATTTTTGGTGCCACCATTATATCGCTGAATTATATGGTAGCCGTCATGGCACATAACAGGTAGAATTTAGTGTTAGGAACCCACAGAGATCGCCTTGACGTGCGGCAGACGGGCTCAAATAATTTTGTACAAAATTATTTGCCAAGCATCTCTAACTTATTAGTATGGCACTTGCAATTATTGTGCTTTATTTGATTTGCAGTGAGCTGTTGCATTGCATGTTTTGTTTTACAGTGTTGGTTTCAACCATAGCAACGTGCCCCTGCGCTTTGGGATGTGCTGACTGACCCCCTTTTTCTTTGCAGAATTAATAATGCCCCATTAGTGCCCCCTAGCATTAATAATGCCCCCATTAGCACCTCCAGAATTAATACTGCCCCATTAGTGCCCGCAGTAATATTAATGCCCCTATTAGTGCCCGCCCCCCAGTAATGCCTCCATTAGTGGACCCCAGAATTAATGCCCCGCATAAGTGTTCCCTAGAAAGAGTAATGGCCCAATTTAATGCTCCCCAGTAAGAATAATGACCCCATTAGTGGTGCCCCCAGTAAGCATAATGCCCCCATTTGTGCCCCAGGAAAATAATGCCCACCATTAGTGCCCCCTTCTGCCAAAAAAAAAAAAAAGCACTCTCCTCCTCCATTTGCTCACTGCTGACTGGAAGCTAAGAACAGGACTCACAAGTCCTCTCCTGCACATCCAGTCAGCAGCAGAGTGTGTGTGTGTGGGGTAAAGGCTGCACAAATGAGTGCTCCGCAATGGAAGCGCTCCTTAGTAGCAGTCCTTGTAGGAAACTGGCAGGGCAACTAAAATACCGGCCTTGCCGGAGAGATACCAGCCAGGTGGCAATCCTACTGCTGTGGCCAGTCATTGGCTGCAATGGCCACAGGACCCCTATCAAACGGTTGTTGACACAATGGAGACCAGAGAAAGGCAGCGGTGGCAGAACAGGTAAGTCTTTGCAAGTCCTGCGACGTGGGGTGGGTCTGGCAGAAAGGTCCCCGAAGATGAACAACCTCTTTAAAGTCTTCTCCCTGTAAAGTTAATGAGGTGACTGCTGAGAAGTGAGCATCAGAAATCAGAGAATGTCAGCCGATTATATGTTTCAGTAGTCAATGTAGAAGCAGACATAATACAGTCAGGTCCATAAATATTGGGACATTGACACAATTCTAACATTTTTGGCTCTATACATCACCACAATGGATTTGAAATGAAACACACAAGATGTCCTTGAACTGCAGACTGTCAGCTTTAATTTGAGGGTATTTACATCCAAATCAGGTGAACGGTGTAGGAATTACAACAGTTTGCATATGTGCCTCCCAGGCCTCTACTGCAACTGTCTTCAGTTCCTGCTTGTTCTTGGGGCATTTTCCCTTCAGTTTTGTCTTCAGCAAGTGAAATGCATGCTCAATCGGATTCAGGTCAGATGATTGACTTGGCCATTGCAGAACATTCCACTTATTTCCCCTAAAAAACTCTTTGGTTGCTTTTGCAGTATGCTTTGGGTCATTGTCCAGCTGCACTGTGAAGCGCTGTCCAATGAGTTCTGAAGCTGAATATGAGCAGATAATATTGCCCGAAACACTTCAGAATTCATCCTGCTGCATCATCATCACTAAATACAGGGTGGGCCATTTATATGGATACACCTTAATAAAATGGGAATGGTTGGTGATATTAACTTCCTGTGTGTGGCACATTAGTATATGTGAGGGGGGAAACTTTTCAAGATGGGTGGTGACCATGGCGGCCATTTTGAAGTCGGCCATTTTGAATCCAACTTTTGTTTTTTCAATAGGAAAAGGGTCATGTGACACATCAAACTTATTAGGAATTTCACAAGAAAAACAATGGTGTGCTTGGTTTTAACATAACTTTATTCTTTCATGAGTTATTTACAAGTTTCTGACCACTTTGAACACATTTTATATGTGTTGGCCATTGTGTTGGATTGTCAATGCAACCCTCTTCTCCCACTCTTCACACACTGATAGCAACACCGCAGGAGAAATGCTAGCACAGGCTTCCAGTATCCATAGTTTCAGGTGCTGCACATCTCGTATCTTCACAGCATAGACAATTGCCTTCAGATGACCCCAAAGATAAAAGTCTAAGGGGGTCAGATCGGGAGACCTTGGGGGCCATTCAACTGGCCAACGACGACCAATCCACTTTCCAGGAAACTGTTCATCTAGGAATGCTCGGACCTGACACCCATTATGTGGTGGTGCACCATCTTGCTGACGTCTTCTCTTTCGGTGACGTCATCGGCGCAGGCGCACTGAGGGAGTGCTGAGGAGGCGAGCCTCCTTATCTCAGAGCGCATGCGCCGAATCGACACAGGCGCGCGATTTTTGAAATGCTGACAGGGCCAGTCGGAGGAGGAGATCACGGCTGGCCCTGTCAATCAACAGGAGGAGGGGGCGGTTTTTTGCGGCTGCTACCAGCAAGTAGACGCCCTACTTGCTGGTAGACAGGTAATTAGCATATTATAAAAGTGTGTTTTTTGACATATCTACTGAACGAAAATGATTAATAACATAATGTATAGATATATCGCAGGATAGGGATTATAAGTACACAAAAAAAAAAAAAAAAAGTTTAGTGGGGTGACAGAAGCCCAGGGAGAGCGGTTGCTTGATCTAAGCTTCTCATATAAGTGAATGGGAGCGCACCGCACTTGCGCGGCGACTGCTCTCATTCATTTCTATGGCGCTGACGGAAATAGCCAAGCCAGTGCTTGGCTATTTTTGGCAGCCCCATAGAAATGAATGGAGGGTGGCTGCGCATGCGCAGTGTGCCCTCCACCACCTTTTCCCTCTCCGTTCTCTATATCCCCCCCATTGTCTGTGATGGGAAAATCCCTTTAACACCCATTCATTGTAGCTGCCATAAAGTAAACATACCCTGCTGTATTGTCAGACACTACAGGAAGGATGTATATTTCCAAAATGGCCATCTCCAGAGAAATTTTGAACAATAAAAGTATGCATAAGTCACCCGTGATATAAATAAATTATAGGACAATCCTCTCTGTATACTTAACTAACTCATAGAAGTCTCTCCTGATCACAGGTGGGTGGAAGAATTTCTCAGCAAAGAGGCTGGTGGTCTGGATGTTCTGGTTGAATACCTGTCCTTCGCTCAGGAATCCTGTTCGTAAGTAAAAAATATTCTGAATTCTAATTGAATTCTGATGAGTATTTATTATGTCATGTAATAACGGTGGTTCTTCACTGGATAGTGTATAGGATCATACTCATTAGATCAGTCAGTGGGTCCATCAGTGATGAGTCTAGTGTTGGTAGACACTTGCTCATGGAAAGGGGACGGTACAAGGATCAAACAGGATGGAGTTTTCATTACTAGATCCTTTTATTTTCCCTCAGGATAAGTGGCACCAGAAGGAGTCATGACTCCTAGAAGACCATTATCTTAGATCTATAGCCAACTTGCTATTTTGGAGAATCGTGTTTTGCTTTGAAGATTAAAGGGCTCTTCAAGGAGTATTCGTGCTTGATACAGGAATCCATAGAGCAATCTTTTCTTGGTGCTCATAGATTAGGGCATGCCACAAAGTTTTGGCTATCAGACCTCTTTCTCAGGCATGTAGATGCCAGTATGCCCATATTCTGTAAATATAGAGATATTAAGGAGGGTGACTTACTCACTTGTGCTCTCTAGCAGATTCTCAACTTGTCTTCCCAGCTATAAATTAGGCTCTGTTTCACATGGTGCTTTGTGGCTATGTTTGGCACATTTTCTGGAGTATGTACCAAATATGAAGCCCTGGCATATGCCACTGTATACCATACCAAAAACAGAGACCTATACCTCCTCAGCAGGTGCCAAAAGACACCTTTTTGGAATCCATTTGGTCCTGGGGACCTATGGTATCATCCAGTATAAACATCAGGAGTATATACCATGCCACGTGTTGAATGGACATGCTAAATGCAGTGTGAACATAGCCTAACATATTGTTCATAAACCTTTCTTTTACAGGTTTGATAGGGACAGCTCCGATAATGGCACACCAGAGAAACCCAAAGCTTTACAGAGATCCTTAGAAGATATTAACAAAAGCAGCACATCGTCTTCTCCTTCAAGAGCTCGACACCTGACTACCAAGTAATGTCCATTACTATAGTCCTTTTTAACTACTCTTCGCCACCAGCATCGTTTGCATCTTTCCATTGCTGGACGTAATGTACTCTAAGCTATAATGTTGTAATGGTATTAATCACTGGTTTGTGCAATCTGTAACCCAACAGATATAACTTTTACAACCGCGCCACAATGAGAAACTCTAAACACGTGAATATGAAGGATGATGTACATGTCTGTATCATGTGTTTACGGGCAATCATGAACTACCAGGTAAGCACTTTTCACATACACTATTTGACGATCAGTCTCCCAGATAGATGGTGACATATTGACCTCATAGCTTCACCCTTTTTTATTTACAGTTAGGATTTAGCATGGTTATGTCTCACCCCTCCTGTGTCAGACAGATTACCCTCAGCCTCACCAACAAGAATGCTCGGTAAGTAAAGGCAAGAATATTTAAACTCAAAAGAAGAGTGCGGTTATGATAAACACAGAATGTGTCGGCAGATAAGAACCATTTGACCCATCTAGTCTGCCCAATGATGGTCATTTATGTCAAAAACCTCAAGTCCCATATATGTCTTGATTCAATACCTTAGACCCGTTTGAGAACCACTGGGGCAGAAATACTAAGACTGCTGTTTGATACCACAGTTCTAGTATAAAATCTCTTGGTGTAAAAAGTGTGCCATGTATTCTTAGGGTCAGGCCTCTTAATAAAACTGGTGCATTTCCCAGTTGTCCACCAGAAAATCAAATCTATACCAGCTATAAGCTGTTGCAGATCTGAACTGTAATTCACACCACTGTCCGGCATAAATTCTAGTAAATCTGGTACAAAAGTATATTTTTAATAAATCTGCCCCAATCTGTTTTCAGGTTGAAAAAATTGTCTTATTGGCCATAGCAAGCGGTGCAATTTAGTTGCAGTCACTATAAATGCCTTTTTTCTGCAAGACCAGAAAAACATTTCAGGGATCTTCTAGAAATTGCACCATGCCGATCAATAGTTCAGGGGCTGACTAGAAATTTAAAGTGGTCCCACATTTTAGGTGTGCCCAAATTGACAGAAGGTGAGGCCAACAAAAGTAGGTGGGGTCAGCACATGTAGGCAGGGCCACTAATACCATAGAGGGGCTGTATATTGTGCTACACTTTAGATATATACAGGGGCAGACTGGCCATAGACCCTACAGGGAAATTTCCCAGGGGCCAATGCCCAGAGGGCCATCCAAGCCCTCCTCACAGCCACCATTTGGGTACATTAGGATGTGATGCTCTCAGCATTAGGCCTCCTGCACATCAACGTGTGCGCCCTGTGGCCGTGCTGCGGGCCGTAATGCACGAACATCGACCGTGGGGCACCCGCAGCGGATCGCGGACTCATTCACTTTAATGGGTCTGCAATCCGCCCGTTCTGCAAAAAGATAGAGCTCTGTAGTGCTTCCGTAGGGTTCCTTTCCGCGCTTCCGTACCACACCATTCCGTATCTGCGGATTTGCGGACCCATTGAAGTGAATGGATCCGCATCCGTGATTTGGAATGCCCATGTATTGCGGATCCGCAAATGCGGTCCGCGATACGGCAACGACCAGCACAAGTTTGTGTGCAGGAGGCCTTAATTAATGCTAGAAGCCTAAGGTACTTATGCAGAAGAAAGTGCCTCCTGCATTCAACTGATAGGGTTAAATGGTATGGCGAAGACCGCAGTATTTTGTGCTGCACTACAGTAATGTTGGCCCTCGCCTTCTTATATTGGCCCTGCCTTTTATCAATTTGGACCTGCCTGCAACATGAGGCCACTTTAAGTTCCCAGTCTGCCCCTGGATATATATACAACAGCACTCAGTCCAAACTATGAAGCTATAAGGTGCATAGCTCACTAGACAAAGGTTTACTTGTCCACATAATGCAAAAAATGGAGATCTGGTCAGCACTCTGTGAATGATCCACTTATTGTATCCGATGCAATGTTTCAGCTCTGTATGAGCCTGAGGACATAGGTACCTGACTCTCTCATCCTTAATCAACTTTGGCAGCATCAGACCATTATGTACCTGGCCGGGAGCCATGCAGGGCTCCCGGCGGCCCACCATGAATTTCCAAGGTAGGCTTTGCTGTGTGGCCAGTCTTCCCCTGACAATGATTCTGGTATTGCGCTCAGCTCCATTGAAGTGAATGGGGCAATACCAGACACAATCTATGGACAGGTTTAGCACCATTTTAGAAACAAAGCAGCCATGTTTTTCTACAACTAGACAACCCATTTAAGGTGAAGATCTTGGTTATATGCTCCTTACGTGTCTCAATCCTTACCAATGCACCATGACAGTATATCATATACACTCCCTCACTGACAATGCACCCAACCAACATATAAACTTATAACTGACCATCTTTTGTTCTGGGTTCAGTACCAAGGCTCTGGTTCTGGAGCTGCTGGCTGCAGTATGTCTAGTCCGTGGAGGACATGAGTTAATTCTCTCAGCATTCAACTACTTCAAGGAGGTAAGCAGCAGACATGGCCATGTAATTCTACACTGAAATGTCTATTCTACATCTTGACTTTGATTTTTGCACAGGTATGTGATGAAAGCTCCAGGTTTGAAAAGCTGATGGACTATTTCAAGACCGAAGACAGCAACATTGATTTCATGGTGAGTTTCAAAGCTCTACAGTAATCATAAAAATAAGACTCTTTCAAGTGCTGCTTGACACCGGCACACTCCATACCACCTGCAACATGAGGTCCTTGTTCCCCCTTCTCTCAAGTACATCTTCTGTTTGGTTCATCAAAACTGCAGAACCACATCCCTGTCTGGGTACCCACCACATATTGAAATGGTGACTAGACCAACCATGAAAGAGAGGAACTCTTGAATAGAGGAGTATAATGAAAAGTACGCTCTTGTCCCTAACTGTGTTTTTGGAAAGACGTAGAAGAGGATAATAATCATATCTGGCACGTTAACTCTAAGGGTCTTCGTCTCAACCAAAATCTGTTGTCTTCATTTGGTCCGTTCAAGACTAGATAAATGCAGCCATGATTTGTGTGGATGATGTAGGCATTTATTTATATAGCTAAACATAATCAAAAGCTACACCTTAAGGGTCCATTCACACGTCCGCAATTTCGTTCCGCATTTTGCGGAACGGAATTGCGGACCCATTCATTTCTATAGGGCAGCACAATGGGCTGCCCGGATCCGGAATTGCGGATCTGCATTTCCGGGTCCGCAATTCCGATCCCGAAAAATATAGAACACGTCCTATTCTTGTCCGCAATTGCGGACAAGAATAGGCATTTTCTATTAAGTGCCGGCGATGTGCGGTGCGCAAAATGCAGAACGCACATCGCCGATGTCCGTGTTTTGCGGATCCACACACACGGACGTGTGAATGGACCCTAAACCGCAGTCAAGGAGCCTTCTTTAGGGCATTTTGCGGAACAGAACATCTGGCCCGTAATAGAACTGTCCTATCCTTGTCCGTAATACGGAACAAGTATAGGACATGTTCTATATTTTGGCGGGTGCCGCAGAATGGACATACGGATGTGGACAGCACACGGTATGCTGTCCGCATCTTTTGCGGTCCCATTGGAGTGAATAGGTCCTCATCTGACCTGCAAAAAAAAAGGCGGACAAAAACAACGGTTGTGTGCATAAGAGAAACTGCTAGCAAAACTTGCCCTGCACTAGGAATGTACTATAGGGTGGTGCATGACGTCAGTGCCACACTGCCCTGCACTAGACATAACACAGTACTAATTTATTTAAAATGTTCCTTTAGGATTCTGATCACGTTGCAATAAAACAAGCTATAATTTCATACATACATATGACACAATATTGTAAACAGAGAAAGAAATCTTATCCCTTGGTCTAAGCTGTGACCTGCTCTGTCCATAATAATAATGCTTATAAGAAGAATTTTTGAAGCATTTTATTCTCTCCTTTTAATGTTTCTTTTGCAGGTAGCGTGCATGCAGTTCATTAATATCGTGGTGCATTCTGTGAAAAACATGAATTTTCGGGTGTATTTGCAGTATCAATTCTCCCTGTTAGGACTGGATGCATATCTTGAGGTAGGCTCCTGCATATTTCCAAGCAGACTTTAATTATTGTATACACCGTTCTTTATGTATATGGAGAAAAATGCAATGGATAGAACATGACGTGGATGTTAAATACGTGGATGTTTTATTCTGAAGGTTCTGAAGCATACAGAGAGTGAAAGGCTCCAGGTCCAAATCCAGGCTTATCTTGACAATATCTTCGATGTGAACAACCTCCTGGAAGATACAGAGAGCAAAAATGAAATGCTAGAGCACGTAGAGGACCTACAAGGACACTTAGCACATGTAAGTTATTTTAACAGGAACAAGAGTGGATTGGGAACTTTGTAGGAGAGTCCAAACTGACAGAAGGCGGGGCAACAAAAATAGGCAGGGCCAACACAAGCCACAAGTAAGCAGGGTCAGCAATACCGTAGTACAGCAAAAAATACTGCACCAGCAAAATCAAATACCGCAGTGCAGCATAAAATACTGCCCTATTACCATACTGAGGACGGTGATACAGTTAAATTCAGGAGGTCACCAGCAGCTGCTAGCATTGTGTTCCTAGCATTGATTAGTGCTGAGAGCATCAGATCATAATGTACCCAGCCAGAGGCCATGAGGAGGGCACGGACGGTCCCCTGGGCATAGGCCCACCAGGAAATTTCCCTCTAGGGTCTATGGTCAGTCCACCCCTGAACAGGAACACCACTATACAAATATATATACACACACACACATATACATATACACATACATTCACAGTTCTACTGGTGGCTAATAGAAGCAGTCAAGATTTTGTCAGTCACTCTCTAATCCCACAGCCACGCTCCTATAATACAGTGCTCTGGTGTACATTGCAATCTGAAAGGTTTTACTTAGATCAATCACAGGCAATGGACAAGCAGGGGATACTGAGAGATTTAAATGGTCATTGTAATTTCAATGAACTTTGTATAAATAAATAGCACATGTGATTAAGAAACCATGTAATATACTTTATCAAATAAAAAAGCATTTTCTCCCTTTAGCAGCATTCCTCCAACTCTTCTTGTGTGGTCTCTGTCTCTCTCCCTGCTCTGCCCTCCTTTCACCCATCCATTCTCCATAAACTTGGGCAGCATGTAAGCTAATCCTTTAATGAGCTGGCTGCCATCACGTCTCTCAAGATGGACTTAGAACAGACTTTGTTTAGGAGAGACGTTTTTCTCAGATATATTACAAAGTTTCTTACATTTACCTGTACTATCGATTTATGCAAACTTTGTTGAATGACCCTGACCATATAAAAAGAATTGTCCAGGATTAGAAAAAAAAAGTGTATAACTTCTAGAAACAGCATCAAACATGTCAATGGTTTGTGTCTGGTATTGCAGCTCCACACGATCAATCTAATTGTGTTTGAGCTGTGTTACAAGGTGCAGGCCCTATTTAGATGCTTCTTACTTGTCTCAGTCCTTAGTCTTGCACCATGAGCTTCTAAAATTGAAACCTCAGCTCTAGACTTTTCTGAGACTAGTAAATCCATTCCGTCCTGGGTCGAGGGACCACCGCGGGCACCATATAAAAGAAAAAAGGAGTGCTGCCTAACCTTTTCTATGGATATGGATATATATATATATATATATATATATATATATATATGCGCACGCGCACACACACACAGATTTTATTTTATCACTTATGGTTTGCGTCACCACCAGGAACTATCCTATAACATTAGGTTTAATGCGAATGTGAAAATCTCTGCCTCTCCACCTATAGCTAGCAGAAAAGTTACAGCAAACAGAGAATGAGTACATGAGAAGAGTGGCGGAGCTTGAGAAACAATTGGACCAAACTCGAAAGGAGCTGAATACAGCAAAGGTAACTGTAGATTGTATTATAGAATTGATCATATGATGTCATTACCTAAATTTATGTGTCAACAGGAACACTAGGTCTTCAGTATTAGATAATGCCTCTATTCTAGGAGAAACATCTATCACAATACCTTCCCGATACCCATCAGAATCTCACAAGTGTGAAATTGAGTGACAAAGCAGTACTCTGGGTAGAACCTGCAGGGGAAACTTGCACAGAAGAACCAGATTCTATCTGTATGAGCACAAAGTCCACTACTACTACCACCACCACCACCACCACTGTCCGCCCAGCTTCACCATCAGCCATCAGATTGACCATAGTATCGGAATCAGGTAAGTCATTTAACACATTTGTTTGTCAACATTAATACATTTCAAAACAAGATGAAATGTTTTTTGTTCTGTTCCAGATATCTCTTCTCACAAGCCAAAAGGATCACCTGACAACCAAGCATCTGCAATACCTCTACTGTCAATACTGGAGTCAGACATCACAACTGCTCTGTCTGCTCCTCTACTTCAAGAGTCCAATGAGAGAGCTGCTTCTACCACAATACCTGCTGCTCCTCCTCTTCCTGAGACCAAGAATGAATATGCTATATGCCATCAACCTGAATCAATGCAATCCCAGGTTGTGCCTACTGTTAAATCTGATACTCCTTCTCCACCACCTCCTCCTCCACTACCACCTGGTGGTCTTCAGAGCCCTCTTGTTCCACCACCACCATGTGGACCTTCTGCCATGCCTCCTGGTCCACATCCACCACCGCCGCCTACTGGTGGCCTTATTGTACCACCACCACCACCACCTCCTGGAGGCCCTCCTGCTCCACCACCTCCTCCTGGAGGCCCTCCTGCTCCACCACCTCCTCCCGGAGGCCCTCCTGCTCCACCACCTCCTCCCGGAGGCCCTCCTGCTCCACCACCTGGCACTCCTGCTACACCTATGTCTAATGGTAAGTTTAAGGAGTAATGTTATATGATGGAGATATAATTTTCTCATGCATCTTGTCCCAATGTTCTTTCCTTAGGAGTTAGCATAAAGAAAACAATCCAGCCAAAATACAGAATGCCTATCCTCAACTGGGTGGCTCTGAAACCCACACAAATCACTGGAACAGTATTCACACAGCTAAACGATGAGAAGGTGCTTCAGGTATTAGAAATTTTAAATCTACATTTTGATACAAATATATTTAATAATGTTATTGCAGAGATTTCACTTGGTGTTGTACTTCCTTCACTACCAGGAACTTGATATGAGTGAATTTGAGAACCAATTTAAGACAAAAGCCCAGGGTCCAAGCCAAAGCAAGTTCTCTATGAAAGTGGGTCCTTCACAGAACCAGCCAAGTAAAGTCTCACTAATTGACCCAAATCGAGCCAAGAACCTTGCAATTACTCTCAAGAAAGGAGGTCTGACTCCTGAAGCCATCACTGCTGCCATCCAGTCGTAAGTACTGAAAAACTCAAAAATGGAGACACTACAAATAGTGATGAGCGAAGTTATGAAAAATTTGATTTGGCTGCTTCACCGATTTAATAAAGAAATTTGATTAGTGATGAATTACTTTGTCACAAAGCACATTCCTTTGTATGTAGCGGGCGCAATGACTGAGATCGGTGATCGCAGCGCCCCCGTCATTGAATCCCTCAGATGCCTCACCTATTTGCTCTTGGAGAGAGCTGTGGCGACTATCTTGATTGAAGACATTGTTCAAAAACTCACTCAGTCACATGATGACTTCATCACGCTGGCCTGGCACGGACAGTGTGCTGGCTTGGTGATGTCAACCCGCGATATCTTCAATCGAGATGGCCGTGCCGCTATTTCAGGAAAAATAGATTCGTTACCACGAGGCATGAGGGAATTCGGCTTTGCGGCGAATCAAATTTTTCCTGAAATTCAGATCGAAGTCAATTCGTTTGGCTTCAATTCACTCAACACTAGCTACGAATATCTAATTTTGTAATTTTCCATATCTTGCAACGGGTAATCCTCTTATTACAGGTATGATATGGAAGCCCTGAATGTAGACTTTCTGGAGCTCCTTTCCAGGTTTCTACCAACAGACTGGGAGAGACAACAAATTTCTCGGTATCTAAAGGACGAGAAACCTCTTGACCAGTTGGGGGCAGAAGACAGATTCATGGTCCATCTTTGCTCCATACCTAGGCTCTCTGAGAAAGTTAACACCATAATCTTTATCTCCAGCTTTCCTGAAACCACTGCTCGCCTTACACCGGTTAGTGCATGTGTAAAAATATGGCAAAATTATAAAAATCTTCAAGTATAGTGTATACATTATTTGGAGTAAGGAACAACAGGAGGACTCATTCACCAGGATTCAATGAGATTTGTATAAAAGTGAATAGTGTGATTTATATGTATTTTTAATCTTCATAATAGTTGATTACAATCTATTGTTCATTTGTGAATATGAATGTACTTAAAGTATCATTGCTGAAGGTTAGAAACCTCCTTCTCAGGCTCAATGCGAGTCTTCCATCTTTTTCCTTCAGCTTCAATCCCCAACAGGAAGTGAGGAGCAAGAAGACCCCCCTTGTATGTCTCTGTCAGTCATATATATGATAGATATAGGAGTGTCTTAGAGATGTATGTGCTTGTACATTGTCATATATGGAAACTTTCAAATATACAGTATCTCACAAAAGTGAGTCCACCCCTCACATTTTTGTAAATATTTTATTATATCTTTTCATGGGACAACACTAAAAATATGACATTTTGATGCAATGTAAAGTAGTCTGTGTACAGCTTGTATAACAGTGTAAATTTGGTGTGCCCTCAAAATAACAACAACACACAGCCATTAATGTCTAAACCACTGGCAACAAAAGTGATTACACACCTAAGTGAAAATGGCCAAATTGTGCCCAAAGTGTCAATATTGTGTGGCCACTGTTATTTTCCAGCACTGCCTTAACTCTCTGGGCATGAAGTTCACTAGAGCTTCACAGGTTGCCCCTGGAATCCTCTTCCACTCCTCCATGACGACATCACAAAGCTGGTTGATGTTAGAGACCTTGCGTTCCTCCACCTTCCGTTTGAGGATGCCCCATAGATGCCGAATAGGCTTTACGTCTGGAGACATGCTTGGCTAGTCCTGCACCTTTACCCTCAGTTTCTTTAGCAAGGCAGTCGTTGTCTTCGAGGTGTGTTTGGGGTCATTATCATGTTGGAATACTGCCCTGTGGCCCATTTTGCAATGGGAAGGGATCATGCTCTGCTTCAGTACAGTGAGGAACAGAAGTATTTTAACACCCTGTGATTTTGCAAGTTCTCCCACTTAGAAATCATGGAGGGGTCTGAAATTCACATTGTAAGTGCATTCCCACTCTGAGAGACAGAATAAAAAAGCAAAAAAAAATTAAAAATCATACAATGTGATTTCCAGATTTTAAGAATTTATTTGTCTTGCACTGCTGAACATAAGTATTTGAACACCTGAGAAATAGCAAGAATTCTGGCTCTCAAAGACCTGTTACTCTGACTTTAAATAGTCCACCTCTTCTTCACTCATTAATCTAACTTAGTAGCACCTGTATGAGCTTTTTAAAGACACCTGTCCACACCACAGTCATTTAGACGCCAACTACTACCATGGGCAAGAGCTGTCAAAAGACACCAGAGACAATTGTGGACCTCTACAAGGCTTAAAAGAGCTACGTGGCAATTGCCAAGCAGCTTGGTGAAAATAGATCAACTGTTGGAGCAATTGTTAGAAAATGGAAGACGCTAAAGACGACTCAGTCTCCCTCGGACTGGGGCTCCATGCAAGATCTCACCTCGTGGGGTATCACTGATAAGAAAGGTGAGGAATCAGCCCAGAACTACAAGGGAGGGAGCTGGTCAATGACATGCTGGGACCACAGTTTCCAAGGTCACTGTCAGTAGAACACTACGCCTTCATGGTTTGAAATCATGCATTGCACAGAAGGTTCCCCTGCTCAAGTCATGACATGTCCAGGCCCGTCTGAAGTTTGCCAATGACCATCTGGATGATCCAAAGGAGGCATGGGAGAAAGTAATGTGGTCAGCTGAGACTAAAGTAGAACTTTTTGGTCTAAACTTCACTCATCGTGTTTGGAGGAAAAAGAGGGATGAGTTGCATCCCAAGAACACCATCCCTACTGTGAAGCATGTGGCTGGTAACATCATGCTTTGGGGGTGCTTTTCTGCGAAGGGGACAGGACGACTGCACTGTATTAAGGAGAGGATGAATGGGGCCATTTATTGTGAGATTTTGAGCAACAACCTCCTTCCCTCAGTCAGAGCATTGAAGATGGGTCGTGGCTGGGTCTTCCTACATGACAACGACCCAAAGCACACAGCCTGGATAACCAAGGAGTGGCTCCGTAAGAAGCATATCAAGGTTCTGGAGTGGCCTAGCCAGTCTCCAGCCCTAAATCCAATAGAACATCTTTGGAGGGAGCTGAAACTCTGTGTTGCTCAGCGACAGCCCCGAAACCTGACAGATGTAGAGGAGATCTGTGTGGAGGAGTGGGCCAAAATCCCTGTTGCAGTGTGTGCAAAACTGGTCAAGAACTACAGGAAACATTTGACCTCTGTAATTGCAAACAAAGGCTTCTGTACCAAATATTAACACAGATTTTCTCAGGTGTTCAAATACTTATGTTCAGCAGTGCAAGACAAATACATTTCTTTAAAAATCATACAATGTGATTTCCTGAATTTTTATTTAATTCTGTCTCTTAGAGTGGGAATGCACCTACAATGTGAATTTCAGACTCCTCCATGATTTCTAAGTGGGATTACTTTCAAAATCTCAGGGTGTTCAAATACTTCTGTTCCTCACTGTATGTCACAGTACATGTTGGCATTCATGGTTCCCTCAATGAACTGTTGCTCCCCACAGCTGGCAGCACTCATGCAGTCCCAAACCATGACACTACCACGACCATGCTTGATGTAGGCAAGAGACACTTGTCTTTGTACTCCTCACCTGGTGAACACCATCTGAACCAAATAAGTTTATCTCTGTCTCATCATACCACAGGACATGGTTCCAGTAACCCATGTCCTTAGTCTGCTTGTCTTTAGCAAACGGTTTGCAGGCTTTCTTTTGCATCATCTTTAGAAGAGGCTTTCTTCTGGGATGACAGCCATGCAGACCAATTTGATGCAGTGTATGGTCTAAGCACTGACAGGCTGACCCCCCACCCCTTTAACCTGTGCAGCAATGCTGGCAGCACTCATACTCCTATTTTGAAAAGGCAACCTCTGGATATGACGCTGAGCACGTGCACGCAACTTTTTTGGTCGACCATGGCGAGGCCTGTTCTGAGTGGTACCCGTCTTGTTAAACAGCTGTATGGTCTTGGCCACCATGCTGCAGCTCAGTTTCAGGTTTTGACTATCTTCTTATAGTCAATGTAGAGCAACAATTCTTTTTTTCACATCCTCAGTCCTTTGCCATGAGGTGCCCGCCATGTTGAACTTCCAGTGACCAGTATGAGAGAAATTTAACACACTTGCTCCCCCATTCACACCTGAGACCTTGTAACACTAACAAGTCACATGACAGCGGGGAGAGAAAATGGCTAATTGGGCACAATTTGGCCATTTTCACTTAGAGGTGTACTCACTTTTTTTTGCCAGCTGTTTAGACAATAATGGCTGTGTGTCAAGTTATTTTGAGGGCACACCAAATATACACTGGTATACAAGCTGTACACTGACTACTTTACATTTGTCAAAGTGTCAGATCTTCAGTGTTGTCCCATGAAAAGATATAAGAAAATATTTACAAAAAGGGGTGGACTCACTTTTGTGAGATACTGTAGGTCTTGATGTCCCCATACAGACCTCCCATCATCCAAGTGTACTAATATAGATAATGTCAGTGTGTAGTGTAATGAATCCTTTACATTAAATACCAGTTCCTACCATTCACCAATTCTGTGCAGTCAGAGGTGGAACCTGCATTTATAACATTGGAATACCACTTTAAAGGGTTTGGATTTGGAAATCCTATCCTAAGTCCACTAGGATTAGAAAAACATGGCTGCTCTCTTCCAGAAACAATGCCACACTTGTCCATGGGTTGTGTCTACACGCTCCTGCAATATACGGAAACTTGAATGAGTCCGCTATCTGGGAGGTATGGTGTAAAACAGAGGCACAGATCGGAAGCCCACGGAAGAACTACAGAGTGCTTCCGTGGGTTTTCTGTCTGTGCGTCCACTACTTTTTTGCGGTGCGGACCATCTGATGCTAATCGCGAAACCCATTCAGGTAAATGGGTCCACTTCTGAAGACTGCGGCTACACGGTCGGTGCATGGGCAAGGCCGGCACACGGTCGTGTGGATGAGCCCTAATATTGCAACTGAATTCGATCTCCGCTGAAGTGATTCGAGATGAGCTGCAGTACCACACATAGCCTGTGGCCAAGAAAGAAAGTAGCCATGTTTTAATAGTAAATAGTTTTCCTTTCAGAATGTTTCTCTATTAGCCAGAGCAGGGAACAGCCACAAAGAGCATCTATCTGGATAACCCAGCATTATATGGATGGCCCATTGATTTAAATGAAAACTGTGCAATGCTTGAGAAATTACGCTGGGGATGGCAGAAGTTGGACACCCTGTAATCAGCTTAGAGCCCTTCTAATAAAAAATAATAAAGGAGATTGTCCAAAAGTGAAGGACCATTGACTGTAAAAATGGGATGAAGAAATTTACCGGCTCACAGTTCTAGAAATGTAAAGATATTATACATGTGGACAGATGTGACATTATATCTAGAGGTGAAACTGAGAATGTAAAAATAAGGCCAGCGAGGTTCCATTATTTTTTTTTATTTCCTCCAGCAACTTAATGCCCTGATTGCTGCATCAATTTCAGTCAAATCATCAGAAAAGCTAAAAGGCATCCTGGAGGTAACTATTTTAATTTTACAGTATGTCCCCCAATTTTACTACTCAACACTTGTACCCATTCATGTTTCCTCTTTAACAACTGGGTTGCATTTTTTGGCAGCTGATTCTGGCATTTGGCAATTTCATGAACAGCAGTAAGAGAGGAGCAGCCTATGGATTCCGGCTCCAGTCTCTGGATACGGTGAGGACTTGTGCTTTGAAGTTGACTAGTGGGTAATCTTGACATATAGGTTGTATGATCCTACAAGAGAAACATTTGTTGTCTTGGGGCTTGTGAGCTTGGCCATAATATAGATAGATTTACCAGAGAACCCATCGCCTACTATGGGCCCATATTGTACCTCTGATTTTGTACTGATCTTTCCCCATATATTCCATATAAGCAGTATATAGGGAGTGCTGATCCTGGGCTCTGGTGTCCAAGGGGGTCCTAAACCTCTTTTCTGCATGAGCTACATTATTATAATAAGGTGGTGGTCCAGTTTTAGGCAAGACTGCAGGGAGTCTGTCAACAGTTTTGTCATTCATAACCAAAATATTCTTCTTGCTCTTTCTCTGGCTAGCTTCTGGATACCAAATCAACGGACCGAAAGCAGACACTGTTACATTATCTGGTGCGGATAATCAATGAAAAATACCCGCAGTTGTCCAGTTTTCAGTCAGAATTGCATTTTTTGGAAAAGGCTGCCACAGGTATCTAAGGGATTTGCAATAAAGCTATCAAAGAGCTAGCAGTGTATACTCATTAGTGCCAAAGACTATGGCAGCATTAGGAAAAGCCCGTCTAACTTCTGATTACATATTTATTTTCAACATATATTTTCAGCCCAAAGCAGAACCATGTGTGAATTTTAAGGCTTGCTGCAGTTATTTAAAACCACAGCACGCTCCCTGGTATATTTCCATTGCACGATTCCCCATTGAAACCCCAAAGAAAAACCAAGTATTCCCTCACGGGTATAAATGCTGAGGAAAACTTTTTCCATATACTTCTTCATTTCTGAAGGCCACTTGATGAAGCGGGAGGTTATCTTAAAGCTTCCTAAAGCAAGTCTAGCTGACATGTTATTTTTGTATATGTTCATTCCATAGTCTCTCTGGATGCAGTGCTGTCTGATGTCCGCTCACTACAGACTGGAATGGAACAGGCCCAGAAGGAGTTTACAAAGCAGGACAACTGTGTGACCCTCAAGGAGTTTATAAAAGCCAACATGGATGTCATGACAAGGCTTGTAGCGGATTCAAAGACAGCACAGGTGACTGCAGGCTTCTACACATTTGATGATTGCCCTCAAGGGTGTTAGATGCCATAGAGGCAAACTATAAGGCCTTTGGAGAACGGGAAGACAGCTCTGGATGGCAAGAACATGTGCAGTATTAGCAAGCAAACTGTTTCCCCCTCAACACCCTTATCGTGACCCAACACCAGACCCCTCTGTCATGGGTGGGAAAACTCAACAGTGGTCTAAATGGGCTTCCTAATATTGTGCCCCTTCTCTTCTGTGTACACTGCTGATTATAGTCTTTGACTACTGGACATGAACACATAGACACTAGAATTATCACAGAGTTATCAATCCCAGAAGTCTGGGCAAACCACATATGTACCACAATGACAGTATGAGAAACTAACATTCTGCCAGGACTTAGATGTAAGATGGTATGGAAAGTGTCTGCTACACATTGGCACTGTGATCATTTACATTTTTTAATACGCTACTCTGCTCAGTTGGCACCCTTATGCTTCACCATGTCCTTATTTCTCCTTGTTTTACTTTCAGGAAGCATATGAAGCTGTTGTAGGGTATTTTGGCGAGAACAGCAAGACCACTGCTCCATCCACCTTCTTCCCTATATTCCTTCGCTTCGGAAGAGCTTATAAGGCAAGAATATTTCATATTTTGGTAACCAAATTAACAAGGTCAAAAAAATTATTGAAAAAGGTTTACAACTAAACAGTAGGAAGTTTAGGGTTGGTTTGGCGTTTTGACGATCTTCACCACAGTAGTTAGATGTGCAATACCAGATACAACTTATGGACAAGAGTGGCACTAATGTATAGTGTATATCTATATAAAGTGTTTTTTTTGTTTGTTTTTTAAACAACAACAACAAAAAACACACCTTTCCTAGGTTGCCCTGTCTATATTTTGGCCATTGAGCTGCACATTGCACACAATACATTACCTATATGAACAGCTTCATTTTACTCTCTCCATTACTTCTCTATTAGCATGCTGAACAGGATCTGGAGACGTGGCAGAAACAGGAAGCAGCAGCCACTGAAGAGAAGACGCCATCTCAGGAGAAACCAGAGTTGGTGTGTAATTCGATAATTTCTAGAGGAATCAACATATTCTCAAAGGGCCACTAAAAAAGAAGCAAAACCCACAAGGGAAAGTTTCTCTTTAGCTCTTTCCGCATGGATATCTGCAATCTGCTACCGAAAGTAGTTTTAGCAGATTTCCTGGCTTCAGAGAACTGCCTAGATCTTTGACTGGGGACAGATTCCGAACTAGCATAACCTCAGTCCAAGCAGGAAGTTTAGGAAAGGGGCAGGGATTAACACCAATAGACTTCAATGGCTACCCAGAGAATTGTGAAAGAGGGGGAAGCTGCAAAACAGTTTCATACAAACCCCCCTCCCTCCTGTGTTTGTGCAGGTATACTTCACAGTACCAGTTCACCAACACTACAAAAAGTGCTACCCAGCTTTTCGAGGTGCCAGAGTATCATTTGCCTATATAAGCAGGAAGGATTTCTCACTGTCTGTCTATGCAAATTTGACATTCATCAGTGTTGGAGACCTGGATTACAAGTCTTGTGGAGCTGTACATACGGTCATTATAATGCTCTTATATTGCGCAAGTAACCCCGCTTTCTCAGAACCCTGAAAGGCAAATCTGCCTAGCTACTGCACTATTTGGGAGCGAGGAGGTGGATTTATCTTGGTAGAATAAGTATTCTGCATTCTCTATTACAGCTTCCCCAGGACACTGAAAGACTTAGGATTTAGCAGTTCCTATTACAGGTCCATATATTTTGTTACCCAGCATTCCTGAGACCCTGAATTACAAATCTACATTGCAAGGCTACAGCATGCAGGATTTGTCTCTGGGATTATTACTCTGCTTTTCCAGGCTCCTGACTAGTTAACGCAGCTAGGTATTCTACAGTATTGGGTATTTTCCAATTCATAAATAGGCTGATCTGGCATTCTGAAGCCTGGGAAAGCTGAGTGACAACCTCTGTGGGGGTGTCAGTGGTGGGGCATATTGATTATATAAAATATAATGCTGCCCTGATACATTGTGTGAATCTATCATATGGTACATAATCTGTTGACACCAATGCATCTGTACAGTCTTGCCACCTAGCTTTTTCTAACTTGAATGAAATGGTAAATTGTTCTAGCTATATGAAGGGATTTATCACTATATAACTGGGCAAATTCAATATTCATAAGTCTGGGAAAGCTGGATAACAACCTCTGCAGAGATGTAATGGGGCCCACACTTGGTACATATATTCTGTATACACTAGATCCATAAATATACTATCAGGACAACTTTGAGTATATACTTTATATGTAGTTTGATCTCTAGCATATCTCCTCATGCTACTCAGTTTTCCAAAGCTGCCTAAAGGCAAATATGCACAATTATGAGCTCAAGCACATGACTAGGGATGAGCGAATAGACTTCGGATGAAACACACGGGTTGGGTTCCAAGTGGTACCTTGGAACCGAACCAGAGTTTGGGAAATGTTTTTTTACAGTACTAAATAATTTATGAAGTTATTGTGAGAAGTCTCACAAGACATCGCAAAGCAATAACTTCGGCTCATCGGAGCCAATACATTCTAATACTGCATGGAGCTCCTGCGAATTGACTTCGAATTTTATGCGAATTGACTTCAGATGTTTCATCCGAAGTTGATTTGCTCATCCCTACACATGACTGTTGGATGTTCTGAGCTCTGCAAACTGCAGATTTGCAAAACAGGGATACCGGCCGTGCACAGGCCACAATTTGAGAAACTGAATGTCTTGCCCTCTATAGAGCTGTCCTATCCTTGTCCATAAAACGAACAAGAATAGGACATTTTCTATTTTTTTGCCATGGAATGGACACACGGATGTGGACAGCACATAGCTGTGCCGTCTAGGTCTGCATCTGACCCACAAAAAATGCGGATCGGATGCGGACCAAAAATATGTTTGCGCGCATGAGCCCTTATTACGCAGTAAAAGGGAGAAATATAATCACTGCATAACTAAGCAGATTAGCTATTCAGCTGTATGTTCTATGGCTGGTTCTGTTACTAGATCTATTTTATACTTTTAGTGACTAGGAGATTCCTTCCAACAAATTGGCCACACTTACTGTGTAGGCAAAAAGTATCTAGACTAAACCAAGCTGCCGCCTCCTCCTAGACTTTCTGGCTCGCATGCACTGGACTTTCTATTTTATTTTTCATGGTCTCCAATTGTGATCTGACAAAATAAGAGCAAAACAAACACACATAAGCAGACTGTTATATCTTGTTTGGTTATTATTCCATGTTTGGTGTCCCTTCAAAGTTATAGGCCATAGTCGGGAAGATTGTCAGAGCAACAATCTCCAACAATGAACACCTTTCACTCAAGTGGGGTTACTGGAATTATTTGTTATATACCAACCCTTTTGGAACAAAATAAATTTGAATTGTATTTTTATGGATTTCAGTCTCCAGCTATGAAATCCTCAAAACCACCTATCAATCTGATGGCAGAGCTGAACAAGAAATTGCAGACGAAGGAGCCACGAGTGTATGAGGAAAACTGGGCTATAGAAGATATCATAACAGGTGAACATATGATGGAAGACAAAAAATAAAGGAAAAAGGGAACTGTTGCCATTATCGGACGAGATAATATTAATCTTTTTGCACCCAGAGCCTCTGTGGTCCTGTTTTACATAGCAATAGGCACTACACTTGTTCGTGCCTTAGGACTCATACACTTTTGCCGCCCGTTCAGTGCATCCAATTGCGCTCCCTAATGCACGGACACAGTCTGTGTGGTTGGCACAGACCCATTTAACTTGAACAGGTCCGTGATCCATCCACAATGCAAAAAAAATAGAACAAGTTCTATTTTATTTTTTTTGCGGTGTAGAGGCACAGACAGAAACCCCATGGAAGCCCTCTGTAGTGATTCCGTGGGGTTCTGTGTCTCCATTCCGCACTGCACCTTCCGGATTGAGGATCCATTCAAGTGAATGGGTCCGCATCTGTGATGTGGTGCACAAACGGCCGGTGCCCGTATATTGCAGACTCGCTGTTTGTGGGCCGCAATATGGGCCCAGCTGGCACACTTTTGTGTGCATGAGCCCTTATTATAAGTTTTTTCAACCCTACAAGCAAAGAATAGCCTTGATGGACCCAGGCACAAATCAGGGGCATAACTACCATAGCAGCAGACCATGCGACTGCTATGGGGCCCACGGCAAAAGGGGGCCCAGTCTTAGTTGGGATTATCTCCTCTTCTACTGGAGGTGAAAACTTAGTCAGGGCTCTATCCTCTAAAAGGAACAATTTTTAGCAAATGAGGCAGTAGAAAAATGGCCCACGGGTCATTGAAAAGGGTTTAGGCAGAAATCCTTCTGTCCTGGCCACTGGCACAAATCATAAGGAAACCAACAGAAAAAGGCTGAGTTCCCCTGTATGAATTGTATGGAGCCTATACAGAAGTAGAGTAAGGCCCCATACATGTCTATGGGCACTGTATGATAACTCCGTACAAATCTGTGTTAGAAATCCGCAGCATGTCAATTTATGGATTTTCCCTTTAGGCCCCTTTCACACAAGCGAGTTCCACGTATTGGACTTGCAGCACAGCGTGTGTCAGCGACAGCATCCATCCTGACCTCCCAGCACTGTAGGGATTGCATAGCATTATATTGATTTGATGCTATGTAACCCTTAGGACTCTTTCACACGGGCGAGTTTTCCACGCGGGTGCAATGCATGACGTGAACGCATTGCACCCGCGCGGAATCCTGACCCATTAATTTTAATGGGGCTGTGTACATGAGCGGTGTTTTTCATGCATCACTTGTGTGATGCGTGAAAAATCGCAGCATGTTCTATATTCTGCGTTTTTCACGCAACGCAGGCCCCATAGAAGTGAATGGGGCTGTGTGAAAATTGCATAGCATCCGCAAGCAAGTGCGGATGCTATGCGATTTTCACGGATGGTTGCTAAGGAGATGATAATAAATAGGGATGAGGTCCATTCACTTTATTATTTTCCATTATAACATTGTTATAATGGAAAATAATAGCATTCTTTAATACAGAATGCCAAGTAAAATGTCCCTTGAAGGTAAAAAATAATAAAAAAATTACTCACCTCATCCACTTGATCGCGAGTAGACTATAAAGGCTGCGCGATCAAGTGGATGAGGTGAGTAATTTTTTTATAATTTTTTACCTTCAAGGGACATTTTACTAATCATTCTGTATTAAAGAATGCTATTATTTTCCATTATAACAATGTTATAATGGAAAATAATAAAATCTACAGAACACCGAACCCAAACTTGAACTTCAGTGAAGAAGTCCGGGTCTGGCTACCACATTCAGTTTTTTATCACGGACATGCAAAACGCATTAAAATGCTTTGCACTCGCATGGAAAAAACTGACTGAAATAGTGTGCGCACTCGCGCGGGTTTCCCGCAACGCATCCGGACCAAATCCGTGACGTCAGTGTGCAAGGGGCCTTATAGTTCTGGAATTTAGCATCATGTCAGTGTTAAGCCTCAGTCACAAGTCAGTGATTTCCATCAGTGATTGTGAGCCAAAGCCAGGACTGGAGCCTCCACAGACGTAAGGTACAAGGGAAAGATCTGCACCTGTTCTGTGTTTAGAGCTGCACCTGGTTTTGGCTCAAGATCACTGACATGTGAATGAGGCATAATACAATACATTCCGGAACTGTAAGGGTTACCAGCAGAAAGCAATATAATACTATGTGACCCAGTCAGTGCTGGGAGGTCAGGACGGGTGCTCTTGCTGACGCACGCTGCGAGTCCAATGCGTGGAACTCGCTCGTGTGAAAGGGGCCTATGGATTTAAAGTGAACGTACCATTCATATATATATATTTTTTTTCCTCACTAAGATCAGCACGAAGTAGCAACAGACAGACTGCTTTCAGTGGTGTGTCATTTATGAGCCAAAAGTAAGTGGTTGCCAAGAACTGTCATCATACTCGTCAGCCTAGACCTGGAAAAGAGTCACAGTTCTTCATTAACTCCTGCCCACCTGCTGATAATTGACAGTCTGCTCCTTAGTTGCTCCCTAGGAGAGAATTGTCAATCAACAGGGGACGGGGAGAGCAGAAGCTCATGAATAACCAGGACTCTTCTGAGGCTGCCTTTTCCAGGCCCAACCTGCGATGATTACGATGCCGGTTCTTGGCAACCACTTATTTTTATCTCATGATTGACATCACTGAAATCAGGGCGTCGGTCACTACTTTATGAAGCCCTTAATGAGGGCTAGGCCATGTGACCGATGTACGGTGACATCACATGCCTTAGGAGAGGCTGGGAGCTCTGTAGAGTCTTCCTAACAGCTGATCTGGGGGGGGGGGGGGGGGGTCCCCTACGTGTCGTACCCTCGCTGATCTGATTTTGATGATCTATTCTGAGGATAGGTCGTCATCAATATTATTTCCAGGATAACTCCTCTAAGATTTGTTTTATATAAACCATTTATAGCAAAGGAATTAGAGGTAATAGATGGTGTTCTTCAATCCAAGAGCATCTTCAAGGAGGCGTCAAAGCACTGTGTAAGCAACAAACTTTGACAGTGGTTTCCCAGCTTATTTTGAGGAAACTGAAAAACCCCTTTAAAAGGGAACCTATGTAAATGGTTTGGGGTAGAGTTGGAGACCTAAGAGTGGGCTGGGAACTTAAGAGTACATTTTTAGCAATTTAACAGTCCAGAACTATGCTTATGTCAACTTCTTCCATCCCTGGCAGATCTGAGGAACCAGCCATACAGAAGAACAGACATTGCCCGAAGAAGCGGGAAGAAGCAAAACAGTGGGACAACAGTGACCACCACAGACATACCAGTCTAAGACCTAGAGGAGTGGAGATGTGTTTCACTTTCCAGTACCCACCACTTGGCCCTATGTGCCTGGTGCATTTTTCTCGGATTCACGGAATCCTTGAAACAGCCAAAATCATATTTCAGAAACGCTGATCTAGATGATGACATAAAAATACGCTAAATCTAAACAAAGTGGAGCACAGTTGTCAGACACCTGTGCAGCAGATGTATAGAGGTGCAGCTGATCTGATGGGGAGGGAACAGTAGGATCTAGCACAAAAAATTAAAATTATATATAATAATATAGCACACATTGAGCTGCATGTATCTCACCAAAATTATAAAGGCCTGCCTGACATTTTTAGTGCAACATTTCCAACTAACAGAGCAATCTCTTATGAGGGGCACAGATGCAAAGGTTCCCACAGCCTTCAAGTCTCCTCAGGCGCCCAGCACGAGGGCAGGAACAGTGGTGACCAATTCTTGGCGAGATAGTATAGCCCATATTTATGGACTGCCATTCCATCCACTAGGAAGAGGTAGGGACAGGGATCCAATAGGATGGTAAAAGTTTTCAGTATCCCCCGTATTAAGAACATTTTAGGAGATTCATCAAATAAGTGATGATGATGCGAATCCCATGACAACCCTCCACTGATACATCTGACATCAGCATTTTATATAATGTACCCTAATGTAAATAGGATAAGCAGCTTTATAGGTCACATAATATACGTTATTTTATGTATCCCATTCTGTATATAGTACATTGGCACATCTTGCATAACCTGCGCCCTCTCCTATGTAGGGTCAAAGCTACACAGCATCATTGACTATAGGCTGCTGAGATTAACAAGTTGCTCATTCCTTGCAGTCCCCATTACTAAAAGCTAGAGTCCCTTGCAGTGACAGGTTTAAAAAAAACTAAAAAACACACGTTGCCTACAGTCACCACTAGAGGGAGTTTACTGCATTGTGGTATATATAATAGTAGTAGAAGAACACTAATTCAGTCAGCTCCCTCTAGTGGCAGCTGTAGTTAACCTGCTTGACTTTAAATTTGTCACTGCAGGGAATTTGGAGCTCTGTATTAGAAAAATGGATCTCAAAAAACACTGTAGAGATACATTTGTAAAAATAAGCAGAGAATGTTGGATTCAAAGAAATAAAAATAATAATAATGATGTTAGAGGGTGGTACGATATTTTTTAGCACACTGTTATGTCTAAGGCCAGTGTATACTGAGGGAGGGGAAGTTTCACTGAGCTGATGTGTTTTGGCAGTAACACTGTATTCAGATCTATACAAAAGCTTCATAATGTCATTTGTGGGTGGGGGGGGGGGGGGGGTTAATTAAATAATCAGCAGCAGCAGCAGCAGCCAGGTATTCATGGACTGCAGACACTGCTGTGGTATTCTCGCATGATGCTAGCAGGGAAACATATGACAGATGTCACCATTTATATTAGCTGTCCAGCATTTCTATCAGTGAATCAGACTGCACCATATGTGCTCTGATTCAGCAAGAGCCTGATCTCTTTCCCTTCGTCGAGGGGATTACGTCTGCAGTGAATCAGAGTCAGCATCATTCCATGTATTACACTAGCAGCATAAATACCATCATCCTCGGACTCTGTAGTTGGTCAGTATATGCTGTTTTATGCAGCCAGCGAGGCAGACATGTGCTTGGTATTAGAGACTTCCCATAAACCTCTGCCATCTACAGGTGTAGGCCTGCAGCACTGGTCTCCAAGATGCAGCTCTTCGGTTCTTGTAAAAATGTACCATTCTCTCCAGCGTATTTTAACGACCAGGCATGCTCAACCTGCGGCCCTCCAGCTGTTGCAAAACTAACTCCCAGCATGCCCGAACAGCCTACAGCAGGGCATTGTGGGAGTCGTAGTTTTACAACAGCTGGAGGGCCGCAGGTTGAGTATGCCCGATTCATGATCATTAGCATCTAACAGTTAACTTTACACACTGCCTGTTATTCTTGAGCATAGAAAGTAACATTTTCTCTGTATCGGTTTTCTGGTTTATATAACGTTTTTGCATTTTGTAAAAGTCTGCATGTTAATACAATAAAAAAGCTATTCAAGAGCAGCCCTTCTAAATACCATAGACTACATGGACAAACCTCTTAAAGCAGTTTTCCGAGACTTTAATACCAATGAACTACTCTCAGGATAGGTCCTCAGTATCTGATTGGTGGGGACCCCCGCCGATCAGTTGTTTGAGAAGGCAGCTGTGCCCGGGGTAGCTCTCTCAACTTTTGCTAGGCTGGTGACGACACATTCTTCAGTCATGTGGCTTAGGCACTGTTCGGCCCCATAGAAGTGAATGGGGCTGAGTGCGGTACGCTGTGCTTGGTAAGCTGCGGTGCTCACAGGAGCGCCGATGCCTTGTCAAACAGCTGATCGGGGGGGGTCCGGGTGTTGGACCCCCACTGATCATATACTGATGACATATCCAGAGTATGGGACATTAGTATTAAAAAGTCTTAGAAAACCCTTCTAATCATATTCAGGTTTTTCTTCCATTCTTATTGCCACAGTTGTATAAAATCCAGCCCCTAGCTATACAGTCTGCCTTTACAAAAATGGATCGTTCTAAAGAGCTCAGTGAATTCCAGAATGGAACTGTAATAGGATGGTCCTGCTGGCACAAGTCCGTTCATGACACTTGTTTCCTCCTAGATATTCCACCATCAACTGTATTACAAAGTGGAAGCATTTAGCAACCACAGCAACTGAGCCATAAAGTGACAGACCACATCAAGTTAGGGTCCATTCACACGTCCGTAGAATGTGTCCGCACCCGTTCCTCAATTATTCGGAACGGGTGCGGACCCATTCATTCTCTATGGGGCAGGAATGGATGCGGACAGCATACAGTGTGCGGTCCGCATCCGCATTTCCGGAGCGCGGCCCGAACTTCCAGAAAAAAATAGGACATGTCCTATTTTTGTCCGCAATTGCGGACAAGAATAGGCAATTCTATGGGGGTGCCGGCCGGGGGTGTTGCGGATCCGCAATACTCTACGGACATGTGAATGGACCCTTACACAGTGAGCTTTGCCAAGTGCTCAGGCACAGAGCATTAAAAAAATCATGCTCTTCTGACTCAATAACTGCAGTTACAAACCATACATGCAAGCAGGGGTGTAGCTATAGGGGGTGCAGAGGCAACAGTTGTCATGAGGGGGCCCAAGAAGACACCAGTATTATAGAAAGTGCTTGCTGGTCATGTAACACCTTTGGCTGGAGAGAAAGGGTCAGGTAAAAAATTTGGCATGGGGGGGTTCAATTTTTGCATCAGGCAGCACAAAGACTATGTCCTTCCTTGGCCACAAAGCACTGAGGGAAGGGGGCCCAAGCTGAACTTTTGCACCAGGGCCCATGAGCCTGTAGCTACTCACCTGCATGCAAGCCTTAGGCTACTTTCACACTAGCGTTAATATTTTCCGGTATTGAGAACAGTCATAGGGTCTCAATACCGGAGAAAAATGCTTCCGTTTTGTTCCCATTCATTGTCAATTGGGACAAAATGTAACTGAACAGCACGGAGTGCTCCAAGAAAAGAAGAGGGGAAGGGGGGGGATAAAAAAAAAAAAAAAAAGCTTGAAATTTTTACTTTTTTGTGATGTAATTCATGGAGACCAGAGGAGCCTGAAATTATGCTGCTACTCAAGCAAAGCATGTACTCTTCTACCAAGATATAAATCCTACACAGAGGCTGCTCGCTGCAGTGCACTTTTATTATATTAGATGTTCTATGAGTGATATCAGGGGTGGCTTTTACAATAATATGCATGGAATATTTCAATCAATGTCAAAGTTGGAAACCTAACCCTCCTACCATCCCACTCCCATACCAAAAACTTCCTCTGACGTGCATGAGTCCTCTACACCAGGGTTCCCCAACTACAGTCCTCAGGGCCCACCTGCCGGTCATGTTTTGAGAATAGCCCACAAAATGAATACCTGTGCAAAGTCCTTATGCATTGACACTAATTATATCACTTGCTGAAAACAAGACCGGCAGGTGGTCCTAAGGACTGGAGTTGAACACTGACAAATGTAAGGTTATGCACATGGGTAGGAATAATGCAAGTCACCCGTACATACAAAATGGTAAAACACTGGGCAACACTGACATGGAAAAGGACCTAGGAATTTTTGTGAACAGCAAACTAAGCTGTAAAAACCAGTGTCAGGCAGCTGCTGCCAAGGCCAATAAGATAATGGGTTGCATCAAAAAGGGGCATAGATGCCCATGATGAGAACATAGTCCTACCACTTTACAAATCATTAGTCAGACCACACATGGAGTACTGTGTACAGTTCTGGGCTCCAGTGAACAAGGCAGACATAGTAGAGCTGGAGATGGTACAGAGGAGGGCAACTAAAGTAATAACTGGAATGGGGCAACTACAGTAACCTGAAAGATTATCAACATTAGGGTTATTCACTTTAGAAAAAAGACGACTGAGGGGAGATCTTATTAATATGTATAAATATATCAGGGGTCAGTACAGAGATCTATCCCATCAGCTATTTATCCCCAGGACTGTGACAGTGACAAGGGGACACCATCTGTGTCTACAGGAAAGAAGGTTTGTACACAAACATAGAAGAGGATTCTTTACGGTAAGAGCAGTGAGACTATGGAACTCTCTGCCTGAGGAGGGGGTGATGGTGAGTTCACTAAAAGAATTCAAGAGGGGCCTGGATGCATTTCTGGAGTGTAATAATATTACAGGCTATAGCTACTACAGAGGGGTCGTTGATCCAGGGAGTTATTCTGATTGGAGTTGGGGAGGAATTTTTTCCCCTTAAGTGGGGGAAATTGGGGGAAGTTTTTTTTTGCCTTCCGGCTTTGCTCGGGTATATTTAATCTATTTCATTTAATGTTTGTATGTGTCGTTAAAAGATAAACACTATCCACTATAACAGTGACATCTACAGCACCCCGCCCCTTAACCACCTCCGGACCGCCTAACGCAGGATCGCGTTCCGGAGGTGGCAGCGCTGCGCACAGTCACGCATATACGCGTCATCTCGCGAGACGCGAGACTTCCTGTGAACGCGCGCGCTCACAGGAACGGAAGGTAAGAGAGTTGATCTCCAGCCTGCCAGCGGCGATCGTTCGCTGGCAGGCTGGAGATGTGTTTTTTTTAACCCCTAACAGGTATATTAGACGCTGTTTTGATAACCGCGTCTAATATACCTGCTACCTGGTCCTCTGGTGGTCCCCTTTGTTTGGATCGACCACCAGAGGACACAGGTAGCTCAGTAAAGTAGCACCAAGCACCACTACACTACACTACACCCCCCCCCCCCGTCACATATTAACCCCTTATTAGCCCCTAATCACCCCTGATCACCCCATATAGACTCCCTGATCACCCCCCTGTCATTGATTACCCCCCTGTCATTGATCAACCCCCTGTAAAGCTCCATTCAGACGTCCGCATGATTTTTACGGATCCACTGATAGATGGATCGGATCCGCAAAACGCATCCGGACGTCTGAATGAAGCCTTACAGGGGCGTGATCAATGACTGTGGTGATCACCCCATATAGACTCCCTGATCACCCCCCTGTCATTGATTACCCCCCTGTCATTGATTACCCCCCTGTAAAGCTCCATTCAGATGTCCGCATGATTTTTACGGATGCACTGATACATGGATCGGATCCGCAAAACGCATCCGGTCGTCTGAATGAAGCCTTACAGGGGCATGATCAATGACTGTGGTGATCACCCCCCTGTCATTGATTACCCCCCTGTAAAGCTCCATTCAGATGTCCGCATGATTTTTACGGATGCACTGATAGATGGATCGGATCCGCAAAACGCATCCGGACGTCTGAATGAAGCCTTACAGGGGCATGATCATCGACTGTGGTGATCACCCCATATAGACTCCCTGATCACCCCCCTGTCATTGATTACCCCCCTGTAAAGCTCCATTCAGATGTCCGCATGATTTTTACGGATGCACTGATAGATGGATCGGATCCGCAAAACGCATCCGGACGTCTGAATGAAGCCTTACAGGGGCATGATCAATGACTGTGGTGATCACCCCATATAGACTCCCTGATCACCCCCCTGTAAAGCTCCATTCAGATGTCCGCATGATTTTTACGGATGCACTGATACATGGATCGGATCCGCAAAACGCATCCGGTCGTCTGAATGAAGCCTTACAGGGGCATGATCAATGACTGTGGTGATCACCCCCCTGTCATTGATTACCCCCCTGTAAAGCTCCATTCAGATGTCCGCATGATTTTTACGGATGCACTGATAGATGGATCGGATCCGCAAAACGCATCCGGACGTCTGAATGAAGCCTTACAGGGGCATGATCAATGACTGTGGTGATCACCCCATATAGACTCCCTGATCACCCCCCTGTCATTGATTACCCCCCTCTCATTGATTACCCCCCTGTAAAGCTCCATTCAGATGTCCGCATGATTTTTACGGATGCACTGATAGATGGATCGGATCCGCAAAACGCATCCGGACGTCTGAATGAAGCCTTACACGGGCGTGATCAATGACTGTGGTTATCACCCCATATAGACTCCCTGATCACCCCCCTGTCATTGATCACCCCCCTGTCATTGATCACCCCCCTGTCATTGATCACCCCCCTGTCATTGATCACCCCTCTGTAAGGCTCCATTCAGATATTTTTTTGGCCCAAGTTAGCGGAATTTTTTTTTTTTTTTCTTACAAAGTCTCATATTCCACTAACTTGTGTCAAAAAATAAAATCTCACATGAACTCACCATACCCCTCACGGAATCCAAATGCGTAAAATTTTTTAGACATTTATATTCCAGACTTCTTCTCACGCTTTAGGGCCCCTAGAATGCCAGGGCAGTATAAATACCCCACATGTGACCCCATTTCGGAAAGAAGACACCCCCAGGTATTCCGTGAGGGGCATATTGAGTCCATGAAAGATTTAAATTTTTGTCCCAAGTTAGCGGAACGGGAGACTTTGTGAGAAAAAAATTAAAAATATCAATTTCCGCTAACTTGTGCCAAAAAAAAAAAATTTCTATGAACTCGCCATGCCCCTCATTGAATACCTTGGGGTGTCTTCTTTCCAAAATGGGGTCACATGTGGGGTATTTATACTGCCCTGGCATTCTAGGGGCCCCAAAGCGTGAGAAGAAGTCTGGTATCCAAATGTCTAAAAATGCCCTCCTAAAAGGAATTTGGGCCCCTTTGCGCATCTAGGCTGCAAAAAAGTGTCACACATCTGGTATCGCCGTACTCAGGAGAAGTTGGGGAATGTGTTTTGGGGTGTCATTTTACATATACCCATGCTGGGTGAGAGAAATATCTTGGTCAAATGCCAACTTTGTATAAAAAAAATGGGAAAAGTTGTCTTTTGCCAAGATATTTCTCTCACCCAGCATGGGTATATGTAAAATGACACCCCAAAACACATTCCCCAACTTCTCCTGAATATGGCGATACCACATGTGTGACACTTTTTTGCAGCCTAGGTGGGCAAAGGGGCCCATATTCCAAAGAGCACCTTTAGGATTTCACAGGTCATTTACCTACTTACCACACATTAGGGCCCCTGGAAAATGCCAGGGCAGTATAACTACCCCACAAGTGACCCCATTTTGGAAAGAAGACACCCCAAGGTATTCCGTGAGGGGCATGGCGAGTTCCTAGAATTTTTTATTTTTTGTCACAAGTTAGTGGAAAATTTTTTTTTCATACAAAGTCTCATATTCCACTAACTTGTGACAAAAAATAAAAACTTCCATGAACTCACTATGCCCATCAGCGAATACCTTGGGGTCTCTTCTTTCCAAAATGGGGTCACTTGTGGGGTAGTTATACTGCCCTGGCATTCTAGGGGCCCAAATGTGTGGTAAGGAGTTTGAAATCAAATTCTGTAAAAAATGACCTGTGAAATCCGAAAGGTGCTCTTTTGAATATGGGCCCCTTTGCCCACCTCGGCTGCAAAAAAGTGTCACACATCTGGTATCTCCGTAATCGGGAGAAGTTGGGGAATGTGTTTTGGGGTGTCATTTTACATATACCCATGCTGGGTGAGAGAAATATCTTGGCAAAAGACAACTTTTCCCATTTTTTTATACAAAGTTGGCATTTGACCAAGATATTTATCTCACCCAGCATGGGTATATGTAAAAAGACACCCCAAAACACATTCCTCAACTTCTCCTGAATACAGAGATACCAGATGTGTGACACTTTTTTGCAGCCTAGGTGGGCAAAGGGGCCCACATTCCAAAGAGCACCTTTCGGATTTCACAGGTCATTTACCTACTTACCACACATTTGGGCCCCTAGAATGCCAGGGCAGTATAACTACCCCACAAGTGACCCCATTTTGGAAAGAAGAGACCCCAAGGTATTCGCTGATGGGCATAGTGAGTTCATGGAAGTTTTTATTTTTTGTCACAAGTTTGTGGAATATGAGACTTTGTATGAAAAAAAAAAAAATATCATCATTTTCCACTAACTTGTGACAAAAAATAAAAAATTCTAGGAACTCGCCATGCCCCTCACGGAATACCTTGGGGTGTCTTCTTTCCAAAATGGGGTCACTTGTGGGGTAGTTATACTGCCCTGGTATTCTAGGGGCCCAAATGTGTGGTAAGGAGTTTGAAATCAAATTCAGGAAAAAATGAGGAGTGAAATCCGAAAGGTGCTCTTTGGAATATGGGCCCCTTTGCCCACCTAGGCTGCAAAAAAGTGTCACACATCTGGTATCCCCGTACTCAGGAGAAGTTGAGGAATGTGTTTTGGGGTGTCTTTTTACATATACCCATGCTGGGTGAGATAAATATCTTGGTCAAATGACAACTTTGTATAAAAAAATGGGAAAAGTTGTCTTTTGCCAAGATATTTCTCTCACCCAGCATGGGTATATATAAAATGACACCCCAAAACACATTCCCCACCTTCTCCTGAGTACGGAGATACCAGATGTGTGACACTTTTTTGCAGCCTAGGTGGGCAAAGGGCCCCATATTCCAAAGAGCACCTTTCGGATTTCACAGGTCATTTTTTACAGAATTTGATTTCAAACTCCTTACCACACATTTGGGCCCCTAGAATTCCAGGGCAGTACAACTACCCCACAAGTGACCCCATTTTGGAAAGAAGAGACCCCAAGGTATTCGCTGATGGGCATAGTGAGTTCATAGAACTTTTTATTTTTTGTCACAAGTTAGTGGAATATGAGACTTTGTAAGAAAAAAAAAAAAAAAAAGAAATCATCATTTTCCGCTAACTTGTGACAAAAAATAAAAAGTTCTATGAACTCACTATGCCCATCAGCGAATACCTTAGGGTGTGTACTTTCAGAAATGGGGTCATTTGTGGGGTGTTTGTACTGTCTGGGCATTGTAGAACCTCAGGAAACATGACAGGTGCTCAGAAAGTCAGAGCTGCTTCAAAAAGCGGAAATTCACATTTTTGTACCATAGTTTGTAAACGCTATAACTTTTACCCAAACCATTTTTTTTTTACCCAAACATTTTTTTTTTATCAAAGACATGTAGAACTATAAATTTAGAGCAAAATTTCTATATGGATGTCGTTTTTTTTTGCAAAATTTTACAACTGAAAGTGAAAAATGTCATTTTTTTGCAAAAAAAATCGTTAAATTTCGATTAATAACAAAAAAAGTAAAAATGTCAGCAGCAATGAAATACCACCAAATGAAAGCTCTATTAGTGAGAAGAAAAGGAGGTAAAATTCATTTGGGTGGTAAGTTGCATGACCGAGCAATAAACGGTGAAAGTAGTGTAGGTCAGAAGTGTAAAAAGTGGCCTGGTCTTTCAGGGTGTTTAAGCACTGGGGGCTGAGGTGGTTAATACTGACCCCCCCCCCCCCCCCAACAGTGCCCCGTCCCTAAAAATTGGACCTCCACAGCAGCCCACCCCCCACAGCTGACAGAAGTTGATTTTTACCTTCATTTTTTCAAACTCAGTTGGCTGAGTGGGAGGGGGCGTGGCCTTTTGAACAGCTCACTCTAAGACAGAAGCACTGTGTTGTCTGAGTGTGAGCTGCAGGGAGAAAGTCACCCTCCCACCCACCCCTACAGCTGACAGAAGTTGATTTTTACCTTCATTTTTTCAATCCCTGTCGGCTCAGGAGTGAAAGGGGCGTGTTCTAACAAGTTAAGGGTGTGGCTTGGCAGGACCTGGGGGTGGGGTTTTAAGTCTTTTGAGGGTGGAGACATTGTGGCAGGGACACCTTACTGGCTTATTTGCATACCAAATAAACTGGATTTTCAGAGGATAAAAACATCTATTGCTAGAACAAAGGCACATCTTGAAATAAGGTAGTAAGTGCTATTAGGCCATGGCTTTACTTCAATAGCGATTATCCTGGTGACAGATTTCCTTTAAAGCTCACCTACAGCAGTGAAGATAAATGGCTGTGTTGTTATGGAAATGTATGGAGGAAGGTGCTCTGGTCTGATGAGACTAAAATTGAACTTTTTGGCCATCAAAGAAAACGCTTGACAGGGGTATTGGTTATCTGCCGCTCGACCCCCAACACTCCTTTTTACCCCCAAAAATCCTGAAACTAACTCCACCCATCTCTCGACTCAACCTGACCCCAAAATGACACACAGACACCGATCTTGGAATAAATCGGCCACAGCAGCCGTCTTTTATTAACAAATAAACATAACCATTTATAAATAACAATTCCCCCCCCCGAGGGGAGGTCCTTGAAGCCCCCAAATAACTGCAAGAAACCCCACTGAATGAGCCATCTTGCTTCCAGCCGTTGCCCTCCAGCTCAGAAGCACCACTGAATGGCCCCTTTAAAATCCGTCACCACTGGGAGTCCAGCCCTCACCGTGGAGCCCTCCCAGCATCCTCCTCTGTGAATATGACCAACTTCAAGGACCTCCCCCCGCCACAGCCACCGTGACACCTACACAACCCTGCCTGCCTTCAGTACACTAAGACTCATACCCCTAAACCTATAACCAAATAAAAAAGGGGGGGGGGGGGGGGGGTGGGCGGGAGTTTGCTTCGGATTTCTCCACAAAATGGCCCCTGTCTTCCTCCCTGCTCTCCTATTTAACCCCTTGACCACACCCCTGCCCTGAGACCACCCAATCCCCCTTTACCCAGCTTCATCCACCCATCTCCACTAACCCCACCTATCCCACTACCAGGGGGTCTCCCTAAACCAAACCCCTGTCATGATGCCCTCCCCTAAGGCTACGCCCTTCAGTCCGGCCATAACTTGACAGGGGTATTGGTTATCTGCCGCTCGACCCCCAACACTCCTTTTTACCCCCAAAAATCCTGAAACTAACTCCACCCATCTCTCGACTCAACCTGACCCCAAAATGACACACAGACACCGATCTTGGAATAAATCGGCCACAGCAGCCGTCTTTTATTAACAAATAAACATAACCATTTATAAATAACAATTCCCCCCCCGAGGGGAGGTCCTTGAAGCCCCCAAATAACTGCAAGAAACCCCACTGAATGAGCCATCTTGCTTCCAGCCGTTGCCCTCCAGCTCAGAAGCACCACTGAATGGCCCCTTTAAAATCCGTCACCACTGGGAGTCCAGCCCTCACCATGGAGCCCTCCCAGCATCCTCCTCTGTGAATATGACCAACTTCAAGGACCTCCCCCCGCCACTGACGCGAAGACTTGACCGCCTTAAGGCTGAGCGTCCCTCCACAAACGCAAGGCCACCTCAATGCCCTCCTGGATTGCCAAGCACCACATGTCTAAACCAACCGCATTTAAGTGCACACCGTCAGCCCGCCAAAACCCCCCCACACCCTTCTCAAGCTCCATATGCCTCACTGCCACCGCCCCATTCCTGGCCATGAACCGACCCATCGCCCAGTTCACCTTAACACGGGCCCTGTTTACGCCCTCCACGGACCTTGCATCCCTCCACACCATCCTAGGCACTATATCGGACCATACCATCACCATCCGCGGGAACAATGCCCATATCCTCAGCAAGTCAAACTTAATGCCCTGCAACAACTCCCTAAATGGCCGCGCTACCAGGTCATTACCCCCCACATGCAAGACCAACACCTCGGGTGCCCTATCCTGCCTCACAAACCTGTGAATCTCCGGCAACACCCCGGCCCAAACCATACCTCTCCGCCCTAGCCATCTCACCACCGCCACGGACCTCGAGAACCCCAGCTGCTGACCATCCGGCCGAACCGCTGCCCGGACAGCCCCCCAAAAGACATAATGTCCGAGGATCCACACTAGGGCCGGCACTGCATCTGTAAAGAAAAAACAAAACCAAGACCAACCAATAATAACCTTGCATACAGAAAACCCGATCCCCTACCAGCCCCCCTGGCCGTTCCCTTACAAGCTATGCAAACGAATATATGATCTGAAACGAACCGATTCCCACCGCCCAATCCTTTTTATAATCTCATCCCCCAACCCCCACCTCGCTGCTTCCGTTGCCGCCCCGATTCTAAATGAATGACTCGAATACCCGTCAGGCCCCAAACCCAACCGAACTAGACACTTCGAAAAAACCGCCGCGAACTGAAAGCGTGACAAAAAGGAATCATCCCCATGCACTAACAACGGCAACGTATCGCTCCTCCTACCTCCCCAATATTCACGCAAGCTCAATACCGGACACATAGCGCACTCCGGGACCCCAAACAACACTACCCTGCGCCCCCGTCCTTCCGCATCTGTCTTAGACCGGCGAATAACAAACTCTAGCCTGTCCTGAAATAACTCCACATCCGTCTTCTGCAACCCCCCTGCCTTACGCACCGTTGGACTAACCAATTCCCCCACCCGTAATGCCCCAAAAAACGCCAATGAAAAAGCTAAACGGAACAAACGAACCTCCGAAGTACATACCACCCCCAGTTGCTCGCCCAGTCTTAACAATAACCCGAAGGACACCGGTCTCCTGCCATCACACCCTGTACCCGTCCTGCGCCACCCCTTCAACGCCCGCGTCACCAAAAATGACTTAGTCGCATCCGGCAGCTGCCTACACTTAAAGCCGAACGCCAAACCGGCCATGCAACTATTCATTTTCGCTACAGACCAGCCTTCCTCCCTACAGTGCCCCACAAACAACAACATAGGAACCTCCAGGTCCCCCACCCCAACCCCCAACTGACTGCACCAATCCTCCCAGTACTGCCACGATTTTAAATACAGCTCCCACGTCCTAGGCGCCAGCGATGCCTGAATGAGATTGGCTACCGTTCTTCCAGTACCTCCCATAGACAACTCGGGCATTCCCTCCCAAACTCTTCCGCGTCTGGAGCCAACTGCCGGAACCGGTCCCACTGTGAACGAGAAAGAGCGTCAGCTATGCCATTTTCTACACCCGGCACATGCACCGCCACCACCCACGCATTGATCAACAGGCACTCCAACACCAACTGTTGTAACAACCTCACCACCAACCCTGACGAGGCTGACAACCCATTTATCGCCTGTACCACTCCCAAATTATCACAGTGGAACCGAACTTTCCTGTCACGGAACACTTCCCCCCACAACACCACCGCCGCCACAATAGGAAAAAGTTCCAACAAAGCCACATTCTTTACCCAGCCTCTTTCCACCCAGCTGTCAGGCCACCGACCCGCACACCACTGCCCCCGGCAATAAACAACCCCAAAACCCTCACTCCCTGCTGCATCTGAAAACAACTCAAAATCAAACAAATTCACCACATCACCCATAAACAGAGAGCGACCGTTATAACAATCCAAAAAGGAACCCCACACCTTCAAGTCCGCTCTCAACTCCTTTCCCAAACGAACATAATGATGTGGTGCGACCACCCCCGCCGTCGCCATAGACAACCTCCTACAAAACACCCTCCCCATAGGCATAATCCGGCACGCGAAATTAAGTTTTCCAAGCAGTGACTGAAGCTCCCTCAACTGCAGCTTTTTTAAACGACACGCCCTCGCTACCTCCCCTTTCAGATCCTCCAACTTATCTAAGGGCAACCTACACTCCATCCTAACCGTGTCAATCACAATACCTAAAAAACTCAACTCCGTGACCGGCCCAACCGTCTTCTCCGAGGCCAGCGGGACCCCAAAAACTCCAAACAACGACTCCAATGTATGCAACAACAATGCGCACACCCTGGACCCCGACGGACCAATACATAGGAAATCGTCTAGGTAATGAATAATAGACTCACAACCCGCCGAATACGCCACCGCCCATTCCAAAAATGAGCTGAACGCCTCAAAGTACGCACAGGACAGGGAACAACCCATAGGCAAACATCTATCCACAAAAAACTCCCCCCCCCCCCAAAAACACCCCAACAAATGCAAACAATCCGGGTGAACTGGCAGCAACCTAAACGCAGCCTCGATGTCAGTCTTTGCTAATAGCGCCCCCCTTCCAAATTTCCTAACCCACTGCACTGCCGCATCAAACGAGGTATAAACCACCGAACACAAGGCGGGGTCTATACCGTCATTGACCGACGAGCCCTTCGGAAAAGACAGGTGGTGAATAAGCCTAAACTTATTCCTCTCCTTCTTTGGCACTACCCCTAACGGCGACACTCGCAAATTCGGCAAAGGCGGGTCCACGAATGGGCCCGCCATTCTGCCTAGACTGACCTCCTTGCTAAGCTTTTCCGCTACCACCTCCGGATGTTCCAACGCCGACCTCAAATTTCTCCTAATCAACAACCCATCACCCTGAACAAACGGTATCCGAAAACCAAAGGAAAAACCTTCCTGCAATAAAGCTGCCGCATCCCTATCCGGATATCTATCTAGAAACGGGCCCATCCTTCCCAGGCGTACTGGCGTCTCCCCCTTTGCTATTAAAATCCCCCCCCCCTCTGTCTGTTACCCCTAAAACACCGCGCTGCTCCATGCGACCCTCCACACACTGAGCACTCGTGCTTAAATTTACACTTTGCTCCGAATTTACATGTCCCATCATTGAATCCGAAACAAAGCCCCTTCGCTGATGCTGACGCGACATTGGACTGCCCTCCGCCTCCTGCATCCCCCCGAAAGGACTGGCCCTGTCTCACCGGCGCCGTGACCTTTAACCACAGCGCGATATCCTTATGGTCCCACTTTATTTCGGGCCGCACCGCCTTCCGCTGCCGGAACTGTTCGTCGTACCGCAGCCACGCTACCCCCCCCATACACCCTGTACGCCTCCCCAACAGCATCTAAATAACAAAATAACGCCGAACAGCACTCCGGCGCTTTTTCCCCAATTACGCTTGCTAATATCGCGAACGCCTGCAGCCAGTTTGTAAACGTCCGCGGTATCAGCCGGTACCTCCGCTTCTCTTCCTCCTCCTTCTTACCCTCCTCCCGTCTCACCCTATCCAGGTTAAACTTGTCTAAGCGAAGCAGAGAAAAAATCTCCACATACTCCCCCTTCCAAATCTTTTCCCTCACCTCCTGTTTCAAATGCGCCCCCAACGGGCCTTCAAAACAGACATACACCTCCCCTCTCGCCCTGTCATCCATCCGCACCGTCTCATCCTCCGCCGCACCCCCCGCCTGCGTTTGCACTGACGCTACCGCAGACCCTACTCCTGAACTGGCTCCCACACTCCCACTAGCGCCACCGGAAAACCCAGACACCCCCCACGCTGGTAACGGAGACGCACCCCCCATCCCCCAGCCCGCAAGCAAACCTGCTAGCCCGCCTAATAATTGTCCCAAACCCCTGCTAACATCTACTGGGGCCCCCCCAACACCCCCAGCCCCCCCAACAATCTGCGCTAAAGTTCCCCAAGAGGCCTCACCTGGCTGCCGTGTCCCCACCAGCCGAAGATCCGGAATCCAGTAGATAACTCCTCCGCGATGCCGCCTCTTCATCCAGTCTCCTAGCCAGCCCCAGGCTAGAGACGTCAGGACCGCCATCTTCAACGGCTGCACCAGAGTGGGCGGAGCTTCTTCTTCCCTGCATCCCGACCACCGAAGACAGGGGCCTGCCGCCGGACACCATGGCAACTGCAGCAGCCCCGCTCCCCACGCCGTCCTGTTCACGCCGGGAGGTCCCAGCCCCCGATCCTGGGCTGGAGACCCCCGCACCTGGTCCTTCTCCACCGACGACCACAGTTGAAGGCCGAGGTGACCGGGCCCGGCCACCTCGCAGGCTCCGCCTCCCGGCCGGATTCCTCCCACGCCGGGGAGTACTTGAGGAAGCGGTCCCCGCCGACCCCCGGCGTGGAGGGTCCCTAAGGCGGCTCCGTTTTCGGCGCTGAGCCTTGGTGGGGGGCTGAGACGTATTGGACGTCTCCGGGCTGTAGCGCGCCGGCGGCCTGGCCCGCCGCGGCCGGACTGATACTGGCTGAGGCCCAGCTGGAGCCTCTGCCGCCCCCTGGAGCATCTGCTGCACCTGCGCCTCCAACCATTCGGCGCCGCAGACCTCCGCCGCTGCCCGCAGTTTTGCGATCGTCTCCTCAAGCTGGTCCATGCTTCAGCGTACAGGTACCAGTTTGCTTCGGATTTCTCCACAAAATGGCCCCTGTCTTCCTCCCTGCTCTCCTATTTAACCCCTTGACCACACCCCTGCCCTGAGACCACCCAATCCCCCTTTACCCAGCTTCATCCACCCATCTCCACTAACCCCACCTATCCCACTACCAGGGGGTCTCCCTAAACCAAACCCCTGTCATGATGCCCTCCCCTAAGGCTACGCCCTTCAGTCCGGCCATAACTATGTCTGGTGCAAACCCAACACATCACAACACCCAAAGAACACCATCCCCACAGTGAAACATGGTGGTGGCAGCATTATGCTGTGGGGATGGGACTGGGAAACTGGTCAGAGTGGAGGGAAAGATGGATGGTGTACAATTCTGTGCGTGATTTGAGGCTAGGACGGAGGTTCACCTTCCAGCAGGACAATGACCCCAAACACACTGCTAAAGCAACACTTAAAGGGATTCTGTCACCAGGTTTGACCCCTGTCAGCTAAACATATGCTGATGTTCAGGGCGTCTTCACGATTCCTAATGTGGGCTTATAAATGTCATCTGTGGGATTATTTAGCTAAAAAACAGCTTTTACCAACCTGTCAGTCAAACAAATAAGGTGCCCAAGGGGATGTTAATGGGTGCAAGATGCCCGCCGCACCCACCGCCGTTCGTGCCCAGCGCTGCCTTTCCGGACTTCTGCGCCGCCTCCTAATCCTCTGTGCCGCCTCTCGCTCTCCCTCCCTCCCCCCTCCTTCTGCAGTAAGATCTCGCGCTTGCGCACAGGGCTCTGCCTGATGCGCCCGTGCGGACTTCTCCATTTGGCTTCTTACAGCGAAGTGCGCATGCGCCGGCACTTCGCTCAACCCCTGTATGCGCGAGATCTTACAGCAGAAGGAGGGGGGAGGGAGGGAGAGCGAGAGGCAGCACAGAGGATTAGGAGGCGGCGGAGAAGTCAGGAAAGGCGGCGCTGGGCACGAACGGCGGCGGGTGCGGCCGGCACCTGGCATCGCTTCACATCCCCTTGGGCACCTTATTTGTTTGACTGACAGGTTAGTAAAAGCTGTTTTTTAGCTAAATAAGCCCACAGATGACATTTATAAGCCCACATTAGGAATCGTGAAGACGCCCTGAACATCAGCATATGTTTAGCTGACAGGGGTCAAACCTTTTGACAGAATCCCTTTAAGTGGTTTAAGGGGAAACATGTAAATGTGTTGGAATGGCCTAGTCAAAGCCCAGATCTCAATCCAATAGAAAATCTGTGGTCAGACTTAAAGGGAACCTGTCCCTGGGATTTTGTGTATAGAGCTGAGGACATGGGTTGCTAGATGGCCGCTAGCACATCCGCAATACCCAGTCCCCATAGCTCTGTGTGCTTTTATTGTGTAAAAACACAGATTTGATACATATGCAAATTAACCTGAGATGAGTCCTGTCCCTGACTCATCTCACGTACAGGATAATTTGCATATGTATCAAATCTGTTTTTTTACACAATAAAAGCACACAGAGCTATGGGGACTGGGTATTGCGGATGTGCTAGCGGCCATCTAGCAACCCATGTCCTCAGCTCTATACACAAAATCCCGGTGACAGGTTCCCTTTAAAGATTGCTGTTCACAAGCGCAAACCATCCAACTTGAAGGAGCTGGAGCAGTTTTGCAAGGAGGAATGGGCAAAAATCCCAGTGGTAAGATGTGGCAAGCTCATAGAGACTTATCCAAAGCGACTTGGAGCTGTGATTGCCGCCAGGGCCCACGCTACCATAAGGCAGACCAAGCGGCTGCCTTAGGGCATGCCCTGCGCAGGGCGGAAGAATGAATGAATGCCTTTTTTTTTTTTTGCACTTGCTTGTGAACCCGCCCTGCGTGTGTCGGCCGGCGGCCGCGGCTACGGCACTCGTCGTAGTCAGGGCAACATACAACCCGCCCGCCCCCAGCCTGCGTGTGCCGGCTGTCGTAGTCAGGGCAACAGTAGTGTACACAACAGAAAGTTTCAAAGATGAGATAGGCATTCTTCATTAGGCTCACTCAGGCTGCCTCAAGTCACCTGCACAGGGGCCGGGCCAGGGGCGTGACTGGTGTGAGAGTGGCGGCGGGTAGCACAGCGCAGGTACCATAGGCGAGGCTTGAGCTGACTGATTGAGTCAGACAGACACAGGCAGCCGCGCCCGCCAAGATTAGATCAAATGATTCAATCATTCAGATCAGAGTCAGACGAGACGCACTCTGGCAGCCAGCAGCAGCAGCAGCAGCAGGAGACGTGGTCAGGACAGGACAGGTCAGGACTTGTTAGGGTAGGTCCGAATTGAATTTTGAATGTTATTTTATAATAATTAATATGATCATTTGATTTAAAATTAATTCAAAATGATGAGATGAGCGCCCATGAGCGCAAAGCGATAGGCTAGCGCACACACTGACTAGCGCCAGAGCAGAGGCGCTCAGGCTTAGCACGGCATCAATGATGTGTTTAAAAAAAAAAATAAAAAAATTATTACAAAACAACCCGCCCGTTCCCCCCCCCCCTCCCCTCCCCCAATATTAATGATTGTTGTTTTGTAATTAATTTTTTTAAACACATCATTGATGCTGTGCTAAGCCTCTGCTCTGGCGCTAGTTTGTGTGACCGTGACATGATGGAGGGAGGGCTGGTGGGACAATGTAAATGTCTGTACTCTGAGTATGTCACTGTATGTGACATGGGAATGGGGCCAGGCCGCCAGGAAGGGTCGCCAGAGGGGGGGGGGGGTAAAATGTTACACAATAGGGGGTAATGATGTGATCATGGATGGGGCCATAGCCGTCCGGGCGGGGGCGGGGGGGGGGGGGGGGAAGGGGGGAAGGGGAAGAAATGTGACACAATAGGGGGTAATGATGTGATCACATTCCCCCCCCCCCATGGCACATCATTCCCCCCCCGCCCCATCCATGATCACATCATTACCCCCTATTGTGTCACATTTCTTCCCCTCCCCCCATGGCACATCTGGCCCCATCCATGATCACATCATTACCCCCTATTGTGTCACATTAGGGGCGGGCGCCAAAATGTAGCTTCGCTTGTGTTGGCAAAAATCCTTGCACCGGCCCTGATTGCCGCAAAAGGTGGCTCTACAAAGTATTGACTTTAGGGGGTGAATAGTTATGCACATTGACTTTCTGTTATTTTGTCCTATTTATTGTTTGCTTCACAATAAAAAAAATAAAATAAAGTTGTGGGCATGTTCTGTCAATTACATGATGCAAATCTTCAAACAATCCATGGTAATTCCAGGTTGTGAGGCACCAAAATACCAAAAAAGTCAAGGGGGGGGGGGGGGGGGGGGATACTTTTGCAAGGCACTGTACATGATAAAGGCCACTTGCCGAAGTGAGACAACCCCTTTAAAGAGGCACTGCTGTATTTGAAATATCATTCATGAGCTGGAAGGCAGAGAGCTACCTCTACTTATCGCCATTTGTTAAAGGGAACCTTTCACTATGACAATACTATCCAGTCTACCGCCATCATGTTATAGAGCAGAGCCATTGACAGCTCTCTCGCTCTGCACGGTCATCCAGAGAGGGCTGTAGAGACAGCAGTCATGAGTCACTGACCACCCACTGGACTCCTAAGCAAAGAATGAGCAGTCAATAAAATTTTCAGATATACCGAATATTTTTCCACAAATCTATATGTCAATCTGTTCAGCTCCTCCTGCTCTATAAGGCTAATTTCACCCAAGGGTGTTCGGTCCGGGAAACATGAATGATTTATGATGCTGTAAGTTCCTGCCCGACCAACGGGTCCAATATACTATACTCACATAATGCCGTCAGTACAGTACAGCAGAACCATGGTCAGGCAGTAGCAGACAGGAACATAAATCATGATTATACCTCCATTTACAGGAATATTTGTCTTCTATCCAGGTAAGCACCGTTACTAAAAGGTTTTACTTTATCCCTCAAATGGGATTCAAACCTATCATTTGCATGCACAAAAAAATATAAATAATTATGGACAAGTAAATCCCAAGTGTTTTCTGCACTGAAAAGATTTGGACACTAGATGGCGCTAGACTATAATGAATGCTATCACACATAACAACTTCGAGAAGGAGGGTCACATATTTTGCCAGATAGATCAGTGCCTTTTAATGCCAGTGTATTATTATGTGACATGTATTTTTAGACCTACATGGCGGAGAGGCAGATTCAATAAGCACTTGTATATTATAAAATAATGCTATGAATATCACACTGTTCAGGGCATCTATATGGAGGAGTTACCAATACTAACAATACAGCAGCTTCCTCCTTCATATAGTAGTGCTCCCCAAGAACCAGGGCAAGGTGTTCTTCAAAGACTGGCGGTTCTTTTTCAGGATTATCTATTGGACAGCTACATGCAGCCTTTTTTATCGTGTGTTGGGCTCCAGGGGTCTAAAAAGGTTAACATGGATGTAATAGAAGAAAGCAAAGTGTCTCCATCTTGTGGTCAAATGACTACATTACATTAACCCTGCCCAAGATATGATCATTTGTACCACTCAGAGAGGCCACCAAACATGACAATAAAGAACACAGCTGAAGATATTGCTATTCATACTCCATGACCAGGGACACAAGACAATTGTCAGTGATTAATGCCATAGAGAATAGCATGCTGTGCCATCTCCAGCACACAAGGTCCATTGTTACTTAACGCTGCCCCAGGCATTGGGGTGGGAATATGTACAGATACTAAAACCACAGCCATAAAGTGAAGAAAAAAAGGAAAGAAAAAAAAAACACAACACACACATATATGTGTGTAGAATATATATATAATATATATATACACACACACACATACATACACTATAGATACAGCTCACAATAGGTGGGGAAAGATATCTAAATACTAACCCACCAGTGCATGGGCACAATATATACTGCTGCTATCTGTATCCAACTCCATTACCATAGGCTCCTGTAATAAAACATGATACTGCACCCACAGAACACCCCAGAGGTGCTCCTCAAAAGTGCACTCTGTATTAAAATCATGCCACTTCCTGGCCTGGGTGGCCAGGAGGCCTCATGTGATCACAGTTACAACCACAATTAGGATGCAGCGAACACATTTAAAAGCCAGTTTGAAAAGGCCTTAAAGGGAGTGTCATCAGTGACACTGTTATGAAACCATAGGCTTAGCTCACCCGATTCCAACAGTACCCTTTCTTTTATAGGAATCTATGGTTCCCTTGCAGAAAAAAAAACTAACTCCCTTGGTGCAATGAGGGTGGCACCATTGCACAGAGGCTATGCTCCATTCACTGCCCAGCCTCTCCCTTGGACCATTGATTGACAGGGTAAGGCACAAAGAAGTACCTTTAATGAAGGCAAACCATGCTATGGGGCCTGAAGCTGAACTCCAAATTTTCCCAACAAGAAAATTCTGCATTTTTATTTAACCACCACTAGGGGAAGCTCAGTGCAAAGAAAATATACAGTTATCATTAACTGGAATGGAAATAAATTCCTAATCTCTGAGCTCCCCCTAGTGGTGGCTGCAGGCAGTAGGCTGGTGTAGATCTGATGTTCAGCAGGAGCACCATATATGAACCACATGTTCCACTTTTTCTGACCGATACAGTAAGTTGGAAGAAGTTTTTTTTTATTACGGTACAATTTTTCGGAAAATCTGGGGTGTTGCACTTTTCGTTGCCTGAGAGTGATTGTCACACGCATACTGGGAATCTAGGTGGGACAGGGAGAACCCATACTGACTTTTTTGCTATGGGGCCCTATGAGATCTGCGTACATCGCTGGCAAGTCAAAATTATGTACCTACTGCCTGGCCCTGTCAATCAACAATCTGAGGGAGGGGCTGGGCAGTGAATGGAGCAGAGCCTTTGTGCAATGGTGCTGCCCTCATTGCACTAAACAGGAGTCATTCGCATACTTTACAAAATAATTTTATCATGGATCGCTATAAGAATTGCACGGTTGAAATCAGGTGAGCTAAGCCTATCTAGTACTAGAAGTTGTACATATGCACATACTTGACTGCTCACAGCCACTGTCATTCATTGGTGCACACGTCACTGCGTAAGGCCTCTTGCACACAAACATATATATATTTTTCCAGTTTACGTTCCATTTTTTGCATTCCATATACGGAAACATTCATTTCAATGGGTCCGCAAAAAAAAAAAAAAAAGGAAGGCACTCGGTATGCCTTCCGTTTCCGTATTTCCGTTCAAAGATAGAACATGTCCTATTATTGTCCGCATAACGGACAAGGATGGTACTGTTCTATAAGGGGCCAGGTGTTCCGTTCCGCAAAAAAAGGAATGCACATGGACATCATCCGTATTTTTTGCGGATCCGTTTTTTGCAGACCGCTAAATACTGAAAAAGCCATACGGTCATGTGCAAGAGGCCTAAGTCAGAGGTCACATGCAGCCAGAATACTGTGAAATGGTGAGGTAACATGTTGTGCAGTCCCTTGGTAGCGTTTTTTCTAATGTCAGACAACTCATTTAATGACCAGTCACTTTTCTGGCGATTTAGAGCACACGGTGGTCCTGTGACACATAGGGTTATTTCCACCCAACCAGCCACCAGACCTCCTCATCTGGTGCCAGAAACTGCACTTTTTAGTTACTACTGCTGGATGTACCAGAAGTAAAGAGACAATTTTATACTTTTACTTCTGGCTACTGGCCTTATTCTTCAAACCACTTTTCCACTGCAACAATCCCCAGGGAACAAGAGCCTGAGGGAGTACACCGTGACAACACATCATCAGGCCCAATATCACTCCCACCCACTGCAACGGCTACTCTTTCCAGTATGGTGCTATACTATAAATAATACCCCATAGATTACCATAGGGTTCTATGTTCCAATAAGCATATGGATAGGGGCTGAGCTGCAATACCAGAAATAGCCTATGTATAGGAGTGGCACCGTTTCTTCTCATCTCTTTAGGACAGCATACATTACGGCGGTCTGGCTGGTTGAGGGATAACACATCTGTAACAACTTTGAGGTAGACTACCACCAGTACAGAAATCAGGAGAAGTAGTCGCCCGCGCTGAGATTTTGTTTCTTGACTCCATGTCAGGGAAGGGTACCACATGCTAACATGGGCGTAGACTTGTTACTACCAGCCTGTAAACAAACACACTGCCCTCTGGTGGAGGGAATGTGAGCACAGGCCACAACCTGCCATAAGAAATTCATTAGTGTTTGTACATATCAAACCCTCCAACAGAACATGTTATTCCTGCTGTATGAGCGGAGGTATAAAGTAGTCTCAGGGTGGCCAGTTACATTTGTCCTCATTCCCCGTGCAGGTATGCCCCGGGCTGCCAGTAATAATCACTCCTATTACGCTCTGCATACATGGCTGTATTGAGCTTTAAGTAGGAAATATATTTCTTGCCAAAATTGAATCCTGCTGTGTCCATAGGGAAACTCCTTCCTGATCCAGTACTTAGATAAAGACACACTAGTATAGTATCCTCAGGATAGATGATCAATATCAGATCAATGGGGGTCCAACACCCCACAGATATTTTGGGTAGCTGCCAGCACTGGTAACCATACAGCAGAAGGAAGGCTCCGTCCACTCGCTGGGGAACTGCAGCTCAGCTCCCGATCACTTTAATAGGAGCTGAGCTGCAGTACCCAGCACAACCACTAGAACAGACAGAACCTTGTGCCTCAGGCTTTGTCAACTGTATAGTTTTGGGTGCAGGTAACAGCTGATCAGTGGCATCACCCTTCCCCCTCTGATATTGATGATCTATCCTGAGGATAGGCCATTCAGATTTAAGTACTGGAAAACTACTTGCTGACTGTCCATATCTTTGCAAGGACATTCATTCCTATACGGTCGTGTGCATGAGGCCTTAGATGGATGCTGGATACAATGGCAGTCAAAATACCTTCTACCTCGGAGCTCTAGCTTCAGTCTCGTGTGCAGACTGTCTGCTCCTATATATTTTAAACAGGGGGACTGTGGGAGTTAACCGACTAGGATGTCACGTAACTTCAGAGCAGAATTGCCTAATTTAGACAAATGCTATACTACATATATGGTCTTTTTTTTTATTTTATTTTTCGTTTTTCTTTAACATAGGGCTAAGATTTTAACCAGCTGCAAATGATCCACAAGTTGCAATGATGTAAAAAAAAACATACGTACAGGAACAGTGAATACAGGGGAAGCAAATCATTCCCAATTCAGTTTGAGGACTGATCTGAAGGAGTTGGACAAAACCTCTCTAAAGCTCACCATACACTCTGGCATATCGTCGGCTGAACCACCTAATGATACCAGTATGGGGAGCTCCAAACTCTCTGATCAGATGTGCAGAGCAGAGGATGGCAGTGTAAGTGGCACTGATGTGTCACGGTGTACTTCTTCAGGCCACCGCTCCATGGGGTCTGTGCAGTGAAGGGGCACCCTATATTCCCTCTGGCCTGAGGGTGGAATGGGAGTGCCCCTGATGTTAAATGCCTATGTGGGTGTAAGGCATGGCTTGAAAATGATGCAATGGCCAGACGCCGATGTAAAGTCAGTAAATAGGCCAAATTGAACTTTAGTGTGCACCAAAAAGAAGTTGTAGTACATCCAGCAATTATCCGTTCAAATGGCAAATTCCACCCAAATGTCCAAGCGTGAGCTAAGTAGTTGGAAACAATGGCTCTCTGATTACGCTCTCTTGCTACATTCTCTAATACTAGGATCTCTGGCTAGTGCTACCAACAGTTATTTGTCAGTTGGAAAGGTGGCATGTGGTTCCAAGAATAGGACTGACCAAGTCGTATCTGAAGTGTGCAGGGTGTCCTGACTTTTTATGCCTCCACTGCAGCAGGGTCTAAGAATGCTGTATGCTGATCAAATTGCTGACTAAGATGTTGTAGCCCCTGAATCCACTAATTTGGGATGCATTAACTAGGACCCATAAAATTCGCAATTTCTTCGGTCTCTGATGGTAGCAGAGAAGAGACCGGGATCTGTGAGTTTCCAGAAATATTGAAGCTGAATGCCTCAGAAGAGGTGGACATACTGTTTGCTCCCTGCCTCCTCCAGGCCTATCCTCACACTCCATACTCCTAGCACAATTGCAATCTTCTCCTAGAACTAGAGGAAAGGGCTAGCCCCCACCTAAAGCTCCACAGAGCTGGGTCAGAATGGTCAACTCCGGCCATACCCGTCTAATGCATACTGGGTGTGTCACATTACATAGCAGTGTACAACATAACAGTACATCACAAAACAATTGCAGATACCCCTTTCCACTGGTGTCGGAGGAAGAGAAGGATCTTACAGAGTTATTCCCCTCACTCCCCCCCAACCAATCTTTTGTTCTCCAGGGAGATAAGCCACCAGATGTTATCCAGATCTTGAATCGCATCCTGTCATATTCTCAATTTCCTCCGAAATCTACATTAAACTCACCCAAGGGCTCATTCAGACGGCCATATGTATGAGTTTGCATTTGTTCCACAATTTTGTGCAACGGGTGTGGACCATTCCTTTCAATGGGGCCGCAGAAGATGCGTACAGCAAACCGTGTGCGGTCTGCATCGTAGTTCCCTTCCAGGGCCCGGCAAATAATATAGAGCATGTCCTATAAGGCATTTCTATATAGTGCTGGCCATGTGCACGCCGCAAAATGCAGAACGCACACGGCTGGTATCTTTGTTTTTCGGATCTGCAATTTGCAAACCGCAAAACACTTACCGACATCTGAATGAGCCCTTAAGCCAAGTACAGACTGCCTGAATATTGCACACGGCTGAAAAACAACCCCCATGTGGTAGCATGCTTTTACCCCATAATTGAGCAGTCACTGACCCCATTATATGGGGGAGGCGTCAAACTGTTCTCACCCTGTGGAAACACTGGGGCAGATTTACTAATCCTGTAAATGGCGCAAGGTTAGACCGGCCGTCTAGACCTGCACCACATTTATCACAGGGGCTCAGGGACAGATATTGGTTGGCTTACTGTGCACCACAACTGTCTCAACTTTGGCGCAAGACGTCACATCTGAGGCCACATTCTCTCAGGGCACAGTTTTCCTTAAAGGGTATCTGTCACCTGGGGGGGCGCGTTGTTCCTGTTCCTACACCAGTGGTCCCCAACCTTTTTTGCACCAAGGACCAGTTTCATGTAAGACAATTTTCCCAGGGACCGGGTGGGGCTTAGGGGGTGCTGGTTGGCGCTGACTGATTCACTCGCATAACAAAACACAAGGTGCGTATTAAAATATATAACGCTATATAACAATGGCGTTGATGGCATCAGGTACATGCTGGAGTAACTTGCTGTTAACCACTTCAGCCCCCAGTGCTTAAACACCCTGAAAGACCAGGCCACTTTTTACACTTCTGACCTACACTACTTTCACCATTTATTGCTCGGTCATGCAACTTACCACCCAAATGAATTTTACCTCCTTTTCTTCTCACTAATAGAGCTTTCATTTGGTGGTATTTCATTGCTGCTGACATTTTTACTTGTTTTGTTATTAATCGAAATTTAACGATTTTTTTGCAAAAAAATGACATTTTTCACTTTCAGTTGTAAAATTTTGCAAAAAAAACGAGATCCATATAGAAATTTTGCTCTAAGTTTATAGTTCTACATGTCTTTGATAAAAAAAAAATGTTTGGGTAAAAAAAAAATGGTTTGGGTAAAAGTTATAGCGTTTACAAACTATGGTACAAAAATGTGAATTTCCGCTTTTTGAAGCAGCTCTGACTTTCTGAGCACCTGTCATGTTTCCTGAGGTTCTACAATGGCCAGACAGTACAAACACCCCACAAATGACCCCATTTCGGAAAGTACACACCCTAAGGTATTCGCTGATGGGCATAGTGAGTTCATAGAACTTTTTATTTTTTGTCACAAGTTAGCGGAAAATGATGATTTTTTTTTTCTTACAAAGTCTCATATTCCACTAACTTGTGACAAAAAATAAAAACTTCCATGAACTCACTATGCCCATCACGAAATACCTTGGGGTCTCTTCTTTCCAAAATGGGGTCACTTGTGGGGTAGTTATACTGCCCTGGCATTTTAGGGGCCCAAATGTGTGGTAAGGAGTTTGAAATCAAATTCTGTAAAAAATGACCTGTGAAATCCGAAAGGTGCTCTTTGGAATATGGGCCCCTTTGCCCACCTAGGCTGCAAAAAAGTGTCACACATCTGGTATCTCCGTACTCAGGAGAAGGTGGGGAATGTGTTTTGGGGTGTCATTTTACATATACCCATGCTGGGTGAGATAAATATCTTGGTCAAATGCCAACTTTGTATAAAAAAATGGGAAAAGTTGTCTTTTGCCAAGATATTTCTCTCACCCAGCATGGGTATATGTAAAATGACACCCCAAAACACATTCCCCACCTTCTCCTGAGTACGGAGATACCAGATGTGTGACACTTTTTTGCAGCCTAGGTGGGCAAAGGGGCCCATATTCCAAAGAGCACCTTTCGGATTTCACAGGTCATTTTTTACAGATTTTGATTTCAAACTCCTTACCACACATTTGGGCCCCTAGAATGCCAGGGCAGTATAACTACCCCACAAGTGACCCCATTTTGGAAAGAAGAGACCCCAAGGTATTCGCTGATGGGCATAGTGAGTTCATGGAAGTTTTTATTTTTTGTCACAAGTTAGTGGAATATGAGACTTTGTATGAAAAAAAAAAAAAAATCTGCATTTTCCACTAACTTGTGACAAAAAATAAAAAATTCTAGGAACTCGCCATGCCCCTCACGGAATACCTTGGGGTGTCTTCTTTCCAAAATGGGGTCACTTGTGGGGTAGTTATACTGCCCTGGCATTTTCCAGGGGCCCTAATGTGTGGTAAGTAGGTAAATGACCTGTGAAATCCTAAAGGTGCTCTTTGGAATGTGGGCCCCTTTGCCCACCTAGGCTGCAAAAAAGTGTCACACATGTGGTATCGCCGTATTCAGGAGAAGTTGGGGAATGTGTTTTGGGGTGTCATTTTACATATACCCTTGCTGGGTGAGAGAAATATCTTGGCAAAAGACAACTTTTCCCATTTTTTTATACAAAGTTGGCATTTGACCAAGATATTTATCTCACCCAGCATGGGTATATGTAAAATGACACCCCAAAACACATTGCCCAACTTCTCCTGAGTACGGCGATACCAGATGTGTGACACTTTTTTGCAGCCTAGATGCGCAAAGGGGCCCAAATTCCTTTTAGGAGGGCATTTTTAGACATTTGGATACCAGACTTCTTCTCACGCTTTGGGGCCCCTAGAATGCCAGGGCAGTATAAATACCCCACATGTGACCCCATTTTGGAAAGAAGACACCCCAAGGTATTCAATGAGGGGCATGGCGAGTTCATAGAATTTTTTTTTTTTTGGCACAAGTTAGCGGAAATTGATATTTTTAATTTTTTTCTCACAAAGTCTCCCGTTCCGCTAACTTGGGACAAAAATTTCAATCTTTCATGGACTCAATATGCCCCTCACGGAATACCTGGGGGTGTCTTCTTTCCGAAATGGGGTCACATGTGGGGTATTTATACTGCCCTGGCATTCTAGGGGCCCTAAAGCGTGAGAAGAAGTCTGGAATATAAATGTCTAAAAAATTTTACGCATTTGGTTTCCGTGAGGGGTATGGTGAGTTCATGTGAGATTTTATTTTTTGACACAAGTTAGTGGAATATGAGACTTTGTAAGAAAAAATAAATAAAAATTCCGCTAACTTGGGCCAAAAAAATGTCTGAATGGAGCCTTACAGAGGGGTGATCAATGACAGGGGGGGTGATCAATGACAGGGGGGGTGATCAATGACAGGGGGGGTGATCAATGACAGGGGGGGTGATCAGGGAGTCTATATGGGGTGATAACCTCAGTCATTGATCACGCCCGTGTAAGGCTTCATTCAGACGTCCGTATGCGTTTTGCGGATCCGATCCATGTATCAGTGGATCCGTAAAAATCATGCGGACGTCTGAATGGAGCTTTACAGGGGGGTAATCAATGACAGGGGGGTGATCAGGGAGTCTATATGGGGTGATCACCACAGTCATTGATCACGCCCCTGTAAGGCTTCATTCAGACGTCCGGATGCGTTTTGCGGATCCGATCCATCTATCAGTGCATCCGTAAAAATCATGCGGACGTCTGAATGGAGCTTTAAAGGGGGGGTAATCAATGACAGGGGGGTGATCAGGGAGTCTATATGGGGTGATCACCACAGTCATTGATCACGCCCCTGTAAGGCTTCATTCAGACGTCCGGATGCGTTTTGCGGATCCGATCCATCTATCAGTGGATCCGTAAAAATCATGCGGACGTCTGAATGGAGCTTTACAGGGGGGTAATCAATGACAGGGGGGTGATCAGGGAGTCTATATGGGGTGATCACCACAGTCATTGATCACGCCCCTGTAAGGCTTCATTCAGACGTCCGGATGCGTTTTGCGGATCCGATCCATCTATCAGTGGATCCGTAAAAATCATGCGGACATCTGAATGGAGCTTTACAGGGGGGTAATCAATGACAGGGGGGTGATCACCACAGTCATTGATCATGCCCCTGTAAGGCTTTATTCAGACGTCCGGATGCGTTTTGCGGATCGGATCCATCTATCAGTGCATCCGTAAAAATCATGCGGACATCTGAATGGAGCTTTACAGGGGGGTGATCAGGGAGTCTATATGGGGTGATCACCACAGTCATTGATCATGCCCCTGTAAGGCTTCATTCAGACGTCCGGATGCGTTTTGCGGATCCGATCCATCTATCAGTGGATCCGTAAAAATCATGCGGACGTCTGAATGGAGCTTTACAGGGGGGTAATCAATGACAGGGGGGTAATCAATGACAGGGGGGTAATCAGGGAGTCTATATGGGGTGATCACCACAGTCATTGATCATGCCCCTGTAAGGCTTCATTCAGACGTCCGGATGCGTTTTGCGGATCCGATCCATCTATCAGTGGATTCCGTAAAAATCATGCGGACATCTGAATGGAGCTTTACAGGGGGGTGATCAATGACAGGGGGGTAATCAATGACAGGGGGGTGATCAGGGAGTCTATATGGGGTGATCAGGGGCTAATAAGGGGTTAATAAGTGACGGGGGGGGGGGGGGGGTGTAGTGTAGTGTAGTGGTGCTTGGTGGGACTTTACTGAGCTACCTGTGTCCTCTGGTGGTCGATCCAAACAAAGGGGACCACCAGAGGACCAGGTAGCATGTATATTAGACGCTGTTATCAAAACAGCGTCTAATATACCTGTTAGGGGTTAAAAAAAACACATCTCCAGCCTGCCAGCGAACGATCGCCGCTGGCAGGCTGGAGATCAACTCTCTTACCGTCCGTGCCTGTGTGCGCGCGTTCACAGGAAATCTCGGCCATCGCGAGATGACGCGTATATGCGTGACTGTGCGCAGCGCTGCCACCTCCGGAACGCGATCCTGCGTTAGGTGGTCCGGAGGTGGTTAATATGAGGCACATTGTTTTATCAATTTGGACCTGCATGTGCCTCACATTAAGGGTCCATTCACACGTCCGTAATTTGGGTCCGCATTCGTTCCGCAATTTGCGGACCCATTCACTTTCAATGGGGCTGGAACGGATGCAAATCCACATTTCCTGGATCCGCATCCGTTTTTTTCGGGATCCGCAATTTCGTTCCTGGAAAAAATAGAACATGTCCTATTCTCCACAATTGCGGACCAGAAAAGGAATTTTCTATTATAGTGTCTGTGATGTGCGGTCCGCAAATTGCGGATCGCACATTGCAGGTGTCCGTGTTTTGCGGATCCGCAAAACACTTACGGACGTGTGAATGGACCCTTATAGTAAGTAACCTCATCATGTGTACCTCACATTAATGGTTAACCCAATGTTGCCCATTATTTGATGAGGTGCTTGGGGACACTTACTTTTAATGTGAGGTACATGGGGGTACTAATGTAATAGCACCATCTACCGCAGATTAATAATGGGTGACCCCATCTTCTCAAATTATGGCTACTGGCAACACTGCGGTTAAGGAGTCACATTAACCCCAAATCTTGCTGGCTGCCTGATACTTTCTTTTGAGGCAGGCTAATAATCTTGCAGTGTGTGGATACAGCACTAATGGCTGGGGACTGGAGAACACAAGAATCAGGAGGATAAGGAGGGTGCCGTTCGCCAAGCACACTAGCTGAGACGGCGCAGCGGTAAACCCTCCCCCGTCCCTCCTCCTACTTTAATATTAGACACACACTCATTGGTGGCAGTGGTGCGGCGCCTCAGAGCCCACTCATTGTATTCACTGTGTATTCTCCACCGACACTGGCCTGATGTGTGCGTCGGGCACGCATGCGCCTGGCGGCTGCACTCCTCTCTCCTGTGCGGCCCGGCAGTTGGGGACCGCTGTCCTAGAGGCTCCGTTTGCCCACCTGTTTTCACGCCCTTCTTCTCTTGATTGACAGGGCAGCGCTGCTCTCCTCCCACCGGCCGTGTCTACTAAGAAAATCTCGCGCCTGCGCCATCCCGTTCAGTGTTCAGCGCAGGCACAGTGAGGGAAGGACGCTCGGCGGCTGCTGGCTTTCTCACTGCGCCTGCGTCGAATACTGATTGGCGCGAGATTTACACTGCAGACATGGCCAGCGGGAGGAGAGCAGCGCTGCCCTGGCCCTGTCAATCAAGAGAAGAAGGGCATGAAAACAGGTGGGCAAACAGAGCCTCTAGGAGGAGGTGCAACGCCCCCCCCCCCCCCCCCCCCCCCCCCCCCCCCCCCCCCGGCGCTCCTAGAGGCTAATTAGCATATTATAAACGTTACTTTTCCTCAATAATGGCGGCAGGCAGTGAGATGGCAGTGATAGTTATGTTCAGCTGACATTAGCACATCGCTGATGTCAGCCAGCTTAATACCCATTTTTCAGGTGACAGAAACCCTTTGAAACTAGATGAGCCAAATATAAATTGAGCTACTAACACATTCTAGGTGTCCCCACTCTTAAAGGGAATGTGTCACCAGTGACCTCCATGTCACACCGCTTCCATAGACACATACAGCAAACTAAGCTGTAAAAACCAGTGTCAGGCAGCTGCTGCCAAGGCCAATAAGATAATGGGTTGCATCAGAAGGGGCATAGATGCCCGTGATGAGAACATAGTCCTACCACTTTACAAATCACTGGTCAGACCACACATGGAGTACTGTGTAAGGTTCTGGGCTCCTGTGAACAAGGCAGACATAGCAGAGCTGGAGAGGGTCCAGAGGAGGGCAACTAAAGTAATAACTGGAATGGGGAGACTACAGTACCCTGAAAGATTATCAACATTAGGGTTATTCACTTTAGAAAAAAGACGACTGAGGGGAGATCTAATTACTATGTATAAATATATCAGGGGCTATGTTGGCGATGCCATGGTGCTAGGGGGACTATGACCCACATATGGTGGGATTGTCCGAGGCTTAACCCATTATGGAAAGATGTCTTCAAGCTTTATAATTTTCTATTCCGGGCCTCCGTTGCATTTTCCCCTTCCATCGCTCTGCTTTCTATTTTCCCGGGGCGAATCTCACATGTTAAGAAAGGTTCATTGCGGCTCTTTATGCTGGCCATGAGGCAAATTATCCCACGCAATTGGAAGTCAACCGAGAGTTTGAAAAGGATCACTTGGGCCTCTGCACTGGATGAGCTGTTACACAGGGAAGAGATGTATGCCTCTGATCACAACAAGATTCCGGCGTTTCTTAGGAGTTGGGAGCCATGGTCCAGGTTTAGATCATCTATGTCGTTTTCGGTTTGGTTGGCATCTGGGGTTCTCCCTGATTCTCCTCCTTAATAGTACCTAGCTATTCTCTAGATATGACCTATGATTTCTCCCCCCCCCCCTCCCCTCCTCTTGTGTGTCACCCTGTCTTCCCCCCTTTTATGTCAAGTTTGTCTAGAATTATTGGCCTATACATCATTTGTTTGAGGCCTTATTAAGCCCTTTAGGGCCTTTGTTTCCTCTGACTTTTTGTTATACAGATACAGATACATGCTTATACCTTGTCCTTTATGCTGTACTGCTGTTCATGATTGCATGTCGCAATGTATCTTTGTATGCGGTATGTATACTGCAATTTGGGATGTTCTCTTATGATTGTATTTGATAATAATAATAATAAAATCTTATTGAACCATAAATATATCAGGGGTCAGTACAGAGATCTCTCCATCATCTATTTATCCCCAGGACTGTGACAGTGACAAGGGGACACCATCTGTGTCTACAGGAAAGAAGGTTTGTACACAAACATAGAAGAGGATTCTTTACGGTAAGAGCAGTGAGACTATGGAACTCTCTGCCTGAGGAGGGGGTGATGGTGAGTACAATAAAGGAATTCAAGAGGGGCCTGAATGTATTTCTGGAGAGTAATAATATTACAGGCTATAGCTACTAGAGAGGGGTCATTGATCCAGGGAGTTATTCTGATTGCCTGATTGGAGTCGGGAAGGAATTTTCTTACAGTGGAAACAGCCAAAACTCTTGTTGTTGCTTGGATTCATTGGTGGCTACTGCAACTCTTAAAGGGGTTCTGCAGTTTGTTTAAACTGATGATCTATCCTCTAGATCAGCGGGTCGATCGGCCCTTTCCGGGGGGGGGGGGGTCGCAATTGCTTGGGGCCCCGAGCTGGCCCGGGGCCAAGCAGAGCCGGTGCTTGTTTTGTGGCTGAGTAACTCAGAAGATCCGATGGTATATTCTAACCCCCAGGTGTTCCCATGGTGACGGGGACGCTTGCCTGGGGGTTAGAATATACCATCGGATCTGAGTTTTACGAGCTCAGTGAGATCGTAAAAACTCAAATCCGATGGTATATTCTAACCCCCAGGCGTTCCCATGGTGACATGGATATGGGATATCTTACTTTGTCTTAGCTCCGAAAATAGCAGGCGCCGGCGCGTGACGTCAGTGAGTGAGCGCCGACCCCGCACTGCCTGCTATTACCGGAGCTAAGACAAAGTAAGATATCCCATATCCAAATAAATTATAATCCAAGTAAAGAGCTCAGCAATGATTAAAGTTAAAGTAGTTACTGATTAGTTTATAGGGAGGGGGGGATCTGTGGATGGCACTGTTTAGGGGAGGAGGGATCTGTGGATGGCACTGTTTAGGGGAGGAGGGATCTGTGGATGGCACTGTTTAGGGGAGGAGGGATCTGTAGATGGCACTGTTTAGGGGAGGGGGATCTGTGGATGTCTGATTAATTACTCTGCTTTAATTATGTTCAATTTGTAGCAATAAAAATACATCCTGCATATCAGATATTTACATTACAAATTCATAACAGTAGCAAAATTAGTTATGACGTAGCAAGGAAAAAAAATATAATGGTTGGGGGTCACCACAACATGAGGAACTGTATTAAGGGGTCACGGCTTTAGAAAGGTTGAGAACCACTGCTCTAGATAGATCAGCATCTGATCGGTGGGGGTCTGACACCCGGTACCCCCGCCGATCAGCTGGCCTTCCCACTATTTACCACGGGCCCAGTGACATCACGACTTGTATCAACTGGCCTGGGCGCAGCTAAGCTCCATTCAAGTGAACAGAGCTTAGCCCCGCCCAGGCCATTGATACTAGTTGTGACGTCACTGGGCCTTTGGTAAAAAGTGAGAAGACCGCGGTGCTCCTGGAGCACCGCTGCCTTCTCAAACAGCGGATGGGTGGGGGTCCTGGGTGTCAAACCCCCGCTGATCATCAGTTTAAACAAACTGCCGAACCCCTTTAACTCTCCCCCCCCCCTTCAGTCTGTCCTAAATGCTTCAGCCAGGCTCATCTATCTATCCACCCGCTATACTGATGCCTCTAGCCTGTGCCAGGCACTTCACTGGTTGCCCATCCACCACAGAATACAGTACAAACTTCTCCCCCACAAAGCTCTTCACAGTGCTGCACCTCCATCTAGTACTCGTGCTCTCCGTTCTGTTAAAAATTAACATCCTCCATAATTCGTACCTCTCACTCCCGTCTTCAAGACTTTTCTCGAGCTGCACCTACTCTCTGGAATCCTCTGCCCGGAATATCAGGTCAATTCCCAACTTCTCCACCTTCAAACATGCCTTAAAAATACAAACTTTTCAGGCAGGCTTATCAAGCTTCCTAAAGGGACTGATCCCTGAGTAAAGCACAGCTGAATATGGTGGCACTATATAAAGATGACAAAAAGATCGCCTTTCAATGGGAAAAAAAAAATAAAAAAAATAAATATATATATATATATATATATATATATATATATATATATATATATATATATATATATATATATTAAAAACCCTCCACATAGTTGGGATCGCCACATCCATAACCTACAAAAAAAATAAAAATATTAATAAAATATATATATTATATTAGGAAGGCGCAAGGGCCGTCATGGATGGAAGGTATGCGTCACCGAAGTTCCTGGCCTCAGTGAGGTAAGAGCTGGTAGTTTTAAGTGTCAGCTAGTGCTGACTGACTGTTTGTTGTTAGTATGGCTGTAAAGCCGATCTGGGCCGGCTCTTACTGGGAGTAGCCAAAGTGGTGGGTGGGTGGCTGCTCCACACGCCTTTTGTTTTTGGGCCTATATAAAACCCAGCCAGCAGTCTCCGCTGGGTGTGGTTTATCCTCCATCTGACAGAGAAGCTGGGGAGACTCTGTTTTGGGACCTGGGAATTTGTGCCGTGCTAAAGGACTGAGAGTGGCATGCCGGGAAACAGGCCCCTAAAGCCTTCTGTGGACTGCGGGTGGAAAACTGCTAACCAGGTGAAGGCTTTTTTTCTATGGACATTGTATGGTGTGAACAAACACCAAGACTGTGAACGGTCATTTTTCTGTTTCCTTATGTGTGAATAAACACTGAACTGTTTAAGTTAAAGACTTTGTGATTGCCTCTATACTGCATCCGCTAGCCTGTCTACCAGAGCAAAACCCCACAATATGTATACATACACACACATTATATACATACAGTATGAGAACTGTAGTCTCAGCATGAAACAGTATTTAAAAAGAAAAAAAATGTCAGGTCAGCAATGAAAACAATTACACATGGCAGGAACATGGGCATCGATACATATCGCACAAGTACAGTGTGAACATGACACCCATTATAGGAGATGGGTCTGATGAGGCTTGTGACCGTATATCAAGGGTGCAGAGAAAGAACCAGCACTGCTGATCTTCAATAGATCAGGAATTTTGGAGTAACACATAGCAACGCGTTTTAAAGTGAACATCTCATCTTCCTCAGGCTGTCCACATTGAAACGCGTTGCCATGTCCTTCAATAAATCAGCAGCGCTGGTTCTCTCTGTACCCTTGATATATTAACCAGAGATGATCACTGATGTCCGGCTCCATGCCCGACTGCAGCCGATTGTGTGGTGCCGTACATCTAAGGCTTGTGACAGGACAGACCTCTTCTGTGATGGACACCAAAGGATCAATGTATGTTAAGGTTTTTTCTAGAATTGGATATGGACGGCCTGTCCTCAGGATAGCTCATCAATATCTTATCTGTGGGGGTCCAAGAGCTGAAACCTGCGCTGATCAGCTGTTTGAGGGGGCGCAGCCTCTTCCTAGGCCAGTGACGTCATTGGTCTAAGTGCAGCTCAGTCCCATTCCAATGAGCTGCAATACCAAGCACAACCACTAGCTGCAAGGGGTTTGCAGCCCTCTGCCTTCTCAAACAGCTGATCGGCGGGAGTGCCGGTGTAAAAATACTCAGAAAACCCTTTTAATAAAGGTTACATTCACACAACCGTAAGGCCCCTTGCAGACGAGTGTCCGGATGCGTTCAGCGAAAAATGCGCAATTACGCAAACAAGTCCATTCAGTTTTATTTGCAATTGCGTTCAGTTTTTAATCGCGCAGGTGCAATGCGATTTATTAAAAAAAATTAATGTTTACAAACAACATCTATTAGCAACAATCCGTGAAAAACGCATCACATCTGCACTTGCTTGCTCCATTTACTTCTATGGGGCCAGCGTTGCGTGGAAAAAATTAAATAAAAATCGCAGAATATAGAACATGCTGCGATTTTCACACAACACAAAAGTGATGTGTGAAAAACATCGCTCATGTACACAGACCCATTGAAATGAACAGGTCCGGATTCCGTGCGGGCGCAATGCGTTCGCATCACGCATTACACCTGCGTGGAATACTCGCTCGTGTGAAAGGGGCCTAAGTGTTTTACGGTCCGAAATTGCGGATCCGCAAAACACAGGATTCCAAGCTAGAAAATGCCTATTCTTGTCCGCCATTGCAGATAAGAATAGGCAGGCTCTATATTTTTGCGGGGCCGCGTAACTGAACTTTTGCAGCCCTATTGAAATGAATGGGTCCACACCCGTTCCGCAAAATTGCGGAACGGATGCGGACCCATTCATACGGTCGTGTGAATGGACCCTAATCATGTGCAACAGCCTCATATTCATCCAGTCCCTCCCAGTCATAGATTGTAAGCAGGGCCCTCCGTCCTATTTGTAATGCTAGGAGACCGGCAGTGGACATTTATAGGATCCCTCACCTACAAGGCCCACCCTTATGGACATGTATAGAATGGTAGTCACCAACCTGTGGCTTCCCAATTATTGCACCCAGCGTTTGGCTACTATGGCATGCTGGGAGTTGTAGTTTCAGAACAGCTGGAAAGCCTCAAGTTGGAGGCCACTGACGTGCATGGTTTAAAAAAAATAATCATGCCACGCTCTGCCCCACAGCTTGGAAGCAGCGGCCATATCACTGCCAAGTGCGAACTGTACCCTGTGAAGACGGACGACAGCTGGCAGAGGAGTTCAATTATGAAAATCATCTTTAGAGATGGACCTGAACAGTGCGGGCCTCAAACCTCATTCACATATGTGGCTACAGTAAACGGTCAGGCGGCCATCTTGTATAAAGCTCCAGATCTTTCTGGACGGAGAAGCAGCTGATGAGGCAGCCATTTTGTGCCCCTCTCCTCCACATGTCCCAGAAGCCACTGTGAAGGGGGCAACAAAATGGTACTCAAACTGGCGAATAGATGATGTCCATCACAAATGAATGCATTCACCCAACTTATAGACCCTTTCTTGTAGGAGGCCTGGCAGACATCTTAGGATGCCGCACTCAAGAACCATGTGGGAAAACATGTGGAACGCGGTTGTGAATTGTGCAAGTGACACACATGGCTCAATGTGCCGCCAGAAGCCACATGACTGTGGCCATATGGTGCACACCCGCTATATATACTTGCGCCTTTAGGATATGTTCACCAGCGGTGTTTCCACCTCAACATTTTCAGTATATCACTAGAATATGCCTCAAGTGTCAGATAGAAGCTGGTCTCTGAGGTTGGACTCGCGCCTGTCCCCGGAAGTAAAGGATAGTACGCCGCACATGCGCCTCCTCCTCTCCAAGCATCACTATGGGACTGGGACAACTTCCATAGCTGTGCATGCCCAGCTGCTCGCCTTCACTTTTAAGGGGGCCCGTTCTGGAGGTTTAAGCAGGTCCCATACCGGTTTGACATTTGAAGCATATCCTAGCGATATGTCAAAAATGTTGAGGTGGAGAACCCCTTTAAGGCCGGGTTCAATCACCGTTTCGTTTCCCATTCTTTTGATCCTTCAGAAGAACAGAAAAATAAAATAACGATCCCTTATTTTGATCATCCATTTTAACCACTTCCGTCAGAACTCAGAAATAGCCAAAATGGATGCAAAAGGTGCACGGTAATCAAAACACAAGATCCTTTTTTTTTCCTGTTCTTCAGATGGATGAGAAGAACAGAAAACGAACCGGAGATGTGAAGCAGAGAAAAGCATGTATTCAGAGCTCCATTGTTTCTAATGGGAATCTGCATTACCACTCATAACACAAGTAAAGCATCACCTTCTTGATGTATAAACCACGTATAAAAGCAAGTGGTAAAAAAAAAAAATATATATATTAAGAATTATAATCTACTGTGTGAACATAGCCTTAAAGGGGCCACAGAAGGCTATAAAACACTAGAAACCAGGCCCGTCGCCCCAGATAGAAAAACACATTAAAAATTACTTACCAACAACAAGTCGCTGCCAATTAGCACCAATAATAGACAAAACTAATTCAATATATCAATATATGAAAAATTAGCTAGTTGTCAAATTTTAACATTTATTTAAAAAAAAATTCTGACAAAAAAAAAAAAAGTGGGAAGAAGGCAAAAAGATAAAGAGCAGAGTATACAAGGACAGGAGGCCTTCAGAACAGAACAAACAGCTCTACAGACGCCATGAAGTCGCAGTCGGGAGTCTATGGCTCTCCAGTACCAGTCAGCACGGAGAGGAGTCCGTGTCCCGGGGCTCCCGCAGCAGGCGGCGGTTCTCCTCCTTCAGCTTCTCCAGCTCCAGCTCCAGCTGCCGGATCCTGGACTCCTGGGTGGCGGTGGCCGGCTCTCTGATCATCCGCAGGCTGTTGTTCTCCTCCTCCATGCGGCTCAGGCACTTCTCCAGCTCCAGGTACTCCCGGATCAGCTCCTGCTTGCTCATGTCCTGCAGGCTCTCCGCGTGATACTTCTCGTAGGTCTCGGAAAAGTCCCTCTGTAAGAACTCGGCCCCGTCGTCGCTGCCCAGGCCGTCGCTGCCAGTCCCGTCCTCCTCCTCCTCCACGTCCTCCTCCGTGCTGTCGTCTTTGGCGAAAGAGTTGGCATGGAAGGAGGGGAGCGAGGCCAGGCCTCTCCGCGGCGGGGGGCACAGGTCCGGCTCCTCCTGGTCGTGGTCCTCCATCAGGAACTGCGTGGTGTTGTAGGGCGCCACCGGCTGCCCTTTGGCAAACATCTCAGCCCTCATCTTGGATGCCCTCTGCGACTCGCGCTCCTCCAGCCGCTTCTTCTCCTCCCAGGTCAGCTTGTTGTAAGGCTTCCACCTCCTCTTCTTCTTGGACGGGCGCCTTCGATGCCTCTTCTTGCCCAGCTCCTTCCACTCCTCTTCCTGCTGCTCGGATTTGCCCTGGCCAAGGTGCCCGGGCTTAGGAGAGTTGCCGCCGTTGTCCTCTTTATCTGGGCAGGACAGGGTGGAGGGACTTCTCATCTGGCACTCCCCCATCTCCTCCTCTGCCCGCGGTTGCCACCCACTATCTTCTTGGCTGTCCAGCAGGGATCCCCCACCTGCCAAACTTTTGCAGGGCAGGGTTGGCTCCTGAACTCCCACTTCAGCCATGGCACCCCAACTATTGCACTGTGGGGTGCAACAAAGGATGGAAACAAAGTCTCTCCTGGATGCAAGATTCTGGGCTTAAATGTTGCTCAGTTCACCATTAAAATGAGAATCGTCCATGGAGCCCGTGAAGTGCAGAGATCAACTTGCCTGAAGGCTGCATCCACCTCGCATGATAGCTGCTGTGTGTTGCTCCCCCAACAGTGCTGTGCGCTTCCCACTTCAGAAGCAAGCGTGTTGACTAGAGGCTGCACTGGAACGCAGTGGCTGTGCACTGCCACCAACTGGCGGCTGATGCTAACACACAGGAGAAAGCAGTCAAGCCCCCCCTCCTCCGCCTCCCTTCTCTCCTTCGCCTCAACTTGCACACTCGCCAACCAACCTCCGACTGCTACTGCCCAGCCTGGGACGCTTGCTTTTATAAAGAACCCGGCCCCCTTGCTGAAGCGCATGCGCCTATATACGAGTCTAGTTGCACCCTGGGAACTGTAGTCCAGGTTGATAGTCGCTGATGAGGGGGTCAGTGTCTATTTGACTACCACTCCCACAAGACCTCTGATGTCACTTGCACTGAGACCAATGAACGCCGCCAAAGCCACTGCTTCCTATTCTGTGAAGCGATTGGCTAAGAGATCGTCGGGCTGTTGCTAAGCTATAATAAAAGAGCTATTGGCCCACGTTCCCGTCTGTCAAGGGTTTTTAAACCAATCAGCGAGTGTGGGCTGTACCACTTGGACGTCTGAGTGGGTGTAATCTGATATTTCTGTAGCGTATGCTTTTTTTTCTGTCAGTAGTACAGCAGATGTATTTACATTTTTAACTCCCTCAGTTTTCAAGCGACTGCCATTAAATGTGAAAATACGGTTCAATTATTTGGAAGGTATACGCTTAACGTCCCCTCCACATAACGCAAACCATACAGCTGGGAGACAAAATAGTTCCTTAGATAGTCGTACGTATGAAACGTCCCGTGTTGCTGGATACTAGGACCGTTTGTGGTAGTACTCCATGCAGTGGTCAAGAAAACATTGATGAGCCCTTGTAATCGCCTTGAAGAGGGTTCTATCCTGCAAACGAGAGCGGAGCAATACAGCTCTTCTTATAGTCAGTAACAATGAAGGCGTGGATCTCTCCGCAGAGGTCCGTGTAAACATACGCTGTATGTAGTTCCGTCTTAAAGTGGAAATGATTGCACAGGGCAACCAACAGGAAGCGTGTGTTTTGGCCTGCACATGGTCAATAGAAAGAATATGAGACCATAGAATATATTTATTCGTGACACACATGAAGCAGAGATGTACCTTTACATGTAATACATACAATGTTTGCTTTATCCATAGCACACCACTGATCTGTATGCAAATCATTATGTCAATCACATTACATACCCCTTACGTGTGGAGGCATGCAAAGGCAAAGTTGTAACATGCCCCCTTTTTGGATGCTGCAGCGCCCAGTATCAATAGGCCACTCTAGTGGTAGCTACGGTATATAGTCCAAGATATTAGCTCTTCCTACAAAGGAATTTTATAATAATTGTAATTGGTGGGGGTCCAGATGCCACACGAAAATCCACAGCAACTCAGTCATGCGTTAACCCAGCCATAGGGCTCATGCACACGACCGTATGCATTTTGCGTAACGGAACAGCTGGCCCCTAATAGAACAGTCGTCCTATCCTTGTTTGTTATGTGGACAATAATAGGACATGTTCTACCCTTTTGTGGAACGGACATACGGAAACGGAATGCACACGGAAAACTTCTGGCCGCTTTCTGGCATAAATGGCGGATTTTGTCTGGACCAATACCACTACATGCAGCAGTTTTTGTCCGGGCTGACAGCAGACTCATGACAGATCATCTCTAACGGAGATGTGACTGCAGCCTTAGGCCTATTGCACACGAACAGATGCGGACCCATTCACTTCAATGGGTCCGCAAATCCGGAGATGTGGAATGGTGCGGAACGGAACCCTACGGAAGCACTACGTAGTGCTTCCGTGGGGTTTCGTCCCGTACTTCCGTTCCGCAAAAAGATAGGACATGTTCTATCTTTTTGCGGAACGGCCGGATCGCGGACCCATTAAATGGAAAAGAGTTAGAGGATGTGATAGGCCACCCTAAAAAGATACACCTAAGGGCTCATGCACACAAACGTATTTTCCTTCCGTGTCTGTTCTGTTTTTTTTGCGGAACCATTCACTTCAATGGGTACACAAAAACAAACGGAAATGACTCAGTTTGCATTCCGTTTCCGTATGTCCGCTTGGCCGTTCCGCTAAAAAGTAGTTCATGTCCGCAAATTATGATCCGTGGCTCCGCAAAAAATACTGAATGCATATGGAACACATCCATATGTCATCTGTATTTTGCGGATCCATGCCCTCTTTGCCCATGTGTTTACTGTTTGCAAACATTACAGTACATTACAGTAATAACAAACTTCAGTTTTTTGCGGATCGCAAACGGAAACAGGATCGCATACGGATATGTTTTGTGGCATAACGGAACCGATGCGGCCACAAAACAGAAAAAAAAAAACAGTTACGGAACAACGGATCCGTTAAAAACGGACCGCAAAACAATGATCATGTGCATGAGCCCTAAAACTGTGAATAAACCACATTTTTTGGGGTAGGGCATTCCAGAGAACTGGTGCAGCTCGGGAGAAGTCTTTGAGACGGGAGTGAGAGGTTTGGATTACGTAGGATGATCAGGATTCTAATGTAATCAGTTTTCACACGCTTTTCCGGATGCGGCAGGCAGTTCCGGTGACGGAATTGAACGCCGGATTCAAACAACGCTAGTGTGAAAGTAGCCTTACAGTAATCAAGGCGGTAATGGATCAGGGCAACAATAAGAGTTTTCTTTGTTTCCAGGGTAGAAAAGGGCAAATTCTAGAAATGTTTTTGGGGTGCAGGTGGCATGAGCGGGCGAGAAATTAAATATAGGAGTGATAGAAAGATCAGTGTCAAACATGACCCCAAGATAGTGGGTGTGCCACACATACAGAAAAATGATCAGGTTTAGTTAAGTTAGTAGATGGAGAAAACACAAAGTGGGGGAGATTTATCAAAACTGTTGTAAAGTAGAACTGGCTTAGTTGCCCATAGCAACCAGTCAGATTCCACCTTTCATTCTTCAGAGCTCTATTGGAAAATGAAAGGTGGAATCTGATTGGATGATAGGGGCAAATAAGCCATTTTTCCTTTACCCAGTTTTAATAAATCTCCCCAAAATAGTTCAGTTTTAGGCCTAGTTCACACTAACGTTTTTTTTTGCTAGTGTCTGGGCCGTTTTTTTGTGTTCCGTATACAGTCCGTATACGGAACCATTCATTTCAATGGTTCCGCATTAAAAACGGAATGTGTTCCGTATGCATTCCGTTTCCGTATTTCCGTTCCGTTGAAAGATAGAACATGTCCTATTATTGCCCGCAAATCACGTTCCGTGGCTCCATTCAAGTCAATGGGTCCGCAAAAAAAAAAAAAGGAACACATACGGAAATGCATCCGTATGTCTTCCGTATCCGTTCCGTTTTTGCGGAACAGTCTATTGAAAATGTTAGGCCCAGCCCAATTTTTGCTATGTAATTACTGTATATGCCATACGGAATAACGGATCCATGAAAAACGGACCGCAAAAAACTATAAAAGCCATACATTCGTGTGAACTAGGCCTTAGATAGAGAGGACATAATGTTAGAGACAGCGGACAGTCACTGGTGTTCTGTAGTACAGCAGGGATCATATCACAGCATGACGTGTATAATTGGGTGTCGTCATTAGGGATGATGGTTTTTAGTCATGTGTTTTTATGACGTGTGACCTGCATTTCATAATTCCCATAGACTTCCAGCTGAAGGGTGGAGTTGGCATTTATTTAATAAAAGATACACCAAAAAAAAAAACACATGTAAAAAATAAAATAAAAAAAGTTGCAAAAACATTCACGGATCCGGTCTACGCATACGCAGACCTTTAAAAATGTAAAAATAAATAAATACCGGATCAGTTTTTCCGGATAACATCGGAGAGACGGATCCGGTATTGCAATGCATTCGTGAGACGGATTCGCATCCGTCTACAAATGGTTTCCGTTTGCATACAGATTGCCGGAATCCAGCAACGCAAGTGTAAAAGTACCCTTATTCACATTTGGCATCCATTTGAGCCATTTCCATCAGAAATCTGTTTTTTCAGACAGAAAAAAAAAAAAAAAGTGTAACGCATGCAGTTTTTTTTCTGTTCTTCCGACAGATCAGAACAGAAAATAAAACAGTGATGTGAGCTCATGCACACGTCGTTCTGAGAATTGGGGGTTTCAATTTGCAGTCCCTAATGAACGGGCAACATCCGTGCGGTTTCCGCAGATGGATCCAGACCCATTCAACTTGAATGGGTCCACGATTCGTCCACACCACAAAAAAATGTGTTCTATTTTTTGGCGGTGCAGAGGCACGAAGAGAAACCCCACAGAGAAATGTAGTATCACATAGCATTCAGACATACGACCAGCATAGTTGGCAACAGTCCCAAGTTTTCAGGGACATTCTCGTGCCTAAAAAGGGTGGGGCTTATGGATGTGCCCAGAGGCGGGGCTTACATGCCCTGAATTTACCAACTACAATGTTGGCAAGTATGGACCAGGTGACCATACAATACATGGCCGTGTCACATTAGCCAGAGATACTCCACTATGATGTCCTCCATAGCACGGCTGTTTTAGAATCCATACCAGGGCAACATCTACATGTTTGCATATTCTCGCTGTATTAGGCCTCATGCACACGACCGTTGTTTGGGTCCGCATCCGAGCTGCCGTTTTGGCGGCTCGGATGCGGTCGCATTCACTTCAATGGGGCCTCAAAAGATGCGGACACCACTCCGTGTGCCGTTCCGCATCCGTGGCTCCATTCAGCGGCCCCGTTAAAAAAATATAACATGTCCTATTCTTGCCTGCGCTTTGCGGACAAGAATAGGCATTTATATTGCCGGCGCCCGTTCCGTTAATTGCGGAAGGCAACACAAGGCTTCTGTTTTTTGCGGATCCGCGGTTTGTGGACCGCAAAAAACGGCACGGCCGTGTGCATGAGGCCTTAGACCACTTTCGCATAGCCAGTATATGGTCAGTATCTTTAAGCCAAACCCAGGAGTGCATCCTACAGTAAAAAAGTAACAGAAAGATATATGGCTCTTCTGTGTTTTGGGTAGTGTTGAGCAAACTTCTGTATCTAAGAATTCCGTTATGGATTCCGCTACCATGAACCATAAGTTATGGATTCCGCTACCACAGACCATAACTGAATTCTTAGATAACCCGAATCCGAACCTTGAAAACAGAAGTTCGCTCCTGCCTACTTTTGGGCCCACTCCTGGTTTGTGCTTACAAATACTGATTCAGGTAGATTTATCAGAACTGGTGTAAAAGAAAACTGACTTAGTTGCCCATAGCAACCAATCGGATTCCACCTTTCATTTTTTAGACCTTTGGAAATGAAAGGGTGAATCTGATTGGTTGCTATGGACAACTAAGCCAGTTTTCCTTTACACCACTGTGGAACATGTTGGCGCCATGTACTTAATACTAATAAATGATGGTCTGGACAAGGGTTTCTCAACTTCAGTCCTCAGGACCATCTGCCGGTCATGTTTTCAGGATTTCCTTAGTATTGAGCAGGTAATATAATTAGTGTCCATCCATCAGGACTTACCACAGGTATTCATTCTGTGGGATATTCTCAAATCCTGACCGGTAGGTGGATCCCGAGGACTGGAGTTGGGGGGGAACCCTGGCCTAGACTTTATACAGCTGCCTGTAACAAATTCTTAGCTTTAAACAGGTTTTCACTCAGTTTTTCATACAGGGAAGTACAATGCACAAAACGATCCTTAGACTTACAGTACTCTATATTGGAGGTGATGGGCGAGGGGTTCCTAAGGTACAGGGGGACTTGGAGGAACCAGAGACAAGCCATGATCTATCTGCTGACAAAGTTTGCTCAAAGTTCCTCCTTTTTTCCATTCAAAGGAAAGGAAGACAAATATAGAGCCATGCAGGGGGAAGCAAGGAGGATTAGCAATGTCTCCATAGGCCAGAGTTGTGGAGGTGCAAATATAGCCAAATCTTGAGTTTATCAACATAGACAGTGCTATGAATAGAAGAGTACTCCTACATGTCAGCCGCATGGGATGATGAGCTCACCTCTGTCACCCCGCATCTCTTCCAATACACCCACTTGTACTTCCTGGAGCAGGAAGTCTTCCCCATCTTCTTATGAATTGTTTGCACCTGTCTGTTCAATTTGGTGTAACCTGTGCTGAATAGGTGGAGGCTAGGTATGACCCGGAGGCTGGATTTACATGTTGCGGCTGCGGTTTTCCAAAAACTGGACAAAACGTTGCTGCTGCGAGTTAGGGCAGTATAAACTGGTGACTGATTTCCTTTAGGCTGGTTTCGCGCATTCTCCCTCCCCCTCAAAAACAGCGGCAAACGTCTGCAAAACCACCACCGTCAGATATTACATGTAGGGATGAGCGAACTTTGTGTTTCAAGTTTGGCGTACAAGGTTCGGGTTATCTAAGAATTCCGTTATGGATTACACTACCACGGACCATCCATAACGGAATTCTTAGATAACCCGAACCTTGTACGCCAAACTTGAAACACAAAGTTTGCTCAACGCTAGTTACATGTTTTCCTACAGGAAATTCTAAAACACGGGGTCATTTACAAAGAAGAGCGTTTTATGCTGGTCTTTACTTTCCCCCTGCACACGTAGCGGAATACATGTGGTTTTTCAGTATGGAAAAAACACAGCGTAATACAGTACCAGCAAAGTGGATGAGATAAGACAAATCTCATGCACACTTTTTTTCCGTGCGGAAAATGACCTGCCGCGTGGACTTTGAAATCTACAGCATGTCAATTATTTGTGTTATTTTTGAAGCAGAGTTCACCCTTTTCAATGGAAATGTGGCAAAACTGCATCAAATCCACACAAGCAGTTTTTTAAATGGATCTGGTGCGGAAATGCATGGAATTTCTGTTTTGAAATCGGCACTCGTGGCTGCACACGGTGTGGATTAAGTGCGGTATTTCCATGTGAAAAATGCAGTCTAAGGCCTCATGCACACAAACGTTTTTTTTTCCGTTTACATTCTGTTGTTTGCGTTCCGTATATGGTCCGTATATGGAACCATTCATTTTAATGGGTCCGCAAAAAAAACGGAATGTACTCCATTTCCGTTTTTCCGTTCCGTTCAAAGATAGAACATGTTCTATTGTTGTCCGCATAACGGACAAGGATAGTACTGTTCTATTAGGGGCCAGATGTTCCGTTCCGCAAAAAACGGAATGCACACAAATGTCATCCGTATTTTTTGCGGATCCGTTTTTTGTGGGCCGCAAAATACGGAAAAAGCCATACGGTTGTGAGCAATAGGCCTAAGGCTACATGCACACGGCCGTTGTTTTGGTCCGCATCCGAGCCGCAGTTTTTGCAGCTTGGATGCGGACCCATTCACTTCAATAGGGACGCAAAAGATGCGGACAGCACTCTGTGTGCTGTCCGCATCCTCTGCTCCGTTCCGTGGTCCTATTCTTGTCCGTTTTGCGGACAAGAATAGGCAGTTATATAAATGGCTGTCCTGTCCCGTTCCGGAACGCACACGGACGCCATCCGTGTTTTGCGGATCCGCATGTAGCCTAATACAGTACCAGCAAAGTGTACGGAAATTGACCTGTTGTGCGGATTTTAAAATCTGCAGCATGTCAGTTGTTTGAGCGATTCTGCACCTTCTATGTTAACATAAATATAAAATCTGCAGAGTTTATGCAGACAGGGGGCTGGTAGAATCTGTCCGCAACATGGCAAATAGGCTGAGAATCAACTGAACAAAAACCGCTGTGCGCACTTCTCGGCATGTTTGCCAGGTTGCGGCTGGATCTCCACCAGTCCCCATTACGCTGGGTTCACACCAGAGCGTACTGAACGTACGCTCTGTATGCGCGATTGTACGGGCGTTTACAATCGCACCGTGGAGACAAGCGAACGCCCATTGTCGCGCGTTCCCGGCAGTCTATGTACGGGAACGCGCGACACCACACCCCAAAGAAGCTCCTGAACTTCTTGGGGCGTCGGGCGTTTTACAGCGCGATCGTACGTGCTGTAAAACGCCCAGGTGAGAACCATGCCGATAGGGAAGCATTGGTTTCTCCTTGTTAAGCGTTTTACAGCGCGTAGGAACGCGCTGTAAAACGCTCAGGCCTGAACTGGCTGTTATAGTGAATGGGACCGGAGAGTGTCAGGTAGTGTTCGGCAGTGCCGGATGCAGACATCTCCAGCAGACATCTTCCCTGCCGGAACTGCGTGTGAAACTAGCCTTAGGCCACCCGCACACGTTGTGGAATACCGCAGCGTAGTACAGTACCAGCAACGTGTATGAGATTACACAAATCTCTTGTACACATGGATTATTTTTACCATGTGGAAATTGACCTGCTGTGTGCATTTCCAAAGCCGCAGCATGTCAATTATGTTTGCAGTTTTTTCAGCGGATTTTACCCTCTTCCAGTGAATTTTTGTGCGGAATTCATGTGCGTTTACCTGAACTCGTGTCTGTGCAGGCAGCCATTTCAAAATTGAAAATCCACTATTTTTTGTGCAGGTTTCTGTGCGTTGCCAGACCGTGCCCATATTGTGGCCAGCAAACAGCCAGTCTGCAATATGTGGGCACCGGCCGCGTGCACCCCGCATCACGGATGTGGACCCATTCACTTGAATGGGTCCGCAATCTGGAAGGTCCGGTGCGGAACGGAGGCACAGAACCCCACGGATGCACTACGGAGTGCCTCCGTGGAGTTTCTCTCTGTGCCTCCGCACCGCAAAAAAAAATAGAACATTTTCTTGCGGTGCAGACGGATCACGGATCCATTAAAGTTTAATGGGTCTGGATCCGTTTGCGGAATCTGCACGGATGTTGCCTGTGCACAAAACGGCGGGGCAATGGCCGTGTGCATGAGCCCTAATCCAGAGCCAGAATACTGACGGATTTCAATACGCTTGTGTGAAAGCGGCCTATGGGTGTGGATTGTGTGTAGGGTGGCCACTGGCTTCACCCCAGAAAGCCGGACCTCACCAGCCACACCCCAAACTGCTAAACCACGCCCCTGTCTCACTGAAGCCACGCTCCTATCACCCACTGAAAAAAAGGGTGGGGGGGAGAACTTTCTAAGGGGAAGGTGAGCTGGGGGCAGCCGGGGGTGCTTCTCTCCCGCTCAGTCAGCCACAGGGAGCCATATCTGCGGCTCTAGTGACTGAATGGAGGTGATAGAAGCCTCAGTCAGTCAGTTTGTAATTGTAGCTCACACTCAGATAGCGCAAAGAAATGGAGGACATCCCTTCGTCTGTCCAGGCCTTGCACCGGGCGGAGGATAGGGAGTCTGAAAGCCGGACTGTCCGGCCTAAAACCGGACGTCTGGCCACCCTAAGGCTGGGTTCACACTTGAGCGTTTTACAGCGCGTTTTTCTGCGCTGTAAAACGCTCAACACATGAAAACCAATGCTTCCCTATGGCCCTGGTTCTCACTTGAGCGTTTTACAGCGCTGAAAAACGCGCTGTAAAACGCCCTACGCTCAAACAAGTACTTGAGCTTCTTTGGGGCGTTTTGACGCGCGTTTGTGGCCATAGGACATTGCAGTCAATCACACAAACGCGCGTCAAACGCGCGTTTACTATTGCAAAAAACGCTCGTCAAAAACGCGCGTCAAAAACGCGCGTTAAACGCGCATATCAAAGACGCTCAGGTCTGAACCCAGCCTAATTGTGTGTAGCTTTCTATGCGGAAAAACAGCGTTAGGCCTCATGCACGCTAACATATGTATTTGCGGTCCGTAAAAAACTGATCCGCAAAAAATACGGGGGGGGGGGGGGTGAGCATGGGGCAAACCACATCAAATCCACAACAAAAGCTGCAATTAAAATCTGTTCAGAATTTTGGTTTGAAATTTGCAAAACCACACCTGCAGGTACTCTAAGGCCTCTTTCACACGGGCGAGTATTCCGCGCGGATGCGATGCGTGAGTTGAACGCATTGCACCCGCACTGAATCCTAACCCATTCATTTCTATGGGGCTGTGCACACGAGCGGTGATTTTGACGCATCACTTGTGCGTTGCGTGAAAATCGCAGCATGCTCCTCTTTGTGAGTTTTTCAAGTAACGCAGGCCCCATAGAAATGAATGGGGTTGCGTGAAAATCGCAAGCATCCACAAGCAAGTGTGGATGCGGTGCGATTTTCACGCACGTTGCTAGGTGACGATCTGGATGGGGACCCGATCATTATTATTTCCCCTTATAACATGGTTATAAGGGAAAATAATAGCATTCTGAATACAGAACGCATAGTAAAATAGGGCTGGAGGGGTTAAAAAAAAAATATATATATATATTTAACTCACCTTAATCTACTTGTTCGCGCAGCCGGCATCTCCTTCTGTCTTTATCTGTGAGCAATAGGACCTTTGATGACGTCACTACGCTCATCACATGATCCATCACCATGGTGATGGATCATGTGATGAACGCAGTGACGTCATCAAAGGTCCTATTGCTCACAGATGAAGACAGAAGAGATGCGGGCTGCGTGACCAAGTGGATTAAGGTGAGATTAATTTTTATTATTTTTTTTTTAACCCCTCCAGCCCTATTGTACTATGCATTCTGTATTCAGAATGCTATTATTTTCCCTTATAACCATGTTATAAGGGGAAATAATACAATCTAGACTACAACTAACCCAAACCCGAACTTCTGTAAAGAAGTTCAGGTCTGGGTACCACAGTTGATTTTTTATCACGCGCGTGCAAAACACATTGCACCTGCGCGATAAAAACTGGACATCGGAACGGAATCGCAGTCAAAACTGACTGCAATTGCGTTCCTACTCGCGCAGGTTTGCCGCAATGCACCGGGACGCATCCGGTCCTAATCCGGACACGCCCGTGTGAAAGAGGCCTAAGTCCTCTTTCACACGAGCGTGACAGATTGGCTCTGGATGCGTTAAGGGTGCATTTAGTGAAACTCGCACCATTTTGCAAGCAAGTTCAGTTAGTTTTGTCTGCGATTGCATTCAGTTGTTCAGTTTTTTTTCCGCGCGGGTGCAATGCGTTTTGATGCGTGAAACGCACATGTACACAGACCCAATGAAATGAATGGGTCAGGATTCAGTGCAGGTGCTATGCATTTATGTCACGCATTGCACCCGCGCAGAAAACTCGCTCGTGTGAAAGGGGCCTAAGGCCACCTGCATATGTTGCGGAATACATGCGTTTTTTTTCTGTGTGGATTCCCGTGTAGTACAGTACCGGCAAAGTGTATGAGATTACACAAATCTCTTGTACACATTGCAGATTATTTTTGAGTGGAAATTGACCTGCTGTGCGAATTTCCAAATCCGCAGCATCAATTATGTTTGTAGTTTTAGCTGCGGATTTCACCCTTTTCCAATGAAGGGAGAGATCTGCGGCAAAACCGAATCTGCACCAAAACCCGCTGTTAGAAATTGTAGATTTTGGTGCGGATATGCTGCAGAAACTCACATAAAACCACGCGGAGATTCATGCAGATCATATGTGCGTTCACCCGCACTCGTGTGCAGGTACCCTAGGGCCTCATGAACATGACCATATTGCGCTAGCAGCATTTTTTGCAGACAGCAAACTAAGTCATGCATAAATCCGTATTTTTTTGCAGATCCATGTGTCCATTCTACAAATTATAGATCATGTCCTATTCTTGTACGTATTGTGCATGAGAATAGCCCTTTCCATTGATAGGAGTGAGGAAAGAGTGGGGTGCACCTGGAACTTATCTGGATTTGGCGGCTCCATTGTTTGCGGACCAAAATATGGACATGGCTGTGTGCATGAAGCACAATGGTCTGCAACCTGTGGATTTTCAGGTGCTGATAGTAGTAGTTGGAGGGCCACAGGATGCATCTGTGACTCTTAGGCCCCTTTCACACGGGTGAGAATTCCACGCGGGTGTAATGCGTGAGGTGAACGCATTGCACCCGCACTAAATCTGGACCCATTCACTCCAATGGGGCTGTGCACATGAGCGGTGATTTTCACGCATCACTTGTGCGTTGCGTGAAAATCGCCGAAAGCTCTATATTGTAGAGCAGCGCAGGTCCCATAGAAGTGAATGTGGCTGCGTGAAAATAGCAAGCATCCGCAAGCAAGTGCGGATGCGGTGCGATTTTCACGCATGGTTGCTAGGAGATGATAAGGATGAAAGCAACCCCTGACTCTATTAAAGTGTATTCCCTGTATTATTTTTGCATTAATTTAGCATCTTAATACAGAATGCTTAGTAAAATGTAGATTGAGGTGTTAAAAAAATAAATAATTAACTTACCTGTTCCAATTGATCGCGTAGCCGGCATCCTCTTCTTTCTTCTCCTTTCAGGACCTGCAAAAGGACCTTTGGTGACGTAATCATGGTGAGCGCAGTGACGTCAGCGCAGGTCCTGCTGAATGAAGATAGAAGATTTCTATCTTCATTCAGCAGGACCTTTGGTGACGTCCCCGCGCTCACCACGTGGTGAGCGCGATTATGTCACCAAAGGTCCTTTTGCAGGTCCTGAAAGAAGAAGCAAGAAGAGGATGCCGGCTGCACGATCAATTTGAACAGGTAAGTTATTTTTTTATAATTTTTTTTTAACACCGTAATCTACATTTTACTAAGCATTCTGTATTAAGAATGCTATTATTTTCCCTTATAGCCTTGTTATAAGGGAAAATATTAAAATCTACAGAATACCCAACCAGGTTCGGGTCTGGGTACCATATTCAGTCTTTCTCACGCACGTGCAAAATGCATTACACTAGCGTAGAAAAAACTGAAGAACGCAACGCAATCACATACAAAACTCACCCACTCGCAGGCAAAATAGCACGATTTTCCCGCGACGCACCCGCATCCTAACCGGACCTCACATGCGACGCCTGTGTGATAGAGGCCTTAGGGTCCATTCACACGTCCATAATGTATTGCGGATCCGCAATACACCGGGCTGGCACCCCTCTAGAAATGCCTATTCTTGTCCGCTATTGCGGACAAGAATAGGACATGTTCTATTTTTTTCGGGAACCGCGGACCAGAAGTACGGAGCCACGGACCGGAAAGGCCGATGCGGACAGCACAAAGTGTGCAGTCCGAATCCTTTCCGTCCCCCTTGAGAATGAATAGGTCCGCCCCGTTCCGCAGAATTGTGGAACGGATGCGGATCCATTCTATGGACATGTGAATAGGCCCTAATATGTGACAGATTCTATCCACACAATATACAATGAATCATGTCACACTCTGACTGTATATCACTGTGTAGCTGATTGTACTGTATAACCATTGTCATTCTTCACATTGCCATCTCATAACGGATATCCGCATGTTCCCTACAGGTTCTGCAGCTCTACCGCATGTCCATGGTGTTATTTCACAGACCGTCTATTATAATTCCATTGATGATATGTGGGAGTGTTCTGTTTATTTGACTTGTGCTTCTTAGTGAGTGGAATCGCCCTTTTAAATCCTCCTCAATTCTTCCTGTAGTATTTGCACGTGATAGGAGGCAGAACTAAACAGTCTGGAAGTGATTGACAATTTCACGGGCCAATCACAGCGGCTTCAGTTGCTTCATGTGTACTTAACCTTTCCTGTGCCACACAGGCCTTTATTGTTACTGTCTTGTATTCTGAAGACAGCCTCAACTGCATTCATACAGTATTGGTCCTTTAAACTCACCCAAAGATACCTTATGAGGGGATTCTGAAAGGTTGTGGTATGGTGGGGGTCTTCAGTTCAGCACCCTAGAGAGGAATGCAGCCACTAGCATCTCTCACCCTGGTGGATCCATTACTTCCACCTGGTAGTCAGTCCTCCCATTTCACTGAGAAGTATGCACTTCATCATTTCCCTTGTGGTGGCAGCTGCGGGGGAATTGAGCACTCATACTTTACCACTGATTGGGGGAGGGGTCTCCATAGTGGGACAACCTGTGATCAGTGAGGGCTCAAGCACATGGCCGTTGTGCAGCAGTTCTATGCGTTGGGGATCGCAATTTGCGGTCCCCAATGCACGGGCAACCAACGTGCGGCGGCCGGGACAGATTGAGACCCATTCAACTTGAATGGGTCCGTGATCCATCCACACAAGTTCTATTTTTTTGAGTGCGGAGGCACGGACGGAAGCACTCCGTAGTGCTTCCAATCCGTGCTTCCGTTTCACATCGCATCTCCCAGATTGCGAACCCATTTAAGTGAATGGGTCCGCTTCCGTGATGCGGGGTGCACACGGCCTGTGCCCGTGTATTGCGGACTCGCTGTAGGCTGGCCGCAATACGGCTCCAGCTGGGAAACGGCCGCGTGCATGAGCCCTTAAAGGGATTATCTGGGTCCAGATCTGAACCTGGACATATCCCAGTTTTCACCCAGGCAGGCCCCCTAATATGAGCATCGGAGCATTTCGTGAATCACGCAGGGCAAAGGCTTTTTCTGGAGATCCAGTGTCGGGCTATCCTTAGGGACTGCTAGGTGGAGGCTTCCGCCTAGCAGTGAGCCCGATGACGTCACTGGCACTAATGGGTAGACCTTAGCACTGCCCTAGCCTGTAAAATGGCTAGGGCAGTGCTAAAGCCTGCCAATCAGAGCCGGTGATGTCACTGGGAACACTGCTAGGCGGAAGCCTCAGTCTAGCAGTGTAAAAAGTATAGACAAACGGCCCTTGTCCTGCGCGATTCAGGGGAGGGGCTGCCTGGGTGAAAACATTGATATGCCGGGGTTCAGCTCTGAACCTGGACAACCCCTTTAATTGTAAGGGTACTAGCAATACTGCACGGCCATTAACAATGCAGACCAACTAAACAGTGCGGTCCTAATTACCATACTTTAATCGGAGTCTGTACAACCGCTGGGTGAACAACCACAGCGCGGCCACGTCACAGCACAACATGGGTCATAAGTATGGATGAGCGAATTTCATATTTTGAAATTGGTTTTCGGTTTGGGTTGTGGTATAATGTGAATTGCGCTATGAATTCCGTTACCACGGACCATAATACAATTCCATAACAGAATGCCTTTAGAGGCATTGCGTTATTCATTCCGTCATAATTGAAGTCTATGGGCTGCATAACGGATCCTTCCGGTTTATGTTATGGTGGAGTCCTCTCCTGCATAACGTAGTTCTGTGAAAAACTGATGATTTTCCTCAGTTGTGCCTGAGTTCATTTCTTTCATGCAAATATTATGAATTTTCATGTGTTTTTCACTCGAATAATAAAAAACAACAACACACATAATCTCCTAGCAACCATCAGTGAAAAACAGACAGTCCTTCAGTGTGGTTCAGTTTTTTTTTCACTGACCCATTGACTTGAATGGACCAATCCTGTGTAAAAAATAGTGATGAGGCAGGTGCAATATTTGAATTCGCGATATTTCGTCATATATTTGCAAATTCGAGATAATTTTCTCGATCACAAAAAATCGGCAAAGTAATATTCACGTAATGCGAGCGAAATACAGGCGTAAGTCACTATAGCTACATTTTTCAAGCTGCTAGAAGTTTCCTGAGACTGGAGAAAATGTTTGGCACGGCAGAACATTACAATAGCTTTATATGCAGATAGAGTGCTCCAATATATTCGTGATTGCGAAATCAGCACTAACGATGAGAATATTTTGGCGCAATACATGCAACTTCACATTTTAACAGGTCTGACTACTTATTAGTGATTGGTGCTCTAAGGGCTGTTTCAGATGAGCGAGTCCATTGCGGGAATCATGCTCCGCGTGTGAGTGTGATCCTCCGCTCTGGACTTGCAGGAGCGCACGGCATTATCATGATTTCTAATGCTATGTGTCTCTGCATGGCCTTTTTTCCCCAGAATCATAGTGACATAAAGCTGTCAGTATGATTCTGTAGAAATAAGGTCAAGCAGAGGCACATAGCATTATAAATCATGATAATGCCGTGCGCTCCTGCAAGTCCAGAGCGGAGGATCGCACTCACACGCGGAGCGTGATTCCCGCAATGGACTCGCTTGTGTGAAACAGCCCTAAGTATTGTTGTGAACTTGTGACATCACAGCACTATGTATGTATGTACACTATATCACAATCTAACCTACACTGACAATCTCCCACTAAGGCCTTGTTCACACTTCAGTTATTTGATCAGTTATTTCCATCAGTTATTGTGAGCCAAAACCAGGTGCGGGTCAAAAACACGGAACTTTCCATTATACCTTATCTCTGTGTAGCCTCTACTTCCGGTTTTGGCTCACAAAAACGGATGTAAATAACTGATAAAATAACTGACGTGTGAACAAGGCCTAACTATCTGTATTATATATATGAGCTAACTATCTATCTAATGTAATGAGGGGAAAGCAGAGAGCACAGCAATGAGACTGCTGTCTCTCTCAGAACTGCAAAAAAACTGCAGGAAAGGGCTGCTGGGGCAGTTGTTATATAGTAAGGGGTAGGCAACTTTCCTATTGGTTGCTAGGGATGTTGCTAAGCTCAGACAAAGACATTGCAGCCTTCTCATTGGCCCACAGGCAAGAAGGGAGGTTACTGATGAAAAAATAATTGCAAATTCTCGAAGTGCCGATATTCGCAATTCTAATATTCGCGCCCAACACTAGTGAAAAACTGATTTTTCCTGAATGGACAGATGGTCAATGAAAAACAGTGCTGAAGTGCCTATAACCATTGAATGAATGATTTTTTTGTGGTGTTTTTTTGGCTTGTAAAAATTGTCATGAATTTCATACGTCCGACAATCATGTGGCAAAACCAATGCACGGTTTGGCCACAAATTGCCGTGGTTCTGTAGCTAGCACAGATGATGCTCATTTAAACCGCAATACAGTGACATATCATTTTAAAATGTCAATTGCTACGTCTGAATATGGCCTAATAACAGTGTTGTAACTCGGCAAGCAGAAATCTTGTAAACTGTGAGGAAGGCAGATTAGAAAGTCATTATACAATCAGGACCCATGCACATGATTGTATCCGTTTTGCAGTCCGCAAATCAGGGATACCAGCAGTGTAGGTTATGTTCTATCTTTTTTTGCAGGACTGCGGAACAGACATATGGATGCAGACAGCGCACATGGGGTCATTTATCAAACTGGTGTAAAGTAGAACTGGCTTAGTTGACCAAAATGAAAGGTGGAATCTGATTGGTTGCTATGGGCAACTAGGCCAGTTCTACTTTACACCAGTTTGATAAATGACCCCAACAGTGTTTAGTCTGCACTTTTGCGGTCCCATTGAAATGAATGGGTCCTTGTCTGGTCCGCAAAAATAAAAAAATTATGGTCGCGTGCATGGAGCCTTATGAAGGTTTACATAAACCTGGAAAAACCCTTTAAGGCCTAGATCACACGAACGTGTGTGATCCGTGGCCGTATTGCAGCCCGCAAATTGCAAGCCGCAATACACGGCCACAGTTCCGTGTACATTCCGCATCACGGATGCGGACCCATTCACTTCAATGGGTCCGCAAATTCGGAATTGCGGAACGGCGGAGTGCTTCTGTGGGGTTGCGTCCCGTACTTCCATTCCGCAAAAAGATAGAACATGTCCTATCTTTTTACGGAACGGGCGGATCTCGGACCCGTTAAAGTGAATGGGTCCGCGATCCGATGCGGCTGACCCACGGCCGGGGATCGTGCATTGCGGGCCGCAGCACGGGCACGGGCCACACACGTTCGTGTGAACTCGGCCTAAGGCTGCGGCTACACACATGACAGCAAGTCTCCAAAAAATTGTGTGCTCAAAAACGTGTGTGCATTTTGCCGCTGCGTGACTATTTTAGGCTGCGACACCCATCATGTGACCAAAGATTACTGTGTATCAGTGCAGCCAAACTGAATGGGATCGCAAGTTGCTGCAACCCCAAAAAGAAAAAAAAAAAATCCAGCACTGCTGGATTTTTTGCAATTCTGGAGTCATGGTCGCAACAAGTCGTGCTGAAACCCCATTCAGTTAAATGACTGCAGAGCTGCACACCAATCTTTGGTCGTGCATTGGGTGTTGTGGGCAAGATCGCCATGTTCGCTTTAGGGCTCATGCACACGACCGCGTCGTGTTTTGCTGTCCGCAAATGGCCGGCCATGTGCGTTCTTCAATTTACGGAACAGGCCGCCCATAATAGAAATGCCTATTCTTGACCGCAAAACGGACAATAGGACATGTTCTATTTTTTTTGCGGCCCCACGGAACGGAGTAACAGATGCAGACAGCACATGGAGTGCTGTCCGTATCTTTTGCGGCGCCATTGGAGTGAATGGGTCCACATCCGAACCGCAAAAAATGTAGCTCGGATGTGGAACCAAACCACGTTTGTGTGCATGAGCCCTTAGGCCCCTTTAACACGAGCGAGTATTCCGAGCGGATGCGGTGCATGAGTTGAACGCATTGCACCCGCACTGAATACCGACCCATTCATTTCTATGGGGCTGTTCACATGAGCGGTGATTTTCACGCATCACTTGTGCGTTGCGTGAAAATCGCAGCATGCTCTATATTCTGCGTTTTTCACGCAACGCAAGCCCCATAGAAGTGAATGGGGTTGCGTGAAAATCGCAAGCATCCACAAGCAAGTGCGGATGCTGTGCGATTTTCCCGCACGGTTGCTAGGAGACGATCGGGATGGAGACCCGATCATTATTATTTTCCATTATTTTATTTTAACATGGTTATAAGGGAAAATAATAGCATTCTGAATACAGAATGCATAGTAAAATAGCGCTGGAGGGGTTAAAATAAATAAATAAATATATAATTTAACTCACCTTAATCCATTTGCTCGCGCTGCCGGCATCGCTTCTGTCTCCTTCTTTGCTGAACAGGACCTGTGGTGAGCATTCATTGCAGCAACAGCACCTGTGGTGACATCACTCCGGTCATCACATGATCTTTTACCATGGTGATGGGTCATGTGATGACCGGAGTGACGTCACCACAGGTCCTGTTCAGCAAAGAAGGAGACAGACGAGATGCCGGCAGCGCAAGCAAGTGGATTAAGGTTAAATTATTTTTAATTAACCCTTCCAGCGCTATTTTACTATGCATTCTGTATTCAGAATGCTATTATTTTCCCTTATAACAGAAAATATTATAATCTACACAACCCCGATCCCAAGCCCGAACTTCTGTGCAAATCTGGCCCGTGTGGCCATACCCTAAAAAAGCAGTTCTGCAGCGCTTCATACGACATGCAGTTTTCCCCTTTGAGTAGACTTTAGTTGGGTCATTTTGTTTATTACTGTTGGAAACTCTACTGTTTTTACTGGAATTCACCTTTAATGTAGGCGTGAGTCAAAACAGGATATAAGCCTTGATGACATTTAGAGAAGCAATGTACCCGGTTCTTAGAAGCAAAAGTCTAAATGAAGTGTCGCTGCTGATGATTAATTATGCTGATACTTTTTAGATTTCATATTTTCCATTGTATCTCAGTGATCTTCTGGTAGAAGGGAGGCGAATAACTACTGACAAATCTCTTCAGTGACTAGTGGAAAGATATCATCAAGCTTCTTAACCTGATGAAGGGAACCCAAGTATCCCCAAAATACGTTGTTTTATTTGATGAGAATCACCCTAATAGAGAAGAATCCATTTATCTATATTGCAAGTGTCTCAGTCTGTGTTTTTTTGCACCATATCGTGATCCTGCTACGTTTCTACTCGTGGAAAGATGACAGCTCTGTTCATCCGCTACTGTATAGAGATCATAGACATGTCATAAGTTGTTACCTCCTGGTTTAATCGAGGAAATAATACTATATACAATGCATTCTTTATAGCAGCACGGTGGCTCAGTGGTTAGGACTCGTGTCTTACAGCGCTGGGGTCTTAGCTATGAATCCGACCAAGGACAACATCTGCATGGAGTTTGTATGTTCTCCCCGTGTTTGCGTGGGTTTCCTCCGGGTACTCCAGTTTCCTCCCACACTCCAAAGACATACTGATAGGGAACTTAGATTGTGAGCCCCATTGGGGACAGCTTGATGGTAATATCTGTAAAACACTGCGGAATAAGTCAGCGATATATACAGTACAGACCAAAAGTTTGGACACACCTTCTCATTCAAAGAGTTTTCTTTATTTTCATGACTATGAAAATTGTAGATTCACTCTGAAGGCATCAAAACTATGAATTAACACGTGGAATTATATACATAACAAACAAGTGTGAAACAACTGAAAATATGTCATATTCTAGGTTCTTCAAAGTAGCCACCTTTTGCTTTGATTACTGCTTTGCACACTCTTGGCATTCTCTTGATGAGCTTCAAGAGGTAATCCCCTGAAATGGTTTTCACTTCACAGGTGTGCCCTGTCGGTTTAATAAGTGGGATTTCTTGCCTTATAAATGGGGTTGGGACCATCAGTGGCGTTGAGGAGAAGTCAGGTGGATACACAGATGATAGTCCTACTGAATAGACTGTTAGAATTTGTATTATGGCAAGAAAAAAGCAGCTAAGTAAAGAAAAACGAGTGGCCATCATTACTTTAAGAAATGAAGGTCAGTCAGTCGAAAAATTAGGAAAACTTTGAAAGTCAGGGTTATTTGACCATGAAGGAGAGTGATGGGGTGCTGCACCAGATGACCTGGCCTCCACAGTCACCGGACCTGAACCCAATCGAGATGGTTTGGGGTGAGCTGGACCGCAGAATGAAGGCAAAAGGGCCAACAACTGCTAAGCATCTCTGGTAACTCCTTCAAGACTGTTGGAAGACCATTTCAGGGGACTACCTCTTGAAGCTCATCAAGAGAATGCCAAGAGTGTGCAAAGCAGTAATCAAAGCAAAAGGTGGCTACTTTGAAGAACCTAGAATATGACATATTTTCAGTTGTTTCACACTTGTTTGTTATGTATATAATTCCACATGTGTTAATTCACAGTTTTGATGCCTTCATAGTCATGAAAATAAAGAAAACTCTTTGAATGAGAAGGTGTGTCCAAACTTTTGGTCTGTACTGTATGTGCATAAAATAATAATAAAGTCCCATCTTCATCTCTCCTAAGTTGAGCTCATAAGCAAGCAAGCGCACTCAACAGTTTTCTTAAAGGGGTTGCGCAGCCAGTACATATTGATGACCTATCCTCAGGATAGGTCATCATTACCTGATTGGTGGGGTCCGACTCCTGGCACTACCCACCAATCAGCTGTTTGAAGAGAAATCTAAATCAAATCAATATTTGGTGCGAGTACCCTTTGCCTTCAAAACATCAATCAATTGTTCTAGGTACACTTGCACGCACTTTTTGAAAGAACTCAGCAGGTCGGTTGTTCCAAACACCTTCGAGAACTAACCACAGGTCCGCTGAATGTAGCCTTGCTCAAATCCTTCAGTCTCTTCATGTAATCCCAGACAGACTTGATGATGAGATCAGGTGTTGCGGAGGCCATATTATCACTTCCAGAACTCCTTGATCTTCTTTATGCTGAAGGTAGTCCTGAATTACATTGACTGTATGTTTGGGGTCATTATTCTGCTGCAGAATAAATTTGAAGCCAAACAGATGCCTCCCTAGTGGTATTGCATGGTGGATAAGTATATGCTTATATTTCTCGGCATTGAGGACACTATTAATCCTGACCAAATCTCCAACTCCATTTGCTGAAATCAAAACTTCCAAGGAAGCTCCACCATGTGTCACTGTTGCCTGCAGACACTTATTACTGCACCACTCTCCAGCCCTTCGGCAAACAACCTGCCTATGCACAAAAAAAAACTCACTTCCTATATTTTTGTGCATACTTGAGTTGCTTGGCCTTGTTTCCATGTCAAAGGTATGACCTTTTGGCAACAATTCTTCCATGACTACCACTTCCGACCAAACAGTGGATGGATGTACCTGGGTATCACTGGTTTCTGCCAGTTCTGAGCTGATGGCTCTGCTGAACATCTTATTTCAAAGGAAAATAAGCATGATGTGTCTTTTATTTGCTGCACTAAGTTTGCTTGCCCGACAAATGCTTGTACAGTCTTCAATGTTGCCCATTCTTTGTGCTTCTTCAAAAGAGCTTGAACTGCACATCTTGAAACCCTATTCTGCTTTGAAATCCTGAGAGAGACCTTGCGGATGCAGTATAACTACCTTGTGTTTTATTCCTGTGCTGAATCTTGCCATGGTGTATGACCTGTGACATGAAACGGTCTTCCACAACCTCACCTTTGTAGCAGAGTTTGGCTGTTCCTCAAAGCTGTTTCCGTTTTGGTTAATACGTTTTTGAATCTCACATGAAAAGGAAGTTCATTATCATACGCTTGGTATAATTGGTTAATCATACACCTCACTATAATCCTACAAAATCTCAGATTTTTTGCAAGTGTACCTAGAAGAGCTGATGCTGTTTTGAAGACAAAAGGTGGTTACACCAAATATTAATTAGATTTATAGCTCTATTTTATTCATTCACTTTGCATTTTGTCAATTGCTAAAAAATAAACAATTACCATTTCAATTTTTGAAAGCATTCTTCTAAAACTTTTGCACAGTACTGTATACACATCTTGTAAATGTGCTATAAATGTATTTGGTGGAATACCCCTGGAGCCTAAGTAGGGTTGGTATTTCTTCCACAAAGTCAAGCATTTTAATGGCGATCAGCGAAGGGATAGGAGATAACAATTGTGAATGTTTTTTTTTTTTTTTTTGTGGCTACTCTCAAGTTACTTTCTGGCCTTGTGCAAAGACACAGAAGTGAAGGGGAGGTACATTTTGTGTTAACATTTCTCTTGCTGGCATGGTTTACAGGGAGGATTCTTTTTGGAGGGACATGCCTTATTGGCACACTCCTGGGCGGATTTTCCAAACTCACGTGAAAAAATATATATAATAATCAGCGCTGAATCCAAGCAGATTTTCAAGCCTTAAAATTACGCACATTTTTGATACTTTTTTTTGTGTTTTTCAGGCAGATTTTTAGCCGAAAAAAATGGCACAAAAAAAACGGATGTGCACATCTAACAGTGTGTTTTTTCTGCTTCCCATTAATTTGAATGGGAAAATTAGCTCTGATTCTGCCCTAAGATAGGACATGCTGTTTTTTGTTTTTTACACGTGTAAAAAAGAAGAAAGTGCTTCTTTCTATTGAAATGAATGGGGGAGGGGTCTGTTTTGAGGTGTTTTTGGAGCAGATTTGGAGGCAGAAACATTCCAAAATCAGCGCCAAAAAACTCTGTGTGAACTGACCCTAAGGCAGGCGTTTGTATCGGGCGTTTTTAATGGGTGGAAACAAGCAAACGCCCATTTACGCGCGTTCCCGCTGATGTCTATGGGCGGGAACGCGCGACAATACGCCCCAAAGAAGCTCCTGTACTTCTTGAGGCGTAGGGCGTTTTACAGCGCGTTCGTACGCGCTGTAAAACGCTCAGGTGAGAACCATGCCCATAGGGAAACATTGTTTTTTGCCTATTGAGCGTTTTACAGCGCGTAGGAACGCGCTGTAAAACGCTCAGGTCTGAACCCAGCCTTAAGCTGCACATACATGTTAGCATACCTGTCAGTGACTCTCCCATACAAAGTAGTGAGGGGAGGTATATTTTTTTTAACATTAATAAAAATATTGACTGACCTGTGAGTGCTCTTGCTGGCACGGTTATTGATGGAATTTCTTGGGGGACATGCCTTATAGACACACTCCCAGACAGGCACTGGTATGTTACACATGCACACTCAGTTTGGCCAAGCATGTGTTTTTAATTGGGATAAAGGAATATGCTGCTGCCAGATACCTCTGGCAGCCAGTTATCTCCCATGGGAACATGCATGTTGAAATCCATTATGCCCAGTCCTTCTTTGCCCCAATATTTGGCTTCAAGAGAGAGTTCCGTGATACCCATACCCAATAGAAGATTAACTGATACTGCAGAATTTTGTGGATTCAGCCGACATTTACCTAATGTGTATGGGCACATTTTGTGGAGATACTGTTAATGGAGACAGAGGGCACTGTTAATGAGGGAACTCTCTGCCTGTAACTGTTTACAGGGGAACTCTACCTTTCATTACGGAGCCATGGCCACAATTTTAGACTATGTTCACATGGCGAATTCTGACACTGTCAAAATCTACTGCGTATTCCGTAGTAGAAATTGCCACGGTTTTAGGGCCACTATTTCAGTTTCAATGACGTGGACCCACCCTTGTAGTTTAGCCACATTTTGTGGAGCTAAACTGCAAATGGACAGCCACCACGGCTTCCATTGGCGTCCATCTTGGCGTGACATGTCCTTTCTTGGCGCGGTCACGGCTTTAAATCGCTGGCCATATGAAAAGCAGCTCGGTCTGCCACTGAAAATAATGGGAGGCAGATTCCATACGGCTGCTGTCCTTTTTTTGGGGCGCGGAGTGCATGCCAAAATTTTAGTCAAAAGATGCCATGTAAAGGCCCTAAGAGTGCAGCAAAATTCTCCCAAATATTAGTCTATTTTGGTGTGTGACAACCATTTACCATTACGTATACAATATAAGCCACACCCGCCAACCCAGGAAGAAGTCAGTTGTGATCGCCATAGTAACCACAAACAAAAACTCAATGGAAGTGTAAATGGTGCACAAAAAGCCTCTGCAAAGTTCAGCTATAGGCAAAAGGGAAGGACAATGTGTACGTGTTGACACTTTGAGGGATAAGATCATTATTAAAGTCATTCATGCTTCCGGTAAAACATGCCTTTAAGGGCTCATTCACACGACCATATGGTTGCCGTGCCCCTGTTGTGGACTGAAAATAACGGTCCGTAATGCATGGGCACTAGCTGTGTGAATCCCGTATTGCGGTGCGGACCCATTGACTTGAATGGGTCCGCGATCCACACAATACGTTAAAAAAAATAGGACATATCCTATCTTTTGCGAAGAGGAAGCACAGACCTGAAAGCCCACGGAAGCGCTTTGGAGTGTTTCCGATCCTTACCTCCGCATGTCCTATCTTTAGCCGTATCTTGCCGTATTCAAGTCAATGGGTCTGCATCCGCAGCACGGAGTGCACACACCCAATGCCCGTATACGGCAGACCCGCAGTTTGTGGTCCGCAATACGGGCAGGGAGCCCTTACGGTCATATGAATGAGCCCTAATTCTTATCTGTGGGTGTAATATACTGTATATATTACTGCAGGACATTCAGACAGCGGTGGGGACATTAGAAGTGGTGCAGGTATCTGTAGGACTCATTTACATAAGGCCTGATTCAGACAGCAGACATTTCCATCTGTGTCCTATCTGGACTGCATCTGTGTAGCACATAGCCCAATAAACTAAATGGTGTAATTCACACTTAAATTTTTCTGTACGGCACGCGCTATTCTTATACAAATTCTGTCTGAGAATCATTCAAATGAATGGGTCTGAAAAAAGAAGAAACAGACATCCGGATACATCAGTGTTTTGTGGATGGAAAACATAATGGCACTGTGAATCGACATTTTCTGTGTAACCCATGAACTAAGGCTACATGCACACGAACGTTGTTTGTTTCCCAGTCCGTTCAGTTTTTTTGTCCGTTTTAGTCTTTGCTACAATGGATCCGCAAAAAAAAAGAAAAGAAAAAAAAACTAACAATGTCATCAGTTTTTTTTTTTGTGGATCCGCAATTTGCGGACCGCAAAACACATACGGTCATGTGCATGTAGCCTAACATGGAGCAAATCCTACTTCTGAACATATTGGTGATGTGATCTTCCCATTGAGTCAAATAAGCATGAAAAAAACTGTTATAATAAACCATTTGCAGGTCTGTAATTATTCATACCAGCTCATTAAAGGGGTTGTCCAAAGACAACAACTTATCCCCTATCCACTCCACATAAGAATGGGGGGGCTGTGTTCCCCAATTTTAATGGAGCAGCAGACACACATGCATGTCCATCTCTCCATTCAGCTCTATGGGACTGCTGGAGATAGAGTACAAGCGCTCGTCTATCCCAAGCAGCACTGTAGAGTTGAATGAAGCATCAGCAGAAACATGGCCCCCCATTCTTGTAATCCACAGAGGGCCCAGTGGTATGACCTCCACTTATCAGACACGTATAGAATAAGTTGTAATGGGACAACCCCTTTAAATGTGTTGCATGAGTTTCGAACCGTCGCCTATCCTGTTCATAGGCAGTGTCAGCACTAGGGATGAGCACAAAACTTAGTTTCAAAACTGTATGGAGCGAGCGCTCCGTACAGTATTAGAATGTAAAAAAACATTTCCAAGTGGTACCTTGGGACGGAACCAGAGTTCGGGATTTTTTTTTTTTTTACAGTAGAAATCAATTTATGAAGTTATTGCGCTAAATCTCGCGAGACTTCGCGAAGCAATAACTCATCGGGGCCAATACATTCTAATACTGTACAGAGCGCTCGCTCTGTACAGTATTGAAACAAAGTTTATGCGAATCGACTTCGGATGTTTCATCCGAAGTCGATTCACTCATCACTAGTCAGCACCATTCACATGAATACTTTATTTCTTGACAGTCCATGGACAAGAATGGCTCTGATTCTAGAAACTGAGACATTTCAAAGGGCAAACACGAAACATATTGTAGATTGTGTGCTATAAAAGGAGATAATCATGAAAAAGGTTTCCAAAAAACACAGCCCTGAAAAACCATATTGTGTGCATATGATTCCTAAGCAACAAAGGCACACTGTGTGCTGTCCGCATCCATTCCGTCCCCATAGAAAATGAATGGGTCCGCACCCGTTCCACAAAATTGCGGAACGGATGCGGACCCATTTGCGGACGTGTGAATGGAGCCTATAACCGACCATCCCCTAACGTAGCAGTCACATATACTGTATATAAGTCCTGGTGATTTCCACACGAGAATAAATGTTAGATCCAAATCATCGTTTATTTCTTTAGACAGGTGGGATATTGATTTACAGAACACAATATGATAGGTAACTAGGTCAGTTTAGGCAAGGCTGGAAGCAAAGGATTAAATCTAATTGAGGATTTGTATATAACGGTGCAAAAAAATATATCATTAATCCTGAGTGTGCTACTAGGCACTGCCGGGTGATCTGCTCCATCCCTGTTCTATGCTAGGACCCATTCTACATATACATAATGTGTACATAATGCGTAATATAGATTTCAGGAGTTTTATATAATAAACCGTTACTGTGTCAAGCCTAGTGCAGGGCCGGGGGGAGGCAGCTGTGACAGGATCAGCCATTCTTGTGTACACCCCCCATTGAGGCTCTTAGACTCTGCTTTATGTGCCATGGGATGTGTTCAGGGATAGAAATACATACCATATAGCAGGGATGCTCAACCTGTGGCCCTCCAGCTGTTGTAAAACTACAATTCCCATCATGCCCTGCCGTAGGCTGATAGCTGTAGGCTGTCCAGGCATGCTGGGAGTTGTAGTTTTGCAACAGCTGGAGGGCAGCAGGTTGGGAATCCCTGGCATATAGGATCAGCTAAACAAGTTTCTCAAGCAAGTCCAGCAAGGTCACCTAAAATGGACGGGTTTGTCTTTGAAGTCTTTCGTCTTTGTCCTCTACTTGTGTGATGGTATTTTGACAGCTAAGGCAACGTTCTCCATCAGTGCCATTATACAATGCACTGGTTGTAATCCCCGCGTCTGGTCTAATTACAGATATATATTAAGCCTGGCAGGTATTGTGAATACTTGGCAGATCCGTGAAGAAGGCGGTTCAGTTACTGTGGTATATTAATTTTATCACTGAAGCACAGTGCAATGCGAGAAGGGAGGCGGAGTGTATTTCTTATGATGAAAGATAATATTTCACAAGTCTAATTTTGGGTTTAGCCCTAAAATCCAAAAGCCATCCCCTATCTCACCCACTATGTACTAATTACTTGTGGGAAAGAGCATCTTCACTCCAGAATCTTACACTTATCAGAGTGCCACCATGAAGCCTCCCTGCCTTGCATGGCTCCACAGCAAACTCTTCTGTCCTAGTGCTCCTCAGTGGCCTTTCTTCGTGCCTCTACGGCCTCACCTTTTTCCCTCCTACTTTCATACACCCCCTGTGGCCTCCCCCTTATCCTTATACAACTCTACTCCTGTGCTTATGCACCTCCACAGCCTCCACTTTTGTATCTCCACAGCCTTCTCGCCTGTCAGTTGCAACCCCTCCCTTGCATACATCCACGGCCTCTTCTTAAAACACCGACATGGCCTCCTATCTTGTCCATGCACAACTTTGTAAACTCCTCTCCTGTGCACCTCTGCAGCCTCCCCTTCTGCCCTTGCACACTTTCACAGCCTCCGGTCTCTATAGCCTCCCCTCGTGCCCTTCTGTGCCTCCTGAACCTCCCCTTCTACCGGACTACTCTCTCATCCTACCAAGCTCCATACCCCTCTCCAGTCCTGACCAATGCTGTGAGTAATGTGTAGCATTCTCTGATCCCTCTATGCTCCATGTTTAATATCATGCTGTGTTTCACTGTATGCTAACTTTCCGTCTTTGTTACTTTGTGTTTGCTTTGCGTCTTTGTTACTTGCTTTTCCTCAGGACTAAAAACCTATTTATCAGCTATAATGCCACACATTGCTTAGAGGGTGGAGGAGTGGCAGACAGGATAGAGGAGATTATTCAAGGAGGCTCTGAAAACAAAGTGAGATAATGCTTAAATCAACAGGGTACTATTAACATGTTAATAATCATTAATCCATGCACAAGGCAAATTTACTGTCCAATGAGCTTTTTTATCGCAGCTTGGCCAAAAAAATTCTGATTCATTTCGTCCACTCCAGTTCTGTACAGGGGACTACACAGGCCAAAAGTAACAAGTCATCTTTTCCTCCATAAAAACCTGCGCAGCAGCCAGTGCGCGACAAATGGCCAGATAACTATGAACAGAAAAGTCCGAGACTTGGCCAGCACAGGATGTCGTTTTTTCTGTAAAATGAGACAAAGCAGACACGTTCTAATGCCACAAAAAAGTAGAAATTAAAGAATATCTGTTCTAAAATATTATTTTACCGCTTAACACAGTCCACGTTCCTTAAGCCAGCCACAGACATCAGATTTCTTTTGGTTAAAGGGGTTTTCCAATCTCCATTAAAAATAAGAGGCTGACTGGACAGTCATTTTTTGTTTTTTTAAAACACAACTTTTGACAGCCCCATCAAGGTGGAAGGCATGATGTTCCATAGAGTCATGTGACCGATGCAGGTCAATCAATGGCCTCAGCAGTGACATGTGCAAAAATGGTACGTGACCACTGAACCTCAGCGGTCATGTGCTGTCCATGCACGTCACTGCTGAAGCCATTGATTGGCTGACAGCAGCCATTAAACAATCAGGGTTGAAGGCTCACATGTAGAGGACGCCATATCTGGAGAGAAATGTATGCTATTATTTACAAGTACTCTTATTAGGCTCTGTTCACATTTGTTTGGTGGCTCATGTGCAGAATTCATCATATTTAACAGGACAAACAACTCTGCAGTCAATGGATCTGTTGGGCACCAGTTATGTCATGTGACGGATCTGGCATAGCGTTACAGCTTCCATTATAAACAGAAGCCACAACACACACGTGTTAGCCTTAGGCTAAATTCACACATTGTGGATTTCACATGGATTTGGGGTGTGGACTCTGCACTGCAAATATGCAACACAGTACAGTTCAATACAACTCTATGCTATTTTCCAATCCCCATGTACATACTACAGAGTTTTGTCTCATGCATATCCGCAGAACACCCATTGTCTTGCAGATTGGGGATTATCAGCAGATTTCTTCCATTAAAGGGGTTATCACATGATTAATTAAAAAAAAATATGTAAACCAATATCATATAGTATATAACAATCTATTTCTAATAAACTCAGAACCAGCCCTGAACCTCACATGGATCCAGAGATTCCCCATTCATTGCTCAGCTAGATTTATATAAAGCTGGCAGCTTAGGGGGTGTGCACTCTCTCAGGGGGAGTTTCCTTTCTACTGCAGTTGAAGAATGGAACTAAGGGCTTGTTCACCCGAACATTGCCCCTCCGAGCCTGTGCTGTGGACCGCAAATAGTGGTTTGCAATTCACTGACAACAGCCGTGGGGCTGCCGCAAAAAGATAGAACTTTGCTCTATCTTTTTGCGGTGCGGAGGCACGGAACGGAACCCACAGAAGCACTCCATAGTGCTTCTGTAGGGTTCCATTCAGTGCTTCTGTTCCGCACCGCATCTCCGGATTTGCGGACCCATTCAAGTGAATGGGTCCACATCGGTGAAGTGAATGAGCCCTAAGCATGTGCTTACATCTCAGTGAGCAGGACAGAGAAATTAGAAAAAAAAGCAAACAGCAAGTGGCGCTATACAGATAGATTTCAGTGAATAAGGCCTCATGCACACGACCGTTGTGTGCTTTGCGGCCTGCAAATTGTGGACCTGCAAAACACGGATGGCGTCCGTGTGCGTTCCGCAATTTGCGGAACGGCACGGACAGCCATTTATATAACTGCCTATTCTTGTCCGCAAAACGGACAAAACTGAGCAACGGATGCGGACAGCACACGGAGTGCTGTCCGCATCTTTTGCGGCCCCATTGAAGGGAATGGGTCCGCACCCGAGCCGCAAAAACTGCGGCTCAGATGTGGACCAAAACAATTGTCGTGTGCATGACTCAGTAGCTATAATAAATTTTTAATTACATGCAATTACAAAAGTATTCAGGTCCAGGTGCTGGTTTGAAAAAATGTAGAATATTTTTCATGGAACAACCCCTTTAATGAAGATTACATTCACAACTGACGTGTGTTGCAGAATTACCTGCAGATTTGATCCACAAGTGTAATTTTATGACTACTGTATTTAGTCACCGACATTGGCCCGTTTCACACTCTGATTACTGACATACTGCACCTTATGTGATCTCTGTGATTGCTCCTGTGTGTACTGTCGCTGTTCCTGTGAGAGAAGAAAGGATCTTTGTTTAGTATGAATGCTAAATGACAGCCAAAAACCTAAATCCTATCTGGACAGATATGTCTGTGCTCATTACCTAAATAAATGAGCCACAGAGAGACAAGAAAAAACAGGCCTAAAGTCTTAGAACATAATAGATGCTGTGAAACTAGAAGTCCCAGCATGACTTGTAGCTCACTTTATATCTGACACCGTCTTAATGGGGTTGTGCCAAGTTTTCAAGTTATCCCATATCCACAGAATAGGGGATAAGTAGCAGATTGCTGGGGGTCCGACCACTGGTCCCACCACTAAACACGAGAACAGGGATCCCGCTCCCCCATCCTGATGGAGCAGCAGGTTGTGCATGCGCTCTGCTGCTCCATTTATTCTGTATGAGAGCACCGGAGATAGCAGAGTACAGTATAGAGAATGAATGGAGTGGCAGTGTGCAGGCGCCATCAGAACGGGACTCCTATTCTCAAAATCGGTTTGGGATACCAGCATTAGGACCCCCAGCGATCAGTTAGTTACGGTATCCCCTATTCTGTGGATAGGAGATATCTTGAAAACTTGGCACAACCCCATTAAAGGGAATGTATTACCTACATATTTTCGCTAAATAAAAATCAGATAGACAGTTATACATGTTCTTTCCTTATAATCTATTTTTATTTTCTGATTACATATTTTACTTTAATTCTTTTTTTTTGTACATGATTATGGAGGCAGCCATCTTACCTGGACCGCTCTGAACAGCATTCAGACATACAGTCAGGTCCATAAATATTGGGACATCGACACAATTCTAACATTTTTGGCTCTATACACCACCACAATGGATTTGAAATGAAACGATCAAGATGTGCTTTAACTGCAGACAGTCAGCTTTAATTTGAGGATATTTACATCCAAATCAGGTGAATGGTGTAGGAATTACAACAGTTTGCATATGTGCCTCCCAAATGTAATGGGACATAATAATAATCATAAATCAAACTTTCACTTTTTAATACTTGGTTGCAAATCCTTTACAGTCAATTACAGCCTGAAGTCTGGAACGCATAGACATCACCAGACGCTGGGTTTCATCCCTGGTGATGCTCTGCCAGGTCTCTACTGCAACTGTCTTCAGTTCCTGCTTGTTCTTGGGGCATTTTCCCTTCAGTTTTGTCTTCAGCAAGTGAAATGCATGCTCAATCGGATTCAGGTCAGATGATTGACTTGGCCATTGCATAACATTTCTTTGGTTGCTTTTGCAGTATGCTTTGGGTCATTGTCCATCTGCACTGTGAAGCACCGTCCAATGAGTTCTGAAGCATTTGGCTGAATATGAGCAGATAATATTGCCCGAAACACTTCAGAATTCATCCTGCTGCTTTTGTCAGCAGTCACATCATCAATGAATACAAGAGAACCAGTTCCATTGGCAGCCATACATGCCCACGCCATGACACTACCACCACCATGCTTCACTGATGAGGTGGTATGCTTAGGATTATGAGCAGTTCCTTTCTTTCTCCATACTCTTCTCTTCCCATTACTCTGGTACAAGTTGATCTTGGTCTCATCTGTCCATAGGATGTTGTTCCAGAACTGTGAAGGCTTTTTTAGATGTCGTTTGGCAAACTCTAATCTAGCCTTCCTGTTTTTGAGGCTCACCAATGGTTTACATCTTGTGGTGAACCCTCTGTATTCACTCTGGTGAAGTCTTCTCTTGATTGTTGACTTTGACACACATACACCTACCTCCTGGAGAGTGTTCTTGATCTGGCCAACTGTTGTGAAGGGTGTTTTTGTCACCAGGGTAAGAATTCTTCGGTCATCCACCACAGTTTGTTTTCCGTGGTCTTCCGGGTCTTTTGGTGTTGCTGAGCTCACCGGTGCATTCCTTCTTTTTAAGAATGTTCCAAACAGTTGTTTTGGCCACGCCTAATCTTTTTGCTATCTTTCTGATGGGGTTGTTGTGTTTTTTCAGCCTAATGATGGCTTGCTTCACTGAAAGTGACAGCTCTTTGGATCTCATCTTGAGAGTTGACAGCAACAGATTCCTAATGCAAATAGCACACTTGAAATAAACTCTGGACCTTTTATCTGCTCATTGTAATTGGGATAATGAGGGAATAACATACACCTGGCCACGGAACAGCTGAGAAGCCAATTGTCCTATTACTTTTGGTCCCTTAAGGCCCCTTTCACACGGGCGAGTATTCCGCGCAGATGCGATGCGTGAGGTGAACGCATTGCACCCGCACTGAATACCGACCCATTCATTTCTATGGGGCTGTTCAGATGAGCGGTGATTTTCACGCATCACTTATGCGTTGGATGAAAATTGCAGCATGCTCTATATTCTGCGTTTTTCACGCAACGCAGGCCCCATAGAAGTGAATGGGGTTGCGTGAAAATCAAGCAAGTGCGGATGCGGTGCGATTTTCACGCACGGTTGCTAGGAGACCCGATCATTATTATTTTCCCTTAAAACATGGTTATAAGGGAAAATAATAGCATTCTGAATACATAGGGCTGGAGGGGTTAAAAAATGTTTTCTTTGATGACATCACTCCGGTCATCACATGGTACGTCACATGATCTTTTACCATGGTGATGGATCATGTGATGACCGGAGTGATGTCATCAAAGGTCCTGTAACTGTACTTAATGCTCACCACAGGTCCATTCAACAAAGGAGACAGAAGGAGATGCCGGGCCGCGATCAAGTGGACTAAGGCGAGTTAAATTTTTTATTTTATTTTTTTAACCCCTCCAGCGCTGTTTTACTTTGCATTCTGTATTCAGAATGCTATTATTTTCCCTTATAACTATGTTATAAGGGAAAATAATACAATCTACAGAACACCAAACATGCTCGATTTTTCTCACACCTGATTTTAAATGTAAATACCCTCAAATTAAAGCTGACAGTCTGCAGTTAGAGCACATCTTGCGTGCCTCCGCGTTTTGTAGCGGTCCCATTGACTTGAATGGGTCCACGAACCGTTTTCCGCAAAAATAATAGGACAGGTTATATTTTTTTGACGGACTGGAACCACGGATCACAGACGTGGATGGCAAACGGTGCATGAGCCGAGTTTTAAACGGACCTATTGAAAATCAATGGGTCCGCAGAAAATCAAGAAAAACGATGCAACGGACACGGAATAAAACAACGGTCGTGTGCATGAGGCCTTAGAAGGTGTTTGTATGAGGTCACGGTCAACAGACAGCATCACTCTTGTTCTCAGGCTGTATGTAGTATTGCAGCTTAGCCTTCTACATCTGCATGCAAAACCAGACAGTCTGAATTTATTATCCTAGTTATCATAATTTGTTTTTTTAAGGAACACTATATGTTTAGGAGCACCACTTTACATGTGCACCATCATAAGTTACTTAGGTTCATGAATCTATATAACATAATTAAAGGGGTACTCCCATCTTAACCATTTATGGCCTCTTGGTCTTGCACCTATCTCCAGAACAGGGATTCCCCTGACCTAAGGTCCCTTGGTGAAGCAGCCTATATTCACTTCTACATGCATTCGAAATACATTTAAACACAGTTGCGCCCAGGGGTGGGACCCTCAGATATGGCATATCCTTTGGATACCTGTTAACTGTGCAAAATAGGAACATCTCTAACTGATTAAGGATGCAGGATCATAACCTGTAAAGCTCTCTCCAGGTTTTGTAGCCGCTGACAGAGACCCTGGACTGTTGCTTGCAGAGCTTCCACTGTGGCTTTAATCTGAGGGCTCAAGTGGTATTGGGCACTTTGGCATCTGGTCTGTAATCCAGTTGATGTGTCCCCACTGTCTTCTTCACTGGGACTTCTCAGCCAAACATCATTACCTGAGTGAGGCACTAAATAGAGGAAAACACTCTGTGAAAAGCCATGTAATCTTGCAAAAACTATTCTTAAAACCGGTTTTACCCCCCGATATAGGATACCCCTTTGGGACCATCCTTCTCTCCCTACATCTATTTGTGTATCTGGCAATAAATTTATGAAGCTGCAGAATAAACCAGGTATTATAGGTCCCAATGACCCTTATCCTAAGCTGCCACACATCCAGCACATCTAGAGGTGGTTACCGCTTTTTGCATGCTTGAAAAATAATGAACTGAAAGACACCCAATGATATTTTGGTAAGAATTTCTCATCCTTTTCTTTTGCCTGTATGTCACAGAACAACAAGGCAGGTGGACTCCCTGGTCTTACTAAACCCTCATACTGATGTAAAATTGAGAGATTAGCCAACATATCCTACTGTGGAGGACATGTCTGAGCCCGAGCACCGCGCCAAGGTTTCTCAAGTAGCTCGGGACCTAACACTAAACCCCTGGGCTAATCAGCCAGTCTTGGGTGGGGCTCAGAGCTCTCTCCCTCCTACCATTGTAAGCATGGCTGCATGCTGGAGGTAACTGGGAGTTTGATCTGAGTCAGACCTTGCGCTCCTGTAATTTGCCCACTGGCTCCTGGTATTGCCCATACGGCACAGGTAGGTTTAGCGTTAGGTCCCGAGCTACTTGAGAAATCTTGGCGCAGTGCTCAGGCTCAGACATGTCCTCCACAGTAGGATATGTTAACTAATCTCTACATTTTACATCAGTATGAGGGTTTAGCAAGACCGCAGAGTGCACCTGTCTTTGTATAAAAGTTATTGTTATTTTGTTTGATTGTTTATCACATCCACACATTTTCTATCCTGTGTAGGATATCTATTGTGGTACTTGTGGTCTGCTGCAGGCATCCTCCATTGTATGCATTTTTGCTGGGGATTGCCATTAGCAGCAGACCACAAGTGCAGGATCTGCCCCCCCGGCATAGATGCACCACTGCATATGGGGTTGAGCACTTCCTGCTTTTCCTCACCACGCCAATTTGTAGTGTACTGTATGTCACAGAACTAGCTATAGTTGGCAGCTCAGGGTTTTACTGCGGCCTAGACAAGTACAGCAGAGGAAAAGCCATTCTTTGTGAAATTTTGATGGGAAATAGCAATTATCAGAAGAAGATCTTTCAATGTTTGCCTCATTTCACACTTTCAAGGTGACCATGACCATACACTTAAAGGAGTTATCCATCTCTGTGTCCCACTCCAATCTTGAGAAAGGGGCCCTGCTTCACGCCGCCATGAAAGGAGAGCTGGCTGTGCATGCGTGGCTCTCTATTCACGTCTAGGGGACTTCGGAAAATGGCACAATAAGCTTGCTCACCTATTTTCAGAGCCGTACATGCACAGCCACCCCTCCCTTCACAGTGGTCGAAACGAGGCCTAGTTCTCAGCCCATCAGACATTTATGGCATTTCCTTTGGATATGCCATAAATGTTCAGATGGGGATAACCCTTTAAGATCTCCTCATTGCATAGTTACTCTGATCTGTACCTGGTCCGATATTATCATCCTTTCGTCTGTCTGCACTTTTCCTCCTTGGTCTAGTCTTGGTCTTTTTGTGTGCATCAGATGCTTGAAATAAGTGTGGGTAAATCTTAGAACCATTTTCTTCACATTCCTAAAAGGAAAGGCATTAAACGGGATGCACATATTAAATATATATCTGGACAGAGTGTATACGATTTTAATAGTTTATTACACTAGTGTCTCACCTCATCAGATCCCAGCTGTTCCACACTGTCAGAATATTCATTTTCAGAGCCGCAGCTTTGGAGCTTCTGCTCACTTTGCAATGGGCGTGTTGTCTCACCTAAATTTCATTAGACAGCAACAAGAATTATGGAACCTATACACATTGATGTATTGTCAACCAAACGTCTAATCTGTGTGGGAGCTCCTGAATATCCCCAAACAAATGATTTCGAGGGAGAGAATATTTTTGCCCTATCCAGCAGCTTTATTCCCGTTCCCCATTGAATACATAAACGATCGGCCAAGTCGGAAAGGAGTCTGGAGAGATAGCTGTCAGCCAATAGATATTAAATGTGTATGGCTGCCATATCTGTTTGTACTGACCTTTATGTATGCCCAATACTGCAGATACAGAAGTGACAAAAGCTTCTATATCCTGTTTGTTTCAGGAGATGACATGACCCCGATCCATCCCTTGTCTAAAATATATCATAAGGGTGTCGGGAAGGTACCATGTTATCACTGCTGTTAATTTCCACTTCTGGATCAGGGTGAGGCAGCATGTCCCACCGTGACAGAGCTGAGAACTGAGCACATGATAACTGCCAATTTTCTCAATTTTCATGGAAATATATAAGCTGCCCACTCCAAGGCAACTGGATCATAACAATTAAAAGGGTTCTCCAGGAATTAAAAAAAATGAAAATACTTAAAGGGATTCTGTCATGACATTTGAGGCCTATAACCTAAACATATGACTAGGTCCCTACTAATAACCCGAATCCGAAACTGTCCTTATTAAATGTGCCTGTGGCTCTATTAGCACAGAAAACAGGTTTTTATAACCTGTCATTCACCTACCCAAGGTGCCCAAGGGGACGTCGCTTCATACAGGGTGCCCGGCTGCAGCCATCTCCGTCTGGTGCTCAGCGCCGCCTTCCCACTAGAAATCGCCGCCCTCCCTTTCTATAGAGCCGCCTTCCTCACCTCAGCACCGCCTCCCTCACCTCAGCGCCGCCTCCGAAATAGTCTGCTCCCTCAGCTAGATCTCGTGCGGCTATGAGAGGATGGCTGCAATAGGGCGGTCAAGGCAGGTTTGAACGAAGTGCGCCGGACGGCGCATGCGCACTTCGCTCAACGAGGCCGCTGCCAGGAGTCCGCACGGGCGCATCAGGTTATACCTAGTGCGCACGCGCGGGATCTGGCTGAGGGAGCGGACGATTTCGGAGGCGGTGCTGAGGTAAGGCGGCTCTATAGAAAGGGAGGGCGGCGCTGGGCATCAGATGGAGATGGCTGCAGCCGGGCACCCTGTATGAAGCAATGTCTTCTTGGGCACCTTAGGTAGGTGAATGACAGATTATAAAAACCTGTTTTCTGTGCTAATAGAGCCACAGGCACATTTAATAAGGACAGTTTCGGATTCAGGTTATTAGTAGGGACCTGGCCATATGTTTAGGTTATAGGCCTCAAATGTCATGACAGAATCCCTTTAAATATTATTTTATAATAAATATATTCACAAATACCTTTCATTACTCAGAATGGCTTGTTTCGTCTAGCAATCATTAGGAGAAATAAAATGGCCGCCTTGCTATTAGTACACACAAAACCTGTCCTAATCACACAGGAGGACAAGTTCTTTCACCACAATGAGCCATAGTGCTGCCTCATCCTCCTCTCTGCTTTGCTTTTCAGGAATCATGATCCTGAATACAAGAGAATATCTGTGGGAATGGAGATGATGAGGAGACATGAGAGGAGGGTGAGGTGTGGCTAATGAGCAGCAGCATTTGTTTACAGTCTCCATTACCACAGTCTGTCTGTCCCCTCTGTACTTAATGTCTCCTCATGAACTAAATTCCCCAGAGATTCAGCTAAAGATCTTATCATCTGTATTTAGGATCATAATCCCTGACAAGTAGAGAGGAGGAGGAGGAGGATGAGGCAGCTTTTTACCTCAGTGTCGTGAAGTAACTTTTCCTCATATGTGATTAAGACAGGTTTTGTGTGAACTAATGGGACAGTGGCCATTTTGTTTCCCCTGATGATTGCTCCCCAGACAAAACGAGCCATTATAAATAATGAAAGGTATTTGAGAATATATTTATTATAAAGTAATATTTAACTATTTTCATAATTCCCGAAGAACCCCTTTATTGGGAAATACCATAGCTAAGAAATTAGATTATGAGCCCCACAGGCACTTATGAACGATGACCATTTCTAGTCCTGCCTAGAGATCAAGATCAGTGATGCTCCCTATGTCATAGGACTTCATTTTTTACATTAATGTAACCTAAAACACAGAAGCAGCACCTGCATTTAGTTATGACCTTTCCCAATCTGAGTAGCAGAAGAAGGAAAAGGGCAGATCAATGTGCGCTCCATGATTTATTGGGTTAAAAATACAGAGAGAATACACTGTGCAACGTGTGTTGCTGGCGGGCCGCCGGTCTCATCAGGCACATACTGCCCACCAGAGTAACACATTCCCACTCAGTTTTTTTAACCCAATAAATCATGGAAAACTAGCACCCCTTCTTCTGACCTTTTCTGCTACCCACTGTTTTGTAGGATTCTTTGGTTACCTGGCGCAGGAGGGAGCTGCTGAAGTTCTCCATCAGGAAATTGTCTACACGTCTTCAGTGGTGCTGTGCCAGCAGCACAACATCCTCTGGTAAGCGGCCCTACACCCTGGGGGTCGGCCTCCAGTACTTGTCAGGGCATACACATGAGGCACAGCCCTCTCTCTCTCTCTTTTGCATCATTAATCTGTGCCACATCTTCCAGCAACTAGTGCAGATTTCACATTACCGTGAATGGTTCCAATTTGGTCTGTAATTCAGAGCAGATTTACACACTAACCTAAGGATTCACTTTGTTTGAGCTCTTCTAGCTCAGAGAGTGTACCCAGCTCTGTCTCCTCTGATATGGCTTCATATTGAATAGTGTCGCTAGATTGCTGCTCCTCCATATCGTCACCCTCTGGGATCACCTCCTTTGTATCTTCACAACTCTCTTGCTCTGCAACAGGACGGTTATACACAATAAGGGTACATTCACACAACCGTGCCGTGTTTTGCAGTCCGCAAATTGCGGGTCGCAAAACACAGATTCCTGCCGTATGCGTTCCGCATTTTGCAGAATGCAAAGGGCTGGTGCTATAAAGAAAATGCCTATTCTTGTTCGTGATTGCCGTGGAACGGAACTACGGATGTGGACAACACACTGTATGCTGCCCGCAACTTTTCCGGCCCCATTGTAAATAATGGGTCCAGACCCATTCATACAGTCGCGTGCATGAGACCTAAAACAGACAAAGACAACATCAAGCTACAAATTACAAAACTATCACAGGCCAAAGCCATAGCTTGGATGAGTGCGAGACTGGGGCCTCTAACTAATTCTTAGTGACTTTATATACCATTATATGATGACGCGCTATATAAAATCTCCATCCGGATAGTCCTATAGCAACATCTTGTTCCTGTTTTGGGTGTATAATCTACTCCATAATCTAATGCATAATCTACTCCACTGCATTGGCCTATGTCTATATTTGGGAAAGTTTTAGATTCATCTTTCTAATATACTTTGGGGCAGATTTGCTACTATTTGTAAGACAGTCTAAGGCTAAGCCAGACTTATCACAGTGGCTGAACCTGGATGATAAATTTGGTACATCTTTAGACTATCTAGTCTGAGTTTATACCACCTATTAGTTGACTGGCTTTGTGCCACAATTTTTAGAGCAAATATAGTGCAGAGTGGCACAATCTAAGTCACGCCCATTCCAATTAATCAATGCCCACTTGTCTAGCAAGGAGAAAAAGGGCCTAGGACACTTAAAAAAAGGTGGCACCAGAATTCTGACTGAATATGACCCAGATGTCTAGCGTATTTTGATTAGTAAAGTCTGCCTTTATTATAACTCCTCACCAGCCAGAACTGGAAGAATATATATTGTATCTACACTGAAACACTGAAGCGAACTCAGAACAGGAGAGACATTTGTGGTGCTGATGTGGTTTATTCTCAGGAGATTGTCTAGACTGGATATAACTGTATCCGCTTCTTAGCGGAGATCAGGACTAGATCTCTGGGGGGTTTTGACTTTGGGATACAAACAGGAATGTTTAAATTCACTGACCGCAAACAGAGATCTTGAAAACAGTGATACAATGAAACAGAAAAAAGAAAAAAAAAGCTTTATATACATCAAACTGGAAACCCCTTTTAAGTGTCCTTAGGACTGTATGAATTTACATTTGACCCACTCACACGTGTTGAGACATAAATAACTAAATATTTACAATTGGTCACTGGGACCAGTGATTGTCTCTGGGTTGACACTCGTTGTAAGCATATATAAAATTTATCATTTATTGTTTATCCTTTAAAAAAATACACTAATTAGAACTAACACACATTCAAAACTATCAGCTGCGTCTGCATTGTGGCTAGTAGCGTCTTTTAGTGGCTGTGAAGACGCTGGAGATGCAGTCTATACTAAAGGCTGCCTGGCTGATTCCACTGAGTGCTGGACCTCCAGACTGTATTTCATGTGCACTGTTCTTATCACGGTGCACTGCCTACAGGTAGTGGCAGCTCTCCTGGCGTTCACTATATGCTCATTATATAATCCTAACTGGACTTGTTATTTTGCAAGGCTTCAGCTGGCTAAAATGTTACATGTATCGCTATCTGCCCCCCATCGTCGTCCCGTGTAAAGGGACCTTTACAGCTAATTTTTGATGCATTCTTCTTTCATTTGGTAGATGGCAATTCTCTGGTGATCAGATAAACTTTGACCATTGGACAATATATTAGCTTATCCACTAGATCTTTAAACTTTACCCCTTGTGCCCTACACAAATTACTTTGCTGACACCGCAAACATTTCTTATACACATGCTCACACTGTATAAAGGCATGGCTGCTTTCAATGAAAATGGGGCCTTTGGCATATGGAGCCCTTTGCCATTTTATCCAAAATTCAGCCCATGTAATACCACCATATAGTGCCAAGATAATATTGCCACATATAGTGCCCACATAATGTGGAGTATTCAAGTAATACTCCCTTAAAGAGGCCGCACACTGTGCCCATATAGTTCCCACATAATCACATTCGCACCAAGCACTGCTAAGTAATACTTTGGAAAACCTCTAGTAAAGATGGACAATGGGCAGTTGCCTAGTTTTCTAACCCCTAAGAGCTGGATACTATAGTTAAAGAGTAAGTGAAGAACTTAATAATATGTGAGGTTTTATAGAGTAGGAGGACCACCTACCACTGGTCTGGAAAAAGGAGCCTGGGGGACGCGGCATGTCAGGGATGACATCATACAGGGGGCGGAAGGGCTCAAACATATCAGGCGATTTGTCTTCCAGAGGGATTGTGTCTATAATCTGATACAAAACACAAGGGTTATGGTTTTCTTCACAACAGATTGCCCTTTAGACTCAGATACCAGTACATATGTATGTCAGGTGTACATGTACAGGCAGCTCAAATGCCTAAGCTCGCCACTTAGTAATGTATTTGGCAATGTACCCAGTATACACTGTATACCAACCCAACTAATAACCAAGCTGCAGTGTTGTGGCCAGACTTTCCTTAACCCGCGGCAAAAAGTCAGCCGACTGCTCTAGTTCTGTATGTGCATATCCTGGCCAAGAAAAAACGACTTGTTGCTTTCCCCTGGGGCACGTCATCTCCTACCTGGCATGCTAGTGTGGTCATGTGGGCAGATATATGTTACTGACAATAGTTGCAGTTCATTTTATAGATTCTTTCAAATTTATTTTTATTAGATAAGATAAGGAATGCTACATTTCCGATAACCCATGCAAATGAGAGTGTAAGCGCATAATGTCCGTTTCAGAAAATTTCCTACCCAATTCTGTCGTCCAGTGCTGAATATAATTGGGCGTAACCTTACTCCTCGGAGTTAGTAAATAGATGTGTAAGTACAATATCAGTTTCCTTGGGAGGTTCCCTTTATCCATAAATTTCTTGAACCCAGTCCTCTCCCTTCTCTCACCTATTTATTTATGTAATCATTTACTGGTGGAGTACACGCCGGATCCGGACAACGCAAGTGTGAAAGAGGCCTAAGTTCTGAGGCATTCATGAAGTTTCTGCGCCTAGGAACTTGTGGGATGCTTTGCAGGCCCCCCTCTGCATCTGGTAAGCCTCCAAGAAACTTTTCTACCATGTACTCTCTGAGTTTATCCCACACCGGAGCAATATCTTTCATTCCTGGTCTTACAAATAGAGGAATAAGGTCAGCTGGCATATTCAGTGAGGGACTACTCAGAAGGCCATATTCTTTATTCAGGGTTCTAATCACTGATGCTGTTCCCCTGAAGAGTGGGTTATCATCTAAGGGCGTAGTATTGCTCTATAATAAGTAAGGGCATCTGGAAGGCCTAATCCTCCATGTTCTTTCCTCATTATTAGCCTATGGTAAGCCACTCTAGGTCTCTTCCCATTCCATAGGAAATTAGAAAAGATCTTCTTTACTTGAGAGAAAAAAGAGCTGGGTAAGAAGATAGAAAGCATTTGTAAGACATATAATAGTTTGGACATGATAAAGGTTTTCAATAGGTTTTTTCTTGCCATCAATGATACATAGGGGATTTTCAGAGACTTTAATTGTGTCTGAATGTCTTTAAGTAAGGGGACATAGTTTAGTTGGACCAGTCTGCCAAGCTGGGCGGGAATTTTAACTCCTAAGTAAGTAATATGAGACTGTTGCCATTTAAATGGTGTAGAGGTCTTGAGGGTTGACACTATCGCCTGAGAAGCAGAAATATTAAATTGCTTCAGTTTTAGAATGGTTAACCTTGAAGTTAGATAACATCCCATATTGTTCGAATAGGTCAAGTAGATGTGGGAAGGCCTCGACAGGGTTTGTTACCCATTTTAGAGATTCTGATGATATCTAGGGCTAGGTGCCAGCAAAGTCTTTATCCATAAAATGTCAGGGCTGAAATTTAAAGAGACTGTGACACCAGTAAATGTTATTTTAATAAAGTTCAGCATGAAAAACTGGTTACTTTTGTAATTTGCTTCATTTGTGAGATTCTCTTTACTTCATTATAATGGCGTCCCCTGGTGTTTAATCTGTACAGTAAGGTTTACATCCACCTACATGCTCATTTCCACCCTTCAACTGCCACTAGCCCTATCTATTGTTAGAAGCTGTGACAGTTACAGGAAGAGAGATGCAGCAGAAAGGAAACACTTCCTGAGCTGTGACAGGGAAAGAGCTGTAGCAACTAGGACACTCCCTCTGAGCTGAGCTATGATAGGGAGAGGGCTGCAGCAGATAAGACACGCCCCTGAGCTTTAAAAGTAGAGAGCTGTAGCAGATAAGACACACCCCTGAACTGTGATAAGTAGAGAGCTGTAGCAGATAAGACACACCCCTGAGCTGTGATAAGTAAAGAGCTGTAGAAGATAGGACATGCCCACTGAGCTGTGATAGGTAGAGGGCTGCAGTAAATAGGACATGTCCCCTCAGCTGTGATAGGTAGAGAGCTGTAGCAGATAGGACATGCTCCCTGAGCTGTGATAGGAAGAGGGCTGTGGCCGATAGGATATGCCTACTGAGCTGTGATAGGGAGAGAGCTGCAAAACAAAGGACACCATTACTTTCCATTACTGGAATACTGATACAACTTTAATAGCCAGGGGTCAGCAACCTTCGGCATTCCAGCTGCTGTGAAACTACGACTCCCAGCATGCAAACATGCTCAGCTCTTCTTCTAACTCCCATAGAAGTGAATGGAGCAATAAGGAAGTTGTAGTTTCAGAACACCTGAAGTGCCAGAGGTTGCTGAGCCCTGTTATAAGCAATCTACCTTTGAATGGCCCTTGTCTTGGAAAGCTATGGCCCTAAATGACTGCCATGTCTGTCTGTACATTCACTTGCAAGTCATTTACCAATGTTCACTGGCTCTGAACAAGTCAAAAACCAGACATCATTTGGGCTGTGATGATGAGTTTTAGCAATTTCTCCCTAATTATTACACTTTGCATTTGATGCTATTAGGAAATCGCATTGCTATGTACCTTTTGTGCAATTATTTTCATTTCTCTGATATAAGCACACATGGCATCTTCTTGACTCATAGCCCCAAGCTTGCTCCAGGCATCCCTGCAAAAACAAACCAGGAAAATGGAAACTGCATTTTGGTAGTAAAAATAGAAAAGTATTCGGTAGTCCACACTGGGACATGTTGCCTCACGCTGATCCAGAAGTGGAAATTAAAAGCAAAGTGACAATGTGGTACCTCCCGGCCCCCCTTATATATATTTTATCCAGGGCGCTCATCAGGGTCCTGTAATCTCCAAAAACAAATAGGATATGGAAGCTTGTGCTTTTCCTAAATTACATAGCGCTCACCACTGTTTCACTTCTGCATATGTATTACTGTGCATACATACAAATAAGGTCAGTACAAATATGTATTGTCAGTCCTTACAGGGACTGTCTCATCTTCACAAGCTCTTTTTGAAAACAAGGCGACCAGACGATCAGCAGATTGCAGCTGCTGCAGGGAAAATGTATTATTAGATGGAGGCCAGTCAAATGCCAGCGTCAAAGTCGCTAATACTTATCCCAGCCCACCCCCTATGGCATTCATATTATCTCATAGGGTATATGTGCAGTGTTCATACCACTTATATTTGCCAATCGGATCCCAGAAAGGAGGACGGGAGATATTGCAGGGTCCTACTGTGGCCTGTTTGTAGTAGCCGTAGAATCTGAGCATTTCCTCATAGGACGGCCGATAAGCACCTAGAGTGAGACAGAGGGTACACAGATACAAGGGATTACATACACATTCATTGGGTAATGCTAATGAAAGGTGGCTTTTTAGACATTAGCATTGGAGTCTATGAGGATTACATTATGTTCCTATGAAGCCCTGCCACAGGCAGGGGCTCCATAGGAACTTATGTGCGGCAGCTTTGGATCATTCCACAGCTGCTGATCATCAAGTGATTATCCGTGATCAGTTGTAGTCGGTGGAGAAACCTGGCAGTACATATTACATTTCCCTGCAGTGCCACCACAGGAGAAACTAGGCATTACACAGTGTCCTTTAAATTCTATGATCTGCGTAATGCAGGGCAGGTCCTCCAGAAAGATGCACTTTGTTACCTCTCTATTGTGGCTGAGAGATTAGAACCCTGAATAAAGGACCACCTCTATTAAAGGGATGGCGCCACCAATAAATGTTATTTGAATACAAGTCAGCATGGAAAACTAGTTACTATTGCAATTTACTTTCTGTTACAAAATAATTTAGTTGTGAAATATTCTCTTTGCTTCATTATTGTAGCTCCCCTTGGTGTTTAATTTGTATAGCAATGTGCACATCCACCTACTGAGGTGGTCGCACATGCTCAGTTCCATCCTTCAACTGCCACCAGGCATATCTACTGTTATAAACTGTGACAGTTACAGGGGAGAGCTGCAGCAGAAAGGACACGCACCCTGAGCTGTGATAGGCAGACAGCTGCAGCAGAAAGGACACTCCCACCGAGCTGCCAGCCTGGAGAGAATCTAGAAGAGCAATTGGAGCAAGAAATTGTGCAATCTCTGGATCCATGTGAGGTACATGGCTGGTTCTAGCTTTGTTAGAAAGAGATCATCATGTACTATATGATCTCTGGTTTTAATTTTTACATCAATCATGGTATAACCTCTTTAACCTAGTAATCACTAGCAGGGTATTTGAAAATGGGTTTTGTAAAGTTGACAATCCCTTTAAGAACAATGACTTGAAGATGTAATATCTGCCTATCCAGGTATGAATTGCAGAAATTCTATTTGCATGACCTGTCTATGAGCTATAATTGTCAAAGTAGCTTGGATAAGCGGAAACCAGGACACTGGGTCAAACATAGCCTGAATAATGGACATAGAACAAGGACTGAGCTGGAGGCTGTGCCAGTTACCAAGACATCTTGAAGCGCTACGGGCAAAAGCTACGCCTGGTACTGCCACTTCACATGCCATCCTATCTGGGGGTGTTATGCACTGCATCCATACATACCGTATAATATTTATGTGTTTAATGATATGGCTCAGTCTATTATAATGACATCATTACTGTGATCTATCATTGCGTCTCCATACTGTCCATTGTTTTCTTATGTGGCAGGGAGGCCTGTGGGGGTCTGCAGGTATAGGGGCCCAGGAGCATGTCATGGGGATAGAATTTGTGTTATGTATTATTCCTCTTGCATTGACAGGCACATAATAAATAATTCTTCCTCACATAGCAGCACATGGCAGGGTTTCATTAGATTATGCAGGGTCACATAAGGGCTTTCTTTACATACCATCTTTTGGTAAGCTCTGAATAACGGACACAGCTGCATTGAATTGCCTCCGATATCCAGTTTCATCTTGATCCGTCCCCATGAGTCCAGAACGCGGCGCTGCACAATCCCTGACTGCGGCGTAGAAAGCTCCTGTGCTTCGTTAACAGGGCAGAAGTGCTGCCAGATACTGCCGTGGCACTGATCTGCTGTACAGCGTCCTGATAACAGATGAACTCTGATCTGATTCTGTTGACTTGGTTTGTAATAAAATGACAAGAAGGCCAGAACCTGCAAAAAATAAAATCACACTGGAAATCTAGTAGACAACATCATAGCTACTCTTCAGTCAACTTATATCTACTTCTGGGAAAATTGGGCGACAACCCATACAGCCGTCAATACAGTACTCACAGGAGTTGTCACCCGGCTTTCCAGGAGATCTGAATGGAAATTTAAAGGGAGTCTGTCACCACATTTGGGCATATTAGACTGATCAAATAGCGTTATATGTGCCACCCAGAACTTAAAAACGGTACCTTTGTTGTATGTAACGGTACCTTTGTTGTAGCCGAAAATGAACTTTTAAGATTATGTAAATGAGCCCTCTCAAGTGCCCAGGGCGGCGTCTCAATCCTCCGAGCCCCAGGCAGCACCTCCTCAACGGCTCATAACCCCGCCCTCCGTGTGCCTCTGCCCGCCTGTTTACTCCCCTCCTCTGTCCTTTTCCACTGCAGCTGCGCGGTCAAACTCGTAGCGGGCTCATGCGCAGTAGGTATTGCGATGCCCTGCCAGGAGCGGGCATCGCATTGCGCATGCGCCCGCTACGAATTTGACCGCACAGCGCAGCTGCATTTTTAACATTTCGCAGAAAAGGCTGACTAGGATGTGGTTACTGCTGATTTTGATTTCATTTTAGAGGTTTTTTTTTTAAAGGGAATTTATCACCTATAGTTTTTTTTCAGTTTTTTATAGATATGCATTACAGCAGCCACATGGGCCATAAACACAAACAGGAGGGGACCCCATTGACTTACATGGGAGAGTTTTCTGGGCATGCTTTGTGACCTGCAGAGGTCAGGAGGGAGTAGTAGATAAGCTGTGATATCACCTATTGTGAATGTTGGAATATATATACATGTACAAGTAATCATGTTAATATTTAAATTGTCTTTACCAATTGATTATCATGTACATCTTGGTTACCTTCCCTATATATACTTGTTTGAAACACTGTTATCACTGCTTGACAAAGGCTCCATGGAGTGAGCTGAAACACAGATACATAAACACCCAATTTTTTTTTTTAAATACGCTTAATATAAAAGAAATCTTGGTTTAAACAATAGGCCATTTTCTGATTACACATTCTATTTAAAGTGTAACTGTTGTTTCAATTTATTTTTAATATAATGCAGGGACAGAAATGTTAAACATTTTTGTAATATACTTTATTAAGGAAAGAGGTTTCTTTGTACTAGAAAACAGCGTCGTTACTAAGGCTACTTTCACACGAGCGTTCGGAGCGGATCCGTCTGATGTTTCATCAGACGGATCCGCTCCGATAATGCAGACGTTTGCATCCGTTCAGAACGGATCCGTCTGCATTATTACTTAGAAAATTTTCTAAGTCAGAAAGTAGCCTGAGCGGATCCGTTCAGACTTTACATTGAAAGTCAATGGGGAACGGATCCGCTTGAAGATTGAGCCATATGGTGTCATCTTCAAGCGGATCCGTCCCCATTGACTTCCATTATAAGTCTGGACGGATCCGCTCGCCTCCGCACGGCCAGGCGGACACCCGAACGCTGCAAGCAGCGTTCAGGTGTCCGCTCACTGAGCGGAGTGGAGGCTGAGTGCTGGCAGGCGGATGCATTCTCAGCGGATCCGCCTCCACTGAGAATGCATTAGGGCCTGACGGCTGCGTTCAGGGCCGCTTGTGAGCCCCTTTAAACGGAGCGCACGAGCGGACACCCGAACGCTCGTGTGAAAGTAGCCTAAGGAGAGTCTGTCTTCAGTTCTAGACTGCCTCTTGTCACTACCCCACTCCTTGACTATGTACATGTGCTCTATCACTACCCATCACCCTTCCTATCCGACCTGTTACACACAGGCATTTTCAGCGCTCACTAGAACTTAAGACTGAAGACAGATTCTCCTTAGCAATGTTCAGGTAGAGCTTTTCTAAAACTCTTTACACCCTGTTTTCTAGTACAAAGGAACATCTTTCCCTAATAAAGTATGGGGGTCATTCATTAAGCTGAAATATGCCTATATTAGGCGTATTTCAGCTAGGGATAAGCAAATCGACTTTGGATGAAACATCCGAAGTCGATTCGCATAAAACTTTGTTCTAATACTGTACGGCGCTTTTGCAGCGGCTGAAGAGAGGCTGAAGCTCTCTCTGCCCATGATGTGGAGACTGATCTCGTAGAATGAGCCCCAACCTCCATGAGCGGAATAACTCCCTTAGAAGAGTAGGCTAAGGAAATGGCCTGTCTAATCCACCTAGCAATAGTCTGAGAGGAGGCTGCCAATCCTTTCCTTGCTCCCTGAAACAAAATTAACAGACGTGAGGAGGATCTCCAAGGCCGAGTGACCTGTAGATATTGCAAGATACATCTCCTAACATCCAAACAGTGGTATTCAGAATCCTTCTTATTTTTTGGGGAAGCACAGAAGGAAGGTAACACTATCTCCTGAGAACGATGAAAACATGAAGAGACTTTTGGTAAAAAGGAAGGATCAGGCAAAATCACTACCCGATCCTCCAGGATCACCAAATAGGGAGGGTCAACTGAGAGGGCAGCAATCTCACTGACACTACTAGCCGAGGTAATGGCCAGAAGGAAGGCAAGCTTAAGGATGAGCAAATTCGGGGAGATTTTATGGATAGGCTCGAAAGGGTCAGAAGTGAGAGCAGAGAGGACTAAGTTTAAATCCCAGGGGGGAACTCTATTTTTACATACATAATTTAGACACTGCTGTTACAAATCTTTTAATCCAGGGGTGATCTGCTAACTTAAAATTCAGACAAGGCGCTTAAGGCTGAAATCTGGACCTTCAAAGTGCTAGACCTAAGTTTTTAAATCCACCCCTCTTGTAGGAAATCTAACACGAGCGGGATGTTTTTTGGCGAATCTGAAAAAGCTCCTCCAAACCTTAAGGTAGATCTTGGAATTGACCCTTTTCCGACTGGCCAACAGAGTCTACTACTTCCTCAGAGAGGCCCCTTTTCTTTAAAATCTCCCTTTCAATAACCAGGCAGTCAGGTGTAGCTTTCTCACCTCTGGGTAAAAAACTGGACCCCGAGACAGAATCAAGGCTATCCTGATCGCATCCAACTCCCTGAAATTGTGCGACTGGGAAAGAGATCTGCTGTCCCAATTGCCTTGCAATGTCAGGGACCCCGCATGGGCTCCCCAACCGGAGGGGCTCGCATCCGTGGTTAAGGGGAGAACATCCTCCCAGGTCCAAGGAATTCCTCTCTCTAAGTTCTTGAAATCCATCCACCAGCCCAAGGAATCTAGGGTCTGGGAGGACAGAGACATCTCCATGTCCAGAGAGGGGAGATTCCCGTCCCAGTGTTGCAGGATCTGTAGCTGAAGAGACCTTGAATGGTACTGGGCCCATCCCACTCCTGGAATAGCGGATGTCATGAGACCCAGCCCAGACATGGCCTCTCTTATGGTGACTGACGGAGACGAATGAAGAAGCTGAACTCTTGACCTGACCCGTAAGGCTTTCTGCAGGGGTAGTAGGTACTTCTGGGAAGTGGAGTCCAGAATCATTCCCAGAAAAATGCATCTCTGGCTTGGGCATAGACTGGATTTTTCTAAGTTTATCTCCAATCCCAGCCTCTCTAGAACTTCCCTCAACCAGGCAATCTGACCCTGAAGAATCTGATCTGACCGGGCCACCAGCAAAAAAATTGTCCAGGTATGGTATAATGAGGTCCTGCTCCCTGATGTGGGCCATTATTTCCGAAATAATCTTTGTAAAGACCCTCGGAGCCTGAGAGAGTCTGAAGGGTAATGCTCGGAATTGAAGATGCAGAATTTCCTTCTCTAACTGGACCGCTACCCTCAGAAACCTCTGGTGGCTGGGATGAATAGGGACATGATAGTATGCATCTCTCAGGTCTACTGTGGCCATGAAGCAGTCCGGGAAAAGATTGTTTACTACCGATTTGATGGACTCCATACGAAAATCTCTCATACTGCAAAAATTGGTTTAAACACTTCAAGTTTATTATGGTCTGAAACGAGCCATTTGTTTTTTTGACCAGAAAAAGAGTCTAATAAAACCCCTCTGTCAATTCCTGCTCTGGGACTCTTACTAGCACCTTTTTCTCTATCAGGGAAAAAACCTCTAATACGATGGCAGAATGTTTTGCGGGATCTGACCGGAAATCTGTAATTACTAATTTTCCTACTGGAACACTCTGGAATTTTAGTTTAAGGCCCTCCCCTATCACTGACTTTATCCAGGGGCTGCTGGAGATCTTCTGCCATTGATGTACAAAAAGGGACAGACGACCCCCAACAGGTGCCCTGGCTTCATTTGGATTGCTTTTTTGAGGCATCCGACCTGGAAAAAAGAAATCCCTTATTCTTCTTTCTCGGACCTGCAAACTGTCTTGCTCTTTCTTTCCCATTAAACGACCCTTTGTTAACTCTGGGACAGAAAGATCTTTTGGGTGTCTGACTAACAGAGGGAAAGCCCTTCTTCTTGTCTGAGGCCTTTAACCCCTTAAGGACTCAGCCCTATTTCACCTTAAAGGGTTTCTATCACTTCGTATCACATATTTAGCTGTCAGACACTAGCGATCCGCTAGTGTCTGCTCTAACAAACCATCCTAATATGATAGGTTTTGGGGCAGCCGTTTCGCTAAAATAAGAACTTATATCTATATGCTAATGAGCCTCTAGGTGCTATGGGGGCGTCATTAGCACCTAGAGTCTCCGTCTACCTTCATAAACTGCCGCCGCCCAGCGCGTCCCTCCAGCCCGCCCATCTCCTGCTGAATGCGATCCTCCCCGTGCGCGTCTCTGTTCGGCGCATGCGCAGTGAATGTCTGACCGCTTCCCTGCACAGACATCTCCACTGCGCCTGTTCCTCGGAGCACTATGATGTCATCGGCGCAGGCGCAGTGGAGATATCTGAGCAGGGAAGCGGTCAGACATTCACTGCGCATGCGCCGAACAGAGACGCGCACGGGGAGGATCGCGCTGGGCGACGGCAGTTTATGAAGGTAGACGGAGCCTCTAGGTGCTAATGACGCCCCCATAGCATATAGATATAAGTTCTTATTTTAGCGAAACGGCTGCCCCAAAACCTATCATATTAGGATGGTTTGTTAGAGCAGACACTAGCGGATCGCTAGTGTCTGACAGCTAAATATGTGATACGAAGTGATAGAAACCCTTTAAGGACTTGGCCATTTTTTGCAAATCTGACCAGTGTCACTTTAAGTGCTGATAACTTTAAAACACTGACTTATCCAGGCCATTCTGAGATTGTTTTTTCGTCACATATTGTACTTCATGACACTGGTAAAATGAAGTAAAAAAAATAAAAATTTATGCATTAAAAAAATACCTAATTTACCAAAAATTTGGAAAAATTAGCAAATTTCAAAGTTTCAGTTTCTCTACTTCTGTAATACATAGTAATACCCCCAAAAATTGTGATGACTCTACATTCCCCATATGTCTACTTCATGTTTGAATTATTTTGGGACCACTACAGGTCTGAAGTCACTTTGCGAGGCTTACATAATAGAAACCGCCCAAAAATGACCCCATTCTATAAACTACACCCCTCAAGGTATTGAAAAATGGGGATGAAATTTGAGGTTTTCATTTTTTTGCCAAATTTTCAATGGTTAACAGCCAAACAAGACTGTATCTTTATTGCGCTGACTCTGCCGTTTACAGAAACACCCCATATGTGGCCGTAAACTGCTGTACGGGCACACAGTAGGGCGTAGAGGGAAAGGTGCGCCGTATGGTTTTTGGAAGCCAGATTTTGCTGGACTGGTTTTTTTGACACCATGTCCCATTTGAAGCCCCCCTGATACACCCCTAGAGTAGAAACTCCATAAAAGTGACCCCATCTAAGAAAATACACCCCTCAAGGTATTCAAAACTGATTTTACAAACTTTGTTAACCCTTTAGGTGTTGCACAAAATTTAATGGAAAATAGAGATACAATTTCAAAATTTCACTTTTTTGGCAGATTTTCCATTTTAATATTTTTTTTCCAGTTACAAAGCAAGGGTTAACAGCCAAACAAAACTCAATATTTATGGCCCTGATTCTGTAGTTTACAGAAACACCCCATATGTGGTCGTAAACTACTGTACGGGCACACGGCAGGGCGCAGAAGGAAAGGAATGCCATACGGTTTTTGGAAGGCAGATTTTGCTGGACTGTTTTTTTTGACACCATGTCCCATTTGAAGCCCCCCTGATGCACCCCTAGAGTAAAAACTCCAAAAAAATGACCCCATTTTAGAAACTACGGGATAGGGTGGCAGTTTTGTTGGTACTAGTTTAGGGTACATATGATTTTTGGTTGCTCTATATTACACTTTTTTGTGCGGCAAGATAACAAGAAATAGCTTTTTTGACACGTTTATTTTTTTTGTTATTTACAACATTCATCTGACAGGTTAGATAATGTGGTAATTTTATAGAGCAGGTTGTCACGGACGCGGCGATACCTAATATGTATACAATTTTTTTTATTTATGTAAGTTTTACACAATGATTTCAATTTTAAAACAAAAAAAAGGTTTTATTGTCTCCATAGTCTAAGAGCCATAGTTCTTTCAGTTTTTGGGCGATTATCTTAAGTAGGGTCGGGATGAGATGACGATTTGATTGGCACTATTTTGGGGTGCATATGACTTTTTGATCGCTTGCCATTACACTTTTTGTGACGCAAGATGACAAAAAATTGCTTTTTTTTACACCGTTTTTATTTTTATTTTTTTACTGTGGTCACCTGAGGAGTTAGGTCATGTGATATTTTTATAGAGCCGGTTGATACGGACACGGCGATACCTAATATGTATACTTTTTTTTTATTTATTTAAGTTTTACACAATGATGTCATTTTTGAAACTAAAAAAAAAATCATGTTTTAGTGTTTCCATAGTCTAAGAGCCATAGTTTTTTCAGTTTTTGGGCGATTATCTTGGGTAGGGTATGATTTTTGCGGGATGAGATGACGGTTTGATTGTTACAATTTTGGCGTACATGCGACTTTTTTGATCACTTTTATTACCTTTTTTTGGGAAGTAAGGTGGGCAAAATTTCAATTTCCTCATAGTTTTTATTTTTATGTCGTTCACCGTGCGGGGAAAGTAACATGACCGTTTTATAGATCAGGTCGTTACGGACGCGGCGATACCAAACGTGTAGGGAATTTTTTTTTTTTTCATTTTTAATCAGTGATAAATGTGTTTTTTGATTTTTACTTTTTTTTCCACTTTTTTTTTTGACCCAGACCCACTTGGTTCTTGAATATCCAGTGGGTCTGATGTCTGTATAATACAGTACAGTACACTATATAGTGTTTTGTACTGTATTTTACTTACACTTTGTCTGAACAGATCTATGCCTTTAGCACAGATCTGTTCAGCACCATGGACAGCAGGATGCCTGAGAAGGCGTCCTGTTGCCATGGGAACCTTCCCCGTCTGCTCAGTTGTGGCCACAACTTCGCAGAAGAGGAAGGGTAAGGAGGGGGGCTGTCTGGCGGCTGCCTGGGGGCTCTCTCCTTCACCATCGGGGGGGCTGCAAAGGCACAGCAGCCCTCCAATAGGAGAGGGAAGCAGCTCCCTCTTACTGTTAACTTTTTCCATACAGCGGTCCGTACGGACCGTGGTATGCAAAGGGTTAAACGGCTGACATCTGCACAGATGTCAGCCGTTTATACCAGAGTGTCAGCAATGTGCTGACACTCTGGTATAACCACTGGCCACCAACGAATTTTCAAGAGGAGGCGGGCGGGGGATCGCGATCCCACCTGCCGCACCGCCCACAACCCCCCCCTGCACCACCCGCCGGCAAAAAATCATGCAGGGGTGCAAAATCGATATTTTAGGCACACTAAAGTTTCTGATCAGAAACTGCAGAAAGCGCAGCAAACCGCAGGTCTGAATTGACCTGCGGTTTGCGGCGATCACCGTTACCGGGGGGGTCACATGACCCCCCCTGGCGTTGTGATAGGATGCCGGCTAAATGATTTCAGCCGGCATCCTGTTCGGATTAACCCCCGCAGCTCCGCAATCTCGATTTAAACTTTGGACGTACCGGTACACCCTGAGTCCTTAAGGATTCGGGAAATGGGGCGTACCGGTACGCCCCAAGTCCTTAAGGGGTTAATAAATCATCAAAATTCCCCCTGACAAGGGATAGTGCACAGTTTTGCCTTGGAACTGGCGTCTCCGCTCCAGCCCTTTAACCAAATAGCCCGCCGGGCAGAGTTGGATAAGGCTGAGCCCCTAGCAGAAAATCTCAAGGGATCCGCAGAAGGGTCAGCTAAAAAATCCAAGGCATTGTTTATAAGGAAGAAAGTAATTGCTCCCTAGGGGTATCCCTTCTAATGTGAGCCTTTAACTCCCCCATCCACACTTTCAGGGACCTGGCAACAGATGTAGCGGCAATGGCAGGTCTAAAAGTTACCGCAGAGGCGTCCCAATTTTTTTTTTAAATAAACCTCTGCCCTTCTGTCCATTGGGTCCCTGAGTGAACGCATATCCTCAAAGGGGAGCGCGGCCTTTTTGCTACAGGGGCATCCAGCTTTGGGGCTCTATCCCAATGATCAGACAATTCCTCATTGAACGGATACTTCTGCTTCACTGAAGAGGAAACGAAGAATTTCCTATCCGGTCTTTCCCATTCTCTGGCAATCACCTCCTGAATGTTCTTATGCACATCAAACACTTTCCTCTTCTTGCCTCTTCTTGGGGCCTAACCCTTCAAACATTGTATCCTGGACTGAATGCTGTGGCTTCTGATCCTCCAACCCCATCGTAGCCCTAACCGCCTTTACTAGGGACCTAGTGTTCTCCACATGAAAAAGTGGTCTCCCTGCGGCCTTGTCTTCAGAAGAATCGTCTGATGACCCCCACTCTCCTTCTTCCTCCAGACCCAAAAGTATCTCACTGTCACTGGAGGAGGAGTCCTTAGCAGCAGCAGAAGTAGTACCGGGACGGTGCTTTATCAAACCGCAAACCAACTCTCTGACTTCTTCACGTATCATTAAAGACAGAGTTTCCTCCTCCATTAACTTGCCGATACATGCTTGACATAGGGGTTTTGCCCAGGCAGAAGGGAGCTTACATACACCACATCCCCGTTCCTTTACTCTGGTGGTCTTCCTAGAAGACTTCTTTGATACCCAAGCAACAAAAATGACCCCATGAGCATATAAATAAATAATATTCATGCTGGGGTAAAACCCCTCTTACCCCACCCTGGTACCGATGTATCATTGATGGTCTCAGTGGGTTCTGCGCACTGAGCCTTCTCCATGTATCACACAGCCAACAGCCTGAATGGAGGTACTGCACACGCTCTTTTCACCCAGCGTGTCAGTAAGCTGGCTGGGCTTTTCTCCTCAAGTGCGCGCAGCCGGCATCCCTCCCCTTCTGGTCCAAAGCATAGCTTCCTCCCACCGCTGCAACCCGGAAGTAAAAGCTGAAGCACCTGACAGTGAACGCGCGGGCCGGCGTCCTAACACGGCCACAGAGGTTCGCAGGAGCCCGGGAAGGTCAGGACCCTCTCTCAGGAACCGGGAAGGACGGAAGGGGTAAGGATAGAGAAGGGAGCCCAGACTTTTGCAGCGGCCCCCAGAGGAGAACTTATGCTGCATGGGGTAACCCTCCACACACTGTTACAATAACTGGGGCCCCCGCAGCTCTCTTTGCTAACTCTTCTTCCAGTGGATTCGGTTCCCTCCTGCCCTTTAGGACATTAAACAGAACTGGAGATAGAGGGGATGATCCATCCGTTAAAAAGGAGGTTCTGGTTCCTGTTGCCTGTCTGAGGAGGTGGAGGCGGTCTCTCCAGGGGTGCTGTTATAGGCGGGAAAGAAATGACAGTTACACCTTAAGGAAGAACTCCAACCTCTTTAAATCAACCTTCTTCAGTTGCGTTTGGCCACACATCATTAAATTGCCAGCCATAGCGCCCCCTCGACAATGCCAGCCACCAAGCCCTTCTCCTGATATTGCCAGCCACAATGTAGCCTAATAGTACTAGCCACCATCTCTGGCTGGAACCGATGACATCACCGGCCTAGGTTATGTGTTAGTGGAGTGGAAAAAGATCTGCTCCACTGTCCACCATAGATTGAGGCTCTCTTCTCATCAGAAGATTTTGGTGCACTTTGCTGGTGCTTCTTTGTCCCTATGACAACACTGAGATAATAGTATAAAAGAAGGGAGTGCAACTGTAGGGACACTGTGACTTTAGACATCAATCATATTTAAGGGGCTTTCATTTCGGTCTTCTTTACTATACAGTCTGCAGGGCTACAGTCATTCACATGTAGGAGCAGCAACAGATACAACATAAAGATGGCACCTTCATGAGTGAATGCTCGTAGTCTTTCCATTAACAGAGCACTTGTTCTGAGAGGGCATACATACACAGATATACATTGTTAAATGCTACAAGTAAATTATTCATAGATGAGAAAAATAAAGAGAAATGTGAACTCAATAGGTATTTTAGGACCTCCACCCTAGTGATTTTTATTCTCAAGAGCATGGAATAACTGTTTACTACAGAGGTGACTACCTAGGGAACGTATGCTGGAAAACAACTTGTAAACCAGAAAAGGAGAGAGGTTGTGAATACAATAAAGGAGATTAGGGGCAGGACAACCCAAGTTCTTATGTACTATTAAGGCTTTATTACACTGGTCAATGGTTGGCCAGTTCATCGTTAACGAGCGTTCGCAGGAACCACCGATTACCCGAAACAAGCAAACACTTGTTCATTGGAATCTTTCAACAGTATGGGGACGAGCAATCAATTGCACTAGTAATCACTTGTCCCCATACAGTGGAAGAGACCGCTGAATGTAACAACTGCGGTCTTCTCCGCTAGTGAGCAGGTGATTGCTGGAAAGGAACGCTTCCCTCCTGACAATCTCCTGCAGGATCTTTTAATCTAATACAGCCTGAGTCCCCCCCCCCCCCCCCCTTCATGCTTAGGCTACTTTCAAACTTGCGTTCGGAGCGGATCCGTCTGATGTTTCATCAGACGGATCCGCTCCGATAATGCAGACGTTCGCATCCGTTCAGAACGGATGCGTCTGCATTAAAACTTAGAAAATTTTCTAAGTGTGAAAGTTGTCTGAGCGGATCCGTTCAGACTTTACATTGAAAGTCAATGGGGAACGGATCCGCTTGAAGATTGAGCCATATAGTGTCATCTTCAAGCGGATCCGTCCCCATTGACTTACATTGTAAGTGTGGACGGATCCGCTCGCCTCCGCACGGCCAGGCGGACACCCGAACGCTGCAAGCAGCGTTCAGGTGTCCGCTCACTGAGCGGAGGCTGAACGCTGGCAGGCGGATGCATTCTCAGTGGATCCGCCTCCACCGAGAATGCATTGGGGCCAGACGGATGCGTTCGGGGCCGCTCGTGAGCCCCTTCAAACGGTGCGCACGAGCGGACACCCGAACGCTAGTGTGAAAGTAGCCTTAAATGGCTTAGTCAATTAATAAATATTTATATTTTCACGCTCCTATACCATTTTACAGTTATATATAGATAAAAAGTGGAGGAATACCTTTGTAAATACATTACCTTACTTAAACTGATCCTAAATTTTAGGCTGTATTAAACTCCAGAGCTGTGTACACATTTCAGTGGAAACCGTCAGCAATCTTGTGAGACACACGCCTGGCAGTTTACCTGAACACCTGTGATGCAGGAGGAAACAATAGTTTTGCCTTACATGAGATTTCTGCTGATTTTTAACCGGAGCACCATGGTTTCTTCATACAGCTGATCAGCAGGGGTGCCTGGAGTTGGACCCCCACCGATCTGATACGGATGACCTATCCTGACGATAGGTAATCAGTACTATATTCCCAGAAAACCCCTTTAATGATCTACACCTATCTGCCATAACATTAAAATACTACAAGCCCCATACACAACAGGCTGCTGTGTTCTCACATTTGAGGAGCTCTTCCTGGGACTGAACCTGACAGGCTACCCTTTTTTCCCCATGTGCATCAATGACCCTTCGGGTGCCGATTCACTTGTGGTCTTTCCTTTGACCACTTATGTAGGTACCAGGGGTGGATTGGGAACTTAAAGTGGCCCTGGAACAAAAACTAGAAGTGGCCCCTTGTTGTAGGAAGGTCCAAACTGACTGAAGTCTGGCCAACACAAATAGGCGGTGACAAGAAGTAGGCGGTGAAGGGTTAAATAGAATAAGCTATATGATCTGTATGTGGGACAGGATGCTGGGTGACATCATACTAGAGGAAGAATAGGTTTACATTAGCCTTATGACCATATAGGGAATGGATTCTGCTCAGCAACAGTGAATATGTGAATCACATCTGTTTCCAATATGTGTGGATGAATGTCTATAAAGATGCTAAATTCTTAGAATTAAATCAGAACTGTTTCAGAAACACGTCTGTGTGTATCATTGAGATAGTTCTCCAGGTACCTGTCTGTGGAGACAAAGGAAGAATCAGGGTGCATTCAGAAGCAGATTTCTTTCAGCTGGGGGCTCGTCCGGGGATAGAACATACAGCATCTAGGTAAGTACGGAACATTCCTGTCTTTAATGACTGGGGACATTCCGATGCTTTCCGACAAACATACAGTTTTTTCTATTTTGAATCCACTTCAGACACACTGAAAGGAATAATATCTATAGTTAGGCAAGATAGACTATAAATAGACTACTGGCCAAGTCTAACAGATAAATTCTTTAGGGAAAGATTTAAAAGAGGGATTCTTTTGGGAAGAATTCAAATAGTGTCTGCACCCTGATTTCTCTTTGTCAGACAATTTCTATTGCTTCTTATCTGTCACTTTCTTTATGCTCTCTTGTATGTTATGATGTTATGAAGCATTAAGTAATTTTTATGCTGAAGGTAAGCAGCAAATGATACTGTGAAAACTGTACTAACTTTATTGTGTGTGTCCTGGATAACCGTAAGATGCCCCACTTTTCTGGCGAGGGGAAACCCGCTAACACAGAAACTAGTGAACGCAAGTGACGGTTTGAAGGGATAATACTAACAGTCCGTTGAGAAGGAAGTTGAGCATAGACATAAGTCCTCTGACTGAGTTGACAGGATTGTTTGGAGCCTTTACGGTTCAGTACAGCCAGTCCTGGGGAGAGTTCAGCTCTGCTTCAGTCTCAATTAAGTTATAAGAAATGGGTGCAAAGCAAGGAAAGGTCTCTCCACCCCCCTCCTCACCATTTAGGAAATATCCCACAGATATATCCATCCCTTCCAAAAGAGGAGTTAGATTTACTGGCTGGATATACTGCTACCAATATCCAACCACCTACAGCTCCCCAGCTCCCGCAGCCACCTCCGCAGTTGCCACAACCTATGCCTGATCAGAGTGGTCAGGATCCAGCGGCTGGTGCTGGGGATGTCATAGCTCCCATGCGCCTTAGATCACAAAAGTATTTTCCCAAACCTGAACATATATCTCATCCTGATGAGGACAATGACCCTGTTGAAGAGTTCCCTTTTATGACTGTAGGGGACACCTTGTTAAAGAAACCTATTAAAGTAGATGATATTAATAAGATTGTTAAACACTGCCCTAAACCCTCTTCATCTTCATCTGGGACATTTAATTTTTTGAAAAGAGCTTGTAAAGGGAGATGTCTAACTCAGGAGGATATGCGCCTTATAATAGATGGGATAGTTAGGCACAATTCCCCCTGAGATTGGAGTAAGGTCCCCTCTATAAGCACTGTAGAGCCCCCGAATACGCCGGCTGGAAATTATAAATTAAATACTGAGGCAGGCATAGACACAATGTGGGAAGAAATTAAGTGTGAAATGGAGAGGTGTTTTCAGACTAGGTCCTCGTTGCCGATTGCTGTAGCCTGTAAACAAAAATCAGGAGAGTCTGTTATAGACTTTTGGAAGAGGTTTAATGAAGTTTGGACTCTGGAGGCAGGAATGAGTATTCAGAATAATATGCATTCTATGCTCAGACTTTCCTTACCAACCTACAGCCACATCTCCAGCTTACAGTTAAACAAATGATCTCCGAATGGCCTGGTCTTAATAAAGATCAATTTCAAAATAAGTTAATGGAGAAAGATGCGGCGGGTTGTTTTGAAATGGTAGGACCTAAAGAGGCCCATTACCAAACACAGGATAAGAATTGTCCCTCAAATCAGCCCAATAGGGGAAGTGGCAGAAGAAGAGGTAGAGGGCCATGCTCTGGGAGAGGGGGGGAATAATAGAAATCGTTCTGCAGGTTGCTTTAATTGTGGTAAGACTGACCACTGGATCAGTCGATGCCCTTACCCACTCAGGCAACCTGCCCTAAATGATACCCAAGCTCAAGGCACCCAACCATACCCACAAGCTCAGATCCAAGATCTCCCCCCCCCCACCACAGCCCCAGAATAACACCCCTCGTTTTTCCGTAGCCTGGGAGCAGCAGACATCAATGAGGAGGCCCAGGGGACAGTATCCAAGCATTCACTCTCATCACAAACCACTATAAGGAATCACCACTGATTGTGTTAACCATAGAGGGACGTCCTCTCCCTTTTCTTGTGGATTCTGGTGCTACTAGTAGTACTATATGTGAGGATTATTATAGTGGTCCAAGAGAGAATGCTGAGCCCTCTGTGGGAATTAACCACCTCCGGACCGCTGTACGCACAGACGCGTCCTGGAGGTGGTTGATTCATTCCTCCTGGACGCATATACGCGTCCTCTCGCGAGACGCGAGATTTCCTGTGAACGCGCGCACACAGGCGCGCGCGCTCACAGGAACGGAAGGTAAGAGAGTTGATCTCCAGCCTGCCAGCGGCGATCGTTCGCTGGCAGGCTGGAGATGTGTTTTTTTTAACCCCTAACAGGTATATTAGACGCTGTTTTGATAACAGCGTCTAATATACCTGCTACCTGGTCCTCTGGTGGTCCCATTTGTTTGGATCGACCACCAGAGGACACAGGTAGCTCAGTAAAGTCCCACCAAGCACCACTACACTACACTACACCCCCCCCCGTCACTTATTAACCCCTTATTAGCCCCTGATCACCCCTGATCACCCCATATAGACTCCCTGATCACCCCCCTGTCATTGATTACCCCCCTGTCATTGATCAACCCCCTGTAAAGCTCCATTCAGATGTCCGCATGATTTTTACGGATCCACTGATAGATGGATCGGATCCGCAAAACGCATCCGGACGTCTGAATGAAGCCTTACAGGGGCATGATCAATGACTGTGGTTATCACCCCATATAGACTCCCTGATCACCCCCCTGTCATTGATCACCCCCCTGTCATTGATTACCCCCCTGTAAAGCTCCATTCAGACGTCCGCATGATTTTTACGGATCCACTGATAGATGGATCGGATCCGCAAAACGCATCCGGACGTCTGAATGAAGCCTTACAGGGGCATGATCAATGACTGTGGTGATCACCCCATATAGACTCCCTGATCACCCCCCTGTAAAGCTCCATTCAGATGTCCGCATGATTTTTACGGATCCACTGATAGATGGATCGGATCCGCAAAATGCATCCGGACGTCTGAATGAAGCCTTACAGGGGCATGATCAATGACTGTGGTTATCACCCCATATAGACTCCCTGATCACCCCCCTGTCATTGATCACCCCCCTGTCATTGATTACCCCCCTGTAAAGCTCCATTCAGACGTCCGCATGATTTTTACGGATCCACTGATAGATGGATCGGATCCGCAAAACGCATCCGGACGTCTGAATGAAGCCTTACAGGGGCATGATCAATGACTGTGGTGATCACCCCATATAGACTCCCTGATCACCCCCCTGTCATTGATTACCCCCCTGTCATTGATCACCCCCCTGTAAAGCTCCATTCAGATGTCCGCATGATTTTTACGGATCCACTGATAGATGGATCGGATCCGCAAAACGCATCCGGACGTCTGAATGAAGCCTTACAGGGGCATGATCAATGACTGTGGTGATCACCCCATATAGACTCCCTGATCACCCCCCTGTCATTGATCACCCCCCTGTAAAGCTCCATTCAGACGTCCGCATGATTTTTACGGATCCACTGATAGATGGATCGGATCCGCAAAACGCATCCGGACGTCTGAATGAAGCCTTACACGGGCGTGATCAATGACTGTGGTTATCACCCCATATAGACTCCCTGATCACCCCCCTGTCATTGATCACCACCCCTGTCATTGATCACCCCCCCTGTCATTGATCACCCCCCCTGTCATTGATCACCCCCCCTGTCATTGATCACCCCCCTGTCATTGATCACCCCCCTGTAAGGCTCCATTCAGACATTTTTTTGGCCCAAGTTAGCGGAATTATTATTTTTTTTTCTTACAAAGTCTCATATTCCACTAACTTGTGACAAAAAATAAAATTTGACATGAACTCACCATACCCCTCACGGAATCCAAATGCGTAAAATTTTTTAGACATTTATATTCCAGACTTCTTCTCACGCTTTAGGGCCCCTAGAATGCCAGGGCAGTATAAATACCCCACATGTGACCCCATTTCGGAAAGAAGACACCCCCAGGTATTCAGTGAGGGGCATATTGAGTCCATGAAAGATTGAAATTTTTGTCCCAAGTTAGCGGAACGGGAGACTTTGTGAGAAAAAAATAAAAAATATCAATTTCCGCTAACTTGTGCCAAAAAAAAAAAATTTCTATGAACTCGCCATGCCCCTCATTGAATACCTTGGGGTGTCTTCTTTCCAAAATGGGGTCACATGTGGGGTATTTATACTGCCCTGGCATTCTAGGGGCCCCAAAGCGTGAGAAGAAGTCTGGTATCCAAATGTCTAAAAATGCCCTCCTAAAAGGAATTTGGGCCCCTTTGCGCATCTAGGCTGCAAAAAAGTGTCACACATCTGGTATCGCCGTACTCAGGAGAAGTTGGGGAATGTGTTTTGGGGTGTCATTTTACATATACCCATGCTGGGTGAGATAAATATCTTGGTCAAATGCCAACTTTGTATAAAAAAATGGGAAAAGTTGTCTTTTGCCAAGATATTTCTCTCACCCAGCATGGGTATATGTAAAAAGACACCCCAAAACACATTCCCCAACTTCTCCCGAGTACGGAGATACCAGATGTGTGACACTTTTTTGCAGCCTAGGTGGGCAAAGGGGCCCATATTCCAAAGAGCACCTTTCTGATTTCACTGGTCATTTACCTACTTACCACACATTAGGGCCCCTGGAAAATGCCAGGGCAGTATAACTACCCCACAAGTGACCCCATTTTGGAAAGAAGACACCCCAAGGTATTCCGTGAGGGGCATGGCGAGTTCCTAGAATTTTTTATTTTTTGTCACAAGTTAGTGGAAAATGATGATTTTTTTTTTTTTTTTTTTTCATACAAAGTCTCATATTCCACTAACTTGTGACAAAAAATAAAAACTTCCATGAACTCACTATGCCCATCAGCGAATACCTTGGGGTCTATTCTTTCCAAAATGGGGTCACTTGTGGGGTAGGTATAATGCCCTGGTATTTTAGGGGCCCAAATGTGTGGTAAGGAGTTTGAAATCAAATTCTGTAAAAAATGACGAGTGAAATCCGAAAGGTGCTCTTTGGAATATGGGCCCCTTTGCCCACCTAGGCTGCAAAAAAGTGTCACACATCTGGTATCTCCGTACTCAGGAGAAGGTGGGGAATGTGTTTTGGGGTGTCATTTTACATATACCCATGCTGGGTGAGAGAAATATCTTGGTCAAATGCCAACTTTGTATAAAAAAATGGGAAAAGTTGTCTTTTGCCAAGATATTTCTCTCACCCAGCATGGGTATATGTAAAAAGACACCCCAAAACACATTCCCCAACTTCTCCCGAGTACGGAGATACCAGATGTGTGACACTTTTTTGCAGCCTAGGTGGGCAAAGGGGCCCATATTCCAAAGAGCACCTTTCGGATTTCACTGGTCATTTACCTACTTACCACACATTAGGGCCCCTGGAAAATGCCAGGGCAGTATAACTACCCCACAAGTGACCCCATTTTGGAAAGAAGACACCCCAAGGTATTCCGTGAGGGGCATGGCGAGTTCCTAGAATTTTTTATTTTTTGTCACAAGTTAGTGGAAAATGATGATTTTTTTTTTTTTTTTTTTTTCATACAAAGTCTCATATTCCACTAACTTGTGACAAAAAATAAAAACTTCCATGAACTCACTATGCCCATCAGCGAATACCTTGGGGTCTATTCTTTCCAAAATGGGGTCACTTGTGGGGTAGGTATAATGCCCTGGTATTTTAGGGGCCCAAATGTGTGGTAAGGAGTTTGAAATCAAATTCTGTAAAAAATGACGAGTGAAATCCGAAAGGTGCTCTTTGGAATATGGGCCCCTTTGCCCACCTAGGCTGCAAAAAAGTGTCACACATCTGGTATCTCCGTACTCAGGAGAAGTTGGGGAATGTGTTTTGGGGTGTCATTTTACATATACCCATGCTGGGTGAGAGAAATATCTTGGTCAAATGCCAACTTTGTATAAAAAAATGGGAAAAGTTGTCTTTTGCCAAGATATTTCTCTCACCCAGCATGGGTATATGTAAAAAGACACCCCAAAACACATTCCCCAACTTCTCCCGAGTACGGAGATACCAGATGTGTGACACTTTTTTGCAGCCTAGGTGGGCAAAGGGGCCCATATTCCAAAGAGCACCTTTCGGATTTCACTGGTCATTTACCTACTTACCACACATTAGGGCCCCTGGAAAATGCCAGGGCAGTATAACTACCCCACAAGTGACCCCATTTTGGAAAGAAGACACCCCAAGGTATTCCGTGAGGGGCATGGCGAGTTCCTAGAATTTTTTATTTTTTGTCACAAGTTAGTGGAAAATGATGATTTTTTTTTTTTTTTTTTTTTTCATACAAAGTCTCATATTCCACTAACTTGTGACAAAAAATAAAAACTTCCATGAACTCACTATGCCCATCAGCGAATACCTTGGGGTCTCTTCTTTCCAAAATGGGGTCACTTGTGGGGTAGTTATACTGCCCTGGCATTCTAGGGGCCCAAATGTGTGGTAAGGAGTTTGAAATCAAATTCTGTAAAAAATGACGAGTGAAATCCGAAAGGTGCTCTTTGGAATATGGGCCCCTTTGCCCACCTAGGCTGCAAAAAAGTGTCACACATCTGGTATCTCCGTATTCAGGAGAAGTTGGGGAATGTGTTTTGGGGTGTCATTTTACATATACCCATGCTGGGTGAGAGAAATATCTTGGCAAAAGACAACTTTTCCCATTTTTTTATACAAAGTTGGCATTTGACCAAGATATTTATCTCACCCAGCATGGGTATATGTAAAATGACACCCCAAAACACATTCCCCAACTTCTACTGAATACGGAGATACCAGATGTGTGACACTTTTTTGCAGCCTAGGTGGGCAAAGGGGCCCACATTCCAAAGAGCACCTTTCGGATTTCACTGGTCAGTTTTTACAGAATTTGATTTCAAACTCCTTACCACACATTTGGGCCCCTAGAATGCCAGGGCAGTATAACTACCCCACAAGTGACCCCATTTTGGAAAGAAGAGACCCCAAGGTATTTCGTGATGGGCATAGTGAGTTCATGGAAGTTTTTATTTTTTGTCACAAGTTAGTGGAATATGAGACTTTGTAAGAAAAAAAAAAAAAAAATAAAAAATCATCATTTTCCGCTAACTTGTGACAAAAAATAAAAAGTTCTATGAACTCACTATGCCCATCAGCGAATACCTTAGGGTGTGTACTTTCCGAAATGGGGTCATTTGTGGGGTGTTTGTACTGTCTGGGCATTGTAGAACCTCAGGAAACATGACAGGTGCTCAGAAAGTCAGAGCTGCTTCAAAAAGCGGAAATTCACATTTTTGTACCATAGTTTGTAAACGCTATAACTTTTACCCAAACCATTTTTTTTTTACCCAAACATTTTTTTTTTATCAAAGACATGTAGAACAATAAATTTAGAGCAAAATTTATATATGGATGTCATTTTTTTTGCAAAATTTTACAACTGAAAGTGAAAAATGTCATTTTTTTGCAAAAAAAATCGTTAAATTTCGATTAATAACAAAAAAAGTAAAAATGTCAGCAGCAATGAAATACCACCAAATGAAAGCTCTATTAGTGAGAAGAAAAGGAGGTAAAATTCATTTGGGTGGTAAGTTGCATGACCGAGCAATAAATGGTGAAAGTAGTGTAGGTCAGAAGTGTAAAAAGTGGCCTGGTCTTTCAGGGTGTTTAAGCACTGGGGGCTGAGGTGGTTAATGGGATACTGACCAGATCTTATGAAACTCCTCCCCTCTCGATCCAACATCCATACAAGCACCAGTCAATGTTCACACACAGTTTTATGATCATTCCAAATTGTCTGGTGAATTTATTAGGGAGAGATTTGTTTGTCCTGTTGAAGTTGCAGTTGGGGATTAGCAAGACGGGACACCTACATGTCACAACCTCAGTTATGCCCATTCATGTACCAAAGGATAATTGTTTTTTATATTTGGAAAGCCAACCTCAGGATCCGCTACTTGATCCGGTTCCTCCTGAGGTTTGGGCAAATACCGACCAAGATGTTGGCCTTATCTCTTGTACACCATATAAGGCAATGCTTAAGCCCGGCGCTGCACCTGTTTATGTTAAACAATACCCCCTTTCCCCAGAAAAAGAAAAGGGGATTGAGTCTATGTTGATGGAATTCCTAGAGGCAGGGGTTATTGAGGAAATTATGTCCCCCTATAATACACCTATCAACCTAGTGAGAAAGGCTGATAATACCTTTAGGTTTGTCCAGGATCTTAGAGCGGTAAATGCACAGATCATACCCATAGTCCCTATGGTTCCAGGCGTACCATCTCTGCTATCAGCTATTCCTGCCCATGCAGAGTTTTTCTCTGTTATTGATTTAAAGAATGCATTTTTTCTGTCCCAGTTGACAAGGAGACACGGCCACTTTTTGCTTTTACATTTAAATTATACTTGGTGTAGAATGCCTCAGGGTTATGTAGACTCCCCAGTAGTCTCCTCCATTGTCCTCCAAGTTACACTTCGCCCTTGGACTGCCCCTCATGGTTCTGTCCTTCTACAATATGTGGACGATCTCCTCATATGTAGTCCTACTCGGGAGGCCTACCATGCAGACTGTGTTAGTTTATTACTGTGGTTATGTGAAAGTGGTCACAAAGTTTCTAGGAAGAAATTACAATGGTGTATGGAAAGTGTTGAGTATTTGGGCTTTGTTCTCAGTAAAGGTGAGAGGAAAATCAGCCATGCCAGAATTACCTCCGTACTGGGTCTGCCCTGCCCACAAACCAAGAAAGACATGTTGACCTTTCTTGGCATATTTGGTTACTGCCGTCAATGGATTGCTGATTGTTCCTACTATGATAATATTCTGAGACAAGCCACTAATACTGATATGCCTGACTTCATTAAATGGTCTGAGGAAATGTTACAAGCTTTTAGTCATTTGAAATGTGGGATGGTTTCAAGTCCTGGTTTGGCCCTACCCGACTACGGCGTGAAGTTTCACTTATTTGCCAGGGACAATTGTAAAACCATGGCGGGAGTCCTGGCGCAAGATCATGGAGGCAAATTCCGCCCTGTTGCTTTTTCCTCAAAAGTGGTTCCCGAACAAGTTCAGGGCATGCCTGCGTGTCTCAGGAGTTTGGCAGCCTGTGCTATGGTCGCTGAGATGGCCACGCCTATCACCCTAGGTCAGTGATGGCGAACGTTTTATAGACCAAGTGCCCAAACTGCAACCAAAACCCACTTATTTATCAAAAAGTGCCAACACAGCAATTTACCCTGTATACTGCAGTCCAATATAGTATATCTTCCATGTACTTTATCATTTCGCTATAATAGCCTCCCTACATTCAGTGCGCTGCCTGTGCTGTTCATAGTGCGCCCTGCCCTAATCAATGGTAGGAAAAGTCTAAGGAATATTGGTACGCCATAGACTTTTTCCAGGGTGCGGGTGCCCACAAAGAAGGCTCTGAGTGCCGCCTCTGACAACTGTGCCATAGGTTCGCCATCACTGCCCTAGGTCATCCCACCACTCTGCATACCTCACACAATGTTCAGGCCCTATTGAAGAACATACATACACAACATATGTCAGCACAAAGACTGAGTGGATATGAAGTTTTGTTGCTATCTAATCCTCAACTTCATATCAAATACTCAGCACCCACATTCGGACCAATGGCTATACTGAATGCCCTACTTGGCTACAAGGGAGAGCAGGATGATTTGCCTCCTCCCCATGCATGTACTGAACTTATACATGAACATACCTCACCTAGGCCTGACTTACAGTCCACACCCATTGAAGGAGCACCTGATATTTTTGTGGATGGATCCTGTTCCCGCCCTAATGACAACACTCATCATGCAGGATACGCTGTGGTTCAACTCCCTGATGTTATACTGGAATCAAATCCTATACCTTTTCAGTCAGCCCAAGCAGCTGAACTGATTGCCCTCACTAGAGCTTGTTGTCTTTTTGAGGGGAGATATGTAAATGTATACACCGATTCCAAATATGCCTTTGGGGTTGTACATGATCATGGGGTAATCTGGCAGAGGAGAGTCTTCATAGCTGCAGATGGGAGACAAATTTCACATTCCACCCTAGTACATGATCTCCTGGCCGCCATCCAATTACCAAGCAAAGTTGCTATTATCCATTGTAAGGCACATACTGGTCTCCAAACACATATAGCTAAAGGGAATGCCCTAGCTGATCAGGCAGCAAAAGAGGCTGCTATTAGAATGGCAGCAGCAGTTCAAATGCCCTCCCTAGTTCCAGACATTACCCTTACTGACAATCTATTGCTCAGCCTCCAGGATTTGGCTACCAGTAGTGACAAAATAGAATGGCAGTCGGTAGGTGCAATACAAGACCCTAAAACCATGTATCCCAGTTCCAAGTGCCCCGATTTTAATTGCACAATATCATGGTCTTGGCCATAGGGGGGCACAGGCAACCACTGACCTAATTCGGAGAGATTCTTTTATACCAGGTCTTAGATCAAAAGGTACAATCTTATGTTTCACGGTGTATTATATGTCTCAGAAACAATCCATATAATTCAAAAAAGGCCCAACACCAGCATCTGAATTACCCGACTTCGCCATTCACTCACATACAAATTGACTTCACCCATATCCCAAAGACAGGAAGAAAGCAGGAGTATGCCCTTGTAATTGTGTATATGTTCTCTAGATGGCCGGAGGTCTTTCCTACCACCAATGAAACAACATAAATTGTGGTAAAAATTTTGTTACAAGAGATTATCCCCAGATGGGGGTGTCCTGTTCAAATTGACTCAGATAATGGCCCAGCTTTTGCGTCCAGGGTATGTAAGGAGCTTTCCAAAGCCCTTAGGATTGACTGGAAGTACCATCTCCCTTATCACCCACAGAGTTCAGGGGTAGTAGAAAGAATGAATAAAACAATTAAAAAGAAAATAAGGAAAATTACTGGAGGCACATTCACTAATTGGAAAAAGTTCTTGCCTATAGCCCTAGCAGAAATTAGGATGCAGCCTAATAAGAATACTGGTTACTCACCATTTGAGGTCCTAATGGGAAGACCCTTCCCCACCCCTTGGGGTCCAAAGGCCCCGGTGATAGAAAAAGGGGATCTAGAAGTAGTACAGGCAGAATATGTGAGGAAACTTGTAGAAACTTTAAATCAAATTGATTGAGATGTTGCTCGTGCCTCTCCTTTCTCTCCACAGGAAACTACGCATCCTTTCCAACCAGGAGACGTGGTGATAGTCCAGCGCCTGGCAAAAGGACGAAAACAGACTGAGTTCCCGTTTGGACTACCCACCCGAGTGGTAGCAGTCACCAGAACAGCGATGCTCACAGAAGAGGCTCCAATCTGGATTCACGCTAGCAGAGTGAAAAGGGTCCCTGAGGCTTCTTCTCCAGTGACGGACAAAGACAAAGAGGGTGAAGCAGGTGTGAATTCCCTGAACAAAGAGGGGAGCTCAGAAGAAGTTTCCCTGAAAAGTGCCTTGCCACAGGCTGAAGATGATGACCCCACAATATTCTGGGAGATTTGTTTGTCTGCTGATAATTATTAATCTTTGTGTTTGCTTGCCAATCTGGCTTATTACTACATGTATTTATCACCCAGAGGAGATGAGTTTCTTCTGCGGTGCACCAAATAGTCAGTATATAAAAGAGCTCAGGAGCAAGATCCCTTTGCTCCCGTCCCCTTTTATTCTGAACAGAATAGTATAGTCAGGATGGCAAATGCCCTAAATGTTAGTTCATTGTGCCTTAAAGACTTACAGAGCCCACGGGATCTTATACAAACATGTGTTATTGCTGTGCCTACACCCGATTAATCCCTCCTTGAAGTCAGGTCGAAGGCTAACAATACACAATCTTTTATTCCCTTGTATGACTTCTGTGGGGAGTGTCAGAAATTAGGAAATAGCAGGGATAATATTAGAATAAACACTATTAATGTGACTACAGCAGAGACTTGTTTTACCTTTTCCCAGGATATGACTTTATATTGTGATGGTAGAGACATAAAAAGTGGATTACCTAAGAATAGTGTATATGATTATATTGATGACACCTGTAAAAAGAATAGTAGGCTTGCTAGCTCCCTGGATAATTCCATGAGTTGTAATAAGACCATTGTGACTCCCAGTTTTATCTAGAATATAATGCTCCCTAAGGGATGGTTTTTGTCTTGTGGTAACATCACTTACAATTACATTCCTGCTAATGTTATTGGAGGTCTCTGTGCGTTATCCAGGCTGACTTTGCCCCTTCCCAGTCAACCCCCTATCAGGAGAGCTTACAGATCAGTTACCAAGACTTTACCAGAAGACTGTGACTCTACTTTACCCCTTCTCAGTCGTACAGAATATACAAGTTTTGGCGCCTCTATATTAGGAGTGTCTGGACTGGCTATATATAAGACTCGTACTATAAATTCTATTGCATGTGACTTAGCAAAATCTCTGAATCATACATCTATCGCCTTATCAGATATGCTTTTAGATATACAAGCGTAAGAGGAGCAGTGCTAGAAACTAGATTTGCTGTGGATTATTTGTTACTTAAACATAATATAGGATGTCAAGATTTTAAAGGAATGTGTTGCTTTGATTTATCTGACCATTCCAGATCAATCCAGTCCCATATTCAAGCGTTACATGAAATTGCTAATAATATCAGGAAAGATGTTGATTCATCCTCTTGGTGGGACTGGTTATTGAGCTGGCTGCCGGATTTGAGTTGGTTGAGAACATTATTTATCAGTATTATAATTATAATTGCTTCCTTGATTGTTATATGTTGTTGTATCCAATGTATCCCTTCCCTCATACAGATGTTTTGTGTAATGTGTCCAAAACCCACAGACCCTGGACAATCATATGCTACTTACCTCTCTATGAGAGAAAGAAGATAAGTCATATTCATGACTTAAGAGGGGATTGAAGGGTTAAATAGAATAAGCTATATGATCCATATGAAGGACAGGATGCTGGGTGACATCATACTAGAGGAAGAATAGGTTTACATTAGCCTTATGTCCATATAGGGAATGGAGTCTGCCCAGCAACAAGTGAATATGTGAATCACATCTGTTTCCAATATGTGTGGATGAATGTCTATAAAGGTGCTGAATTCTTAGAATTAAAGCAGAACCGTTTCAGAAACACGTCTGTGTGTATCATTGAGATAGTTCTCCAGGTACCTGTCTGTGGAGACAAAGGAAGAATCAGGGTGCATTCAGAAGCAGATTTCTTTCAGGCGGGTCAGCAATACCATAGTGCAGCACAGGATACCGTCCCTGCAGAACCAAATACCACAGTGTAGCGCAAAATACTACCTCAGCAGAACCAAATATCACAGTGCAGCACATAATACTGTCACCCTCACCGCAATATTCAACTGTATCACCATCCTGAGGGTGCAGTTGAATTCAGAAGAGCACCTGCTGCCGCTGGCAAGGTGCCCCTAGCATTAATTCATGCTGAGAGCATTAGATTGTATGTACCTGGCTGGGGGCTATGAAGAGGGCTCGGGCATTGGCCTACCAGGAAATTTCCCTGTAAGGTCTAAGACCAGTCCGCCCCTGGTAGGTACTAATCACTGTACACTGGTAACACTTCACAAGACCTGCCATATGAGAGATGCTCTGACTCTAGGGCTGCAGTAAACGATTATTTTAGTAATCGAGTATTCTATCGATTATTTTTTACGATTAATCGAGTAATCTAATAAGAAAAAAATAATTAATAGACTGTTTTCCTTTATAAAAACTCATCAGACCCCCTGCCATTAGTCCCCAACACCCTTTGTTCCCCACTGTGCGATCAGCCCAAGTGCATCAGTTCCCCCCAGTGCCATCAGGTCCGTTCCCCCAGTGCCATCAGCTCTCTCCCACCAAGTGCCTTTAGCTGTCCCCACCCCAGTGCCATCAGCTCTCCTTCACCCCAGAGCCATCAGCTCTCCTTCACCCCAGTGCCATCAGCTCTCCTTCACCCCAGTGCCATCAGCTCTCCTTCACCCCAGTGCCATCAGCTCTCCTTCACCCCAGTGCCATCAGCTCTCCTTCACCCCAGTGCCATCAGCTCTCCTTCACCCCAGTGCCATCAGCTCTCCTTCACCCCAGTGCCATCAGCTCTCCTTCACCTCAGTGCCATCAGCTCTCCTTCACCCCAGTGCCATCAGCTCTCCTTCACCCCAGTGCCATCAGCTCTCTCCCACCAAGTGCCTTTAGCTGTCCCCACCCCAGTGCCATCAGCTCTCCTTCACCCCAGTGCCATCAGCTCTCCTTCACCCCAGTGCCATCAGCTCTCCTTCACCCCAGTGCCATCAGCTCTCCTTCACCCCAGTGCCATCAGCTCTCCTTCACCCCAGTGCCATCAGCTCTCCTTCACCCCAGTGCCATCAGCTCTCCTTCACCCCAGTGCCATCAGCTCTCCTTCACCCCAGTGCCATCAGCTCTCCTTCACCCCAGTGCCATCAGCTCTCCTTCACCCCAGTGCCATCAGCTCTCCTTCACCCCAGTGCCATCAGCTCCCCTTCACCCCAGTGCCATCAGCTCTCCTTCACCCCAGTGCCATCATCTCTGCTCCCCCAGTGCCATCACTCCCCTTTCTTTGTGCCATCAGCTTTACTCCCCCAGTGCCATCATCTCTCACCCCTTGTGCCATCATCTCTCACCCCTTGTGCCATCATCTCTAACCCCCATTGTGCCATCAGCTCTAACCCCCATTGTGCCATCAGCTCTAACCCCCATTGTGCCATCAGCTCTAACCCCCATTGTGCCATCAGCTCTGCCCCCTTGTGCCATCACTCCCCTTTCTTTGTGCCATCAGCTTTACTCCCCCAGTGCCATCATCTCTCACCCCTTGTGCCATCAGCTCTCCCCCCATTGTGCCATCAGCTTTACGCCCCCAGTGCCATCAGCTTTACGCCCCCAGTGCCATCATCTCTCACCCCTTGTGCCATCATCTCTAACCCCCTTGTGCCATCATCTCTAACCCCCTTGTGCCATCAGCTCTAACCCCCATTGTGCCATCAGCTCTAACCCCCATTGTGCCATCAGCTTTACTCCCCCAGTGCCATCAGCTTTACTCCCCCAGTGCCATCATCTCTCCCCCTTGTGCCATCAGCTCTCCCCCCATTGTGCCATCAGCTCTCCCCCCATTGTGCCAGCTTTACTCCCCCATTGTGCCATCAGCTCTCCCCCCATTGTGCCATCAGCTCTTCCCCCATTTTGTCATCAGCTCTCCCCCACTGTGCCATCATCTGTCCCCTCGTGCCATCAGCTTTAACCCCCTTGTGCCATCATCTCTCACCCCTTGTGCCATCAGCTCTGCCCCCTTGTGCCATCAGCTCTGCCCCCTTGTGCCATCAGCTCTGCCCCCTTGTGCCATCACTCCCCTTTTTTTGTGCCATCATCTCTCACCCCTTGTGCCATCATTAACCCCGCTTGTGCCATCAGCTCTCCCCCCATTGTGCCATCAGCTTTACGCCCCCAGTGCCATCATCTCTCACCCCTTGTGCCATCATTAACCCCCTTGTGCCATCATCTCTAACCCCCTTGTGCCATCAGCTCTAACCCCCATTGTGCCATCAGCTCTAACCCCCATTGTGCCATCAGCTCTCCCCCCATTGTGCCATCAGCTTTACGCCCCCCATTGTGCCATCAGCTTTACTCCCCCCATTGTGCCATCAGCTTTACTCCCCCCATTGTGCCATCAGCTTTACTCCCCCAGTGCCATCATCTCTCCCCCCATTGTGCCATCAGCTCTCCCCCCATTGTGCCATCAGCTCTCCCCCCATTGTGCCATCAGCTCTCCCCCCATTGTGCCATCAGCTCTTCCCCCATTGTGCCATCAGCTTTAACCCCCCAGTGCCATCATCTCTCCCCACTTGTGCCATCAGCTCTCCCCACCCCTTGTGCCATCAGCTCTCCCCCACCCCTTGTGCCATCAGCTCTCCCCCACCCCTTGTGCCATCAGCTCTCCCCCACCCCTTGTGCCATCAGCTCTCCCCCACCCCTTGTGCCATCAGCTCTCCCCCCCCCCTTGTGCCATCAGCTCTCCCCCACCCCTTGTGCCATCAGCTCTCCCCCACCCCTTGTGCCATCAGCTCTCCCCCACCCCTTGTGCCATCAGCTCTCCCCCACCTCTTGTGCCATCAGCTCTCCCCCACCCCTTGTGCCATCAGCTCTCCCCCACCCCTTGTGCCATATTCTCTGCTGCCCTGCTCCTCCTGACACCCGGATTGCACAGAGTCATTGGTTACTATGACGCTGTGCACTCCAGGCGCCTGGCCTTAGTCACGCCCCCACCCCCTCGGTTTCACTAACTTACCTTTCCAGCAGGGGCGCTGCGGACACTCCATCGTTCCGCGCTGCTCTGCGCATGACGTCACACAGTGTGTCAGGTCACGGCGTGCGTACGTCAGGAGGTCAGAGCAGCGCGGGACCATGGACGTGCTGTGAAGTTTCCGGAGGCCCCCTGCTGGAAAGGGGAGTATTCCAAGCGCAGCGGGAGACCACGGAGCGGGAGTAATAGCAAGCGCTTCACTCCCGCTCCGTGGTCACATGACACAAACGAATCTTCGATGCAAAAAAATTTGAATCGAGGATTTTTTTGTGTCGAATTACTCGATTTAATCGAGTAATCGTTTCAGCCCTATCTGACTCATCTAGCCATCACAATTTGACCCTAGTTGCTCAGATCTTTATGCTTGCCCATTTTTAGCATTTCCAACACATCAATTTGAAGAAGTGACTGCTCCTTTGCTGCCTATGTCACACCCCTTGACAGATGCCATTGTCGCAACATATTCAGTTATTAACATCACGTGTCACTTGCGTTGTTGGATTCTGGCAGGCAGTTCCGTTGCCGGAAGTGCCTGCCGGATCCGGAAATCCTTATGCAAACAAATTGCATTTGTTTGCAGATCCGGATCCGGCTGACAAATGCATTGAAACACCGGATCAGTCTCTCCGGTTTCATCTGGAAAAACGGTTCCGGTATTTTCTCCGGCCAAATACCGTAAGAGTGACTTAACTGAAGACATCCTGATGCATACTGAACGGAATGCTTTCCATTCAGAATGCATTAGGATAAAACTGAAGTGTTTTTTCTGGTATTGAGCCTCTAGGACAGAACTCCATACCGGAAAACTTTAACGCAAGTGTGAAAGTACCCTTAGACTGTGTCTCCATGGATTGGTTGTAATGTGGTGGCTGAAACCTCGCCTGCCAGCAACCATAATAGCTGCATGAGTTTGCAGGCAATTCCTCTGTGAACCTGCCCTAGGGTTTCATGCACATGACTGTGATCGGCCCTGCAAACACAGACTGTTGTTCTTGTTTAAAGAGGTTCTCCAAGCTTTTAAAATTGATGACCTATTCTCAGGATAGGTCATTAATATCAGATAATCAGCTGTTTGAGTAGACGGCGCGCCCAGTGTGCACGTGCCGTCTCCCTTCTCTCTTCCTACTCTCCCCTGTATGTCTATGGGACAGCAGCGCTGAACAAGGAGAGAAGGGAGGCGGCACGTGCGCACTGTGAGCGCAGTCTCCTCATACAGCTAATCAGCAGGGGTGCTGGGTGTCGGGGGCCTCCCCGATCTAATGTTGATGACCTTTTCTGAGGATAGGTCATCAATACAAAAAGCCTGGACAACCACTTTAAAATCAGGTTTTTCTGTTAAACATATTTGCTGCAAAGAATGTTTGGTGATATTTTATAGGGATGAGTGAATCGACTTCGGATGAAACATCCGAAGTCGATTCGCATAAAACTTTGATTCAATACTATACGGAGCTAGTGTGTCGTACAGTATTAGAATGTATTGGCTCCGATGAGCCAAATGTATTATTTTGCGAAGTCTCGCGAGACTTCGCGTAATTACTTCAGAAATAGATTTCTACTGTAAAAAAAAAAAAAAAACATTTCCTGAACTCGGGTTCGGTTTCAAGTTGTAAAGTGTTTTTCCACTTTAAAAATCAACTACCAAAGTTATTCAACAAAGTAATGCGCAACTAACTAACTTCGGCTCATCAGAGCCCATACATTCTAATACTGTACGGAGACAGATCTCCATAGAGCATTAATCCGAAGTTTTGAACGAAGCGACTTTGGATGAAGCATCTGAAGCTCGCTTCGCTCATCACTAATCACAATGACAGATATCACTCAAATCAACAAATCAGGGGGGGAAAAAAAATGATGTGTCGCTATCAGATTTTTTAGGGAATCTATCACCTCCAAAAGTACAATAAGCTGTGTACAGTGTAAGTGATGCCGACCCGGTTATGTAATTTTTATCTGCATACTCACTGGTATTCCTGTGCTGTGCCCTCGCAAACTAGCAATAAAATGCATTGAGTGGACTCCTCCCCATTATATGTGTGCGCTCAGGACTCCTCTCATTGCATTATACTGCTGGTTTGTGGAAGCACAATGCATGTCACAGTCAGAATGCACGATGCATGTTACATGCTTGGACTCGGCGTCATTTACACTGTACATCGCCTCCTCCAGTTTGATGTCAGTATGATTCTGTTACAGAAAGGTCAGGCAGAGGCACACAGCATTATCAATGATAATGACATGCACTTCTGTAGTCCAGGCCGCACAATCTCTCTCACACACAGAATGTGATTCCCAAAAGGGACATGCTCGTGTGAACGAGCTCTTATTCTGCATTCACATGACATTGAAAAGTGTCATGGCCAGCGGCTGTCAAAAAATAGGAGAGGTCCTATTTTTGGCCGTTTTCAAAGCCAGATGGACCCCATTGAAATCAATGGGACTGTTTTTAGCGGCCATTTAGATAGGAGTGCACTCTTCTACTGACCATTAAAAATAGGTATACTTTGGCCTTTCAGGGGTTAAAAAAAAAAAAAACTTATTCACTTGCACATGCAGGTATACTAGCCCCTAACTGGATGCAACAGGACCTGCACTCCCAGTGTGATGATGTAAGCAGGCTGGGAGTGTCAGTTCCTGTTGTCTTCAGTGAACAGCTTGTGTGCCTGTGCATACCAGTGGAGGAGATGAGTATTTTTGGGGACCACTACAAGGGGGGCATTGCGCCTACTGGGAAGCACAAAGGAGGCCGTTATTCATAATGGGGGGGCACTTTGAGGGTCATTTGATGTCCAGAGAGCACTATTGGGGGGGACGGGGACTTATTATGTATGCTGTCAGGGCAATGCACCGGTGGGGATGTTAAAAAAAAAATATCCAATTAAGTTCATCAGTTTTTAATGGCCATGTGTGAAGTACTCCAACTATGCTAAGATCTTTTTCAAAAGGGATAAATCTCTCCTTTAAGAGCTGCACCACTATTGTCACATTAGGTAGAGAACAGTTCACCCACACAACTGTCACTACCTACTTGGACAATACAAATGAGCGACGATCCCTACCTCGCCTAAGGGAGGTAAAACTGTAATCAGACAGGCCAAAACCAGACAAGAACAGCAGGTCCAAATCAGAAACCAAATACAGAGTGAGATACAAGCCAGTGAGAGTCCAAACCAGGGAGATCATCAGAACCAAAGCAAGAGACAGAGTCAAAATAACGTATTGGGTCAGAACCAAGAGATAACATCAATAGAAGAATCATAAGTCAGAGGCTAGGTCAGGGTAATCCAAAGGTTTGCCCTGGTGAGGCAACTAAGACCAATCACAGGTGACTGTGGTCAGCATTCGCCTGTTGAAATATCCCGCGGTCAATCAGCACTGGACAATAGCGCTGAGCCTGATTTGCTTGGCATCCCAACTATCTGATAGGCTGATCAGCCATAACGTGAACGCGTATGGGATTCCGGTACCGAGCACGATTTGCCCGGTGTCCCTGTTCACCGATAGTTCAACCAGCCTGCTGTCATTAAGGATGGTTGTCACCGAGATAACGTGACGCTGCCGTAGCAAAGTCAGACTATTCGGGAGAGCGCGGGCAGGTAAGTATGCGACGCCCTCAAGAGGAAGCGAGGCGAAACGTACGTTGGGGTTGTTTGCACCCCCCAGGCTCTAGGTCTATTTTTAATTTAGCCAGTTTTTACTTGCCTACCTATTTTATAGCTTGTGTTCAGTAGATATACTTTGATTTAGCACTTTTATGCCCCTGCTTGACCCCATCTCAATGTTTACTATTATGTAAAGGATTTTTGAACTTTAGTTAATATAACATTCTGGGTCTTGGCCATAAGAGGGGCATATATAAAAGAGATCAGGTGGAGTTAGAGAAATATCTATATCTGGATAACTAAGGGTACTTTCACACTTGCGGCAGGACGGATCCGACATGCTGTTCACTATGTCTGATCCGTCCTGCGGCTATTTCGCCGTGCCCCCGGGCCGCCGCTCCGTCCCCATTGACTATAATGGGGACGGGGGCGGAGCTCCGGCGCAGCACGGCGAAAGCCGCCGGACTAAAATTACTGCATGTCAGGTTTTTTAGTCCGGCGGCTTTCGCCGTGCAGCGCCGTAGCTCCGCCCCCGTCCCCATTATAGTCAATGGGGACGGAGCGGCGGCCCGGGGGCACGGCGAAATAGCCGCAGGACGGATCAGACATGGTGAACAGCATGTCGCATCCGTCCTGCCGCAAGTGTGAAACTAGCCTTACTGCCTATATTTAACACCCATTTATGTATGTAAGGGGATCTAGTTGATGGGGCAGTGCAGACCCCGAGTCTGGTAGGGTTACTATCATTCATAGCACTTATCTGTACTGCAATTTGTAATTGATTTTATTATCTCATTGTATGTCTAATTTGATAATATGTAATATAGTATGTATTTGAATTACATGTGTGGTCTTTTTAGATCGGTGCGATATATACTGTTGCCACACACCATCATTTGTGGTACCATTTGGTTTTCTAAGTATGTGACAATTATAAGCCCTCATGTATGTGTTTTGTGGTCTGAAAACTGCAAGTCCGAAAAAAAAACACGGATACCAGCCATGTGCATGCAGCCTTTTTCCCTTCAATAGCAATACGGACAAAAGTATAGGACAAGTTCTATTTTTTATTTTTATTTTTGCGGGACTATGGTGTGGACATAAGGATGCGGTATACTGTCTGCATTTTTTTGTGGCCCCTATGAAATTAATGGGTCCACATCCAATCCATAAAAAATGCGTATGGGATGCGAAACAAGAATACGATCATGTGCATGAGGCCATACTGCCGTGTGAAGCCGGACTGAAAGGGACAAGGCTGCAGGCTTAATACAGAAGATGTAATCTGAGAAATCAGCAGGAGGCATTAGTAAATTCTTTTATTGGAGGAATCTGCTCCACATGTTACAACAGCTAACTCTGCAGATGTAGTGCGGGGATACTGCTGATCCAGCAGACGTCTGGCGGTACCTGGTAACTCCTGAATGCTGTCATAACACGACTGCCATATTGGCGGCAAAAATAACATCATTGTATTTGAGGACTGGGGCCTGGTACTGCACATAGATGAGCTGGCAAGTGCACTTACCAGTGTGTGTCCACAAAGGGGGGTGATGCATTCAAATGTTGAGATGCATTAATTCAGGCAGACAATGTAAAGTGCTGCTGAGAGACCTGTGTGAACGCACCAGCTAGAGGGCAGGCAAGATTCAATTGTACCAGGAGATGTGCATCGCTTAGAATGGAAGGTAGTGGCCCCCTAGCCAACTGCCTATTGGGCCTCTCACACGAGGGATGCAGATTGTGTCAGGATCTGTTGCTTTTACACGCAATTTCAATTAGTTTTGTCTGTGATTGCGTTCAGTGTGTGCGGTTTTTTTCCCTTCCGGATTGTACCTGGATTGCATTCATTTTTTTATGCGTGTGAAGATAGTGAAGAATCACAACCTACTTCTTATAGCAAAAATCTGTTTAAAAAGACATGCTTTCCGTTTTTCACTAAAGCCTCATTCACCTCTACAGAGCCAGGGCTGTGTAAAAGACACACAATATAGAACATGCTGCGATTTTTCCTGAATGCAAAGATGATGCGTCAAAAATGACGCTATACACAGACCCAGTGACATGAATTGGTCAGGATTCAGTCCGGATTAGGGTTGGGCGATATCAAAAATATTCAGACGATAAGGATATTAAGAAATGTATCGTGATAACGATATATATCGCGATAAATACCCGTTAAAAAGAAAAAACCACAAGGAGACGTTATACTGCATGGGGGCCGCCACAAGGGGACGTTATACTGCATGGGGGCAGCCACAAGGGGACGTTATACTGCATGGGGGCAGCCACAAGGGGACGTTATACTGCATGGGGGCAGCCACAAGGGGACGTTATACTGCATGGGGGCAGCCACAAGGGGACGTTATACTGCATGGGGGCAGCCACAAGGGGACGTTATACTGCATGGGGGCAGCCACAAGGGGACGTTATACTGCATGGGGGCAGCCACAAGGGGACGTTATACTGCATGGGGGCAGCCACAAGGGGACGTTATACTGCATGGGGGCAGCCACAAGGGGACGTTATACTGCATGGGGGCAGCCACAAGGGGACGTTATACTGCATGGGGGCAGCCACAAGGAGAGGTTATACTGCATGGGGGCAGCCACAAGGGGACGTTATACTGCATGGGGGCAGCCACAAGGGGACGTTATACTGCATGGGGGCAGCCACAAGGGGACGTTATACTGCATGGGGGCAGCCACAAGGGGACGTTATACTGCATGGGGGCAGCCACAAGGGGACGTTATACTGCATGGGGGCAGCCACAAGGGGACGTTATACTGCATGGGGGCAGCCACAAGGGGACGTTATACTGCATGGGGGCAGCCACAAGGGGACGTTATACTGCATGGGGGCAGCCACAAGGGGACGTTATACTGCATGGGGGCAGCCACAAGGGGACGTTATACTGCATGGGGGCAGCCACAAGGGGACGTTATACTGCATGGGGGCAGCCACAAGGGGACGTTATACTGCATGGGGGCAGCCACAAGGGGACGTTATACTGCATGGGGGCAGCCACAAGGGGACGTTATACTGCATGGGGGCAGCCACAAGGGGACGTTATACTGCATGGGGGCAGCCACAAGGGGACGTTATACTGCATGGGGGCAGCCACAAGGGGACGTTATACTGCATGGGGGCAGCCACAAGGGGACGTTATACTGCATGGGGGCAGCCACAAGGGGACGTTATACTGCATGGGGGCAGCCACAAGGGGACGTTATACTGCATGGGGGCAGCCACAAGGGGACGTTATACTGCATGGGGGCAGCCACAAGGGGACGTTATACTGTATGGGGCAGCCACAAGGAGACGTTATACTGCATGGGGGCAACCACAAGGGGACGTTATACTGCATGGGGGCAGCCACAAGGGGACGTTATACTGCATGGGGGCAGCCACAAGGGGACGTTATACTGCATGGGGGCAGCCACAAGGGGACGTTATACTGTATGGGGCAGCCAGCAGGAGACATTATACTGTATGGGTGGCCACAAGGAGACATTATACTTTATGGGGATAATGGGGGCCACAAGGAGACATTGGCTTGGGGCAGCGGCCAGGCAGCCACAACTTGGAGACATTAATTGGCACACTGTATGGCAGTGTTCGCCAGGGCAGCAGCCACAAGGAGACATTACAGTATCAGGGGCAGCAGCCACAAGGAGACATTACAGTATCAGGGGCAGCAGCCACAAGGTGCTGCCCCCCCATGTCTTATGGCCACCTGTGTGACCTGCCTGCCACCACCATACAGTAATTCCTTCTTGTTGGTCATGGGGGAGGGAGGGACTCGTGATGGCTCATTCCCTGCCTGCTGGCTGCTATTTTAATGTGCAGTGAGGAGCATGCAGCTAGTTGCATTGAAGGCATGAAGGACTGACGACTCAGTAGGCCAAGGTCGGACAGAAGACATAATTGGGGCAGAAACATTACACCTTTAATAGCTGCCGTCCGGCAGCTGTGATAAAGTTCAACTTCTGACTGACTTTCTCGCCACTCGCTCGCTGCTACTGCGCTATTTAGCCTGGGCGTCATCTGATTCCGACGTTAGACGTCGGTGGGCGGCGACTGCACCATGGGAGCAAGCGAGGAGGAGCCTGGTCGGCCGCTGCGGGAAGCAATTGGTGTGTAATGATTCAGGGGCGGGTGGCTGCAGTTTTTGAAGCGATCAGCGCACATGACCGCTTCGATGACGTTACAAAATACTGCGGTAATTAGGAAACAGCAATAGCGCCGGTTTTTAATACCACGGTATATCGCCTAACCCTAGTCCGGATGCAATGAGTTCACTACACGCATCGGATCCGGACTGAAAACTCGCTTGTGTGAAAGAGCTTTTAGCTTCATGCACGGTCGTGTTCACATTTTGGTCTGCAAAATACAGATATCTTCCGTGTGCGTATTCCGGATTTTTTTTTATCACTCCCATCAATATTCTCATCTGCAATACGGACAAGAATAGGACATTTTCGATAATTTACGAAACGGCCACATGGATCCACAAAAACTACAGATGTGTGCATGGCCCCATATAAATGAATGGGTCAGTGTGTCGTCCGCAAAGAATGTGGCTAGAATACATTAAAAATATGGTTGTATGCATGAGGCCTTACACTTGCCCCTTGTCCTGGCACTGTAATTTCGCATTCAGTATATACACTGGCATGCAAAGGTTTGGGCACCCCTGGTCACAATTACTGTTACTGTGAACAGTTAAGCAAGTGGAAGATTAAATAATCTCCAAAAGGAAAAAAGTTACAGACGACACATTCCCTTTGTATTTTAAGCAAAAATAATTTCTTATTTTCATCTTTTAGATGTTGAAAATAACAAAAAAAGGGGGCAGAGCCTAACTGCTCAGCAAGACGGACACACGTGTGTGTGAGCTCCTCTCTACATAAGGCCTCATTGCACACGGCCGTTGGGCGGCCCGCAAACGGCGGATCGGCAATCCACGGCCGCCGGCCGTGTGCACCCCGCATCACTGATTCTGACCCATTCACTTGAATGGGTCTGCAATTCCGGAGGTGCTGAACGGAGTCACGGTACGGAAAACCGGAAGCACTACGGAGTGCTTCCGTGGAGTTTCTTTCCGTGGTTCCGCACCGCAAAAATATATGACATGTCACACATGTCAAGTTGAATGGGTCCGGCCCGCTGCACAGATGTTGCCCGTGCATTGGGGACTGCAATTGCGGTCCCCAATGCAAGGAACGGCCGCACAACGGCCGTTTGCATGAGGCCTTATCCTGTAGCCCAGTCTATTTTTCACCTTCCCTGACCACACCATGGTCAAAATTGGCAAAGACAAAGCCAAAGATAAAGCGAACCAGATGAAGCATGATCGAGGTCCCTCAGACATTGAAAAATACCTCCACAAAAAAGCCACGGCGCTCCTGGCTGGGACCAACAATATGGCGCCGGAAGAACATGCTGAGGCGCTTACAGGCTTTGATGCTGACAACTCCCTGGAGGCCAGTCCAGCTACACTCTCCAATAACCCAGCTCCAGTCTCCCGCCAATTACTACAGCAAGCCTTAACTCAGCACTTGCCCCAGTTATGCAGGAGCTGTCTGAAATTAAGAGTGACATAAAACATATTGGGCAGAGTGGAGGCCCTTGAGAATAATCAGGCCGCCATGCTCTCTTACAATCAAGCACTTGGAGACAACTGCATGGCTCAGATGGACTCTATTAATGTGGCCTTCGCCCTGATCGAGAATCAAGAGAATCGTAGCAGGCATAAAAATATTCGGATATGCGGCGCCCCAGAGGCCATATCTCACGAGAGCTTACCTGCTGCAGCTGGCGCCATCTTTGCTGACCTCCTAGGAGAGGAGCGGGCCTCGGAGATCTCAGTTGAGCGTATTCATAGGTCCCTAAGGCGAAGCCCAAGGAGGGTGAGCCGCCGAGGGATGTGGTTTGTGGACTTTTAAATTATCTAGACACTGCAGTGCTCCTCAAAGCTGCCAGGGAGAAGAAGGAGGTACGCTTTGAAGGTGAAAAAAAATCCTCCTTTCCAGGACTTGGCGCCATTAACACAAGAAATGGCGTGCGCTGCGCCCCTTGACGGACCACCTTAAATCCAGTCAGATTGCTTTCAAATGGCTGTTTCCCTTTGGACAAGCCTAATGCAATTTTCTGTTGCCTTCAATAGTGCCACTTTTAAGTAGTCCCATTTCTCCTGGACTCCAATGAAACTGTTCCAGCCTGATAGGGACTCGTATACCACTAATCTAATTTTAGAAAAGTCTGTTTTTCTAAAATCTAAAACTTTTGTTTTTGTGTGGTGTGACTCAGTCACTGTACTTATAGTAAACCACACTGACTGGTGATCACTAGATCCCAAGCTTTCCCCTACAGTAATATCAGATACCAAATTCCCATTTGTGAATACTAAATCTAAAATGGCCTCCTTCCGGGTTGGCTCCTCCACTACTTGCTGTAGAGATAATCCCAGTAGGGAATTTAGAATATCTGTACTCCTGGCAGAACTAGCTATGCAAACCATCTTTCTTGTACAGTTCTTTTCCATTCCAACAAGAGCTAACATGAGACACAAAGCCAAACCCTTGGTTCAGACACCATTCACCAAGCCATACACTGAATTCCTTAATGCGCATCTTCCTGTCCTACTGAAGGTTATGCACAGGCAAAACTGCAGAGAATGAAACAGTTGATGCAACCTCCCGTATATCCTTTTCAAGTGTGTGAAAAACTTCTTTCACCTTTGAAACCTCATTGCAAGCCAGATCGTTTGTCCCAAGATGGAGAATAACATCCACTTCCCTTTCCTGCTTTGCTTGCCTAACAATATTAAGGATCCGTCGTCTATCCCTGCTAGCGGTAGCACCAGGGAGACATCTCACAACACCATTCTCCTCAAACTTCACACCTCTTATGATGGAATCGCCCACCAACAGCTGCTTACTATCAATCCTCACCTTCTCCTTTTTGTCTTTGGCTGCAGTCTTACATACTTTAGGCATGGGAGATGATTGTTTCTCACCCACTGTGCTTGAGCCATCCTCCATGTTGCTCTTGCACTCTGAAAGTGCTGAAAATGAATTATGGAGAGCCACAGACTGTGGGACATGCCTTCTATCCATAACTCTCAGTCTACCAGAACCTACAGTAACCCATCTTCCATTTCTAGGGGGCCTCTGTGGCAGTGGCAGTGGCATTGCAATGTTCTCAGCCTGAGTTTGTTTAGTGGTTAATTTAAAAATCTTATATTTCAAAAAGGTAATTTCCTGCTGCATTATGGAGAGCTGTCTACAGATCAGACAGTATCCAAACCTCTGAAGAGTGGAACCTGAAATAAAAGCACAACGATTCCTGCACAGAACCAGGTCTGCCATTGTAAAGAGGGGAAAGATTTTAAACAAACAAATCTTACTTGTTTAGATTGTATCCACCTCCAGATTACCTCCTGAGTATCTCCTGAATATCTCCAATGCTCTTGTAGATCAGCTCTTGGTAAAGCAGTCTTGGAAAAGCAGCAAGCTACATCAGAGGGAATGCCATGTAGTTTCACGACGTTGTCGACAAACACCTGTGCAAGAGTTTTAGCATTGGGTAGACTAGGTAATGCAATAAAGTGTACTATTTTACTAAAACGATCAACAACCACCAGAATCGCATTTTTTCCCAGAAGAATTCGGTAAATCTGTGACAAAAATCCATGGACAAATAGGTCCAAGGTCTGGACGGGATGGGCAATGGAAGAAGAAATCCTGAAGGGCGAGTATGTGTCACCTTAGCACGTGCACAGGTACCACAGGTTGACACATAGTCCTCAACACACTTACGCAACCCCGGCCACCAGAATCTGTAAGAGAGATGAGATCGACAGTCGATCTTCTCCCAGGGTGCCCAGCAAGCACTGTACAGTGATGTTCCTCGAACACCTTGTGACGTAATTCGGAGGGAACAAACAATTTCCCCGGAGGACAAGAGTCCGAAACATCCTCCTGTGCCTCCAACACCTTGGCCTGGAGATCAGGATAAAGAGTGGATATGACTACCCCTTAAGATACAATGGGACTAGGGTCATTAGACTCACCCGCCCCGCCCTGCCCCCCCCCCCCCCCCCCAGGAAAGCTACGCTACAAAGCATCCGCCTTGACGTTCTTAACCCCAGGGCGGTAAGTGACTAAGTTAAATCTGGTGAAAAAAAATGACCATCTGGCCTGCCTTGGGTTCAGTCGCTTAGCCAACTCCAGGTAGGCCAGATTCTTGTGATCCGTAATAGGATGAATTGCTCCTTCCAACCAATGCCGCCATTCCTCGAACGCCAACTTAAAGAGGACCTTTCATCAGTTTTGACATAGACTAATTTATGGTATTACCTTGTAGGGCGGCCCCCACTGATGCCACAGGTGTATATATTTTTTTCAAACCCACCCCCCGTTCGTCCGCTGTGGCCCTCCGATGATTTGGAGCGCTGTATTATAATGAGCATTAAACTCGCAACGGGAAGGAGACGCAGTCTTCTGCTGTGGGAGTCTCCTTTTCCCTGGCTGTGAGCGCGATCTAATCAGAGTGGACCGCTCACAGCCAGGGAGAAGGAATCTAGGGGGCCACAGCATATGAATGGGGGGGGGGGGTTGATTTGAAAAAAATTCAAATACATCCATGTCTTCAGTGGGGCCGCCCGACGAGGTAATACCATAATTAGCCTATGTCAAAACTGATGAAACGTCCTGTTTAATGACCAGCAATTCCCATTCCCCACATCATAATTTCTTTCAGCAGTCGAGAGTTTGTTTTTTTTTTGTCGAGAAAAATGCACATGGGCGCCATTTACTGGGTGAAGGACCCTGCGATAAGATTGCCCCTACCCCTACCTCGGACGTGTCAACCTCAACAATAAATGGCTAAAATACGTCCGGTTGCACCAGAATAGGGGCCGAAGCGAAACATTCTTTCACAGCAGAAAAGGCCTGTAATGCCACATCAGACCAGATAGAAATATCAGCACCCTTCCTAGTCATGTCTGTTAACCCCTTAAGGACCTAGGACGTACCGGTACGCCCTATTTCCCGAGTCCTTAAGGACCCAGGACGTACCGGTACGTCCTGACTTAAAATCTGTATTCCGGCGCCCCAGGGGTTAATTGGAACGGGATTTCGGCTGAAATCATTCAGCCGGCATCCCGTAACAATGCAGGGGGGGGTCATTTGACCCCCCCGTATCGGCGATCGCAGCAAACCGCAGGTCAATTCAGACCTGCGGTTTGCTGCGCTTTTTGCAGTTTCTGATCGCCGCGGTCCCTGACCGCGGGGATCAGAAACTTTAGAGTGGCTAAAATCATTATTTTTCACCCCCCCCTGCACCCCTGCACGATTTTATGCCGGAGGGTGGTGCGGGGGGGGTGTCGCAGGCGGTGGGGGCGTTGCGGGAGGCGGGCGGTGCGGCAGGCGGGATCGCGATCCCCCGCCCGCCTCCCCATGAACGATCGTTGGCTTCTAGTGGGTATACCAGGGTGCCAGCACATTGCTGGCACCCTGGTATAAACGGCTGACATCTGTGAAGATGTCAGCCGTTTAACCCTTTCCATACCGCGGTCCGTACGGACCGCTGTATGGAAAAAGTTAACTGTCATCGGTCAGGGAGCTCCCTCCCTCTCCATCGGGGGGCTGCTGTGGCTTTGCAGCCCCCCGATGGAGAGGGAGAGAGCCCCCAGAGAGCCCCCCCTCAGCCCCGTCCTTACCCTTCCCCGTCTGCGAAGTTCTGAGCAGACGGGGAGGGTTCCCATGGCAACAGGACGCCTGCTCAGGCGTCCTGCTGTCCATGGTGCTGAACAGATCTATGCTAAAAGCACAGATCTGTTCAGTGTAAGTAAAATATAGTACAGAACAATATATATTGTTCTGTACTGTATTATACAGACACCAGACCCACTGGATCTTCAAGAACCAAGTGGGTCTGGGTCACAAAAATGTAAAAAAAAGTGAAAAAAGTTAAGATAAAAAAAAAAACCATTTATCACTGAATAAAAATTAAAAAAATAAAATAAACTACACATATTAGGTATCGCCGCGTCCGTAACGACCTGATCTATAAAATGGTCATGTTACTTTCCCCGCACGGTGAACGCCATAAAAATAAAAAAATAAAAACTATGAGAAAATTGAAATTTTGCCCACCTTACTTCCCAAAAAAGGTAATAAAAGTGATCAAAAAAGTCGCATGTACGCCAAAATAGTACCAATCAAACCGTCATCTCATCCCGCAAAAAATGAGACCCTACTCAAGATAATCGCCCAAAAGCTGAAAAAACTATGGCTCTTAGACTATGGAAACACTAAAACATGATTTTTTTTTTTCAAAAATGAACTCATTCTGTAAAACTTACATAAATAAAAAAAAAGTATACATATTAGGTATCGCCGCGTCCGTATCGACCGGCTCTATAAAAATATCACATGACCTAACCCCTCAGATGACCACCGTAAAAAAATAAAAATAAAAACAGTGTAAAAAAAGCCATTTTTTGCCATCTTACGTCACAAAAAGTGTAATAGCAAGCGATCAAAAAATCATATGCACCCCAAAATAGTGCCAATCAAACCGTCATCTCATCCCGCAAAAAATGAGACCCTACTCAAGATAATTGCCCAAAAACTGAAAAAACTATGGCTCTTAGAATATGGAGACACTAAAACATTTTTTTGGTTTTAAAAATGAAGTTAATGTATAAAACTTACATAAATAAAAAAAAATGTATACATATTAGGTATCGCCGCGTCCGCGACAACCTGCTCTATAAAAATACCACATAATCTAACCTGTCAGATGAATGTTGTAAATAACAAAAAAAAAAAACGTGCCAAAAAAGCTATTTCTTGTTACCTTGCTGCACAAAAAGTGTAATATAGAGCAACCAAAAATCATATGTACCCTAAACTAGTACCAACAAAACTGCCACCCTATCCCGTAGTTTCTAAAATGGGGTCACTTTTTTGGAGTTTCTACTCTAGGGGTGCATCAGGGGGGCTTCAAATGGGACATGGTGTAAAAAAAAAACAGTCCAGCAAAACCTTCCTTCCAAAAATCGTATGGCATTCCTTTCCTTCTGCGCCCTGCCGTGTGCCCGTACAGCGGTTTACGACCACATATGGGGTGTTTCTGTAAACTACAGAATTAGGGCCATAAATATTGAGTTTTGTTTGGCTGTTAACCCTTGCTTTGTAACTGGAAAAAAAATATTAAAATGGAAAATCTGCCAAAAATGTGAAATTTTGAAATTGTGTCTCTATTTTCCATTAAATCTTGTGCAACACCTAAAGGGTTAACAAAGTTTGTAAAATCAGTTTTGAATAGCTTGAGGGGTGTAGTTTCTTAGATGGGGTCACTTTTATGGAGTTTCTACTCTAGGGGTGCATCAGGGGGGCTTCAAATGGGACATGGTGTCAAAAAACCAGTCCAGCAAAATCTGGCTTCCAAAAACCAAACCGCGCACCTTTCACTCTACGCCCTACTGTGTGCCCGTACAGTAGTTTACGGCCACATATGGGGTGTTTCTGTAAACGGCAGAGTCAGGGCAATAAAGATACAATCTTGTTTGGCTGTTAACCCTTGCTTTGTTAGTGGAAAAAATGGGTTAAAATTGAAAATTAGGCAAAAAAATGAAATTCTCAAATTTCATCCCCATTTGCCAATAACTCTTGTGCAACACCTAAAGGGTTAACGACGTATGTAAAATCAGTTTTGAATACCTTGAGGGGTGTAGTTTCTTAGATGGGGTCACTTTTAGGGAGTTTCTCCTCTTGGGGTGCATCAGGGGGCTTCAAATGGGACATGGTGTCAAAAAACCAGTCCATAAAAATCAGCCTTCCAAAAACCATATGGTGCACCTTTCACTCTACGCCCCGCTGTGTGGCCGTACAGTAGTTTACGGCCACATATTGGGTGTTTCTGTAAACGGCAGAGTCAGGGCAATAAAGATACAGTCTTGTTTGGCTGTTAACCCTTGGTTTGTTAGTGGAAAAAATGGGTTAAAATGAAAAATTTGACAAAAATATGAAATTCTCAAATTTCCTCCCCATTTGCCAATAACTCTTGTGCAACACCTAAAGGGTTAACAATGTATGCAAAATCAGTTTTGAATACCTTGAGGGGTGTAGTTTCTTAGATGGGGTCATTTTTGGGTGGTTTCTATTATGTAAGCCTCGCAAAGTGACTTCAGACCTGAACTGGTCGCTAAAAATTGAGTTTTTGTACATTTCTGAAAAATTTCAAGATTTGCTTCTAAACTTCTAAGCCTTATAACATCCCCAAAAAATAAAATATCATTCCCAAAACAATTCAAACATGAAGTAGACATATGGGGAATGTAAAGTCATCACAATTTTTTGGGGTATTACTATGTATTACAGAAGTAGAGAAACTGAAACTTTGAAATTTGCTAATTTTTTTCAAATTTTTGGTAAATTAGGTATTTTTTGTGCAAAAAAAATAATTTTTTTGACTTCATTTTACCAGTGTCATGAAGTACAATATGTGACGAAAAAACAATCTCAGAATGGCCTGGATAAGTCAAAGCGTTTTAAAGTTATGAGCACTTAAAGTGACACTGGTCAGATTTGCAAAAAATGGCCTGGTCCTTAAGGTGAAAATGAGCCCGGTCCTTAAGGGGTTAAAGGTTTAACCACCGCTGAATAGTTCAAGATAAATTTACGGTAGTAGTTGGTAAACCTCAAAAACGCATATGCGCCTTCAGATTTTCGGGTCGATCCCAGTCCAACACGGCATGGAGCTTCTCAGGATCCATACGAAAACCTGAGGATGAGAGCAGGTAACCCAGAAATTGCATTTCCTGTACAGCAAATACACACTTTTCCATCTTAGCATACAACTTATTCTCTCTTAGGATCTGAAACACCTGTCGCATATGATCCTGATGAGTCTCCATATTAGGCGAATAAATTAGAATGTCATCAATGTATACAACTACAAACCTCCCCACCAGAGGATGAAAGATGTCATTGACAAAGTGTTAAAAAACGTCAGGAGCATTGGTTAACCCAAAAGGCATGACCAGGTTTTCAAAATGACACTCAGAGGTATTAAATGCGGTCTTCCACTCATCCCCCTCCTTGATCCTCACCAAATTATGTACCCCCCTCAGATCCAATTTAGAGAATCCCTTGGCACCGACAATCTGACTAAACAAATCCGGAATCAAAGGAAGGGGGTAAGGATCACGGACAGTAATATGATTGAGCTCCCGGAAGTCCAGACATGGCCTCAGGGTACCATCCTTTTTTTGTTTACACCTTGATGCTGCAAGTACAGACAAATATTCACAAAATGTCCCTTCTTGCCACAACAAAAGCAGACTCCTTTCACATGACCCAAGCTTTTGCCAGTAGTTCCAGGAGTAGCTCCTCCTAACTGCATAGGCACATCACAAGACGCAACCACCAGTGTCTCTCCACCATAAGTGTCAAAGGTAGCAGTACCCTTGTTGGACAGTACATCCTGAAGGTGAGGACCCCTAGATCTCTCCCTCAGGCATCTATCAAGACGTACAGCAAGGGACATGCTTCCAATGACTCAGAATTTTCATGAAAAGCCAACGCGTCCTGCAGTCTCTCAGAGAGACCCTGACAGAATTGGCTACAGAGAGCAGGATCATTCCACTCTGTATCGGTAGCCCATCTCCTAAATTCAGAGCAATAGGTCTCCGCAGAACATTCTTCCTGCCGCAAACCCTGTAACTTGGTCTCGGTCTGAGAAATCCGATCTGGGTCATCATATATTCATCGTAGAATTCATCTACCGACTGGAGGGTCGGTGATCCGGTCGGCAGAGAAAAAGCCCAAGATTGGGCGTCCTCTTTAAGCAACAAAATAATCATACCCACACGTTGACACTCATCCCCAGAAGAGTATGGACGCAGCCTAAAGTATAATTTACATGACTCCCTGAACCAGATAAAATTGTCACTTCCCCCGGAAAGCCTGTCAGGGAGAGGCACCTTCGGTTCAGGGCAGGCCTGGGACCCACCACTGGAACCAGCAGTCTGTGGACTCTGAATCTGCAAGACCGTCGCGCGGAGGTCTTCTACTTCCAAAGTCAGATTCTGCAGCTGTTCGACCAGTGCAGACATAGTATCCAAAACTGCACAGATCAAAACAAAAAATGGCGGTATAGGGGCTCTGGATAATTTCACGGATTTAGTAGGGGAGGCCTAGTAAACAACCGGGGGGGGGGGGGGGGGGAGGGGATACAAAACACAACAAGCAGAACACTTAAACTTCTGAGAATGATGGATGAACAAAACTTCAACAAGAACCACACTCCAGCTCTACCAAAACCAAATGAAGCTATCCAAAGCAAGGAGTGATGGGTAAAGTCGTACTAAATAGGGAGAGGTAAAGGTCACATGATCCACACCTGAACAGGAGGTGTGGACATACCAGCAACACACAAAGTGAAACCAAAAGAGGCTGTCAGATCACTCATGTGCAGTCAGTCTATCAGACCTTAAAACACCTGTCACAGGTGTGACACCGCCACGCTGCTCCGCTGTGTACTGATGCGTATTCTGACACTAGGGCTGGGTTCACATCCTATTTTTGCCATCCATTTAACCACCTCCCGTCCGCCCATAGGATATAAACGTCCGGGAGGTGGATCTCTATTTCTGAATGGACGTTCCAGAACGTCCGTTCAGAAACTGCAGCTGCACGCTAATCGTGCAGCTGCTGATCGGGTTGCCCACTGTCAGTGACAGCAGGGCAACCCAGAGAGAAGGCAGAGAGTGCCCAGGTGTCCCTGCCTTCTAGATCACTGTATACACAGCGCTCACCGAGCGCTGTGTATGCAGAGCAGGAAGCGCTATGCGCTTCCTGTTCCGGCCCGGCAGTCATGTGATCGCCGGGACCGGAGAGTGCAGGAGCTGTGTGAGGTCTTTCAGAGACCTCGATCAGCCCTGCACTGAGGCTGTACAGCGCTGAATTATGCTGTACAGCCTCTCTGGGGGGTGTATTTCTCCTGTAACTGGGGCTACTATGTCAGCCCCAGTTACAGGAGAAATCAACAGTGAAAAAAAATAAAGAAAAAGTGAAGTAAATGTCCCCCAGAAGTCTTGTATGACCTTATGGGGGACGAAAAGTGTAAAATAAAAAATAAAAAAGGGTTGAAAAAATAAAATAAAAAAAAGGTTTCACATGTAAAAAAAAAAAAAAAAAAGTCCCCAAGTAAGGCCCCTTTCTCACGGGCGAGTATTCCACGCGGATGCGATGCGTAAGGTGAACGCATTGCACCCGCACTGAATACCGACCCATTCATTACTATGGGGCTGTTCACATGAGCGGTGATTTTCACGCATCACTTGTGCGTTGCGTGAAAATCGCAGCATGCTCTATATTCTGCGTTTTTCACGCAACGCAGGCCCCATAGAAGTGAATGGGGTTGCGTGAAAATCGCAAGCATCCGCAAGCAACTGCGGATGCAGTGCGATTTTCACGCATGGTTGCTAGGTGACAGTCTATTCACTGTATTATTTTCCCTTATAACATGGTTAGAAAGGGAAAATAATAGCATTCTGAATACAGAATGCTTAGTAGGTGATCAATTGAGGGTTAAAAAAAAAATAATTAACTCACCTTCTCCTCTTGTTCGCGTAGTTCCCGGTCTCTTCTTTACTTCTTAAAAGATGAACTATCGGCTAGGACCTGTGGTGACGTCAGATCACATGCTCCAATCACATGGTCCATCACCACAGTGATGGACCATGTGATTGGAGCATGTGATCTGACGTCACCAAAGGTCCTTTAGCCCACAGCTCATCATTAAAGAAGTAAAGAAGAGACCGGTAACTACGCGATCAAGAGGAGAAGGTGAGTTAATTATTTTTATTTTTTTTTTAACCCTCAATTGATCACCTACTAAGCATTCTGTATTCAGAATGCTATTATTTTCCCTTCTAACCATGTTATAAGGGAAAATAATAACATCTACACAACACCTAACCCAAGCCCGAACTTCTGTGAAGTTCGGGTTTGGGTACCAAACATGCGTGATTTTTCTCACGCGAGTGCAAAACGCATTACAATGTTTTGCACTCGCGCGGAAAAATCGCGGGTGTTCCCGCAACGCACCCGCACATTTTCCCGCAACGCCCGTGTGAAAGAGGCCTAAGGAATAAAAAAAAAAAAAAAAGTTAAAAATAGAAAAAATAAAATAAAATAGACATATTTGGTATTGCCGCGTCCGTAAAAACCAGCTCTATAAAAATATCACATGAGCTAACCCCTCAGATGAACACCGTAAAAAAATAAAATAAAAAAAAAACTGTGTCAAAACAAGCAATTTTTGTCACCTTGCATCACAAAAGGTGCAACACCAAGTGATCAAAAACGCGTATGTCCCACTAAATGGTACCAATAAAACAGTCACCTCATCCCGCAAAAAATGAGCCCCTACATAAGAAAATCTCTCAAAAAATAAAAATAAATACAGCTCTCAGAACATGGACACATTAAAACATTATTTTTTTGTTTCAAAAATGCTATTATTGTGTAAAACTTTAATAAATGAGAAAAAGTATACATATTAGGTATCGCCACGTCCGTAACAATCTGCTCTATAAAAATGTCACTTGACTGAACCCCTCAGGTGAACGCTGTAAAAATAAATAAATAGAAACTGTTGCCCCATAAAGTGTTATAATGAATGATCAAAAAATCATATGTACCCAAAAATAGTAGCAATTAAACTGGCACCTTATCCCCTAGTTTCCAAAATGGGATCACTTCTTGGGAGTTTCTACTGTAAGGGTGCATGAGGGGGCTTCAAATGGGACATGGCATCTAAAAACCATGTGGAGTTCCTTTTCTTCTGTGCCCTGCCGTGTGCCCATACAGCAGTTTATGACCACATGTGGGGTGTTTCTGTAAACCGCAGAATCTGGGTAATAAATATTGAGTTTTGTTTGGCTGTTAACCATCGATGTGTTAAAGAAAAAATCTGATCAAAATGGAAAATCTGCCCAAAAAGTGAAATTTAAAAATTTGATCTCCATTTTCCTTTAGTTCTTGGGCGGCTACTTGCTGGTAGCAGCCGCATCCTCCTATCATAATGACGCCCCCTCCGCATGTTGATTGACAGGGCCAGCGAACGGGATCTTTCTCTGCTGGCCCTGTTTGCATTCAAAATCTGGCGCCTGCGCCGTACCTGTCTTCAGTTGGCGCAGGCGCACTGAGAGGAGGACGCTCGCTCGGCCGCTCCATTCTCAATGCGCCTGCGCCGGGTGTAGTAGATGTGATGTCATCGGCGCAGGCGCATTGAGGATGGAGTGGCCGAGCGAGCGTCCGCCTCTCAGTGCGCCTGCGCCGATTGAATACCGTTACGGTGCAGGCGCGAGATCTTGATAGCAGACAGGGCCAGCCAGAGAAAGATCCTGTTCGCTGGCCCTGTCAATCAACATGTGGAGGGGTGTCATTATGATAGGAGGATGCGGCTGCTACCAGCAAGTAGCGGCCCTACTTGCTGGTAGACAGGTAATTTACATATTATAAAAGTACGTTTTTAGCAGAATCTACTGAACCAAAATGATTAATCACATTATGTATGGATAAATCGCAGTATAGGGATTATAAGTACACAAAAAAAAAAACTGTTTAGTGGGGTGACAGAAGCCCTTTAATGCATACCAAAAACGTATGCGTTAACAGATGCCTCAGACTGATTCCGTACAATGGTGTCCGTTCACAATACAGTTCCATTGTAGAAAAAAAAATTGCGTTAACGTATGCATTTTTTTAAATGGACTCTGCAGGATACAAAAACGTGGAGTGCTGTACATTTGTATACATCAAACCGATAGGAAATAAAAATTGTCTAGGCTCCAGCAGGGCACATTTTTAAGAGTTTCCCTTTAAGATGCATAAAAATGGCCCCCGATTAAAATACTTATTTTTTGTGGGAATTTTTGCCAATTATCTGGTATGTCACTGTCCATGTTGTGAGACTATTTGTGTACTTCTAGTAAGTGTTTGCTGGCTGCAAAAATGACCTGAAGGTTTTTCAGGTTCACCTGCCATTAAAGTGAATGGGGCCCACCGCGAACGCCCAATGTTCGTCTATCACTATCAGTAACGGAAGCATTTTTGCTGAACCCTGCCGGATCCAGCAAAAATGCTACTGTAAAAGTAAGGAGGCCACAGTGCTCACCAGAGAGCCACAGCTGATTGGTGGTGCTACTGGGAGTTGGACCCCCACCGATCAGATATTAATGATCTATCCTGAGGATAGGCCATCAATTTCAAAATCCTGGAGAACCCCTTTAACTGGACATAAGGTATGTGAACAGATAAATGCTTCCTCCATGTGTGATGGCCTGTACAGGACTATAGTTATGATTACTGAAGGGAAGGCTCTGGAAAGACTGTGGCTGGCACCAGCTCCAGGCAAACTTGGGCAAAAACACGCTGGGCTTTGGGGGCGGATCATAATCTAAGTAAATACTCTCACCACTGTGACTTTGTTGTCCTACATACATCTTCCCTGGGCTAACGTGGCAATTCCAGATGCGATTTGAGTCACATGGTGGTCCTGTGCTAACCCTGTGTTCACATCTGCGTTGTGAAATATGGCAGGCTGTTCCTCTGCCAGATTTCACAAAGCAGAGGTTAATGTAGCCTAAGGGTACTTTCACACTTGCGTTGTTTGATTCCGGCAGGCAGTTCCGTTGCCTGAACTGCCTGCCTCATCAGGCAAACTGTATGCAAATGCATGTCATTTTTTCTGACTGATCAGGCATTTTTCAGACTGATCAGTATCCTGATCAGTCTGAAAAATGCCTGATCAGTCCGAAATATGCATTGCAATACCGGATACGTTTTTCCGGTGTCATCAGGCAAAACGGATCCGGTATTTATTTTTTTCTCATTTTTAAAGGTCTGCGCATGCGCAGACCGGAAGGACGGATCCGGCACTAATACATTCCTATGGAAAAAAAATGCAGGATCCGGCATTCAGGCAAGTCTTCAGTCTTTTTCGCCGGAGATAAAACCGTAGCATGCTACAGTTTTCTCTTTTGAAAACCTACAAAAGAACACTGAAAGCTGATAAACTATAAAAATATTGTTTTATTTGGGTACATGATTAAAAGCATACATAGAGATAACAGACAAATGCACAAAGTGCAGCACAATCCTGGGAGAGTTAGTAGAGTACAAAAAGGGTAAAAAGACAGAAGTGACCCGAGTATGGATATATCTAAATCAGGCAAAGTTACCATGTAAAATATATGTTAAGTTAGTGACCACCCATACGTGTTTTTACTGACGTAAACAAAGGGGGTTTTAGCTAAACGGCTGGCTTTAATCAATCATTACATGTACTTAAAATGGTGTATTAAAAACTATAACTTGTCCTGCAAAAAATAAGACCTCCTACAAGTACATTTATGAAAAAACAAAAAAGTTCTAGCTCTTGAAATGCAATTTTTTTTAAAATGTGCTTGGTCACTAAGGGGTTAAAGGGATACCCACTATTGATAAGAGTACATGTGATCTCGTCAAATATAAAGTGCAAGTGCAAGCTTATATATATATAAGCAAAGGAGAGGAGAAGTAACCCTTTAATGTGGGTCCCTAAATACATATATATATATATATACCTATTCAAGTAATCTAAGCGGGTAAATAAAGTGCATGTGCAAATCACGTAACAATTTACAAGAGAAAACACATGATGAGTGTTCGATCAAAAAACACAAGACAACCGCAGAAGTTTAACAGGTAAGCAGGTGAACAGGAATGAGGTCACATACCGTATGTAAAATGATGGTAAGTCCTCAGGAAGACTGCACACCCCGATGCGCGTTTCGATTTGAAACCTTCCTCTGGGGGTACCGTTTTCTCTTTTGCCTGATTAGTCGAAATGACTGAACTGAAGACATCCTGAACGGATTACTCTCCATTCAGAATGCATAGGGATAAAACTGATCAGTTCTTTTCCGGTATTGAGCCCCTAGGACGGAACGATATGCCGGAAAAGAAAAACGCTAATGTGAAGCTAACCTAAGTCATATCAGTCGTGAATATGTTGTGCAATAGTGAAGCCTTGCATTTTATAAATAGGAAGGGGGTCTGTAACGGTGGGTTCCACCATGGTAGACCCACTGCATCCATGTGGATGGCCTTTTACTATAATGGCTGCCATGTAATGCTACATTTCCCCTGCAGTGGCTGGTGTGTACCGCCATACAGTGTCTGCGTACATGGACCCTAAGATTGCTAGCAGCACAATTTTTCCTGTCCAAATAATGGCCACCAGTGCAACCCAAAGAACATCGTTATAAGTCAACGAGATTCGTCAGGTATCTACCGTTTTTTGGATTCTATTTATAATAGGGACCACAACGCAAATGTGAACAGAACCCTAGGGTTTGTTCTGCAGTCACAGTTTTTGCTGCAAACTTCTCAAACTGCAGGAACAATGCTTCGGTTTTGCCCCGATTTTCAGAAAATCGCAGGAAAAAGTGACTTTTTTTGCTGTATAACTTTTTAACTCTTGAGCTATAGTTACAGAGGAATACTGCGCGTGGCAGGCAGCTGTCACTTCACAATTTTTGGGCACACATGCCAACTCTCCTAGAACATCGGTAAGGCTCCTGGAAGAGCTGGTAAATCTCCAGGGCTGCATTCTCCTGGGAAGGCGCGCCTTTAGACGCAGCCCGATACTTGCTGTGAAGTGGCGCGACTTGTAACAAGAAGTGGAGAACCTTCTTGGAATGGGGTAGGACCTTAGGAAAAGGTGTGTGTTCATGCCCTGAAAAATATGGGCAGCGCCGCTCTTCTTCTGCAGGCCAGCGGCAAAGAGTATGGTAATTGCACGATTTGGTGCCGAAGCGCCGCTGCAAACCCTATCCTTAGGCCTAATGCACACGACCGTGCCGTTTTTTGCGCTCCGCAAAAAACGGAAGCCGCCCGTGTTTTGCGGAACGGGCGGCCCATTGTAGAAATGCCTATTCTTGTCCGCAAAACGGACAAGAATAGGACATGCTATATTTTTTTTGCAGGGCCACGGAACGGTGCAACGGATGTGGACAGCACAAAAAATGCGGCTCGGATGATGACCACAAAAACGGTCGTGTGCATGAGGCCTTAGGGTGTGGATGTACCCTAAGGATACGTTCACGCAACGGATTTTTGGCACGGATTCTGCAGTGAAAACCGCTGCAAACCTGCACTGAACCCACCTCCCATTGTGTTTAATGGGAGGCTGTGCTGCATTTTATGCAGCCGAGGATTTTTCACATGTCGTTTTCCAGACAGCACCGAGAATGGACATGTACAGTTACCGGGCAGACACCTCGAAACACCGCAGCGGGAACCGGCTCCAGTCAATGGACTTAAACCGAGAGGAGGACCGGACCATTCAAAATGAAAGCCCACCGCAGAAAATACAGCGCTTTCCGTCGTTGGGCTACACGGCGGTCCGAATCCGTCGCGAGAGCATACTCTAGGGAGGATCATTTACTAGCGTCTTTATGCCATTTTATCGCGTAAACAAAGTCGCAAGAATATTTTATCGCATGGGCGTTTTTATGTTGCTCTCGCCACTTGGGAACATTGGCCTCAGCAAATTTACTTAACATGCGTTAGGAACAGGCACACAGACTGCTGGAGGATGCGCCAAATTTATGAAAAGGTCATAAATTACGCGCATTCCCCGGCAGCATAGGGGAGAATCAAAGGCTGGCGTAAAATGGCAGTCATTGTAAATGAGTCCTTAGGACTGAATTCACACTGGAGTGTTGTATTCTGCAGTGCGAATTCAGCAAACGCTTCCATAGGACGCCATTGACCTGACAGCCATAGTCTGGCTGGCATACGTTTTTTTTTCCCCAGGCGTTTGGATAGCACAGTCTGTAGCGCTATTCCATAATGGAGTCGTCCAGCAAAAAAATACGTTTTTATTTAACATGGGAGCCATATGTCATTGTATGTATAGCGCCATTTTATATCAGTATCACAATATAAACCAACGAGTGACATAAACATTAATAACACATGGCTCCATCTTCAGACTCCTGGGGCCCTTCATATAGGAAATAACTGTAAAATGGCTACTTTATTACATATGTCATATACATGTGTCCATTTGTTATGCTGTACTTCCGTCATTACCTGCACCGGGCACCGTGGCCCAGGCCTCTGGAGCTAGCAGCCACTCCTCCGGAACACTGGGGACCCTCAGCCCGCCCGCGCCGCCCATAAATCCGGATGCAGCAATTACGCCAGGCCGGGGATTATGAGGTGAATGGAGGCGGGGAATCCTGCACGGTGGGAGGACGGTGCGGTGACGTGCGGCTGACGGTCCGTCTACAGCGAGCGTGTGCTGAGCCTGTCATACACAAACCCGATGACACTGCCAGCATCGGCCATTTTGTTGCCAGGCTTTATGGTTGTACTTAGTCATATCATGTGTAGAGGGTGGCAGCCATTACTGCTCCTCATGGCCGCTAGTCAGAATGTATCCCCTGCTGTGCAGGACACAGTGACAATCGTTGTGGGAGCTGTAATGGCGGATGCTAGGGTTGTCACCCAACTTTCCCAGGCACAGAAACCTGCTACTCCTATGTGACAGTTTCCTAACAATTTTCTGAGCAGTGGCATAAATGGTGGCACAAGGAAGAGAAGACAGTATATGCCTAGTAATAGCTGCCAAATGTATCACCATTACTCTGCTCCATTATGTTTTTGACTGGTGATGTGAGGACATGCAGTGCTGTACAGACACCACAGAGGACACACCCTATTTTATCAGTCAAATGTGCCCAGTGCTGCTGGCATCCATCATAGGACGGTTCCATCTCTGTGTCATGGTTTTTATTGATAACGGAAACCACATTGTAGATGTAAATTGAGCCTAATATGGTGCTGGGGCTCCATCCAAAGAGCAGCCATTTTGTCAGTGGAGTCCCTACCTTAAACCCCCTTAAAGGGCTTCTGTCACCCCACAAAACTCTTTTTTTTTTTTTTTGGGATAGTTACATTCCTTATAGCGCGATATAGGAGAATATAATCTTATCACTTACTTTCATGCGGCCGTTTCTTTAGAAAACGAAGTTTTATAATATGTAAATCCGGTCTCTACCAGCAAGTAGGGCGTCTACTTGCTGGTAGCCGCAGCAGAAAACCGCCCCCTCGCCGTGTTGATTGACAGGGCCAGCCGTGATCTCCTCCTCCGGCCGGCCCTGTCAGTATTTCAAAAAACGCAGGCGCACGATTTTTGAAAGAGAGGTAAGGTAAGAGAGTTGATCTCCAGCCTGCCAGCGGCGATCGTTCGCTGGCAGGCTGGAGATGTGTTTTTTTTAACCCCTAACAGGTATATTAGACGCTGTTTTGATAACAGCTTCTAATATACCTGCTACCTGGTCCTCTGGTGGTCCCCTTTGTTTGGATCGACCACCAGAGGACACAGGTAGCTCAGTAAAGTAGCACCAAGCACCACTACACTACACTACACACCCCCCCCCCCCCCCCCCGTCACTTATTAACCCCTTATTAGCCCCTGATCGCCCCTGATCACCCCATATAGACTCCCTGATCACCCCCCTGTCATTGATTACCCCCCTGTCATTGATCATGTGTTTTGGGGTGTCATTTTACATATACCCATGCTGGGTGAGAGAAATATCTTGGCAAAAGACAACTTTTCCCATTTTTTTATACAAAGTTGGCATTTGACCAAGATATTTATCTCACCCAGCATGGGTATATGTAAAATGACACCCCAAAACACATTCCCCACCTTCTCCTGAGTACGGAGATACCAGATGTGTGACACTTTTTTGCAGCCTAGGTGGGCAAAGGGGCCCATATTCCAAAGAGCACCTTTCGGATTTCACAGGTCATTTTTTACAGAATTTGATTTCAAACTCCTTACCACACATTTGGGCCCCTAGAATGCCAGGGCAGTATAACTACCCCACAAGTGACCCCATTTTGGAAAGAAGAGACCCCAAGGTATTTCGTGATGGGCATAGTGAGTTCATAGAAGTTTTTATTTTTTGTCACAAGTTAGTGGAATATGAGACTTTGTATGAAAAAAAAAAAAAATCATCATTTTCCACTAACTTGTGACAAAAAATAAAAAATTCTAGGAACTTGCCATGCCCCTCACGGAATACCTTGGGGTGTCTTCTTTCCAAAATGGGGTCACTTGTGGGGTAGTTATACTGCCCTGGCATTCTAGGGGCCCAAATGTGTGGTAAGGAGTTTGAAATCAAATTCTGTAAAAAATGACCTGTGAAATCCGAAAGGTGCTCTTTGGAATATGGGCCCCTTTGCCCACCTAGGCTGCAAAAAAGTGTCACACATCTGGTATTGCCGTACTCAGGAGAAGGTGGGGAATGTGTTTTGGGGTGTCATTTTACATATACCCATGCTGGGTGAGAGAAATATCTTGGCAAAAGACAACTTTTCCCATTTTTTTATACAAAGTTGGCATTTGACCAAGATATTTATTTCACCCAGCATGGGTATATGTAAAAAGACACCCCAAAACACATTCCCCACCTTCTCCTGAGTACGGAGATACCAGATGTGTGACACTTTTTTGCAGCCTAGGTGGGCAAAGGGGCCCATATTCCAAAGAGCACCTTTCGGATTTCACAGGTCATTTTTTACAGAATTTGATTTCAAACTCCTTACCACACATTTGGGCCCCTAGAATGCCAGGGCAGTATAACTACCCCACAAGTGACCCCATTTTGGAAAGAAGAGACCCCAAGGTATTTCGTGATGGGCATAGTGAGTTCATAGAAGTTTTTATTTTTTGTCACAAGTTAGTGGAATATGAGACTTTGTAAGAAAAAAAAAAAAAAATCATCATTTTCCGCTAACTTGTGACAAAAAATAAAAAGTTCTATGAACTCACTATGCCCATCAGCGAATACCTTAGGGTGTGTACTTTCCGAAATGGGGTCATTTGTTGGGTGTTTGTACTGTCTGGCCATTGTAGAACCTCAGGAAACATGACAGGTGCTCAGAAAGTCAGAGCTGCTTCAAAAAGCGGAAATTCACATTTTTGTACCATAGTTTGTAAACGCTATAACTTTTACCCAAACCATTTTTTTTTTTACCCAAACATTTTTTTTTTATCAAAGACATGTAGAACTATAAATTTAGAGCAAAATTTCTATATGGATCTCGTTTTTTTTTGCAAAATTTTACAACTGAAAGTGAAAAATGTCATTTGTTTGCAAAAAAATCGTTAAATTTCGATTAATAACAAAAAAAGTAAAAATGTCAGCAGCAATGAAATACCACCAAATGAAAGCTCTATTAGTGAGAAGAAAAGGAGGTAAAATTCATTTGGGTGGTAAGTTGCATGACCGAGCAATAAACGGTGAAAGTAGTGTAGGTCAGAAGTGTAAAAAGTGGCCTGGTCTTTCAGGGTGTTTAAGCACTGGGGGATGAGGTGGTTAAAGAGGACCTTTCATCAGCATTAAGTATGTAAACTTAGCCATGCTATGAGCTGAGCGCTGCGATTGGCCAGCGCTACAGCATAGGAGAAGGAGACGCCGGCAGGCTCAAATGGGTGGAGCCTAACTATGACTTTACCGGAGCCTGTAACCGGAGAACGGACCGGCGCCCGGGGATAATAGTAAGTGCAGGGGGATCCCTGGGCGCCGCTCTCCATGTATGTATATTCAGTTTACATACTTGATGCTGATGAAAGGTCCTCTTTAACCACTTAAGGACCACAGGTTCATACCCCCCTAAAGACCAGGCCCTTTTTTACAAATCGGCACTACACTACTTTCACCGTTTATTGCTCGGTCATGCAACTTACCACCCAAATGAATTTTACCTCCTTTTCTTCTCACTAATAGAGCTTTCATTTGGTGGTATTTCATTGCTGCTGACATTTTTACTTTTTTTGTTATTAATCGAAATTTAATGATTTTTTTGCAAAAAAATGACATTTTTCACTTTCAGTTGTAAAATTTTGCAAAAAAAACGAGATCCATAGAGAAATTTTGCTCTAAATTTATAGTTCTACATGTCTTTGATAAAAAAAAAATGTTTGGGTAAAAAAAAAATGGTTTGGGTAAAAGTTATAGCGTTTACAAACTATGGTACAAAAATGTGAATTTCCGCTTTTTGAAGCAGCTCTGACTTTCTGAGCACCTGTCATGTTTCCTGAGGTTCTACAATGGCCAGACAGTACAAACACCCCACAAATGACCCCATTTCGGAAAGTACACACCCTAAGGTATTCGCTGATGGGCATAGTGAGTTCATATAACTTTTTATTTTTTGTCACAAGTTAGCGGAAAATGATGATTTTATTTTTTTTTTTCTTACAAAGTCTCATATTCCACTAACTTGTGACAAAAAATAAAAACTTCTGTGAACTCACTATGCCCATCACGAAATACCTTGGGGTCTCTTCTTTCCAAAATGGGGTCACTTGTGGGGTGGTTATACTGCCCTGGCATTCTAGGGGCCCAAATGTGTGGTAAGGAGTTTGAAATCAAATTCTGTAAAAAATGACCAGTGTAATCGGAAAGGTGCTCTTTGGAATGTGGGCCCCTTTGCCCACCTAGGCTGCAAAAAAGTGTCACACATCTGGTATCTACGTACTCAGGAGAAGTTGAGGAATGTGTTTTGGGGTGTCATTTTACATATACCCATGCTGGGTGAGATAAATATCTTGGTCAAATGCCAACTTTGTATAAAAAAATGGGAAAAGTTGTCTTTTGCCAAGATATTTCTCTCACCCAGCATGGGTATATGTAAAATGACACCCCAAAACACATTCCCCACCTTCTCCTGAGTACGGAGATACCAGATGTGTGACACTTTTTTGCTGCCTAGGTGGGCAAAGGGGCCCATATTCCAAAGAGCACCTTTCGGATTTCACAGGTCATTTTTTACAGAATTTGATTTCAAACTCCTTACCACACATTTGGGCCCCTAGAATGCCAGGGCAGTATAACTACCCCACAAGTGACCCCATTTTGGAAAGAAGAGACCCCAAGGTATTCGCTGATGGGCATAGTGAGTTCATGGAAGTTTTTATTTTTTGTCACAAGTTAGTGAAATATGAGACTTTGTATGAAAAAAAAAAAAAAAAAAATCAGCATTTTCCACTAACTTGTGACAAAAAATAAAAAATTCTAGGAACTTGCCATGCCCCTCACGGAATACCTTGGGGTGTCTTCTTTCCAAAATGGGGTCACTTGTGGGGTAGTTATACTGCCCCGGCATTTTCCAGGGGCCCTAATGTGTGGTAAGTAGGTAAATGACCTGTGAAATCCTAAAGGTGCTCTTTGGAATATGGGCCCCTTTGCCCACCTAGGCTGCAAAAAAGTGTCACACATGTGGTATCGCCGTATTCAGGAGAAGTTGGGGAATGTGTTTTGGGGTTTCATTTTACATATACCCTTGCTGGGTGAGAGAAATATCTTGGCAAAAGACAACTTTTCCCATTTTTTTATACAAAGTTGGCATTTGACCAAGATATTTCTCTCACCCAGCATGGGTATATGTAAAATGACACCCCAAAACACATTCCCCAACTTCTCCTGAGTACGGCGATACCAGATGTGTGACACTTTATTGCAGCCTAGATGCGCAAAGGTGCCCAAATTCCTTTTAGGAGGGCATTTTTAGACATTTGGATACCAGACTTCTTCTCACGCTTTGGGGCCCCTAGAATGCCAGGGCAGTATAAATACCCCACATGTGACCCCATTTTGGAAAGAAGACACCCCAAGGTATTCAATGAGGGGCATGGCGAGTTCATAGAATTTATTTTTTTTTGGCACAAGTTAGCGGAAATTGATATTTTTAATTTTTTTCTCACAAAGTCTCCCGTTCCGCTAACTTGGGACAAAAATTTCAGTCTTTCATGGACTCAATATGCCCCTCACGGAATACCTGGGGGTGTCTTCTTTCCGAAATGGGGTCACATGTGGGGTATTTATACTGCCCTGGCATTCTAGGGGCCCTAAAGCGTGAGAAGAAGTCTGGAATATAAATGTCTAAAAAATTTTACGCATTTGGTTTCCGTGAGGGGTATGGGGAGTTCATGTGAGATTTTATTTTTTGACACAAGTTAGTGGAATATGAGACTTTGTAAGAAAAAAAAAATAATAATTCCGCTAACTTGGGCCAAAAAAATGTCTGAATGGAGCCTTACAGAGGGGTGATCAATGACAGGGGGGGTGATCAATGACAGGGGGGGTGATCAATGACAGGGGGGTGATCAATGACAGGGGGGGTGATCAATGACAGGGGGGTGATCAGGGAGTCTATATGGGGTGATAACCACAGTCATTGATGATGCCCCTGTAAGGCTTCATTCAGACGTCCGGATGCGTTTTGCGGATCCGATCCATCTATCAGTGGATCCGTAAAAATCATGCGGACGTCTGAATGGAGCTTTACAGGGGGGTAATCAATGACAGGGGGGTAATCAATGACAGGGGGGTGATCAGGGAGTCTATATGGGGTGATCACCACAGTCATTGATCACGCCCCTGTAAGGCTTCATTCAGACGTCCGGATGCGTTTTGCGGATCCGATCCATCTATCAGTGGATCCGTAAAAATCATGCGGACATCTGAATGGAGCTTTACAGGGGGGTGATCAATGACAGGGGTGTAATCAATGACAGGGGGGTGATCAGGGAGTCTATATGGGGTGATAACCACAGTCATTGATCACGCCCCTGTAAGGCTTCATTCAGACGTCCGGATGCGTTTTGCGGATCCGATCCATCTATCAGTGCATCCGTAAAAATCATGCGGACATCTGAATGGAGCTTTACAGGGGGGTAATCAATGACAGGGGGGTGATCACCACAGTCATTGATCATGCCCCTGTAAGGCTTCATTCAGACGTCCGGATGCGTTTTGCGGATCCGATCCATCTATCAGTGCATCCGTAAAAATCATGCGGACATCTGAATGGAGCTTTACAGGGGGGTAATCAATGACAGGGGGGTGATCACCACAGTCATTGATCATGCCCCTGTAAGGCTTCATTCAGACGTCCGTATGCGTTTTGCGGATCCGATCCATCTATCAGTGCATCCGTAAAAATCATGCAGACATCTGAATGGAGCTTTACAGGGGGGTGATCAATGACAGGGGTGTAATCAATGACAGGGGGGTGATCAGGGAGTCTATATGGGGTGATAACCACAGTCATTGATCACGCCCCTGTAAGGCTTCATTCAGACGTCCGTATGCGTTTTGCGGATCCGATCCATCTATCAGTGCATCCGTAAAAATCATGCGGACATCTGAATGGAGCTTTACAGGGGGGTGATCAATGACAGGGGTGTAATCAATGACAGGGGGGTGATCAGGGAGTCTATATGGGGTGATCACCACAGTCATTGATCATGCCCCTGTAAGGCTTCATTCAGACGTCCGGATGCGTTTTGCGGATCCGATCCATCTATCAGTGCATCCGTAAAAATCATGCGGACATCTGAATGGAGCTTTACAGGGGGGTGATCAGGGAGTCTATATGGGGTGATCACCACAGTCATTGATCATGCCCCTGTAAGGCTCCATTCAGACGTCCGGATGCGTTTTGCGGATCCGATCCATCTATCAGTGGATCCGTAAAAATCATGCGGACGTCTGAATGGAGCTTTACAGGGGGGTAATCAATGACAGGGGGGTGATCAGGGAGTCTATATGGGGTGATCACCACAGTCATTGATCACGCCCCTGTAAGGCTTCATTCAGACGTCCGGATGCGTTTTGCGGATCCGATCCATCTATCAGTGGATCCGTAAAAATCATGCGGACGTCTGAATGGAGCTTTACAGGGGGGTGATCAATGACAGGGGGGTGATCAATGACAGGGGGGTGATCAGGGAGTCTATATGGGGTGATCAGGGGCTAATAAGGGGTTAATAAGTGACGGGGGGGGGGGGGGGTGTAGTGTAGTGTAGTGGTGCTTGGTGCTACTTTACTGAGCTACCTGTGTCCTCTGGTGGTCGATCCAAACAAAGGGGACCACCAGAGGACCAGGTAGCAGGTATATTAGACGCTGTTATCAAAACAGCGTCTAATATACCTGTTAGGGGTTAAAAAAAACACATCTCCAGCCTGCCAGCGAACGATCGCCGCTGGCAGGCTGGAGATCAACTCTCTTACCTTCCGTTCCTGTGAGCGCGCGCGCCTGTGTGCGCGCGTTCACAGGAAATCTCGGCTCACGCGAGATGACGCCTATTGGCGTTAGCGTAGCCTGGGGGAGCCGCCGCAATGACGCCTTTCGGCGTTAGCGTGGCGGCAAGCGGTTAATGACCAGGCCACTTTTTACACTTCTGACCTACCCTACTTTCACCGTTTATTGCTTGGTCATGCAACTTACCACCCAAATGAATTTTACCTCCTTTTCTTCTCACTAATAGAGCTTTCATTTGGTGGTATTTCATTGCTGCTGACATTTTTACTTTTTTTGTTATTAATCGAAATTGACCGAAATTTTAGCAAAAAAATGACATTTTTCACTTTCAGTTGTAAAATTTTTCAAATAAAACTACATTTCTATATAAATTTTTCTCTAAATTTATTGTTCTACATGTCTTTGATAAAAAAATGCAATAAGTGTATATTTATTGGTTTGCGCAAAAGTTATAGCGTTTACAAACTATGGTACAAAAATGTGAATTTCCGGATTTTGAAGCAGCTCTGACTTTCTGAGCACCTGTCATGTTTCCTGAGGTTCTACAATGCCCAGACAGTAGAAAACCCCCACAAATGACCCCATTTCGGAAAGTAGACACCCTAAGGTATTCGCTGATGGGCATAGTGAGTTCATAGAACTTTTTATTTTTCATCACAAGTTAGCGGAAAATGTTTTTTTTATTTTTTTCTCTTACAAAGTCTCATATTCCACTAACTTGTGACAAAAAATTTAATTTTACATGAACTCGCCATGCCCCTCACAAAATACCTTGGGGTGTCTTCTTACCAAAATGGGGTCACATGTGGGGTATTTATACTGCCCTGGCATTTTAGGGGCTTTATAGTGTGAGAAGAAATCTGGAATATAAATGTCTAAAAAGTTTTACGCATTTGGATTCCGTGAGGGGTATGGTGAGTTCATGTGAGATTTTATTTTTTGTCACAAGTTAGTGGAATATGAGACTTTGTAAGAAAAAAAAATATCAATTTCCGCTAACTTGTGACAAAAAAAAAAAAATCTTCTATGAACTCGCCATGCTCCTCAAAAGTGATCTTTATAGCCCCGCAGCGATTTTACGGTGTTTTTGCAGTGATCAGAAAAAAAAAAAATTCTGTCACTGCGGTGGGGCGGACTGAACACAAGTGTGCGCACAAGATCAGGCCTGATCGGGCGAACACTGCGTTTTTTGTAGAGCCTATAGAACATGTCCTATTCTTGTCCGCAATTGCAGACAAGAAAAGGCATTTTCTATATAGTTCTGGCAATGTGCGGATCCGCAAAATGTGGAAAGCACATTGCCGGTGTCCGTGTTTTGCGGATCCTTACAGGGGGGTGATCAATGACAGGGGGGTGATCAGGGAGTCTATATGGGGTGATCACCCACCTGTCATTGATCACCCCCCTGTAAGGCTCCATTCAGACGTCCGTATGTGTTTTGCGGATCCGATCCGCGGATCCGCAAAACACATACGGACGTCTGAATGGAGGCTTACAGGGGGGTGATCAATGACAGGGGGGTGATCAGGGAGTCTAATATGGGGTGATCAGGGGTTAATAAGTGACGGGGGGTGTAGTGTAGTGGTGTTTGGTGCTACTTTACAGAGCTGCCTGTGTCCTCTGGTGGTCGATCCAAGCAAAAGGGACCACCAGAGGACCAGGTAGCAGGTATATTAGACGCTGTTAACAAAACAGTGTCTAATATACCTTTCAGGGGTTAAAAAAATTGCATCTACAGCCTGCCAGCGAACGATTGCCGCTGGCAGGCTGTAGATCAGCTCGTTTACCTGCCGTTCCTGTGAACGCACGCTCCTGTGTGCGCGCGTTCACAGGAAGTCTCGCGAGATGACACGCCGGCGCGTCAAGGAGGAATGAATCGACCGCCTCCGGAACGCAATCCTGCGTTAGGCGGTCCGGAGGCGGATAAAGGAGGTTTCCGGTACTTTCATATAGGTCATCAATATTAGATTGGTGGGGGTCTGACACCCTGCCACCCCACGGGCAGCCAGAAACGCAGCAGGCGACAAAAGGCTCAGTCCACTTTGTATTTTAGGCGCTGGGGTGCTGCAGTTACTACCCAGTAGATGCAGCGTTCTGCTTCTGGCTCTGTATAGGTTTACCCCCTGAGTGTAAAGTGCTACTGAATATGTAAAAAGAATATTATTATAGGTTCTGGTCGCTGCCTGAAATAGCTAATGGGAGGTGCTAAGTGTCGGGCCCCCACAGCTCTAATATTGATGACCTATCCTCAGGATAGATTATCAGTATTTAAATACCAGCAAAGCCCTTTAAGGACATGGCCAAACGTGTATGGTAGAAATCGACTTTAAAACTGGCGCTCGCTCAGAAGCTAACACAGCAGACATCCAAGGCAAGGTCCATGATTGGCAATAAAGCCAACCGCGGACCTTCAACAGCTCTGCGCTGTTCAGTCCTCCGCTATGTCCGTGTTCCGCTCTCCAGAGTTTTTAATCTGCATGCATGGTTATGGTCACATGTTCTGCTAGAGCCAGTGACTGGTTTCAATGGTAATGTGGCCACAAGCAGCACGTCACTGCAGGAACCAGTCATTGGCTGCAGTGCAGCACGTGACCACGCCTATGCAGAGCCAGATGTAAACACTCCAGGGACTGGAACATGGACAACAGCGGGGGCAGCGAGGGGCAGGTTAGTATAAATCAGGAGGCTGTGGCATTAGATAAAATGTAATTACTATAAGTGTAAAAAAAAATGAAATCAGCCCCTTTTCACTGTATTAAAAATAAACTATAAAAAATAAAGATCCTATTCATCGCCATATCCCAAAATGCCCATAGTGTTAAAATATAAACGTATTTTTCCCATACGGTAAACGCGTAACAGAAAAAAATTAAGATGGCCGATTTGCCTTTTTTGCCACTTCACCTCCCAAAAAAATGGAATAAAAAGTCATAAACACTCCAGAAGGGTAACTACAGATCGCCCTGCAAAAAATGAGCCCTCACACAGCTGCAGAGACGTAAATATAAAAAAGTTATGGGGGTCAGAATATGGAAATGGGAAGAAAAAATTTGTTTTTGTTTTTTCAAAGTTTTTTTTAAGTATTAAAACACAAAAAAATATAAAAAAAAGTTAGCACTAATTGTACTGACCCAGAGAGTGAAGATAATGCGTCATTTTTACTGCATAGGGAATGCTGTAAAAATGAAACCATTGCATTTTATTTTCCATTTCCTCCCCATTCGGAATATTTTTCCGGCCTCCTACTACATTGTATACAATAGTAAATGGTGCCCTTAGAACTTGTCTTGCAAAAACAAAGGCCATGTGAACGGAAAAAAGAAAGAAAAAATGAAAAATCGCTTGCTCCCTAAGGGGTTAATAGCTCCTGTTTACGGATGTGTGATGTCACTGGTGTTTGAGGAAGGATTATCCCCATTCTTCGGATACCTGAGGTGATGTCATGCCGCTGGAGAATGTACACGCTGCATTCGTATGAAGCCACGTTATGGAGAGGACATGTGCTTCATTCAGTTATAGCTTTACAACATTTTTGAGAGGTGATTGCGCCTGCGAGGAGAGGAACATGCATTTCCTCTTGTGTTGTATTGAGTACAATGGGGGAGATTTATCAAAACTGGTATAAAGTAGAACTGCCTTAGTGGCCTATGGCAACCAATCAGATTCCACCTTTCATTTTCCAAAGGAGCTCTGAAAAATGAAAGGTGGAATCTGATTGGTTGATAGATTCCTTTACACCAGGTTTGATAATTCTCCCCCAATCAGTGCCAGCCATACATTAGGCCTGAGAACAGTGAGTGCGACAATGTACCAACCACATATGGGGTCATTTATCAAACTGGTGGAATCTGATTGGTTGCTATGGGCAACTGAGACAGTTTCACTTTACCTCAGTCTTGATAAAATCTCCCCTATAGAGGCATATGCACATTATGGTACTGTGTTTTTTTTATTATTATTTCAGCACCAAAATCCGCATGGGTTACTTGCAGGTTTTTTCCTGGATTTTGACACTGATTTCCCCAGATCTAATACAAAGGGTGAAATCGGCACTGAAAATCCACCCCAAAAAATTGACATCCTGTGGATTTCAAAATCTGCACTTAAGGTCAATTTCTGTATGGAAAATGCCCCCACTGTGTACATGACATATTTAGCTGGTACTGTACTTTACTGTACATGAAAGTCCACACTTAATGTGCACCCTGAGCATATACCCTCAGGCCACCTGCACACATTGCAGATTACGCATGTTTTTTTCCGTGCGGATACACCACGGCTTAGTACAATACCAGTTTTAGTGAACACAAATGAGCAAAAATAGCTTCGCTCACCTGTATCCTGCTTAATGGAGGCACGGACCATAAACCAGGATAAGGCAAGATCAAAGTCCAAGAAAAGTGAAAAATGTCCAGTGTCATGCCCTGCTCTGACTATGTGCGGAGGTCGGCCAGAATAGCAGCACGTGTTTTAGTTTTTTTTTTTTGTTTTGGAGTCGTGCTGGTTCCGCCTTTCTTCAGGTGCACTGGGTGGGGTCATTGGTGGGAAGGGAAGGGAAGGGAAGATTGCGATCCACAATGCACGGGCACTGACCGCGGGCCAGCCGCATGCGGATCCCAACCCCATTCACTTGAATGGGTTTCGCGATACGTCCGTTCTGCAAAAAGATAGAACAATATTCATCTTTTTGCGCAACGGAATCACAGAACGAAACCCCACGGCAACACTCTATAATGCTTCCGTAGTATTCCGTTTTGCATCTCCGGATTTGTGGACCCATTCAAGTGAATGCATATGTTGCTATATTGTTATATTGGTTATCACATCCACATAATTGCTAGCTTGTGTAGGATGTCTATTGTGGTACTTGTGGTTCGCTGCGGGCATCCTCCACTGTATGCATTTTTGAAGGGGATCCCCATTAGCAACGAGCTACAAGTGCAGGATTTGCTCCCCTGTATATATGTGCACAACTGCATATGGGTTTGAGCACTTCCTGCCTGTTTAATACCACGCCATTTTTTCTGTTGGTTTGTATATTGACATATGGAAAGCACGTGGAGTCGTTTTCATTTTTTATGCAACCCATTGAAGTTAATGGATCCGCATATGGGCCACAAAAAAAACCTGGCATGTACGTTTGTGTACATGAGCCCTTCTACTGATTTATAATGCTGTATCTCTGCAAGATCTGGATCCAGATAATACTGTCAGTGTAGTTCAGTAGGTTCCATGTCTGTCAGGGTCACATAGCTTTATAAATCAGTAGAAGGGCTCATGCACACGAACGTATTGCAGCCCGCAGTATACGGGCCCCAGCCGTTTTTGCATTGCATCACGGATGCAGACCCATTCACTTGAGTGCTTCCGTGGGTTTCACTCCATGCCTCTGCACCACAAAAAACAACAACCATGTTCTATCTTTTTTTGCGGCGCGGACTAATCACGGACCCAGTCAAGTTGAATGGGTCTAGAAATGTCTGCAGAAACCGCATGGATGGTGCCCGTGCACCGCAAATTGCAGTCCCCCATGCACGGAAAGGCTGAGCAATGGCCATGTGCATGAGCCCTAACCCTGTGTGATGCTGTCAGAGGAGCAGAGGTCAGAACGGGAACTCGCACTGCCACTCTCGCATTTAACTTGCTCATCTGCGTTTGGCCTTAGGCTACTTGCACAAAGGGACAGGTTTACAAACAGAAAATCCGTTTTGCTGTAGATCTCCCCCTTGCATTAAAAAGGGTGAAATCCGCACAACAGAACCACACAAACAATTGACATGCTGCAGATTTCAAAATTTGGGAAATCTCTTACACTTGGTACTGTACTTAACGGCGGTTTATCCACAAAAGAATCCACGTAAAAACCGTGTGCAATCTACAGTGTGTGCAGGTGGCCTCAGGCTGAGTTCACACATGATTAGCTGCGGATTTGCTGTTGCGGATTTTCACGCGGCCAACCTGCAGCATTGTACAGCGCCAGCAAAGTGAATGAGCTTTTAGCAATTCTCATTCACACGCAACAGAAAAAAATCTGCAGCAGAAACTGAGCTGCGGTGCGGATGTTAAGGCCTCCTGCACACGACCGTGTGTCCCCCGTGGCAGTATTGCGTTCCGCATACGGAGGCTCCGCAATACACGGGACACCGGCCGCGTGCATTCCGCATTATGGATGCGGACCCATTCACTTGAATGGGTCCGCAAATCCAGAGATGCGGTGCGGAACAGAACCACGGAACGGAATGCTTTTGTGGGGTTCCGTTCTGCAAAAAGATAGAACTTGTCCTATCTTTTTGCGGAACGGACGGATCGCGGCCCCCATTCAAGTGAAAGGGGTCGCAATCCGCATGCGGCTGGCCCACGGTCGGTGCTCGTGCATTGCAGACCACAATTGCGGTCCGCAGCACGGAAACCAGCAGCACACGTTCATGTGCAAGAGGCCTAAATCTACAGCATGTCAAATTATACCATGGATTTCACCATTTCCAATGCAAAGAATGAAATCTGGTTCTAATCTGCTGCATTTCAGCAACAAAATCAGCCTTAGGGCTCATGCACACGAGTGTATTTCATTTCCGTTCCATTTTTGCGGTTTCCATTTGTGGTCCGTATGCGGAACCATTCATTTCAATGGTTCAGCAAAAAAAACTGAATGTTCTTCGTGTGCAAAATACATACGGTTGTGTGCAAGAGGCCTTGCAGACCTACACAGCGCAGCGTGCAGGAGGGATAACCGCGGGCGCACTGAGGTCATATCCGGCGGGCCGCGGCATTACAGGAACAGCACCAGCTGCTCTGATGTCCTGCCGCCGGATATACGTCACAGACGCACAGCCAGATAGAAGGCTGGCTAAGCATGCTGAGAGCTGTGTCCATAAATCATAACAGCACTATGAAAATTACTGACTGGCTAAGCATGCTGAGAGCTCAGTCTAAATAACATAACACATAAAGAAATTACTGTTCCTAGCTGCTAGTCCACAGCAGCTAGAAACAGTAATTTCTTTAAAGGGATTCTGTCACCAGGTTTGACCCCTGTCAGCTAAAAATATGCTGATGTTCAGGGCGTCTTCACGATTCCTAATGTGGGATTATAAATGTCATCTGTGGGCTTATTTGGCTAAAAAACAGCTTTTACTAACCTGTCAGTCAAACAAATAAGGTGCCCAAGGGGATGTTAATGGATGCAAGGTGCCGGCCGCACCCACCGCCGTTCGTGCCCAGCGCCGCCTTTCCGGACTTCTGCGCCGCCTCCTAATCCTCTGTGCCGCCTCTCGCTCTCCCTCCCCCCTCCTTCTGCTGTAAGATCTCGCGCTTGCGCACAGGGCTCTGCCTGATGCGCCCGTGCGGACTTCTCCATTTGGCTTCTTACAGCGAAGTGCGCATGCGCTGGCACTTCGCTCAACCCCTGTATGCGCGAGATCTTACAGCAGGAGGAGGGGGGAGGGAGGGATAGCGAGAGGCGGCACAGAGGATTAGGAGGCGGCGCAGAAGTCTGGAAAGGCGGCGCTGGGCAAGAATGGAGGCGGGTGCGGCCGGCACCTTGCATCCATTAACATCCCCTTGGGCTATTTGTTTGACTGACAGGTTAGTAAAAGCAGTTTTTTAGCTAAATAAGCCCACAGATGACATTTATAAGCCCACATTAGGAATCGTGAAGACGCCCTGAACATCAGCATATGTTTAGCTGACAGGGGTGAAACCTGGTGACTGAATCCCTTTAATGTGTTATGTTATTTAGACACAGCTCTCAGCATACTTAGCCGGCCTTCTATCTGACTGGCTAAGCATGCTGAGTGCTGTGTCCATAAATCATAACACAGCTCTATGAAAATTACTGTTTCTAGCTGCTGTTGTCCACATTCCACAGTAGCTAGAAAACAGTAATCTTCATAGTCATGTTAAATGATCACTATAGTGTCAGGAAAACAAAGCGGTTTTCCTGACACTATAGTGCCCTGAGGGTGCCCCCACCCTCAGGGTCCCCCTCCCGTGGTCCCCCTCCATGTTGCCAAGATAGACGCCAAATGAAGGGGTAGTTGCAGGAACAAAATACTTTAATGGTATCGATAAAATATATATGTAATTAAGACACTGAGTGCAGTTCCATAAAAAGGCCCAGCAAAATCCTCAGCACCAGGCCCATGATGCTCTTAATCCGGCCCTGCTTACAGTGACAGCCACAGAGCCCCCTGGAGTCATTCCCAGTGCCCCCAGGCACCCTTGTGCCAGGGGAAGACCCATCTGTTCGGGCAGCACTGTAGGCGCCTTGCTCTGCTGGTACTGCACAGGGTTACACCGTGCTGCAGCGTCGCTGGGGGTGGACTGGGTCATCCCGTCTCCATCAGGTCTTGTCAGAAAGTTTAGCTCTGAGCCATCTGTATAAAAAGATTAGAATCTGCCTTTCAATTCAGATAGAAAATGAGTTATTTACCACAATGCAGTAAAAAGGAAGGTTCCCCACACGCACAATATCCAGATACAATCATGTAGGCGCTGCGGCCTGGAGATAAGGCTCTACTGAGAATTCCTATGAGGTAAAGACATACAGAGCCATATCTAATTCACCATAAACTGCTTCACTGCATCAAAAGCCGCCCAGACGCCCCACCAGCAGTCCCACACAGATCTGCCTCTGTATTCGCATTACTGATAAGGTTCCATGTTTCGCCTGACACTTTTGACTGGTTTTAAGGCGTATGTAAAGGATGGCAGCGGTGGTGTGCCTATAGGAGGTGCAAAGGTGGCAGTCACAGCCAGGCCTTTATTCCTTGGGAGGGGTCTGCAGGCCTCCTGTGCTATATGGAGGCCTGCCATGTATTACAGCAGTGATAACGCCCATCTTTATATTGTGTATACATCCACCATGTAATCACATATGACAAGTGCACAGTTGTCAGCAGGTAGGTGCTGGGTTGCGCCTAAAAGGGGTATTCTGGTCATTTCAAGTTATTCCCTATCACATGATGGGGAATAACTATTAGGGTCCATTCACACATCCGCAAAATGGGTACGCATCCGTTCAGCAATTTTGCGGAACAGGTGCAGACCCATTCATTTTCAATGGGGCCGGAATGTGCTATCCGCATTTGCGGATCCGCACTTCCGGATCCATACTTCCGTTCCGCAAAAAAAAATAGAACATGTCCTATTCTTGTCCGCAATTGCGGACAAGAAAAGGCATTTTCTATGAGAGTGCCGGCGATGTGCGGTCCGCAAAATGCGGAACGCACACGCCGGTGTCCGTGTTTTGCGGATCCGCTGGGACCCCAACTGATAACATGAGTGGGAGCCTCATACCCCGCAGAGGCCCCCCCCCCCAAATGACCAGAGTGGTGGGTTGAGCATGCCCACTGCTGCTCCATTCAGCTCTATGGGACTGCCGGAGAGGGCACAGGACAGGGCTCAGCTATTTCTGGCGGTCCCATAGATATGAACGGAGTGGCAGTGCGCATGCTCAACCTGCTGTTCCATTCGTTCCCCTGGGAAAGGCCAACAAGGCGTAAGGTGCCACCATACTTGTTAATGGTAGATATTGGTAGAACTCAGTTATCCTCTATCCAGGGGATAACTTGAAATTACTGGAATACCCCTTTAACAGTTTCATGCATGATAGACTATTGTTGGTCGGTCCTGTTTTTGTAAAGGGTGGGGAGCTTCAGAGTACATACCAAGGGGCACACTCCGATTTTTAGGGGGTCTGCATGTTCACTTAGCAGTCATATGTGACTACAGGAGGAGTAATTATGTATCACAGCCACTACAAACACCATAGGTAGGTGGCCTTCACATTTTAATAATCAATAAATAAAAGTGGGATTATTTATGGCACAATTGCCTGATAAGTGTGGGTCCCACCTTTGGGACCTGCTCCTATCTCAAGAATGGGCCCCAACGTGAATGTAGAGCAAGTTGCTCATGCTCTGTCACCCCTTCATTCACCACTGTGCAAATCCTGAAAATAACCAGACATCCCTTAGCAGTGAATGGAGCGGTCGCCAATCATGCACGGTTTGCTCTCCATTTACACTTATGGGACTTCTGAAAACAGCATAGTGTGCTCACTCTGCTGTTTTCTGAAGTCCCATAGTATGCAGAGGATGCCGCGCATGCGCAACGTGCTGTCGGTTCGCTCCACAGCCCTGTTACTGAGATAGGTGCAGGTTTCACTTCTGAGACCCACTCCCATCAAAAATTTCTGATATCAATATGCCATAAATGCCCCAAATGGGAGTACCCCTTTAACACTGACGAGTGGATGAATTACATTTATTGACCCTTTAAGGGCTCTTTCACACCTGCGTTATTGTCTTCCGGCATAGAGTTCCGTCGTCGGGGCTCTATGCCGGAAGAATCCTGATCAGGATTATCCTAATGCATTCTGAATGGAGAGTAATCCGTTCAGGATGCATCAGGATGTTCTCAGTTCCGGTACGGAACGTTTGTTGGCCGGAGAAAATACCGCAGCATGCTGCGCTTTTTGCTCCGGCCAAAAATCCGGAACACTTGCCGCAAGGCCGGATCCGGAATTAATGCCCATTGGAAGGCATTGATCCGGATCCGGCCTTAAGCTAAACGTCGTTTCGGCGCATTGCCGGAGCCGACATTTAGCTTTTTCAGAGTGGTTACCATGGCTGCCGGGACGCTAAAGTCCTGACAGCCATGGTAAGTGTAGCGGGGAGCGGGGGAGCAGTGTACTTACCGTCCGTGCGGCTCCCCGGGCGCTCCAGAGTGACGTCAGGGCGCCCCAAGCGCATGGATCACGTGATCGCATGGATCACGTCATCCATGCGCATGGGGCGCTCTGACGTCATTCTGGAGCGCCCCGGGAGCCGCACGGACTGTAAGTATACCGCTCCCCCGCTCCCCGCTCCTACTATGGCAACCAGGACTTTAATAGCGTCCTGGGTGCCATAGTAACACTGAAAGCATTTGGAAGACGGTTCCGTCTTCAAATGCTTTCAGTACACTTGCGTTTTTCCGGATCCGGAGTGTAATTCCGGCAAGTGGAGTACACGCCGGAACCGGACAACGCAAGTGTGAAAGAGGCCTAAGTACTAATAGGGAGAAAGCGCCATGGAAACAAAAAACATCTTTAAAAACAAAAGTGTAAAAATAAGCTGTTTGATCAGTGGTGCTTATCTGCTACTGAAAATGGGAAGGTGTTTTTTTTAACCCTTTCATGACCAAGGGTCATTGATGCCCCAGTGTCCAGGTCAAAATTTACAAATCTGACATGCGTCACTTTATGTTGTAATTGCTTTGGAACACTTTATTTTTCCAAGCCATTCTGAGATTGTTTTCTCGTGACATATTGTACTTCATGATAGTCATAAATTTGAGTTAATATATTTCACCTTTATTTATGAAAAAATCCCAAATTTACCAAAAGTTTTGAAAAATTCACAATTTTCAAAATTTCAATTTCTCTGCTTCTAAAACAGAAAGTCATACCTAATAAAATATTTATTACTTAACATTTCCTATATGTCTACTTTATGTTGGCATCATTTTGGAAATGTCATTTTATTTTTTTAGGACGTTAGTAGGCTTAGAAGTTTAGAAGCAATTCTTAAAATTTTTAAGAAAATTTCCAAAACCCACTTTTTAAGGACAAGTTCAGGTCTAAAGTCACTTTGTGGGGCTTACAAAGTGGAAACCCCGCATAAATGACCCCATTGTAGAAACTACACCCCTCAAGTTACTCAAAACTGATTTTACAAACTTTGTTAACCCTTTAGGTGTTCCACAAGAATTAAAGGAAAATGGAGATGAAACCTATCTCAGTAACAGGGCTGTGGAGCGAACCGACAGCATGTTGCGCATGGTTATTAACGGTACACACTCAGATTGGGTCACTGTCACTAGTGGAGTACCTCAGGGGTCAGTATTGGGCCCTATTCTCTTCAATATATTTATTAATGATCTTGTAGAAGGCTTGCATAGTAAAATAAAAATTTTCGCAGATGACACTAAACTGTGTAAAGTAATTAACGCTGAAGAGGACAGTATACTGCTACAGAGGGATCTGGATAGATTGCAGGCTTGGGCAGATAAGTGGCAAATGAGGTTTAACACTGACAAATGTAAGGTTATGCACATGGGAAGGAATAATGCAAGTCACCCGTACATACTAAATGGTAAAACACTCGGTAACACTGACATGGAAAAGGATCTAGGAATTTTAATAAACAGCAAACTAAGCTGCAAAAACCAGTGTCAGGCAGCTGCTGCCAAGGCCAATAAGATAATGGGTTGCATCAAAAGGGGCATAGATGCCCGTGATGAGAACATATTTCTACTACTTTACAAATCAATAGTCAGACCACACATGGAGTACTGTGTACAGTTCTGGGCTCCAGTGAACAAGGCAGACATAGCAGAACTGGAGAGGGTCCAGAGGAGGGCAACTAAAGTAATAACTGGAATGGGGCAACTACAGTACCCTGAAAGATTATCAAAATTAGGGTTATTCACGTTAGAAAAAAGATGACTGAGGGGAGATCTAATTACTATGTATAAATATATCAGGGGTCAGTATAGAGATCTATCCCATCATCTATTTATCCCCAGGACAGTGACGAGGGGACATCCTCTGCGTTTGGAGGAAAGAAGGTTTGTACACAAACATAGAAGAGGATTCTTTACGGTAAGAGCAGTGAGACTATGGAACTCTCTGCCTGAGGAGGTGGTGATGGTGAGTTCACTAAAAGAGTTCAAGAGGGGCCTGGATGTATTTCTGGAGTGTAATAATATTACAGGATATAGCTACTAGAGAGGGGTCGTTGATCCAGGGAGTTATTCTGATTGCCTGATTGGAGTCAGGAAGGAATTTTTTATTCCCCTAAAGTGAGGAAAATTGGCTTCTACCTTTTTTTTTGCCTTCCTCTGGATCGGCTTGCAGGGTGACAGGCCGAACTGGATGGACGGGTGTCTTTTTTCGGCCTTGTGTACTATGTGTACTATGTTACTTAAATTTCAAAATTTCACTTTTTTGGCAGATTTTCCATTTTATTACATTTTTTTCTTTAACACATTGAGGGTTAACAGCCAAACAAAACTCAATATTTATTACCCTGATTCTGCTGGTTGACAGAAACACCCCACATGTGGTCGTAAACTGATGTAAGGGCGCACGGCAGGGCGCAGAAGGAAAGGAACGCCGTATGGTTTTTGGAAGGCAGATTTTGCTGGACTGGTTTTAGATGCCATGTCCAATTTAAAGCCCCCCTGATGCACCCATACAGTAGAAACTCCCAAAAAGTGACCCTATTTTGGCAATATCTAATATGTATTCTTTTTCTTATTTATTTAAGTTTTACACAATAATAGCATTTCTGAAACCCAAAAAATGATGTTTTAGTGTCTCCATAGTCTGAGAGCCATAGCTTTTTTAGTTTTTGGGCGATTGTCTTAAATAGGGTATCATTTTTTGCGGGATTAGGTGATGGTTTGATTGGTACTATTTTGGGGGTCATAAGCCTTTTTGATCGCTTGCTGTTGCACTTTTTGTGATGTAAGGTGACAAAAATGGCTTTTTTGGCACTGTTTTCTTTTAATTTATTTTTTTACGGTGTTCACCTGAGGGGTTAGGTCATGTGATATGTTTATCGAACAGGTTATTACGGATGCGGCGATACCTAATATGTACACTTTTTTTTATTTATTTCACTTTAACACAATAATAGCATATTTGAAATAAAAAAAATATGTTTTAGTGTCTCAATGTTCTAACTATATTTTTATTTATTTTTTTAGCGATTTTCTTATGTAGGGTCTCATTTTTTGCGGGATGAGGTGACGGTTTTATTGGTACGATTTTGTTTGATATACACCTTTTTGATCGCTTGGTGTTGCACTTTTTGTGATGTAAGGTGACAAAAATGGCTTTATTTACACAGTTTTTCTTATTATTTTTTTATGGTGTTTATCGGACGGGGTCTATCATGTGATATATTTATAGAGACTGTCGTTACGGATGCGGAGATACCTAATATGTGTATTTTGTTTTCATTTTTTATAGGAAAAGGCAATTTATTTTTTTATTTCAACATTTTTTATTTATTTTTACTTTTATTATTTTCACTTTTTTTTTTTATCAAGTCCCTCTTGGATCTTGAAGATCCAGTGGGGCTGATGGCTGTACTATACTTTGCAATGCTCTTGCATTGCAAAGTATAATACTATCAGATGCCCTGTAGGTGGCAACACTGGACGCTTTTGCAAAGCGTCCGGTTGCCATGGCAACCCATGGGGTTTTGCCATGGTGGAGAGAGGGAACCCCCTGCCTCTATTAACCCCATGGATGCCGCTGCCAACATTGAGGGAGGCTGAGGCAGCAAAAATGGGGCAGGAGGAATGTATGGGGCGGGGAGGGGGTGGACCGCATCAGGGCAGGCGCTGCATCGCATCAGGGCAGGCGCTGCATGAATATGGAGATCAGCTTCAGGGGCAGGCGGACACAAGGGGGGGCTTGGAGGGGCACAGATCGGGGGGCACGAGGAACACTACCTGATTTCAGGCTCTGATCTGCAGAGCGCAGATCAGAGCCTGAAACCGGCATTTTTTCACTGCTGCGATCCGATTGGTTAGTCTGCATAGACTAACCAATCGGATCGATTGTCGGCAAGGGGCCACTCTGATTGGTCCCTTGCCGGTGTTCTGCCACTTTTCTATACCCGGACAAAAGTCTATACCCGGAAGTGATGTAGCTGCACCGGAAGTCACGTGGACGTGTTGGAATCAGCTGGAGGAGGGGGTGTGCGCGCTGCGCAAGCGCATTCGGCTAAAGTATGTTAATCTGGCAGAACGCCCCTGCATTTTCCCAGCCCTCCATTTCTTTACTATCCATCTCTTTCTTTACCATCCATTTCTTTCTTTACTATCAATGGCGGCATAGAGTTAGTTTTAGCAAATGCCGAGCGCAGCAAGGCCGAGCCCAATGCGTGGCGAGCCTGCGAGGGTACAAATTAATGTAGATTACGGGCTCGCGGCGTTCTGCCAGATTACTATACTTTAGCTGAATGCGCTTGCGCAGCGCGCACACCCCCTCCTCCAGCTGATTCCAACGCGTCCACGTGACTTCCGGTGCAGCTACATTACTTCCGGGTATAGACTTTTGTCCGGGTATAGAAAAGTGGCAGAACACCGGCATTACTGAACTGTATGCTGTCCGTCACAGCAGCAGGACAGGGGCAGAAGCTTTAATCCAAGCGCTTTGCAGCGCTTGGATTAAAGAACTGGCTTGACGTTTATACACGTGGTAGCTGCACGGGGCATGTGCAAATATCACGTATATAAACGGATTGCAGTCGGGAAGGGGTTAAGCGTATTTTGGCACATAATGTAAAGTACTGTGGTTTTCAGTGGACTTTCCCACTACACATTCAGTTTGGCTCCAATGGTCGTGTTATTTCTAAAGAGAGTGGGTGAGCAGCTCCGACACCGCTCCTCCCGGGAGAAACAATAGAATTATAATATCCAATATGGGCATCACTCAGGATTAAGAAATCTCAGGTTGTGTAAAGATCGGGGAGAATAATTAATGCATGTACTATGTATCTACAGCCCCCTATTGATAAAACAGGGAATTGCATGCTCTGCCCCACAGTACAGGCTCATGCACATAGAAATACCGTGTGCACGTTAACCCTGTACTGCAACACGTGGCATCCATACAGTTCCTTATTACAGCCCTATAGGCACTGTACGTGCCATCAGTGTGACACTGTGTTCTTACCTAGTTTCCCAGTTAAAGGGGTTCTACAGTTTGTTTTAACTGATGATCTTTCCTCTGGCCTGGGAGTGGCTAAGCTCTGTTCACTTGAATGGAGCTTAGCGCCGCCCAGGCCAGTTGATACTAGTTGTGATGTCACTGGGCCAGCGGTAAACAGTGAGAAGGCTGCGGCGCTGCTGGAGCGCCGCTGCCTTCTCAAACAGCTGATTGGCGGGGGTCCTCCGGGTGTCGGACACCCGCCAATCAGATGCTGATGATCTATCCAGAGGATAGATCATCAGTTAAAACAAACTGTAGAACCCCTTTAAAGTTACAATGTAGAAAAATGTGAAAGTTAATACCAGTTTAATCCACAGCTTTCTTCAAGGTAATGACCAGACTGTGGATAAAGTCCACTGTGTGCTCATTTTTCCAAGCTGAATTTTTCTGCTACATGTGAATGAGAATTTTTGAAAGGCCCAACCACGCGGACTGTACTGTATCCACACTGCTAATCCGCAAAGGTCCCCCATGTCTGTAAATTGCCTAAAAGTTAGTTTCTCCAAAGTTGCGTGGGTGTCCACCATCTTGGCCAGAATTACAGCTCTTTCAGAAATCTTCACCAAGCTTTTCCAGGGTCCTGAGATAATTTGGAGAGGTAAACATGGAGAGGAAACTACTGATGCCCAAGGCCCCATACACACCACCGTGATGGCATCCGTTACCTGAGGGTAAGTGGTTCATCCGTGAAGGATCCGTGTCTGGACTACTAGGCTGAAAATTAATTTCCAGAGCATCTCGAAGCAACGCTCCATGAAAACCACGGTCCAAACACAAATATGGCATCCATGTTGTGTCTGTGGTTTTCATAGGCCCGTAGACTATAACGTGTGTTCATGCTTCCATGGTGTCACCACTGACCATTGAAAGCCCTGATGTGTGAATATACTGTATAGCTATTGCTATGGAAAATTATAAATAACCCAAAATTATTTAGAAATGTTATTTAAAGGGTTTCTACCACCAGATTTTGACCTAATTAGCTGTCAGACACTAGCGATCTGCTAGTGTCTGCTGTACCTAACCATGCTATTGTAATTCCTTTCTCTGCAGCGGTTACCCTAAAAAACGTAGTTTTATTGGTATGCTAATGAGCCTCTAGGTGCTATGGGGGCGTCTTTTCAGCACCTAGAGGCTCCGTCCACTCACCATTTCTGCCGCCCAGCGCGCTCCAGCCCGCCCCTCTACTCTAGATTGACAGCCTACTTCTCTCCATCTCGGCCGAATTCTCGCGCCTGCGCCGTGTGCTTCTGTATTCGGCGCAGGCGCAGTGACTGTCTCCCTGCGCCGGCATCTTCACTGCGCCTGCGCCGATTACGGCACAGGGAGCAGTCCAGCAGTCACTGCGCCTGCGCCGAATACAGAATCTAGAGCAGAGGGGCGGGCTGGAGAGCGCTGGGCGGCGGAAATGGTGAGTGGACGGAGCCTCTAGGTGCTGAAAAGACGCCCCCATAGCACCTAGAGGCTCATTTGCATACCAATAAAACGACGTTTTTTAGGGTAACCGCTGCAGAGAAAGGAATTACAATAGCATGGTTAGGTAGAGCAGACACTAGCAGATCGCTAGTGTCTGACAGCTAATTAGGTCAAAATGTGGTGGTAGAAACTCTTTAAAAATATGTTTTATCCGCACATGGGCAGAATCAGCGGCGGCCATGCCAGGAACCAGGAGCGACGCGGGTTCCGGGGAGCAAGGTAAATACATTGCGTGTGAGGGGCCTGGGCATATGGGAGGGGGGGTTTTCGGGAATCGGATAACCCCTTTAAAGTCAATGGTTGCATGAGTGGTTCATGGAGACCACAGACAGCACAAGTCCATGATTCACTGACCTGAAAGAGGCCTAAGAGCGAGTTCACATCACTGTTTATTTTTCCATTTTTCTGACAGATCAGAAGAACGGAAAAATAAGTGGCGATGTGAGCCTTACAAGGGCTTATGCCCATGAGCGTACTTGCTCAGTGTATTATGGACTGTAAACGGCCGGTCCGCAATATACGGGCACTGGCCATGTGCAGTCCTTACCACTTGACGTGAATGGGTCCCCATCCGCCAGATAGGACCGAAGATAGGGCTTCACCTATTTTTTTGCGGAGGGACGGATCAGAAGCACTTCGAAGTGCTTCTGTGAGCTTCTGATCAATGCCTCTGCACTGCAAAAAGATAGAACATGTTCGCGGATCCATTCAAGTCAATGGGTACGCATCTGCACATGGCCAGTGCCTGTGCATTGCGGACCGCTATTTGTGGTCCGTAGCATGGGCACTGAGCCATTACGCTCGTGGGCATGAGACCCAAGGCAGATTTTCCATTCAGTCATCTGGAAAACCTGGAGGATGACATCTGCTGATGATTCAGTGCTGGCTGTATTGGTTTTCACAATCTTTCCAAACCTTTGCCACTGTTCTACCATCCATACAGACACAGTGATCTATTTTTGTTGGTCGGTCACACATTACTCCCCATTTCCATCAAACATGTATAGGCATGTGTTCAGCCCCTGGTGTCCAGCAGGTGTCATGGCAACACTTGTACACTAGATGGTGCTGTTGCTATAATAATAATAATTCTCCTGTACATTTATAAACCCAGAGAGGTGTGTATAATAATGTCAGCTGAAGGTAAACGGTGTATGTGACACATGTATCTGAAGAGCTGTGATTGTATATTCATGCTATGAAATAAGCAGTCATTCATATGAGAGATATACATTCATGCTCTAGGACAAGCAGTCATTTACTGGACTAGGATTACTGCAAAAGCACTGACCCCTGGTGGTCAAGATGGGTAACAAAATGATTTGGAATAGCAGTTTACGTTGTCTCATTTATCTTGTTTTTCTGTTTGTAGGTCATAGTTTATTATTTGATATTTTTGTTAGTATATAAAGGGTAATTCTACCTTCAAAACCACACCAATTTTATATTTCAATGTCATAAATAAGGGTCACCAGCTTAGAACCCGGAACGGAAAGTTGTCCTTGTATTACACGGACAGCCAATCCTCTGAATAACCGCCGTGCGGTACTGCATTCTCCTCCCCAGCGGCTTCTGCAGTGGGATTTTGTAAAACAACCGAACAGGACCAATTACATAATGAGTAAAGCAGGCTATAAACACATTAGCCACAAATAAATCCGCAATAGATGTCGTCCAGTATACAACACGCCACACGGGAGGAAAGTCAAGCAGCCTAAACAAACTAACAATGTGGATATACATAGATAGGGATGTATGTGGAATGATCGAGCAGGAGGAATGGCCATTGGGCAAGTCAGACGCACCCAGACGAGAGACATCAAGATACAAAAGGACGTATCTCTTGTCCATCTGCAAACTCCAACCATGGAGACCATATACACCTATATTTGGGAATTGTACGGTTCGTAAGATGGCAAAGCTCCTCTAATCTAGCTGAGCAATCTTCCTAAACCAGTGCAAGATAGTGGGAACAGAAGTTTGTCTCCAATATAACGGGATCAGCGTCTTGGCTATCAATACCAGTTGTAACCAGAAAGGCTTGTTATATGTGGTAATAGAAGCGGGAATGGGATTTAAAAAGAGTAGTTTGGGGATCAACAGTGGGGCATTAGGGTATATCTTGGACAATACCTCAGTCAACCTAGCCCAATAAGGCCAAATCCAGATACAGTCGCACCACAGATGTAAATATCAACCCACATACCGTAGTTGGAACACCGCCAACACGTAGACGGTATAGTGGGATCAATACGGCTTAACATGACAGGGTCCCATTAAAAGTGCCCTGTCTGACAAAGAAAGAAGTACAGCGGCGTCTTAAAAAGATTAAAATAGACAAATCGCTAGGACCAGATGGCATACACCCCTGTATCCTAAGAGAATTAAGTAATGTCATAGCCAGACCCTTATTTCTGATATTTAAGGACTCTATATTGACAGGGAGTGTTCCACAGGATTGGCGCATAGCCAATGTGGTGCCAATATTTAAAAAGGGTCCAAAAATAGAGCCCAGAAACTATAGGCCGGTAAGTTTATCATCTGTTGTGGGTAAACTGTTTGAAGGTTTTCTAAGAGATGCTATCTTGGAGTACCTCAATGAAAATAAGCAAATAACGACATATCAGCATTGCTTCATGAGGGATCGGTCATGTCAAACTAATTTAATCAGTTTCTATGAGAAGGTAAGTTCTAGACTTGACAGTGGCAAATCAATGGATGTCGTATATCTGGACTTCTCCAAAGCATTTGACACTGTACCACATAAAAGGTTAGTATATAAAATGAGAATGCTTGGACTGGGAGAAAATGTCTGTATGTGGGTAAGTAACTGGCTCAGTGATAGAAAACAGAGGGAGGTTATTAATGGTACACACTCAGATTGGGTCACTGTCACTAGTGGAGTACCTCAGGGGTCAGTATTGGGCCCTATTCGCTTCAATATATTTATTAATGATCTTGTAGAAGGCTTGCACAGTAAAATATCATTTTTTGAAGATGACACTAAACTGTGTAAAGTAATTAACATGGAAGAGGACAGTATACTGCTACAGAGGGATCTGGATAGATTGGAGGCTTGGGCTGATAAGTGGCAGATGAGGTTTAACACTGACAAATGTAAGGTTATGCACATGGGAAGGAATAATGCAAGTCACTCGTACATACTAAATGGTAAAACACTGGGTGACATTGAAAAGGACCTATGCATTTTAGTGAACAGCAAACTAAGCTGTAGAGACCAGTGTCAGGCAGCTGCTGCCAAGGGCAATAAGATAATGGGTCTCATCAAAAGGGGCATAGATGCCCGTGATGAGAACATAGTCCTACCACTTTACAAATCACTAGTCAGACCACACATGGAGTACTGTGTACAGTTCTGGGCTCCTGTGAACAAGGCAGACATAGCAGAGCTGGAGAGGGTTCAGAGAAGGGCAACTAAAGTAATAACTGGAATAGGGGGACTACAGCACCCAGAAAGATTATCAACATTAGGGTTATTCACTTTAGTTAAAAGACGATTGAGGGGAGATCTAATAACTATGTATAAATATATCAGGGGTCAGTACAGAGATCTCTCCCATCATCTATTTATCCCCAGGACTGTGACTGTGACAAGGGGACATCCTCTGCGTCTGTAGGAAAGAAGGTTTGTACAAACATAGAAGAGGGTTATTTACGGTAAGGCCCCATTCACACGTCCGCAATTTCGTTCCGGGTCAGCATTTCCGTTCCCGAAAAAAAATATAACATGTCCTATTCTTGTCCACAATTGCGGACAAGAATAGGCATATTCTATCAGTGCCGGCGATGTGCGGTCCGCAAAATGCGGAACGCACATTGCCGCTGTCCGTGTTTTGCGGATCCGTGCATCCGCAAAACACGCTACGGACGTGTGAATGGACCCTAAGAGCAGTGAGACTATGGAACTCTCTGTCTAAGGAGGTAGTGATGGTGAGTTCACTAAAAGAGTTCAAGAGGGACATGGATGTATTTCTGGAGTGTAATAATATTACAGGCTATAGCTACTAGAGAGGGGTTGTTGATCCAGGGAGTTATTCTGATTGGAGTCGGGAAGGAATTTTTTTCCCAAGTAGGGAAAATTGGCTTCTACCTCACAGGGTTTATTTTTTGCCTTCCTCTGGATCAACTTGCCGAACTGGATGGACATATGTCTTTTTTTCGGCCAAATAAACTTTGGTACTATGTTACGGTCTGTACCACCTGATGACCAATTTGTAAGAAGTCTCTTGCAAGGTGATGCAACAAGAGGGACCTCCACACAATTTATTAGGTCGACAGTACTGTGTCAGAGAGAGTTCCTTCTCCCATGCAGAGATATAAAGGGGAAGGGAGTCATTTAGAGAAAGAGAGAGTTAAAGGGAACCTGTCATGTGGATATTTGATTATAATCTAACTAATTATATACAATCATGAACTACTAAAAAGTACCTTAGATGTATTCACTTACTGGTGTGACAGATGGTTACCTCATAATATACACACAAAGATGCCGCATGCTAATGAGCTGATTTGAGTCCAGCGTGATGTCATTGAGTCCAGCGTTTTTTTAAATTCAGAGCTATAGCCACTCCCCTGCCCACCTGCTGCTGATTCATATGGAAAATAACTGTCAATCAGCAGCAGGTAGGCGGGAAGAGTCAGGAGCTCATGAATATTCAGGACTCATCATTATGAGCTGGAGCTTTTCAATACAAGATGTTGGCAGATTGACTGGGTCAATTAAAGAAAGTGACCCAGCATTTCGCTAAGAGAATCAGTCACTTATTTATGTTGCCCTTAGTTAGGACACCATAAAACTGGTGACAGGTTCCCTTTAACCCCTTAATGACACATGATGTACCGGTACGGCATGTTTCCCGAGTCCTTAAGGACACATGACGTACCGGTGGGCGGTGATCGGAACATGGCACCTCGGCTAAATGCGCGGGGGGGGGGGGGGGTCCCGTGACCCCCCCGTGTCGGCATTTGCCGCAAACCGCAGGTCAATTCAGACCTGCGGTTTGCGCCTTTCTATAGTGCAGCAGCGGTGCCATCGGGTCCCCAT